>NC_138305.1:52892500-53566250 GCF_965601325.2 Salmo salar | reverse complement strand
GTGTCAAATTGAGTTTGAAAGCTTTTTAAAATCAACAAAGCATGAGAATACTTTGCCTTTGTTTTGGTTTGTTTGTTTGTCAATTAGGGTGTGCTGGGTGAATACGTGGTCTGTCATATGGTAATTTGGTAAAAAGCCAATTTGACATTTGCTCAGTGCATTGTTTTTGCTGAGGAAATGTACGAGTCCACTGTTAATGATAATGCAGAAGATTTTCCCAAGGTTGCTGTTGACGCATTTCCCCCGGTAGTTATTGGGGTCAAATTTGTCTTCACTTTTGTGGATTGGGGTGATCAGTCCTTGGTTCCAAATATTGGGGAAGATGCCGGAGCTGAGGAGGATGACGTTAAAGAGTTTAAGTATAGCCAATTGTAATTTGTGGTCTGTATATTTTATCATTTTATTTAGGATACCATCAACCCCACAGGCCTGTTTGGGTTGGAGTGTTTGTATTTTGTCCTTTAGTTCATTTAATGTAATTGGAGAATCCAGTGGGTTCTGGTAGTCTTTAATAGTTGATTCTTAGATTTGTATTTGATCATGTATATGTTTTTGCTGATTGTTCTTTGTGAGCCTAAAAAATTGGAGAAGTGGTTTATCCATACATATCTGTTTTGGATAGATAACTCTTTGTGTTGTTGTTTGTTTAGAGTCCCAGAAGTGGTTAGATTCTATGGATTCTTCAATTACATTGAGCTGATTTCTGACGTGCTGTTCCTTCTTTTTCAAATCAAACCAAATGTATTTATATAGCCCTTCTTACATCAGCTGATATCTCAAAGTGCTGTACAGAAACCCAGCCTAAAACCCCAAACAGCAAGTAATGCAGGTGTAGAAGCACGGTGGCTAGGAAAAACTCCCTAGAAAGGCCAAAACCTAGTAAGAAACCTAGAGAGGAACCAGGCTATGAGGGGTGGCCAGGCCTCTTCTGGCTGTGCCAGGTGGAGATTATAACAGAACATGGCCAATATGTTCAAATGTTCATAAATGACCAGCATGGTCAAATAATAATAATCACAGTAGTTGTCGAGGGTGCTACAAGTCAGCACCTCAAGAGTAAATGTCAGTTGGCTTTTCATAGCCGATCATTGAGGGTCTCTCTACCGCTCCTGCTGTCTCTAGAGAGTTGAAAACAGCAGGTCTGGGACAGGTAGCACGTCTGGTGAACAGGTCAGGGTTCCATAGCCGCACGCAGAACAGTTGAAACTGGAGCAGCAGCACGGCCAGGTGGACTGGGGACAGCAAGGAGTCATCATGCCAGGTAGTCCTGAGGCATGGTCCTAGGGCTCAGGTCCTCCGAGAGAGAGAAAGAAAGAAAGAAAGAGAGAAATAGAGAATTAGAGAGAGCATACTTAAATTCACACAGGACACCGGATAAGACAGGAGAAATACTGCAGATATAACAGACTGACCCTAGCCCCCTGACACATAAACTACTGCAGCATAAATACTGGAGGCTGAGACAGGAGGGGTGTATTTTTCCGTAGTGTATTTCTGTATTGTTTTAGTGATTCACCACAGTGAAGCCGTAGGCTCAGGTTTTCTGGGTCTCTATGTTTTTGGTTGGATAGGTTTCTCAATTCTTTCTTAGGTTTTTGCATTCTTCATCAAACCATTTGTCATTGTTGTTCATTTTCTTAGGTTGTCTGCTTGAATTTTTTTTTATTTGATAGGGAAGCTGAGAGATCAAATATACTGTTTAGGTTTTCTAATGCAATGTTTACACCTTCACTATTACAGTGAAACATTTTGTCCAGGAAATTGTCTAGAAGGGATTGAATTTGTTGTTGCCTAATTGTTTTTTGGTAGATATCCACATTGCTCTCCTTCCATCTATATCATTTCTTAATATTATTCAGCTCCTTTGGCTTCGATGCCTCATGATTGAGCAAAGATCTGTTCAAGTAGAGTGTTATTTTGCTGGGTCTGGGACGGCATAGGCCCACCCACTCGGGAGCCAGGCCCAACCAATCAGAATGAGTTTTTCCCCACAAAAGGGCTTTACTACAAACAGAAATACTCCTCAATTTCATCTGCTGTCTGGTCTCAGACGATCCTGCAGGTGAAGAAGCCCGATCTGAAGTTCTTGGGCTGGCGTGGTTACATGTGGTCTGTGGTTGTGAGGCCGGTTGGACGTACTGCCAAATTCTCTAAAACGACGTTGGAGGCGGCTTATGGTAGAGAAATTGCACGCTCTGGCATTGTGTTGTGTGACAAAACTGCAAGTTTTAGAGTGGCCTTCCATTGTTCTCAACACAAGGTGCACCTGTGTAATGACCATACTGTTTAATCAGCTTCATGATATGCCACTCCTGTCAGGTGGATATGGATTATCTTGGCAGAGGAGAAAAATGCTCACTAACAGGGATGTAAATACATTTGTACACAAAATGTTTGCGAAATAAGATTTCAGTGTATTTGAAGAGGTTGAAGCTCTTCTGACACCATTTTATGATCTTAGTCAGATACTGTATGATGGTACTGCACAGCAGAGCACGAGCAAATGATTCAGCTTCAACACTTTTGTGATCAATTTTGTGATACCCGAGCCCTGTCCATACACGGGACCAACACTTTACAAGTTGCATTCAGTATATGTTGGTAACCAGCTTATAATAGCAATAACAGAACCCTGGAGTTTGTGGTATAAGGCCAATATACCACTGCTAACGGCTATATCCAGGCACTCTGCATTACGTCAAGAATAAGAACAGCCCTTAGCTGTGGTATATTGGCCAATTACCATACACCCTTGTTCCTTATTGCTCAATCATAGTAGTCAAACGAGTTAAATCAACATCCATTGATGCACTAGCGGTTCTGAAATTCCTTTATTATGTCATGTCAGAAAAGATAGATAGTGGCTCACAGTAATTATTAATTAGAGGAAAACCGAATTTAGCTTCTAACGTCATTGCAAGTTACTACGATATTCCTTCTTAATTGGCTTGATAACCTTACAGAAAAAGGGTTTATTGTATAATTTGTGTTACTTTTTTGGGGGGCCTAATTAGTATGCATTTTGTGCGGGTTTTGAGTGGTCATTGGATATTGTCTTGACCTGGCAACCCTGGCTGTCGCAAGACAGGACAATGATAGAGATTTTGCTCGTGAAGTTAAATTGCTGACGAAATTTCAAAACGATTTGGAGCACAGTTGAAAAATTTACGAGCTGACAATAAAGTGGACTAATTAGAAAAATAAAAGCAGTACTTTTCAATGCATGAAATATAAGAGGTGTGCAGTGAGAGCGTGAGAAGAGGGTCAAATGTGTGTGTCTCACGGCCAATGCGTGACCCATTGTCACTGTGAATTTTCAGGAGTAAATCAGATTAGGCTACTAAATATTTTATTGTGCTGCCTCAACAGAAAAAACAGGACTTGGGGACAGCCACTATCTGTCTTTCTGAGTTAAAACTGTCCTTTATGAGAGATGTGGTCGAGAGTGTTTAAAGCCTTCCTGTTAGGTTGTTTTTATTTTGTTTATATTGTATTATATTGTATTGTATTATATTTTATTATATTATATAAAATAGTTTTTAATTTAATCGAATAAAATAGTGTGTTACTTTTGTCATTTGTAAAATAAAAATGTCTACCATCAAATTGAACCCATAGCCTACCACAAATATTGCATACAATCGGATTAATCAGATAATCTGATCACATTTAAATGTTCAAATAATTGCATTCTGCAGTAGCTAAAACGACCAGGAACAAATAATGGCGAAGACGTTTTCCGCCCGTGCACTTATCATGGACGGTAGTTAAAGGCTTGTTTTGAGGAAGGTGGAAGTGTTAGCTCATATAGCAAGCTAATTCTTTTTTTTTGTAAAATAATAACGGTATTTATTACTTAATTATTAGTTCGTGAGACGTGATTTAGCAATTTATAAAGGTTTCCATATGGTGAGTTGGCAGAAATGAGTCGAATCAATGAATTGTGTTTCATACATGTTTTAGTAGCTAGCTTAGCTAACGTTAGCTGTTTCAAAAGCAACCAGCCTCCCATGTTGGGATTCCCTAAGAGCAGGTTCTGACTAGAGGGAGTACAGCTACGACCGGAAATTACTTTTCCGTAGCAGGTTAGTATAATTTACTCAGCAGGTTAGGAGACTTAGGTTAAGGTTAGGAAAAGGCTTGTGTTATCTAAAATGTTCTCCTAACCTGTAACTAAAAGTCACTTCCGGTCGTAGCTGTATCGAAGTAGGATGTTTTTAGGGAATCTCGTCTCACATGGCTAAGTTTCAAATTGTATTCTGTTTGATATAATTTATTGCATATAAAGGTAGCCCGTGTTGGCAATTTAGTTTACAAATAATATAATATTTCACAATATTTGTAAATGACTAAATGATTTGTTCACTACAGATGCTGTCCTCCCATATTGGCAGCTGGGCTGTGCCACAGAGGAACTAGAATGATGACATCCTAAGAGTGGAAATAATACTATATTGTTAGTGGACACAATGCTAGCTGGCATCATGGAACACAGGAGGCCACAAAGCAAGAATTATCAGTGTGTCACATGCTTGAAATGCTTTTCTGCTCCATCCAAACTACAGAGGCACATCCTTTCGCACACAGGACAAAGACCATTTGTGTGTCACCTCTGTGAAAAAGCATTTAGGCAACTAGCACACCTGAAATTCCATATTAACACACACCTTTATCCAAAACATATTGAACGGAAGAGCAATGTAAAGTCTAGCTTGCTTCCAAGTGGATATGAAAATGCCCCTCCTATAAAGATAGATAACTCAAATGCATGTTTGCAGACAGGCTCCTTGGACACATTTGGTGCAGAGGGCACATTGGAGGTGGGCATCAGTCCAACTGCACCTGTCGACAGAGTTGAGGAAAAATCTCTCTGTTCCTCTCGCTGCACCGCTGAACTCAATCCCCAACACTCTGCGGTCGAGAGGTTTGAGAAGCAGCACACAAAAGACGAGCCAATGAGGAACCACGATGACTGGAGTGAACCTGAGAAACAGACACTGCATGAGGATAGATCCTCCAGAGATGAAACAGTGGACAAACATACAAAAATAATTGAGAATTCAAACTCTCATAAATGCCCTGAGTGCTTTAAGTGCTTCAGCGCCCCGTCCAAATTAAAGAGCCACTGCCTGATTCACACAGGCCAGAAACCATTTCAGTGCTACCTATGCCGGCGTGCTTTTAGGCAGCTGGCCCATCTAAAGGTACACTACAGCATTCACTCTGGGGTCGCCAAGTCGCGGAACTCTTCACTACCACGACAAAGTCTCAAATCTATTTCCCAACCCCAGCGGTCAAAAACCTGGCCAAGGAACTATCCATGTAACATGTGTGGAAGGAGATTTAAACAGAAGAGACATTTGATAGTCCACCAACAAACTCATAAAGTTTCAGAGACTGCTGTGCACCCTCGTAAGTTAAATAATATAAGTAAGGCCTACCTTCCCCCTCAAAGTAATTGTGCTTCCAAAGTATATTTCCAAAACTCTGAAAGTTCTATAACTTACAACATAGAGGCGAATGGTAAGAGACAACTAGATGTAGTTGAAGGTTTATACAACTTATCAGAAATATTGCATGACGGCGCAAAACATGCATCACAGGAGCATATTGACCTCACTCGCTCCCCAGACAACAGGAACAAGTCGCCTGTGTCTAATCGCACAGACCACACACATACAAGCACGCGTAAGGCAAGGGAAAATCAGTGCATGATATGCCTGAAGAAGTTTGACTATCCCTCCAAACTCTCCCGACATCTGTTGGTCCACATGGGCATCAAGCCTTTCGGATGCACCGTCTGTAGTAAGTCCTTCAGACAGCTCTGCCATCTACAGACTCACATGAAGGCCCACTACATAAAAAGTGACAATGTTTCGAAAAGAGTAGAAGATACCCCCGACCAACCAGGGGATATTATATTCAAGAACAAGCCTGTTTCTGCGGTGAAGAGAAATCAAAGTGAACATTTAGACCAAGTTTCTCAACCTCGGGAAGCCAGCAGAGGCCTCAATGAAGTTGATTGTTTCCTAAGCCAGTATGTTTTACCTGTCAGACCTACCTTCAGTCATTGCTCCACTGACAGTCTCTCCAACTATGGTGCTCAACAACCTGCATGGAACCCCAGTGAGAAGCTGCTACCTGGATTGGACACTGACACAGACAGGAAGTCTTCAGCAGAGCCAGTATCTCTCAGACAAGGACATAAGACAGACTACAAGAAGACCAGTGATGTATTTGACAGCACACCGACACACCATTCACTAATAGGCAAATCCAAACAAAGGAGTTGCATCTTACAAAAGAAACCCACAATCCATGGCAGAGGGCGCTATTGTTGCCCAGTTTGTTCAAAGCGCTTTGACGCTCCATCCAAGCTACAGCGGCATTCCCTGGTTCACACAGGACAAAGTTCCTATCAGTGCCCCACTTGTCCAAAAACGTTTAGACAAAAAGTTCATATGAAGGTGCACCAGTCTGTTCATGAACAAGGGAAAGAGGCTAAACCCTCTATTAGTCATAATGAAGACAGGCAGACCAAGTCTTTATCAAGACTGAAAAGGACCCCATGTTCAAATGGAAAGGACGTAGTCATCCATAATAGAAGTGAAAATACTTTATCGAGTGGCAGTGATCTCTCTGCTGTCCCTCTAGTTCAGTTCAACTGCCCCCCAACCAACGACGTCGACAGCCAAACACTGCTTTCTGTTGCACCTAGGAAATCAGGGGTGTACCAGTGCATGGCCTGTCTGAAGAAGTTTAACTGTCCTTCTAAACTCTCCCGACATCTATTAGTCCACATGGGCATCAAGCCTTTCAGATGTACCATCTGTAGTAAGTCCTTCAGACAGCTCTGCCATCTACAGTCTCACGCGAAGGTCCACTATAATAAGGCCACACTGCATGGGGATGAACAACAGAGGAACATCAACTTGGCTCAACTGGACAACATTCCCCTAGAGGATGGGACTGTTTCGGAGGGACACATCTTTGCAGGAGGTCTTCATCAAGATGAACCAGGCCCAAGTCAAAGTTTTGGAAATTACAAACAAAATAGTAATTACAGACAAAATGGTCATGGTGGTGAATCATACAATCACTTCTGTTTAATAACAGAAAGTGCAAACCAATCAACAGAAATCAACAGAAAGCATGAACCAACCCCAAACCCTAAACAGTCAGAAGACGTGAAAAGCATGAAGTCCGAGAATAACTGGAGTATTGCTGAGGAGAAAGAGGTGGAAAAGTTTCCCTCGCATGAATATTATGGGCAGCAAAACCACCCCCAGCTTCCTAACTGGTTAAGCCCCTATCCATATCACCAAGAAACCACCAAAAACAAACAGGCATATCCTATTGCTAACCAACATGTTTCTTACCTGGAGGATAGACCTAATTTACAATATGGTGCTAAAGAGGAGGACGGGTTAGAGGGTGGCCTTAGGTCAGAGTTTAATGTTCCATATAAGTCAGAACCTCCCAACGACCTTCACGTCTGCGCAGGCTGTAGTCAGTGTTTTACCACCAAGAGGAAACTGAATCATCACAGGTGTTCTCAGAGACATTTAGAGAAAGAGAGACGGGCGAGCTCGTATCAGTGCGCTATCTGTTTCAAAAGCTTCGAGGCTCCCTCGAAATTGAAAAGACACTATGTTATCCACACAGGCCAAAGGCCATTTCAATGTACAGTGTGTGGAAAGGCTTTCACTCAGGCAAGCCATTTGAAGACACACCTGCAAATCCACAGGTAAAAGACTTGGGACCGTCATCTACTGTTTAAGGACACATAACAGATCTCCACACACTCATATGTTACTTTGACTACTTACCTTGCCATGCTCCTCTACCCTCCAACATGAGATTTTTGGATTGCAGAATATGTTCATCCTGATGAAAAAGTAAATATTTTTTATGTTTCTTTTTGTGCCTTCTATTATAGATGGCGTTATATGGTTCACTGAGTTTGTACTAATGTAATTATGTGTGGTGTATTAGTTGATGCTAACAATCTGCCTATCGTATTGCATACTGGTATTCACAGTGCCTTCAGATAGTATTTATAACCCTTGACTTATTTCACATTTTGTTGATACAGCCTAAATTCAAAATTGATTAAATGGATTTTTTTCCCCCGAACACATGTGATTCAGGCCGTAACACTTCCTGAAGGCACTGTATTTGTAAATAACTTATTAATATGTAAGTACAACAGCAATCAGTTCTTCTGTTTCACACACATGAAGTATACACTAGTAAAAATGTCTTCAATGCAATACTCTGGCTGGCCATATCATTATGTTGCTATTTGGTTATAGCTGGAAAATATTTGATTTGGCACTGAGGTAGGCATTGTTTATTCTCAGATGACAGGATCGATGCCATCTGATAACACTTACTCGGCAGGTCATTTCATTATGGTTTCGCAGTACCACTTCTTCACACAAGATGGCATCATGTCTCTGTTTTGGTTAGTTGAGATGCACTTTGAGGGAGAAGCATCTGACTTCTGAGAAAAAGGTGTAATGTGGAGACGTGTCAGTGTGAAATAAACTAGTTTTAACATGGTACATGAAATACTGAGTTAGGTTTTAATGTGAATGATTGCTGTTTTTTGATCACATGTCGTTAGAATGCCATTTTCTGTTTGACATTTTCTATTAAACATCTTACTTATTTATAAATGTGTACTCATTGGAAGCATTCGAACTGCCTTTAAACCTGATGTAAAAGTTACCTTTAACTGGGTGTCCATGTTGTGACAAGATAAAAAAGCTTATTGACCTGTTAGGGATTTACAGAGTATGGATTAAAATGGATTCTTTTCCTCTTAAAACCATTCAAGATTGAAGCGGTTTCTTTAAGAATTTCACCAGATTTTACGTTATGTGAAGTATATACAGTATTGTATGCAGTTGTACTGTATATGCTAATGAATAATAGCAGTTTTGTCCAAGCTTGTTAGAGCAGTTCATTGGTGTAGATACATCCATATCGCTTGTGCTATGGGGATGTGGGAAGGGATTGGGAGAGGGGTTCATTTAGGTCATTATGGGTATCTAAATGAAAATCTCCCTAAATGAAACATTTTGGTCTTTACTGAGGCACCCGAAAGTAAAATTCCAATTAAAGTAATGGAGGTCAGATATTTTTGGAGTTCCCTGTCCACGTAAAAATATCTCAAAATACCTCAATATGTAGACGCAATTGACCAACGGCAAAAAAAACACAGAGGATGCTACGCTGAACCATGGATTTACCCTCACACAATAGTTTCTTTTGTTTCTGAAACACACAGTTGTACATTATATGCATCTTCCTACTACTCAGAATGTTATCAGAGTCCTCAGAACCTCGTTTAAGAAGTCATGTTGTGATTACAGCGCTGTGGAATAATCTCTGACATGCCTCTGGTGTATGGAGACATGGGATCTAATCCGAGCAGTAATAGCCCCTCTTGGATTAGATGGCCTTATAGTTGACCGAGAGCATCAACCCTATGGAGAGACCTGTTAAGATTGGATAGATAATCGTGATTTATAGCACTTTTATAGCACTATTCATTACATAAAGAACCTAAAAGCACTGTAAATCAACAACAACAAAAATGCTATTAAAAAAACAAAACTTAATTTAGCCTAATCATCATGAGTAGATGGACGATCAAGAGACTGAAGGTCGAGAAAGTTCATGGTGGATCTTTATGGAGAGAAAGGGTTTACTAAGTGGAGAGCGGTAAGGATAGATCTACACTGACTGTACAAAACATTAAGAACACGTGCTCTTAGGTCGGCAGGTAGCCTAGTGGTTAGAGCGTTGGGCCAGTAGCCGGAAGGTTGCTGGATCGAATCTCCGAGCTGATAAGGTAAAAATCAGTCTTTCTGAGCAAGGCAATTAACCCACTGTTCGTCGGGTGCCAAAGACATGGATGTTGATCAAGGCAGCTCCCCACACCTCTCTGATTCAAAGGGGTTGGGTTAAATAAGGAAGACACATTTCAGTTGAATACATTCAGTTGGACAATTAACTAGGTATCCCTCTTTCCATGACAGACTGACCAGGTAAATCCAGGTGAAAGCTATGATCCCTTGTTAATGTCACTTGTTCAATTGACTTCAATCAGTGAAGGGGAGGGGACGGGTTAAAGAATCATTTTTGAGAAATGGATTGTGTATGTTGTGTAAGACAAAAAATATTCTAAGTGCCTTTGAAAAGGGTATGGTAGTAGGTGCCAGGCGCACCGGTTCGAATGTGTCAAGAACTGCACCGCTTCCCATGTGTATCAAGAAAGGTCCACCACCCAAAGGATATCCATCCAACATTACACAACTGTGGGAAACATTGGAGCCAACATGGACCAGCATCCCTGTGGAACGCTTTCGACACCTTGTAGAGTCCATGCCCCGATGAATTGACGCTGTTCAGGGCAAAACGGAGTGCAACTCAATAGTAGGAAGGTGTTCCTAATGTTTTGTGCACTCAGTACAGCTACATAGTTCTAGATTGAGTTTGTGCATCTCTTTCACATACAGACCATGTACAGTCGACCTACTGTTGTATTGATGACAAACAGTACATCCCATCTCATGCATCCCTCCATTTGGCTGTATGTCTGACACCTTAGTGCCCTAAAAGCCTTTTAAGTCCTTCATGTTTACACAGTCACCAGTTCATGTCTGACAGAGGGAGGGAGGGAGGAGTACCGACCAACCATCTCTCAGGTTCTCCCATCCTGTTCCCGTCAGCCATTAGTCTAGCAGCGCTGCATGAAGCTGCAAGACGGTTCTAAAATAACTTCAGGCGGATGGGAAAGTGGGACTTATGTATTTATTATGAGCTGGGAAAATGTATCACTCTGACAGCATCGGCGATAGGCTGGCGAGAGCTCTGTGGCAGAGCTCTGCTACAGGCCTCGACAGGCCTCGACTTTATGAATCGGGTTTGAATCAATAACTAGGGTACGGACAGGGCTCGGGTATCACTATATTGATCACCATCATTTTGAAACTGAGCCATTTGCTCGTGCTCTGCTGTGCAGCGCAGTCAAACTATAGCTTAGTTTAAAGTGCCGCTTGCACTCCTACAGTTTTACCTGACACTGCATGCACACACTTAGTAACTCTAACCCCCTCTTTAAAATGACTGATTCACACTAGTCCTTTAAAGTGCCTCTCTGACACACACATGCATGCATACAGAGACACATACACACACACACAGCAGAGACTATTTAAAATTTCCTCTCAGCATAATTGTCACGGAGGCATGGTTCTTCTGTCTGCATTTTTAATGTGCTGAGATTACAGAGAGGGCCGTGAGCACTAAGCTTCACATCGCTTCTTCGCGGGTTAACAAAAAAGGGATAAACCTTTAAGATTCAGCCACCCACAGAGGTTTTGACATCATCTGCGCTGTTAATACTCCAATGTCGTTTCAGACCTGCTGAGCAATGCACTTTGTCTGAGCCCACAGAGTATAGCCCTGCATGGGCATGCATTTTGCTACCAGCTCTCACAGTCTCACGTCAGAATTAGACATGAACCCATGTTTCTCAAATGTCAAATTTCGAAGTGTTTAAGGTTAAGTTCAGGCCTTGACAGGCCAAGGCAGGCAGGGGTCGATAATCCAGAGCAGAGGCCAAAGTACAGGACGGCAGGCAGGCTCAGGGTCAGAGACAGGCAGTGGTCAGGCGGGCGGGTACAGGGTCAGGGACAGGCAAAGGTCAAAAACCAAGAGGACGAGAAAAAGAGAGACTAGGGAAAAACTGGAACTGAGACAAAACGCTGGTAGGCTTGAACAAACAAGACAAACTGGCAACAGAAAGACAGAAAACACAGGTATAAATACACAGGGGATAATTGTGAAGATGGGCGACACCTGGAGAGGGGTGGAGACAAGCACAAGGACAAGTGAAACAGATCAGGGCGTGACACTATCGCTGGATTCGAACTTGCAACCGCTATACACTTCTGGCTCGACGTGATGGTTCGCCGGAGGGCATAGCAGGAATTCTTATCAGCGTCCGGATTTGTGTCCCGCACCTTGAAAGCGGCAGCTCTAGCCTTTAGCTCAGTGCAGATGTTGCCTCTAATCCATGGCTTCCGGTTGGGATATGTACGTACGGTCACTGTGGGGACTACGTTGTCGATGCACCTAATGATGAAGCTGGTGACTGATGTAGAATGCTCAGAAATGCCATCGGATGAGTCCCAGAACCTATTCCAGTCTGTGCTAGCAAAACATTACATTGTAACTTGCTTCTAAACACGTGTTGTAGATCATCAGCAATTCTCAATCAGATGAGATACACAGCTAACCAAAATTGAGTTTCATTCATAAATGTGGGCACTAATTATTGTTAATATTCCTCCATTCCCAAACCTGAAGCTCCCTGTCCCCAGCAGGAAAGACCAGGAAAAAGTGTTGGCTTAAGGTACAATTTCCCATTCCTTCCAAGGTCATATTTAGATTTAGAGTTACTGATATGAATAGAAGCATATACAGGCAATCAATCAATACAATTTACTTTATATTAAAGATAACCAGACTAAAACACCAAAAAGCAAACAATGCAGATGTAGAAGCACAGTGGCTAGGAAAAACTCCCTAGAAAGGCAGAAACCTAGGAAGAAACCTAAAGAGGAGCCAGGCTCCAAGGGGTGGCCAGTCCTCTTCTGGCTCTGCTGGTGGAGATTATAAAAGACTACAGTCATTTCGGCCAGATCATTCTTCAAGATGTTTAAATGTTCATAGATGACCAGCAGGGTCAAATAATAATTACAGTGGTTATAGAGTGTGCAATACTTCAGCACCTCAGGAGTAAACGCCAGTTGACTTTTCATAGCCGAGCATTTAGAGGTTGATACAGCAGGTCCGGTAGTGAGAGAGAGAGAGAGAGAGAGAGAGAGAGAGAGAGAGAGAGAGAGAGAGAGAGAGAGGGTAAAACAGCAGGTCCGGTAGAGAGAGAGAGAGAGAGAGAGAGAGAGAGAGAGAGAGAGAGAGAGAGAGGCAGAGAGAGAGAGACAGAGAGAGAGGGTAAAACAGCAGGTCCGGTAGAGAGAGAGAGAGAGAGAGAGAGAGAGAGAGAGAGAGGGTAAAACAGCAGGTCCGGTAGAGAGAGAGAGAGAGAGAGAGAGAGAGAGAGAGAGAGAGAGGGTAAAACAGCAGGTCCGGTAGAGAGAGAGAGTGGGTAAAACAGCAGGTCTGGTAGAGAGAGAGAGAGAGAGAGAGAGAGAGGGTAAAACAGCAGGTCCGGTAGAGAGAGAGAGGGTAAAACAGCAGGTCCGGTAGAGAGAGAGAGCGTAAAACAGCAGGTCCGGTAGTGAGAGAGAGAGAGGGTAAAACAGCAGGTCTGGTAGAGAGAGAGAGAGAGAGAGAGAGAGGGTAAAACAGCAGGTCCGGTAGAGAGAGAGAGAGAGAGAGAGAGAGAGAGAGAGGGAGGGTAAAACAGCAGGTCCGGTAGAGAGAGAGAGGGTAAAACAGCAGGTCCGGTAGAGAGAGAGAGAGAGAGAGAGAGAGAGAGAGAGAGAGAGAGAGAGAGAGAGGGTAAAACAGCAGGTCCGGTAGAGAGAGAGAGAGAGAGAGAGAGAGAGAGAGAGAGAGAGAGAGAGAGGGGGGTAAAACAGCAGGTCCGGTAGAGAGAGAGAGTGGGTAAAACAGCAGGTCCGGAAGAGAGAGAGAGAGAGAGAGAGAGGAGAGAGAGAGAGAGAGAGAGAGAGAGAGAGAGAGAGAGAGAGAGAGGGTAAAACAGCAGGTCCGGTAGAGAGAGAGAGGGTAAAACAACAGGTCCGGTAGAGAGAGAGAGAGAGAGAGAGAGAGAGGGGGGGGGTAAAACAGCAGGTCCGGTAGAGAGAGAGAGAGAGAGAGAGAGAGAGAGAGAGAGAGAGAGAGAGAGAGAGAGAGAGAGAGAGGGTAAAACAGCAGGTCCGGTAGAGAGAGAGAGAGAGAGAGAGAGAGAGAGAGAGAGAGAGAGAGAGAGAGAGAGGGTAAAACAGCAGGACCGGTAGAGAGAGAGAGAGAGAGAGAGGGTAAAACAGCAGGACCGGTAGAGAGAGAGAGAGAGAGAGAGAGGGTAAAACAGCAGGTCCGGTAGAGAGAGAGAGGGGGTAAAACAGGAGGTCCGGGACAAGGTAGCACATCCAGTGTTCCGTAACCGCAGAGACTGGATCAGCAGCACGACCAGGTGGACTGGGGACAGGGACAGCCAGGAGTTGTCAGGCCAGGTAGTCCTGAGGCATGGTCCTAGGGCTCAGGTCCTGCATCCTTTATTCAACTTGAGTGTAGGCTAATCCCCAGAGGTTTTGTAACTTCGCATGATTAAACCTACCTGTCAATCCAAATCTGAATGTTTAATATCGTTTTTACTGTACACTGTTGATAGTAATTGCTTCCAAAGCTAATCACTGAATGTCCTACTACAAGGTTGACACACTTCTGAGTCACAATAACACAGAGACACGCATACACACTACAGATTGCATGTGCAAGTACAATGAGCAACTGGAAAAATGAAGTCTGCTGCGTGGTTTCCCAATACACACACGCACACTTAATTTAGGTTAGTGAGTAGTCAAGGCTTTGTCATTAAAATAATATTGTGTCTATCTTTCATATCTATCGACCGGGCTCGGTGGGTGACAGGTAACTGTGCCTCCACCGAGTTGTTCCAGGCCTGAAGTGGCGGGCTGGAACTTCCAGAGGCTTGTGGACCTGAAGCAGTGTGATGTGGTCCAGGTAATTATCACACAAGCGTATATATACACAAACACACACACACACACACACTCACTCAATCACTTAAATTGTGCCTCTCTCCTGTAGATCTGATACCCCGATCAACTCAACCACAGCCCTCACAGCTGCAGTCGTCTGCCCCCTGCACCTGCTACACTGACCACCACCATGCCTTCCTGAAGACAAACAATGTATACGAAACGCTTCAGTCTGGTTTTAGACCCCATATCATAGCACTGAGACTGCACTTGTGAAGGTGTTAAATGAGGCCTCACCCCCAGGTTACATTAGTGACCATACCCCCCGTGCATCCGGCAAAGGCGGAGGTGTTGCTAACATTTACGATAGCAAATTTCAATTTACAAAAAAAAAAACAACAATGACGTTTTCGTCTTTTGAGCTTCTAGTCATGAAATCTATGCAGCCTACTCACTCACTTTTTATAGCTACTGTTTATAGGCCTCCTGGGCCATATGCAGTGTTCCTCACTGAGTTCCCTGAATTCCTATCGGATCTTGTAGTCATAGCAGATAATATTCTAATTTTTGGTGACTTTAACATTCACATGGAAAAGTCCACAGACCCACTCCAAAAGGCTTTCGGAGCCATCATCGACTCAGTGGGTTTGGTCCAACATGTCTCTGGACCTACTCACTGCCACAGTCATACTCTGGACCTAGTTTTGTCCCATGGAATAAATGTTGTGGATCTAAATGTTTTTCCTCATAATCCTGGACTATCGGACCACCATTTTATTACGTTTGCAATTGCAACAAATAAAATCTGCTCAGACCCCAACCAAGGAGCATTAAAAGTCGTGCTATAAATTCTCAGACAACCCAAAGATTCCTTGATGCCCTTCCAGACTGCCTCTGCCTACCCAAGGACGTCAGAGGACAAAAATCAGTTAACCACCTAACCGAGGAACTCAATTTAACCTTGCGCAATACCCTAGATGCAGTTGCACCCCTAAAAACTAAAAACATCTGTCATAAGAAACTAGCTCCCTGGTATACAGAAAATACACGAGCTCTGAAGCAAGCTTCCAGAAAATTGGAACGGAAATGGCGCCACACCAAACTGGAAGTCTTCCGACTAGCTTGGAAAGACAGTACCGTGCAGTATCGAAGAGCCCTTACTGCTGCTCGATCATCCTATTTTTCCAACTTAATTGAGGAAAATAAGAACAATCCGAAATTTCTTTTTGATACTGTCGCAAAGCTAACTAAAAAGCAGCCTTCGCAAATGGAGGATGGCTTTCACTTCAGCAGTAATAAATTTATGAACTTCTTTGAGGAAAAGATCATGATCATTAGAAAGCAAATTACAGACTCTCCTCTTTAAATCTGGGTATTCCTCCAAAGCTCCATTGTCCTGAGTCTGCACAACTCTGCCAGGACCTAGGATCAAGGGAGATACTAAAGTGTTTTAGTACTATATCTCTTGACGCAATGATGAAAATAATCATGGCCTCCAAACCCTCAAGCTGCATACTGGACCCTATTCCAACTAAACTACTGAAAGAGCTGCTTCCTGTGCTTGGCCCTCCTATGTTGAACATAATAAACGGCTCTCTATCCACCGGATGTGTACCAAGCTCACTAAAAGTGGCAGTAATAAAGCCTCTCTTGAAAAAGCCGAATCTTGATCCAGAAATTATAAAAAACTATCGGCCTATATCGAATCTTCCATTCCTCTCCAAAATTTTAGAAAAAGCTGTTGCACAGCAACTGACTGCCTTCCTGAAGACAAACAATGTATACGAAACGCTTCAGTCTGGTTTTAGACCCCATCATAGCACTGAGACTGCACTTGTGAAGGTGGTAAATGACCTTTTAATGACGTCAGACCGAGGCTCTGCATCTGTCCTCGTGCTCCTAGATCTTAGTGCCGCTTTTGATACCATCGATCACCACATTCTTTTGGAGAGATTGGAAACCCAAATTGGTCTACATGGACAAGTTCTGGCCTGGTTTAGATCTTATCTGTCGGAAAGATATCAGTTTGTCTCTGTGAATGGTTTGTCCTCTGACAAATCAATTGTAAATTTCGGTGTTCCTCAAGGTTCCGTTTTAGGACCACTATTGTTTTCACTATATATTTTACCTCTTGGGGATGTCATTCGAAAACATAATGTTAAATTTCACTGCTATGCAGACGACACACAGCTGTACATTTCAATGAAACATGGTGAAGCCCCAAAATTGCCCTCGCTAGAAGCCTGTGTTTCAGACATAAAGAAGTGGATGGCTGCAAACTTTCTACTTTTAAACTCGGACAAAACAGAGATGCTTGTTCTAGGTCCCAAGAAACAAAGAGATCTTCTGTTGAATCTGACAATTAATCTGGATGGTTGTACAGTCGTCTCAAATAAAACTGTGAAGGACCTCGGCGTTACTCTGGACCCTGATCTCTCTTTTGAAGAACATATCAAGGACTGTTTCAAGGACAGCTTTTTTCCATCTACGTAACATTGCAAAAATCAGAAATTTTCTGTCCAAAATTGACGCAGAAAAATTAATCCATGCTTTTGTTACTTCTAGGCTGGACTACTGCAATGCTCTACTTTCCGGCTACCCGGATAAAGCACTAAATAAACTTCAGTTAGTGCTAAATACGGCTGCTAGAATCCTGACTAGAACCAAAAAATTTGATCATATTACTCCAGTGTTAGCCTCCCTACACTGGCTTCCTGTTAAGGCAAGGGCTGATTTCAAGGTTTTACTGCTAACCTACAAAGCATTACATGGGCTTGCTCCTACCTATCTTTCCGATTTGGTCCTGCCGTACATACCTACACGTTCGCTACGGTCACAAGACGCAGGCCTCCTAATTGTCCCTAGAATTTCTAAGCAAACGGCTGGAGGTAGGGCTTTCTCCTATAGAGCTCCATTTTTATGGAATGGTCTGCCTACCAATGTGAGAGACGCAGACTCAGTCTCAACCTTTAAGTCTTTACTGAAGACTTATCTCTTCAGTAGGTCCTACTATGATTAAGTATAGTCTGGCCCAGGAGTGTGAAGGTGAACGGAAAGGCTGGAGCAACGAACCGCCCTTGCTGTCTCTGCCTTGCCGGTTCCCCTCTTTCCACTGGGATTCTCTGCCTCTAACCCTTTTACAGAGGCTGAGTCACTGGCCTACTGGTGTTCTTCGATGCCGTCCATGGGAGGGGTGCGTCACTTGAGTGGGTTGAGTCACTGACGTGGTCTTCCTGTCTGGGTTGGCGCCCCCCCCCCCCCCCCCCCTTGGGTTGTGCCATGGCGGAGATCGTTGTGGGCTATACTCGGCCTTGTCTTAGGACGGTAAGTTGGTGGTTGGAGACATCCCTCTAGTGGTGTGGGGGCTGTGCTTTGGCAAAGTGGGTGGGGTTATATCCTGCCTGTTTGGCCCTGTCCGGGGGTATCATCGGATGGGGCCACAGTGTCTTCTGATCCCTCCTGTCTCAGCCTCCAGTATTTATGCTGCAGTAGTTTATGTGTCGGGGGGCTAGGGTCAGTCTGTTACATCTGGAGTATTTCTCTTGTCTTATCCGGTGTCCTGTTGTGTATTTAAATATGCTCTCTCTAATTCTCTCTTTCTCTCTTTCTGTCTTTCTCTCGGAGGACCTGAGCCCTAGGACCATGCCTCAGGACTACCTGGTATGATGACTCCTTGCTGTCCCCAGTCCACCTGGCCGTGCTGCTGCTCCAGTTTCAACTGTTCTGCCTGCGGCTATGGAACCCTGACCTGTTCACCGGACGTGCTTGTTGCACCCTCGACAACTACTATGATTATTATTATTTGACCATGCTGGTCATTTATGAACATTTTAACATTTTAACATTTTGACCATGTTCTGTTTTAATATCCACCCTGCACAGCCAGAAGAGGACTGGCCACCCCTCATAGCCTGGTTCCTCTCTAGGTTTCTTCCTAGGTTTTTGGCCTTTCTAGGGAGTTTTTCCTAGGGAGTTTTTCCTAGCCACCGTGCTTCTTTCACATGCTTTGCTTGCTGTTTGGGGTTTTAGGCTGGGTTTCTGTACAGCACTTTGAGAATATCAGCTGATGTACGAAGGGCTATATAAAAATAAATTTGATTTGATTTGAGGTGATACAGGTCATTATCACACACATGTATACTCTCCCTCCTTTGAGGCTCTGTTCAATCGGGTCCACTTTAGTCGACATCTGCATAGCGGTTGTTTTGGCGGTGTCAGAGGTGGAACTGTGTTAGAGCTGTCCACATGCGGCTCCTGGCATTATACCTAAAGCGGACATTGCCATTGGCTGCACGGAGTCGCATTAACAGAAATCCCATGCAGCCTTGTTTAAAAGTTGAAACACTGGAATGTGAGATGTAATCTACACCTTGATTACGATGATAGAAACACTCGTTATTTAGTTGAATGATTTTTCAATTTGAGCGTCATTATTTCTATATAGCCTACACGTTCTCATTCTGAACTTCTGACGGGAGTGGGACGGCTGTGGCTTCATGACAATGATCAAGAGCAGCTGTTGACCGATTTGACAGATCCTCTGCTGAGGTATTCCATTTACCGGCGGCACCAGTTCCTGCTACACTGGCCAGTGAGAGAAGAAACTTTTAAGGATTCCCAGATGGATAGAGGCAATTCAGAATTATATTACATACACGTGCACTCACTCACACCAACAGACGTGCACACACAAACATGTTGTTGAGCTGTATACTTACTGTGACTTTGTGCATCTTTCTTTCGGATCTGCCATGCTCTCCACCACTGCCCCTGACAGCCTCAGCCAGAAGTGCATGCACCGGGCCTGTCAAGACTGACAAAGCAGAGATGGGTGGCTGACAAGGAAAAATAAAACACCACATGCACAAACTCTCTCTCTGTCTCTCTCTCTGTCACACACACACATTATCCCCAATGTAAATAAATGGTAATTACTTGTTTATTTAATGCATGCTCCATTTTATTATAGGATTGGAGATATCTCGGGCTACATATCCATTATAAATATCTACATAATTGCTCTATTACTCTAAATGTCTATCAAATCATAGTGTGATTGATAATATTGTAATACGGTATTGGTTAACGTGTACAGTTTGAGGAAATTATATGTGCATTTTTTCCTGAGTTTAAAAACATGCCCCCCTCTCACTCTCTCTTTCTCTCACACACACACACACACACACACACACACACACACACACACACACACACACACACACACACACACACACACACACACACACACACACACACACACTAGGCCCAATGTAAATAAATGATAATAAACTTGTTTATTTTATGTATGCTCCATTTTATTTGAAGATTGTGTGCAATAAAGTACATTCACATTTAAAGCCAAGTCTTTGTTTCATTGGATATTTCTCTGATTAAAATGTGTGACCAAAAGGAACTCGGCAGACCTGCAACCCTCTGGGAGTGTGTGCAGTTTTTGTCATCTGGAGCTGAAACAGGGCCCCAACAGCCTTCACGTACAGTATGTACAGGGTTCCTAGGAGTGGCAGGCAAATATGTTTATTAGTGTCCTGCAAACGCAATTTTTTATGTATCAAGGCCATTCCCTGGCTACCCATCCACATTGATTCGGCCAAACTGATGTTTGTTCTCCACAATGAACGTATGTAGCGGTCGATAGAGCAGCAGAATTAAATTCAGGGTGAGTGGTCAGGGAACCAAGGCCAAAGAATGGAGAGAGAGATGACCTGGAGGGAGTTCCAGACCGCAGCTTTTTATGAAGCCGAAAAGCAGAGATGGGTGGCTGACAAGGAAAAAATAAAACACAACATGCACACACTCTCCTTCTCTCTCGCTCACCCACACACACACGCACACACATGCACACATTCACATTAGTTTGGAAATATATAAATAAATTGTAATTACTTGTTTATTTTATGTATGCTACATTTTATTATAGGATTGTAGATATCTAGCCCTACAACAGTTAAAAAAAAGAAAGACTGATCATTAATATTATCATTAATAACTGACACAATTCTATAATGAATATATATTAGAATAATAATCCATAATAGTGACCAATAGTTACTGTATTCATATTGTTTAGAGTTTTAATTAGTCAACAGGTAGTGCCCCAGGGTGGCATCAAATTGTGTCTCAAAGGTCATATAATATCACAAAATGTTTCGTTTTGGCTACACATGCCTGGCTGGTGTGAATGAGAGGCAAATGCTTGAGTCCATTCGCCATTCCTGTCTCCAACGCCCGAGCAAAACCGAAGCCTACTTGAAGGTAACAGCGTTCACTGTTGCCCCTAGTGGCTGGTTTCCACTTCATCTTCCGATGTCTTCAGACATGGATGGACGTTGAATACTGACTTGTATCACGGGTGACCTGGCTAGAATTTTAAGCACGAGCCAGAGCCCTACCCTTGCCCGCGACGTTCAGACCGTACCCTACCTAGGCCCGATTGCTTTTGCCAAATTTTAGGCTCTGCCCGAAACCCGACATCAGAAATAACTTCCTCCGTTAGTAAATCCATTAGCTGTTCCTCTCTGTCTGTCACACGATCCTGTGCGCTGTTCGCTCTGCATGCGCTCTGCTCAATGACGAGACATTAGAGAGCAGTTAGCTACTTTTTGTCACTCTAAACTCCGACAAAACTCAAGGAACATTATTATTTTCTGTGAAATAATCTCTCCTGTTTTATACACTGAACAAAAATATAAAAGCAACATGAAACAATTTCGAAAATATTACTAAGTTACAGTTCATATATATATAAACCTATATATATATTGTACCTTTATTTAACTAGGCAAGTCAGTTAAGAACAAATTCTTATTTACAATGATATAAGGAAATCAGTCAATTGAAATAAATTCATTAGGCACTAATCTATGGATTTCACATGACTGGGAATACAGATATGCATCTGTTGGTCACAGAAAACCAGTCAGTATCTGGTGTGACCACCATTTGCAAATGGCACACTCTTTCCCATAGAGTTGATCAGGCTGTTGATTGTGGCCTGTGGAATGTTTTCCCACACCTCTTCAATGGCTGTGTGAAGTTTCTGGATATTGGCAGGAACTGGAACATTGTAGCACACATCAATTCAGAGCATCCCAAACATGCTCAGTCGGTGACATGTCTAGTGATTATGCAGGCCATGGAAGAACTGGGAAATGTTCAGCTTTCAGGAATTCTGTACAGATCCTTGCGACATGGGGCTGTGCATTATAATGCTGAAACATGAGGTGACGGCGATGGATTAATGGTACGAGAATGGGTCTCAAGATCTCATCACGGTATCTCTGTGCATTCAAATTGCCATCAATAAAATGCAATTGTGTTCGTTGTCCGTAACTTATACCTGCCCATACCATAACCCCACCGCCACCATGGGGCACTCTGTTCCCTACATTTACATCAACAAACCGCTCACCCACACGACGCCAGGATTCATCCGTGAAAAGCACACTTTTCCAGCATGCCAGTGGCCATCGAAGGTGAGCATTTGCCCACTGAAGTTGGTTACGACGCCAAACTGCAGTCAGGTCAAGACCCTGTTGAGGATGACGAGCAAGCAGACGAGCTTCCCTGAGATGGTTTCAGATGATCCAGATGGTGAAGAAGCTGGGTGTGGATGTCCTGGGCTGGCGTGGTTATACGGGGTCTGCGATTATGAGGCCGGTTGGAAGTACTGCCAAATTCTCAAAAATGACGTTGTAGAGAAATGAACATTAAATTATCTGGAAACAGCTCTGGTGGACATTCCTGCATTCAGCATACCAATTGCACGCTCCCTCAAAACTTGAGACATCTGTGGCATTGTGTCGTGTGACAAAACTGCACATTTTAGAGTGGCCTTTCATTCTCCCCAGCACAAGGTGCATCTGTGTAATAATCAGGTTGTTTAATCAGCTTCTTGATATGTCACACCTGTCAGGTGGATGGATTATCTTGGCAAAGGAGAAATGCTCACTAACAGGGATGTAAACAAATGTATATGTATGGAACATTTTAGGGGTCTTTTAGTTCAGCTCATGAAACATAAGACCAACACCTTACATGTTGCGTTTATATTTTTGTGCAGTGTATTTGACGAGGTTGAAGCATTTCTGACACCATTCTATGATCTTAGTCAGATACTGTATGTCATTGAAATGTGTGCACGTGTTTCAGTGACTTTTGTGTATTTGTGTAGGAGGTATTAATAGCAGAGTAAGTGTGTGCTGGTAAGGGAGACTTGATCCTCAGGACCTGGAAGAGAATGAGATGCATTTCTAAGGGGTATTTTGAAAGGACCGGGGCCTGGGGGGCCCATGAGCTTGGTCTTGGGGGTATTTTGTTTCAAGGCCACTGCAGCCGCCTAGTTGGGAAATGCTAGACCACAGGAATTGTTTCAGTGTGACACCATGTGAGTGATGGACTGTGGCCAAGTCATAACATATCAACCAACGTGGGGTTATGTTTGGAGGGCTTCCTGCTTGCTAGCCTCCTATAGGTCAGTGTGCCGAGCCAGTCTCATGACGTTAATGACTCCTTTGTAAGCGTACTATACGGCATGCCATCCATTAAAGCCAAAAAGACTACTTTCAACAAATCCGATTTTAAACATGTACTCTGAAAGAAAATGATCATACGTATCTCCTTGGAAATGTTGATCTCTCTATGATGACGTTCATATGTCCCATGTCTACAGTATAACTGTAGAAATGTTCCGGTAAAGAAGTGCCGACTCATGTCAACACGAATACAATAAATCAAGGACGATTGCAAAACGTATCTCCCTGTATGAGCGTTTCTTTAATAACGCGATGACATGTCTTCTCTCGAAATGATTTCATCTCAGGTTTGGTTGGCGTTTAAACACGCACTCCTTTTATTTTTGTTGTTGTTACTTTTCCTGTTGTAAACAATATCCCAAGTATAAATACAGTAATGTACACACACTTAAGAGGGTAAAAAATATATATGTTTTTCAAGAGTTGGTCTGATGGGTTTACGCTGATATCATTGGGCCTCCCCCCTTGCTTGAGGAACAATAGAGGACAAAAGAGGAATGCCCACCCCCCCAACTTGTGCCATTCCATGTCATACCCAGACCACATATTGAGATGTGCCTTTTGTTAAGTAAAGTGCATCTTTAAAAGAGACCTGCAATGTCTAGCCATAAATGATATGCGTTGTGTAAGAACTAGGTGAAACAATCACTTCCCTACACACCTCCCTTCCCAACACCACCCCCCTTTGTCTGTCAGAAGGACTCCGCCTGTCCAAGTTGGGAATTGCCCTCCACTTTGCAGTCTTTGGCAGATGGCTTACCAAACTAGGCATGTCCGGTGTCAGAGCCCCTCTTCTGGTGAATCACTCCTACGCCTGGCTGCCTGCACAGGGTCTGGCGGCTGTCGGTAGAGGGGGTCCATAATCCCCACGTCCTCCTGTCCCTGTCACTCTATTAGACCCCGCAGCAGCTGCCCCAGAGGAGTACCCCCAACAACACCTCCCCCACAGCAGCCACACACACACAAAGACAGAGAGAGACAGACACCACCACCACTCTGATCCTCAGCCACAGTTGAGAGCAGTGGGACACTGAAGGAAGCAAACAATAGGAAGACAGGTGATCATTGCTAGCGTCTGTGCTAGTGTCTGTTTATTTCCACACAAACACAATCAAGAACCCCCACATAGGCCTATAAAGGACCACACACTTTGGTTTGACCATGCTCTTGCAAAGGTCCACAAACAAAGACGCAGTCAGAGTTGCACAAATAATTCAGGTCTCCTTTGAAGTAGCCTGTGGGCCAGTGAAGACTAGAAGTTATTGTTAAAAACCCTCTCTCAAACCAGCACCTCTACCTCACGGCAGTACGCCGGCACAGAGGCCCTGCAGCAGCGGTCCTGAAACCCCCTCCAGTCTAGCAATCACCAGCTCCACAACCTCCGCCTGGTTACTGGCAGCACCCCAACGCCTGGCCTGCACCTCAAGTCCCTGAGTACCACAGGATCGACCAACTGTATACTGTGTATCAGGCAGTGCAGCAGCCTCAAACGGCTTGGGTGCCACGGTTGCCAGAGCTGCACCCAGCCATGACGCCCAAACCGACGACAGAGGTGCAGCCAGACCAGTGACTGCCAGCGTTTGAGCCTGCCCCACGACGGCTACCGAGGCCCAAGTCGTTCCAGCAGACTGCAGAGCTCCACTCTACACCCCAGACACTCTTGCTAGTGTCTCTGCTGGACCAGCCATCCCCAGACTCAACTCCAGTGCTGGTCCCTACACTATCCTCTGCTCTCACAGACCTGCTTGGCCTGTATCTGACATCGAAGCCAACTCTAAGTCGGAGTTGCAGGTGGCGTCCAATCCAGCCCCTAAGCCCTCACTAGCTCTCCTGGAGCTGCCATCATCAGAGCGGACTGCAGTTCTGGTCCCAATGTCCACTGCAGTCCTGGAAGACCAGTCCAGCACTGACCTGGGCCCATCGCCAGACCCAATCCTAGGTCAAATGTCCGGCCCTGTCCTGGACCAACCAGCTGACTCAGCTCCAGTCTTGGGTCCGCCTCCCACTCCTGTTCTGGGCCCAACACCATCGCCAGATTCAGTGCCAGCCTTGGATCCACCGCCCGGACCAGATTTGGGTCTGCCTCCGGACCTGGCTGACCATGCAGGCTCCATGGAAGAGCCACCCCCTAACCAGCGCTCTCTACCGGTTCCAGCCGAGGACACCTGGCCTGCCCCTGTGGGATGGCCTCCTCCATCAACTTGGACACCTCCAGCAGCACGGGCATGGACCCCCATGACTCCTGCTGGACAGACCAGCCTCACAGACACTGTGAGCACCTGATCTCTCACTGCCAGCTCCATCCATGCCACTGAACGGGTGGCGGCATGAGGCGGCGGACTTCCGCCTCCTTTGGTGCCCTACAACCACCACTGGACTTCACAGGGCGGCTACAGAGGACACACTAAGCCGCGTCCTCACAAGAGGGTTTTAGGTAAAAATGTCCTTCATACATTTTGGGTCGGCTGTTGAAAACCCTCAATCAAACCCTCTCTCTGGCCCTGGGACACAGAGACACAAACTCTCCAGCCCAGCAGAGGCTACCATCCCCCGGCTTCACACCTCTGGCCCTTGGAAACGCCGTTGCTAGGGGCAACTCTCTCCTGACTTGTGTCATGTGACCTGGTCAGCCAATTAATGGCCTAGCCTGGGAGCAGCAGAACCCCACTCTGCCTCTCAAATCTTCAGTTGTTTCCAGGAGGAGGGCAGGTTGAGACAACCTCTGTACACTCCTGCCTCCACATCAACTCAAATTTGAACATTTCCACGTGGACAACCATTCTTCTGGACACCCTGACTTTAGTGCCTTTGATCATAAACCACTATCACTATTCACTCCCATCAGTCGTCTCCCTGTTTGCTGTGCGTGTGCCTGTCTTGAGTGTGGCAATAAACGTGTTCTGTACACCTGTCTCTTAATGGTCATTTCCGTCCTCTTACCGGGACACTGGGACAGTTGCACCTATATCTAAACCCGCATCTCTATCGGAGTCCACCACCAGTAGGTGGCGCTCTTTTTCTGTTCTTTTTCTCATATTACCTAAATCGTGAAAGATCATTCTTCAGGAGGAAATGCACCCGTTATGTGTCTGTAAGGCTTGAGGAGTGTGTCTCAGTAAAATAAAGGTAAGGGGGGGAGAGAGAGAGAGAGAGAGAGAGAGAGAGAGAAAGAGAGAGAGATGGCTTCACCTTGCCGTGTTCTGCTAGGAGCAAACCAAACCTATGTATTCAGACCACAGGAGGCTGCTGAGGGGAGAACGGCTCATTATAATGGCTGGAATGGAGTGTGAGGGAAGTGGTATCAATAGCATTCTATTTATTCCGTTCCAGCCATTACTATGAGAACGTCCTCCCCAATTAAGGTGCCACCGGCCGCCTGTGATGCGGGCGCTCTTCTCTGGTATGACCCCTCCGCCCCGCCAAAGTAGATATAAGATTATAGATCTGGCACCGTCATGCCATTCTATACTGCTCCCTGACATGCCTGGCTCGGGGCCAGAGAGTACTTTATACTGAGAACACATAGGAATAAGAGGGATATAGTAGCCTTTACACTGTTTCAACAAGCAGTCACCAACCAATCATGTTCGACTAGAGAAGGCAATAGTCCAACTAGGCATTTACACATATTTGGTATAGGTACACAATTTTATAATTTGGAAATAACTTCACAATTCAAAAGGTAATTTGGTTACTTTAAAAGCAAATGTTTTTATTCACTGTGGAATACACCTGTTGTGTCCCTTGAGTCCAAATTCAGGGATTTGAAGATAGACCAAATTCTGCAATGCATGACTTCAATTCTCTCTATACACTAAAACATCTCAGTAAAAAAGGAAACAAGCATGGTTGGTTACTATGCGTATCCTGTTATGGGACTAAATGCTTTCACCCTGAACAATAACAAACTCTGGCTAAAATGCCCCATAAATATTGCATTTTGGTGCAGGCGAAAAGAGAATATCAATTATTCATATCTATGTGCCTATTTTACGCATCTTTGGCTGTTGTGGGACCTCTCTGAACCTAACAACCCAGCAAGCCCACGTTAACAGCCAGAACCGTTTGATAAAATCCTCCGACTTGCTGTATGGATTTAGAATACTGCAGGATGCAAGGAACTCTGAGGAAAACCGTTGGATCAAACTGTATCTAATTCAGGTAGCTGAATGTAACGAAATCTGCTTGGAAGTGCACTCTACCCTTCTTGTATCGACCAAAAAGCTACATTCTCAATGGCAGACAGGTCACAAGTAGAGAAACTATTGTCGTTCTAACTTATTTTCAACCAGCAAAGGATAAGCGGGCTATATTTCAGCAGCAGACATTCGGAAACTCATGCAGTGCTGATTAAGCAGCTAAACTAAAGCCAAAACATTCTATAGGGGAGGTGATGTGATTACATAGTAGCCTGATCCCAGATCTTTTGATTCTGTTTGCCATAACAACGACCATGGGAGTTGGCTATACAGCATAAACAGATCTTGGACCAGGCTAGTGAGATATGTCATCCAAAGATAGGCAGAACATGGACAGTAAGACTGCATGGTAAGATTGCCAAAAGCAACATTGAAACGTTGGGTAACTGAACACAGAGAGTGAAGGTCTAAAGTTTCCTAAACGCCAGCTCGGTTTACTCAACACAGGCGTTGGGTGGAATTAAATTGACATTGATGGAATCCTTAATGATGGCGGAAGATCAATCGCAGCTGTTTAATATGCGCAGAGACGACAGCAGAAGGCTTGGGGGAGAGGTTAGAAGCCAATGGATGAGATCAATCGTTCCTCTTCCTCCCTAAGGATTGAACCCCCCCTACCCGGAAAAAAAACAACATGACGATACAGTTAAAAGTATTCTTTATTAGCAACGCACTGACGTTTTTCAGGATGTGCGTATGACCACGCACTTTTCTATAGTATCTCTCTAAATAAAAATACGCTTCAGATTGTATTAACGGTAACGCTAGCTGTGTTTTGGTTCTTTACACCTGAAATACAGTATCAGCAGAATGTTTCTGATTGGTGAGTCTAAATAAATGCCCAAATGAAGCTTCGGTGAGAGGTCCATGGGGGTGTTGGAGGGTCAAAGAAAGGAGGGGAAGGATGGACAAGACTGCAGACAGGAGGGAATGATAAGAAGCAACATACCGTTAGTAGAGAATATTCATGCTGCATATAGGTCATGTTTGTTGAGTATTACGATTAACTGTATTTACAGTATGTCTAGACAAACATAAATATTGGTCAGTTCACCATTCCCAACACTAAACAAATCTAGATACCATCATAGCAGCAGCACAAAACGTATTGAAGATGTGTATAAATTATAAGAGACGTGGGTGGAGAGGTCAAAACAAACAAACTCTTACCCACTGTTCAGGTATAGGCTTAGCTAATATATGAGTTTTGAGGCAACAAAGGAACAACTACACGTGTGCATAATGAACGCTTTATGAATATGGATATGCCTAAGTTAATACCAAAGGTTAATACATTCATTTATGCAGATCCCCTACAGAATGCAAAGCAGAGCAGGATATGAGGCGGGCTTCCAGAACTACTTTTTTCAAGTGTATTCCAACATGACTAATATGCCGATGTCATATCGTTCACAAAACGTTGGTTTCAAACTGTAGTTTACACTTGCAGACTACGGTATCTGCTGTTGAATCATGCTCAACATGTATAATAAACCAAGAACCCAGTAATCCAAGTAAAGATTTAGAACAAACTGACGTGTGGAAATGACACAATCCACAGTTGAATTGGAGCCAGCGAAGTTACAGATATATGAAAAATGGACATAGCATTAAGAGATTAAAACCAAGCGTACAGTATGAAAGATTTCAGAGTTAGCACATAGGAAAGGATTAAGAAACATAAAAAATGAAAGACTTACTTCATAGAGTAATAGGCTCATTCGGAATGATATCTTATTTGAAAGAAATTAAGTTTAATGCTGATTCGGTTTAAGAAGTTCACCCAAGAGAATTATAAGAAATTACTAGAACCACTAGGGATGTACAGTAGATTACTGTAAATTAGTAGCCTCTGCATGCCCATACTTATAATTCCATCAGTACAATGAAAGCTATGAGTTTGAAATGTACTGTAACTTTTACGTTTTTCAACTTGTGCGCTAAAGATTTTGCCTTTCAAAATCTATTTTAGAAACGGACACTTCACAGGCTAGTTGTTTTGCAACCAAATTACAGTGAAACAAGCTAATCATAAATCTGATTTGTTGTCAAGCATCGCAAAGTTATAAACATCCCAGTTATTTCTAACCTCGACCCTCCTCCTCCCAACCCCCAACCATTTGCCCCAGGCCAGAAGACCTGAGCCAGCTGACAGATGCTCAGACAGAGAATGTGGGTGGGATTATGGGTAAAGCACAAGTGGTTGTCTGTTACATCATCTAGTCACATGACTTCCCCCAGTGTCAGAGGACAGGAAGAGGTCAATCTTGCTGCAATAGCCACGGTACCAAAAACCCATTTATACCTACAAAAAAAATACATATAAGTCCAGGGAATCAGGATAAACATACACGGCACAAATGCATAACTCGATGCTGCAGTGATGTATTTCTTATAGTGAAATAACACTGTAAGAGTGAGAATGTAACGTGTGAGGAAGGGAGAGTCTTGTGCCAGCCAGGCTATAATCCCTAGTGACCATGGCCTTGCTCTAACTATCCCATTCTGGGCATTGGACAGCTGATTTAACCATAGGAAGTCACAGCACTGATCATTTTAAAGTTAATAGCCTCTCCGTCAGCATCATTTGCATATCTGGTGTGTGGGTGTGTTTGTATTGTATGTAGGACAGAGGTAGTAGGGTGAAGTTGCCCCTAGATGCTGAGCTTGGGTCAGTTTTGCATTTCCCCACTAAATGGCGAAGGTTGGGAATGGGGGACAGAAAGCTGATCCTAGATCTGTAAGCCTTTCTGGGGGGAACTTCACCCCCAGAGCTATACATGTATATGTTAAGGTGGGTTGAATGACTAGGGAACTGATCAGAGTTCCGGTGATCACTTGGAGAGAAGTGAAGCTATCCTGCCCACTCAAACACCCAACACTAAAGTACCCCATGGCTAAATATTCCAATGTATATATAAGACTCATCCCAAGGTAACATAAAGATGGCAAATGATGTGCCTCAACTGTGGGAGGAATAGGGAGTGAGTGCAATTATGACTTATGAAATGTGTCTCATTAATCATTTCCTATCTATTTCAATTGAATGTCACAAGCAGATCATAAATTGTCCGCTTTCAGGTCTTACTAATTCCATATTCCTTTATATATGGCTGTATGCATATCGATAAAAGCCAATGAATTTCATCCATCTCTAAAGGTCTCCCTGGGACATTCAACGGCTCATATTGAAGCATATTGAACTCATTCCTATTATGGAAATTAGATGTGTGAACGTCAGTGCAGGCTGCTGAGGGGAGGACGGCTCGTAATAATGGATGGAAGGGAGTAAATGGAATGGCATCAAGCACATGGTTTTCATGTGCTTCATCCAGGCTGTATCACAACCACCAGTGATTGGGAGTCCCATAAGGCGGCGCACAATTGGCCCAGCGTCGTCCATGTCTGGCCGGTGTAGGCCGTCATTGTAAATAATAATTTGTTCTTAACTCACTTGCCTAGTTAAATAAAGGTTACATTTTTTTTAAATGTCCTAAATAAAAATGAATCTGTTTGATACCATTCCATTCACTCCATTCCAGCCATTATTAGGAGCCGTTCTCCCCTCAGCAGCCTCCACTGGTGAACATATGTCCTACATGAAGAGGAATCACCAACTCATAGGCTAAACTGGATGGATGACGCAAGCCCTAACCGTGCATTCCTTATCACACCTATTAGTCACAGACAGTGACACATACACACACACACACACACACACACACACACACACACACACACACACACACACACACACACACACACACAAGTAGGGATGGAGTCTTATATACTGAACATTAAAGTCATCATTCATAATAAAGAGCATTGCTAAGAGCTAAAATAAAATGGGTTGATTCACATATTTTTTTTTAACCCTCACATAACCCATCCCTGAACCTAAACCTAAATCCATGGCATGGTCAATTCTATAAGAGGGAACAACACGTATGCTAATGAAACCTAAGGCCATCAAATAACATTACTCTTTGTGTGTACTCACTTTGACGCGTTAGAAATAGAGGGAATACCTCCACACCTCGTCACACAGCTGTGTCTGTCCGCGCGGGTTCCCTTCCATACATGGGGCTTCAGGAGTCAGCGAGCCTCTGCTCTGTTCTTCCCGCTCTTCCGTTCATGGCCACTCCGCTCTCAATGGCGCCGGGGCTGGCTACCAAATAAGGAGAAAGGGGTCGCCGGGCGTAGTGGCACTTGTAGAGTATAAATTGGTGTCTGCCCTCACAAGTCTACCGCTGCTCATTCAGAGGACAGGCTACTTGGTGAGTACCTGACAACTTGTCACTCTACTACGGTAAACTGGCAGCCTAGGCCTAGGTAGGAGCCACTTCAAAGATGTTGAATTGGACTTCTCTAGTTTGCAACCGGACAACTGGATCTAATTGGCTTTCATTTAAAATTTGACAGCTTGAATTTTCAAGACACTCCTTTTTGTTGTTGTTGGATATTGATCAAATAAGTAGCTGTTGTAGCCTAAATGTTGCACATATTTTTTTACATTTTTGTTAGTCTGTTTTCCATCAGATTCAGACCTACAAGCGAAATGGATTATTCATCATATTTAATAATAACCTACAGATCATTATTATTATTAGATTAATAATACATTCATTTACATTGTGCTGCCCAGTCTAGGGTTTTAAAAGAAATGTAAATAAATAATGACCTAAAACAAGTTTGTTAGACTTGTATGGCCCTTATACTGTAGGATACTGTAGGCCTATACTGATTTTCCTTTACGAAAAATGTATCAACCCCTACAAAAATGTAAATTTCCTGTTGATGCAGGATTATTTTCCTGCTGTAGCAAACTGGCTAAAATGAAGATCCTACATCTGTAGGCCTATACTTAGCCGTAATGTACGTTTTGTCAAAACAGAAACCCAACTGACATCATGTGTGACGACGATGAAACTACTGCCCTTGTGTGCGACAATGGCTCTGGTCTGGTGAAGGCTGGCTTTGCCGGAGATGACGCACCTCGCGCTGTGTTCCCCTCCATCGTTGGTCGCCCCCGTCATCAGGTAAGGTCCACAGCATGAAAGCAATGAAACACTCATGAGGATGCAACCTTCAAACTGGGTGTTTTCCAGACTTAATTGTCCATACATTATGCATTACCCTTGATAATCTGCTTACAATTGTATTTTACCTTACCAATAGACCATTTAATTGTGAATGAATGTTCTATGCTATAGTAGCTTACATTTATTTGTCCGTCTGTTTGACTTTGGGGAATTGTGTTTGTTTCCTTCCTTCCTCTACAGGGTGTGATGGTGGGTATGGGTCAGAAGGACTCTTATGTAGGAGACGAGGCCCAGAGCAAAAGAGGTATCCTGACCCTCAAGTACCCCATCGAGCATGGCATCATCACCAACTGGGACGACATGGAGAAGATCTGGCACCATACCTTCTACAACGAGCTGCGCGTGGCCCCCGAGGAGCACCCCACCTTGCTCACTGAGGCCCCCCTTAACCCCAAGGCCAACAGGGAGAAGATGACCCAGATCATGTTCGAGACCTTCAACGTGCCCGCCATGTACGTGGCCATCCAGGCCGTGCTGTCCCTCTACGCCTCGGGTCGTACCACAGGTGAGAAGCGGGCAGAGGAGAAACACTCTGTTCCATAACATGCAGATGCAGTTACATGTAAGAGGTGCAATACTGAGTCCCATGCAACCTTTCATTGTGAAAAATAGATTACACCATTAATCATGAAGCTGTTCTATTCTATTTCCATGGTTTACATATTATTCTGCCTCATATTATAGGTATTGTGCTGGACTCTGGTGATGGTGTGACCCACAATGTCCCCATCTATGAGGGTTACGCTCTGCCCCACGCCATCATGCGTCTGGATCTGGCCGGTCGCGATCTCACTGACTACCTGATGAAGATCCTGACGGAGCGCGGCTACTCCTTCGTTACCACTGGTGAGACCGTCATTCCGGGGCATATACACGATAAGGAGGACACGGTGTGTTTGGTATTGAATGGTAGTCTGTTGTTCTTCATCATTTTGACCAAACTGCTACAACTTTGAATCTTCCACTGTAACAGCCGAGCGTGAGATCGTGCGGGACATCAAGGAGAAGCTGTGCTACGTGGCCCTGGACTTTGAGAATGAGATGGCCACCGCTGCCTCCTCCTCCTCTCTGGAGAAGAGCTACGAGCTGCCCGACGGTCAGGTCATCACCATCGGCAACGAGCGTTTCCGCTGCCCCGAGACCCTCTTCCAGCCTTCTTTCATCGGTAGGTATCTTAGAAATGTTGTGTAACTCATTGACCATCAACACATTTTGACCTCTTTAAAAGACAAGAAAAGGCCCCTTTTTTTTCACATAGCCTTTACAACCGCTACATAAGACGTTACACCAACTACTGCCAAACATATGTTTTTAATAAAGTGGTGAGGGAGTTGTCCATCTCAGCACCAGTTAGACATAATCCAGAGCATTTCGCTTACAACATGTTCTCTTCTATCTCACCAGGCATGGAGTCTGCTGGTATCCATGAGACCACCTACAACAGCATCATGAAATGTGACATTGACATCCGTAAGGACCTGTATGCCAACAACGTCCTGTCCGGCGGCACCACCATGTACCCTGGTATTGCTGACCGTATGCAGAAGGAGATCACTGCCCTGGCCCCCAGCACTATGAAGATCAAGGTAAATATTCTTCTCAAGTCTCACCTGCTTACTGAAGACCACAAACTGACCATCTAAGACCAACCTGACTACAATCTCACAGTGTTACTAATGACCAATCACGGTAACACAAATAATGAACTGTATGAGGCATTATAATGCACCACATACTGAGAGGACTTTTGCTTATTGGTTTTCCCTCTTCCCCCTCCTCTAGATCATCGCTCCCCCCGAGCGTAAGTACTCCGTCTGGATCGGCGGCTCCATCCTGGCTTCCCTGTCCACTTTCCAGCAGATGTGGATCAGCAAGCAGGAGTATGACGAGGCAGGCCCCTCCATCGTTCACAGGAAATGCTTTTAAGCACCCCATTGACAAATTGCTCTCCCCTGCGACAGTCAGACGCCCACGGATGCAAAAACTCTGTACATTACCTCCGCCTATGGATATTTTGTTTATGATCGATATGGAAGTTACAAATCCAGGCAGGTCCCTGTTTTATGTTTTGTCAATGATGTACAGTTTGTTTACACCAAAGTGCAATTTATATTTGGTTATTTTACTGGTTCCTGAATGAATTTATATTATGTGGATATTTATTTGCCTTATAAATAAACAAGACCTAGGATCTTGTATACCATCTTTATCTCATCTATCATCTGTTCAAAACCTGAGGGAGCATATTGCTTATTGTTGTTTCATAATTCAGGAGAAACCTACCTCTTTACTCATAGGCTATCCATTGACAACACAGGCTAACTACTTCCTAGTAGGAAGATTAGTCACATAGGCCTACATGTTAAGTCCAGTCACACACATAAAAAATAACTACTTGTGCCAGTCCACTAAGTAAGTTGTTGCTATCTTTAGACCCTCTGAGGCAACCCTTTAAAGCGTTACTCAACCTAGTAATCGCACAGCCACGTTTATCTAAGGAATTGTCCTGGTTTTCATTCCAACAAATGCTTGGATTGTTGTTTTGCCTAAAACAGACAAAATGAAAACATCTGTTTTTAGACAGACTCTATAGCCATCGGAAAATGATATCATGTGTAGGATGTCTTGTCATGGTCAAGGGTCGATTAATGCTTAGCCCTGCAGGCATGTTTCAATCTGCCTTCCCTCCCTCCAACATTGCAACGATAATAATCTACGGAATACAGACAAACAAAACAATTCTCCCTCTTTCTACCCCCCCCCCCCCCCCCCCCCTCCCCTCTTTCTCTCTCTCTCGTTCTGTCTCTCTTCCTCTGTTGCCACTATTCGTTCTGTCACTGTCATGTGGTTGTCTTACAGGCGACAGCCATCCCCCGTGATTTGAGCTTATAACCAATTATTTTTTATTAAAGATGAATCTACTGCAGTATACTTGGAGAATAATGAAACAAAAAAAAACCTGGTGTCTCTGGCAACTCTCCACCAACCTGTCTGCGCGTGACGCAAGGGTAGTCTACTTAAAACAGGATTAGCGCCCAACCAACATTATACTCAACTGCCCTCCATTCAAGCACCGGGCGACCTGCCGTCCAGCGCGCGCCATCGAAAATAGGAGGGCTTTCTACTAATCAGCACTCAGACTCGCGCGAGCAAAAGTGCTTGGGTTGTCAAGTGATCTTTTAGCAGAGGCGCAGAAGGCAGGAGTCAGGAGCGCACGCAGCAGCGGCGCGTTACCAATGCATTCTCCAGATATTGGAGCATCCGGAGAGTAAAACAAGGGAAACAATAGATTCCACAAGAACGGTGCACGGTGTGCTATCATCTCCAAATGAATGACAATGGGGGAGTGGACAATATTAGAGCGTCTCTTGGAGGCAGCTGTCCAACAGCACTCTACTATGATCGGAAGGTAAGAGGGAACGTGAGGATAGCTTTGTAAAAGTCTTACCATGAGTGTGTGTTTGATGACCAAGTAGGTTACTCTAAGCGATTAAGCGTGAAGAACGGTACAAAAACGCAAAAAACAAAGATTCATGACTATGCAAAAAATGTGAACCAATAGGGAATCATGGCATAAACATAACATTCACGAATAATGTTTTTGGAAACACTACATTTGCACATTTTGTTACAAGAGAGCTGAAGCTTGAGGTGAATAGTGCTTTTGCGCTTTTCTTTCAGAACTGACTAGTGGCTTTCAGCACTGGACAGCTCCCAAGCGCCCGTTTAGTGCACTAGAGCCAGTATTAGTTTGCCATCGCTAATTGTCTATCTGTTTGTTTTATGATTAAGCCAATCATCTCTGCACATCTTAACAGCGACATTTTGATTGTGTGCTTGTTTGTGTTGTAGGATCCTCCTAACAGTGGTGGTGATTTTCCGGATTCTAATCGTTGCGATCATTGGAGAGACCGTCTATGATGACGAGCAGTCCATGTTTGTGTGCAACACCCTGCAGCCCGGCTGTAACCAGGCTTGCTACGACAAGGCGTTCCCCATTTCCCACATCAGATATTGGGTGTTTCAGATTATTTTGGTGTGTACCCCTAGTCTCTGTTTCATCACCTACTCCGTGCACCAGTCCGCCAAGCAAAAGGAGCGCTTGGAGCGGGGGTACTCCACCGTGTTCCTCTCCTTGGACAAGCGCCAAGATTCCATCAAAAGAGACGACAGCAAAAAGATCAAAAACACTATTGTAAACGGAGTACTTCAGAACACGGAGAACTCCACCAAAGAAGCCGAGCCCGACTGCTTGGAGGTGAAGGACATCCCAAATTCGGCCATGAGAACTAGTGGAAAGTCTAAAATGAGGAGGCAGGAGGGCATCTCAAGATTCTACATCATCCAAGTGGTTTTCCGAAACGCGCTAGAGATAGGGTTCCTGGTGGGTCAATATTTCCTGTACGGATTCAATGTCCCCGCGGTATATGAGTGTGATCGATACCCCTGCATCAAAGATGTAGAATGCTACGTTTCAAGACCCACGGAGAAGACCGTGTTTCTGGTCTTCATGTTTGCGGTCAGTGGCGTCTGTGTGCTCCTGAACTTGGCTGAACTCAATCATCTTGGTTGGAAGAAGATCAAAGTAGCTGTCAAAGGCGTGCAGGCCAGGAGGAAGTCCATCTACGAGATCCGTAACAAAGACATGCCTAGAATGAGCATGCCCAATTTCGGCCGCACACAATCAAGTGACTCTGCCTATGTGTAGCATATTGAGAAGGCCCAAGACAAGCCTCGTGGACACCGGTTGCGTCAAAACTGTATGGGTTCTCGCGGAGGGCCATTCATTTCAAATGGGAGGCAATCCGCACCACTGCGACTCATCTGCTGGACAAGGTTGTGGTGCGTAGCACTGCGTGCAGTGTGTCGCATGCGTTGGATTTTTCCAACTGGTGTATTGCTTTGCTGTGTGGTATCAGACACAGAAGTAGATAAACCACCGAAGAAGTTGTAGCAAATATGTAGCGTATTTTTTATTTATTTTTTGCATGCGGCTTAAGAGCGAGAGGTGTGCATTTCAGCACCACTGAATGGAACAATTGTACAAAGAATTTAAATATATTTAAGAAGAATGTGGTGTATATTTTATCACACCAACTTCGCTTGCGAAGTAGGTGGGGTAGATCGATTTGATTTGTCTTTTACTGACAACTAAAAAACAAACGGACCAAACGTTTGTCATATATTTATGAGAAGGCACTGATGCAACGTTTATAGATTATGGTTTAGCCTATATTTTGTAAAGTGCTTCTTAAAAGCATATAATGTATGTGTTGACATTCACTCTGTCGTTCACTTCAGCTGTTGAACATGGAGTAAATACTTGCACTATATATGAATAATTAGCCAAAATATATCCAATTTGTGCTGTGATGGTGTTTTTACGACATTCCACCGGTTTTACACACCACATACCATTATAGCAATGAAACACACACATTATTTGGCAGTTTTAGGGTCAAATGTACTCAAATGATATACATTCTTCCGGTATATTACTCATCTCACATCTTTGCTGTCAGCACTATCGTTGTTTTGGTTGCCTGAGCTTGCACCATTGACCTTAACCTATGTGATCACTCAATTGGGGGGGATGTACTGCAAATGTGGACACCTGGGACTTTTAAATTCATTTTTTCTTTCTTTTATTTACACCCAAGCGCCCATTGCTTTCGTTTGTGGGCAAATGGATTTTCTTGATTTAATGTCATCAAGTGCCATATATGTACATACATATAAACATTATAAATCTATAGAGTATTATCATAATCAAAAAAGCAGAATTCTGTAAATTCCTCTTTTGGATTAAATGCTGTCAAAAAATTTGATTTGAATAGCTGTGGTTTGTATGGAAATGGTATGCTACTGCTATATTATCATCCCTGGTTTCATTTGGCAACATAGAAAAACAAACAACCTTTGCACATTCAAAAAGTATTGGTGAGCAATTAGTCATATAGACTAGAGCACAAATCTGAATTGGAATCAATCAGATATAATAGGCAATAAATGTTTGCCCCTGGTGCTACCATTTTCCAAAGCAATCATCAATGTAAGATCATACTGAAAGGTGATCCTATCCACAAATAAAAATGTAATTCATGTATACAAGATTTGTGTAATGTGTGATGCTTTCAAATTGTACAGCAGATTCACACAAAGCACAGTAAATACCGTCAGCACAATTATGCCCTAATTGCCGTTAGAACCTTGCAATCAATGTTTCAACAAGAAACTGATTTACTGCCTGCTCTGTATAATTCCAACAGACCCTTCAGATATGTACAGTAATACTGCAAGTGGTATAGAAACATGGGGAAATTATACACAGGTTATACCACAGGTTCAGATTGACATATTCAACAGCAGAGGCATACAGGCTGACACAGACAAAGTCTGCACAACTCTCATTCTCTAACCTAACGTAACAGGCGTAGAAAGACGCCTAAGCGGAGTCCCTTCCGTTTTTCAAGGGAAATGGAAGTCAGATAAAAAAAAACAACATATTGTTTCCCTGAAAATGGGCAACATCCACTTTCTTCCAACGCCGCTAAAGGTGATCATTCTGTGACCACATGGTTGACAGCTTCATCCTCTACCTAGACCCTCCCCCGCCCAGCCCCTGTCAGCCACATTTGCATCCGTTGCATCCACCTCATCCTCCTTGGCTGCTGTTGGTCATAGAGGTTGAGCGGTTCAGCTCTGTTGGAAGCTGAGAGGTCGCATCCCGCACTACCTCAAGGTCACTGAGAAAAGTGCTGAAAGCTGAAACCCATATCCCCAGAGAGTCAGAGTGTTCCCCAGCTGACCAGTCAGGATGCGGGATGCATGAGTGGGGAGGGGGTGGTGGGTTGGTGGACAGGTACGGCTGCCAAGATGACTCGACAACTCTGAAGAGCAAAGATGGAAGAGCCAAGGCACTGACGGATCAATTTCAAATTCAGCAGGGACTTTAGATGCTCCTCGAACTCTCCAACATGAAACAAACGGCGCTCGGTTGAATCGGCTGGCTGCTGGCGGCCTCACCTCTCCCTCTCTCCCTCCCTCTCCCGCTCCCTCCCTCCAGGTCCCCTTACCTTCACATTTTGTAATGTTACCTGATGGTTATTTTAACACTAAATATTGGCATGAATGCTTATTCTGTGTGTTTCCTCCGGAGAGTACAAAAACCAGCAGGAACCACTCAGAGCTCCTTCAGATAAAGCCACTCACCATAAATACTCATACTCAACTTGCTTACAGCACACATTAGTGATTAGTGAACTGTCTTTCATATAGGCCATCTACAATTGTAACAAATCACCATGCCCTTTTCTGAAAATAGCACAGCTTTTCATCATCAAGACGTTTTTATCTAAAACACATTCAGAATTTTATCATGGTGTCCTTGGCGTCCTACATTACAATATGTTTCCAAATGGGTTATGATCATACACAATCATCATTCATCTTGAGAGCTTCCAAGATTCGTCGGAGGAAATGATAGGCAGACTCGTTGTGTGTCTAATCTTGGAAGCTCTCAAGATGAGGGATGATTGGGTATGATCATAACACATTTGGAAACATATTGTAGCATATTGACATCAATGCACACAGACAGGAGGCAGTCACGGAAAGAGATGACAGAGAGAAGCAGCTAGGCAGGCTGTCTGATGTTGAAGTGCCTGGTCACATCTATAAAATACTGTGTGTGTGTGTGTGTGTGTGTGTGTGTGTGTGTGTGTGTGTGTGTGTGTGTGTGTGTGTGTGTGTGTGTGTGTGTGTGTGTGTGTGTGTGTGTGTGTGTGTGTGTGTGTGTGTGTGTGTGTGTGTTCGTGTGCTCGCGCTTCACTTCTGTACCTCACTGTCTACTAGGGGCTATTCCTCTAATAGAGAGGAAACCATAAAGGAGAACAATAGCCTTCTTGATATTCATAAGGGCTTATGATACTTGTGTAACAATATTTCCGCACTGCAGAGAGCTGCATCAGTATACACTGAGTGTACAAAACATTAAGGACACCTGCTCTTTCCATGCCATAGACTTACCAAGTGAATCCAGGTGAAAGCTATGATCCTTTATTGACGTCACTTGTTCAATCCACTTCAATCCACTTCAATGTAGATGAAGGGGAGGAGACAGATTCAAGAAGGATTTTTAAGCCTTGAGACAATTGAGACATTGATTGTGTATGTGTGCCATTCAGAGGGTAAATGAGCAAGACAAAAATTGTGCCTCTGAACGGGATATGGTAGTAGATTCCAGGCACACCAGTTTGTGTCAAGAACTGCAACGCTACTGGGTTTTTCATGCTCAACAGTTTCCCGTGTGTATAAAGGATGGTCCACTACCCAAAGGCCAACTTGACACAACCTTGGGAAGCATTGTCATCAACATTGGCCAGCATCCCTGTGGAACGCTTTCGACACCTTGTAGAATCCATGCCCCAACGAATTGATGCTGTTCTGAGGGCAAAAGGGGGGGTGCAACTCAATTTTAGGAGGGTTTTCATAATGTTTGGTGTACTCAGTGTACGTTTAGAGTGCAATTCCTAACAGCTAGCGGTTGTCATTTTGCATTGGTTCTCTCATCTAGTGTGAATTTGCACACTCTTCTGAATTGGCAGGACAATCTCAGACAACGCCTCAGTGCACATCTCTATGGACGCATCAAATGGGATGATGACGGCTATGTAAGAGGGAAAGCGAGGGAAGGAAGGAGAGCAAGGTCCTGCTGGCGCCGCCAGGACCTGGAGCTCCCTGTGTGGGCAGGGTGCCCGCTGGAGTCATTACCACGGCACTGGGCACGGTGCCTATGACATTAAAGCTTTATGACTGAGTCAGAGGGGCTCACGGAGTTAGAGTCCACACCTGGCAGAGCAACAAAGACATCAATGATAATGTCATCTAACTAAGGGAAAATCAAACACTGTCATACTGTCACTCAACACAAGTCATTGTGTGTGTGTGTGTGTGTGTGTGTGTGTGTGTGTGTGTGTGTGTGTGTGTGTGTGTGTGTGTGTGTGTGTGTGTGTGTGTGTGTGTGTGTGTGTGTGTGTGTGTGTGTGTGTGTGTGTGTGTGTGTGTGTGCACTTTTAGCAGCACTCAGTTGTTTGAATAAGCAGCCAGCTCATCAGAATCTGACATTAACTTCCTTTATGTCCACGAGAAGTGCTGTCAAAGCAGCGACAGGTGTTTCGGTGTTGTCAACACTTTCATTTCAGTCAGACATATTTTTTAGCCCTGTGTTGTGGCATTAGCTTCACTCAAAAAGCAGACATCACATAAGGACATGATGGCCAGCTCAGGGCTTTTTAACAGTACAGTAGTTTTGCACATGACAAACGCTGTGACGGCCATAAAGTCATTAAGGAATTACCAAAGCTCATTCTGTCCAGTTGTTTACGAGTACCCATGCCAAAACACTGTCAAAGAGAACAAGAAGAGCTAGTTTATCCTAAAACACTAAAGGTTTTTCCTATCACTGTGAGTGGGGATCAGTTGAATCAATTTCAGGAACATCTGACTTCATGTGTTTGGCCCATAGAGAGGTTTCAAAGGTTTCTAAGGCAGCCAGATCTGCCCGGTAACACCTGATTACAATCCCCTAAATAAGTCTCATCTGAGCTTAAACTCCCCCACTCTAGGCAGATAAGACTAGAGTCTCTCTGCTGTGGCTTCTCCCATGGGCTCTCCTTTATCTCCTCACTTCACCCTCTTATTGCCAGTGGGCGGGGTTGTACAGTACTGTCCTCAAAGGTTTTTCAAGAGCACAGGCTCTCTCCCGCTGTGTTCAACCACAAGGATGACCTTCGTGTCACAGCTGAAGCAGCCCGTGGGAATTGTGAGGAATGTTGCCGCATCCGCATTGCCCATCTACTCTCTTTGATTGGTTGTTGCTCAGTCACTGTCTTCTTTCTCTGCCTCTCTCTCCTTAAATATCTCTCTCCCTCTTAGACGATCTATCTAAAATACATGAGATGGAAAGTACTGATGTTCAAGGCCCGTATTTATAAAGCATCTCCAAACCAACCAGATAAACACAGAGAAGCGCCAGAGGATAGATAATCAAGCAGTGCAACAGAAGACCCTCGCCACCAATAAAAAGCATATTGGCAGAGCTGAACTATCACTGGATCTCTTCATGTGAGTTCATCATCAAAGACTGCATACTGTAAAAACAGTACAATAAAAAGAGCAGAACAGTATCAGGAACTCCGCAGAGCAGTTCTAGCCTTCTAAAGCTGTTTTTTTGTCGGGCGTGGGAAGACCTGAAAGTTGCCACAGCAGGTGAGAAAAAGAACAGGTGTGACTTTAGCAGGCGAAGAGTTGCTAACGAACAGAAGCCTGTATCTGTCAGGGCCGATTTTTCACAGGGAAGAGAACAGTGCTGCTGTATATCCGCTGCACCACCCAGCAGGCAGGCCTGTGAGCCAACCTGAGCCAATAGGAGTCAATCTGCACTCTGGCCCAGAGACAGATACTTATGACTCGCACACTTAAAAAAAAAAAAAAAGGTTACATTAGACTACTGTCCTTATACTCTGGGTCTCACTGCTGCCACCAAAAGTAGTGTAAAACAAACTGTGGCGTGAGATTATTCTGGAGATGGTTTTAGCACGGTCATTATCTCGACAACTCCAAATTCTGACCTCTGACATCAATTCATCATCATCATACTCAGCCTCGATATTAAACACGGGTCATTTAATCTCCTTGATGTTTTTGGCGTGGGGGATTGGTCCCAGTATGGGTGTCCACACAGCGGGTGGCCCCGTCCTGTACCCCCCTCCCTCCCTCCCCTCGTATCATCTGTCCACATCTGTCCCCCAGCTCACCCTGATTTCCTACCCATAATCCCATACCCACACCAGCATAACGCACCAAATAGCATGACCCTCTTCCATTCAATTTCCCCCCTGTGGTGCACTAATTCAAGGGAGATCCAGACTCCCATCGCTCGCTTCCTCTGTTTGGAAGTATAAATTAATCATTAATTTTACACTGCTTTCTATGATTGGATATCCGAGGACCCCTGGGTATTACACTACAGTGGTGAATGGGCGGTCAACCCTTTCATTAAGAGTTCCATTCAAGAATACAGTCACTGGTTCATTTTCAATGAAAATCCACCACATAACCATCCAGCGGGTATTGAATAATACCAGGGGTTTTCCCCCAACCAGATGGGCTGACAACAGACACTTATGTGCCTGAAGAGAAAATGAACTGCATGGATGGCCTCCATGCTGTGCCCTCTAGATCCAAAGGTGGTATCCGGTTTCCGTCACTGGGAACGCACACTGGTGTCTGGTTACTAATGCTACTGTGACCTCAGAGCACCACACCAGCCCGACCCCCGCATTGACCTGACCATGTGACTTCTACCGCATCCAGTGTGGACCACTCTGGAAATTAGAGGAAGTGATGCTCTGTTTTTTTCATCTGATTGTTATTCATAGATCCTCATGGGGATTAAACATGGTATTGTACTCCCATATACATTCACATACACACATACAGTACACACACACACACACACACACACACACACACACACACACACACAGACGTACTCACGCACATACAATATGCAGTCATGTTATCTACTCTCTCTCCCTCTCTTACAAACGTACACTCCCCACAGCAGGTGGTCCATGTGATAGTGACAGGTAGCTGTCCAAAGCCAAGGAGAGACTCAGATAGCCAATAGGGATTAAGGCTAAGTGGATTAATGAGCACTGCAGCACCACTAGCCCACTGTTTATTTACTAACTCACGTATCCCCAACCACAACATGTTACACAATTAGGGTTGCAAAATTCCAGGAGCTTTCAATAAATTCCCTGGTTTTCAACAACTGCTTATTCCCTCCCGATTCCAGGAATGGTCCAATGGGGATTTTATTGAAAGTTCCCGCAAGTACCCTAAACACTCACACAGACACAATATACACATATTACCTGTCTAATTTACATATGTAACGTTAGAAATATTGTGTTAACTTGGATTATGCATTGTGTGCTTCGTGTCAAATTGGGCCCAGACCAAGTCACGTCTAGGAACGTCTGAGGTTAGGTGGCTCTGACTACTGCTCTCAGAATACAGATGGTTATAGACCGTGACAATGAAGAGGCATGTCTCCCGCTGTACATCGAAGAGCACATGCAGACGACTCCGGATGTCAACCGTGCACCCTGTCACTCTGGTGTCAGCAGGCAACCACTCAGCTGCTCCTCTGACTCTTTTAATCCCTCTGTGTGTGTTTGTGTGTGTTTGCGTGTGCGTGTGCGTGCATGCGTGCCTACGTGTGTCGGACAAATGGAGAGAGATAGTCGGAGAGAATGAAAGAGGGAGAGTGCAAGAGAGAAAACCATCAAAAGGCACAGTGCTGAATGCTAACTCTTGAATTATAACCCTGGTCATTTCACAGAATATTTTCCTGAAGTGTGTGTGAGTGAATGAGGGTGAATGTGAGAGAATCAAATCAAATTGTATTTGTCACATGCACCAAATTGTTACTTACAAGCCCCAAATCAACAATGCAGTTAAAAAATATATGAATAAGAATAAGAAATAAAAGTAACAAGTTAAAGAGCAGCAGTAAAATAACAATAGCGAGACTATATACAGGGGGGTACCGGTACAGTCAATGTGTGGGGGCACCGGTTAGTTGAGGTAATATGTACATGTAGGTAGAGTTATTAAAAAGTGACTATGCATAGATGATAACAACAGAGAGTAGCAGCAGTGTAAAAGGGGGATGGGGGGGGCATGCAAATAGTCTGGGTGGCCATTTGATTAGATGTTCAGGAGTCTTATGGCTTGGTGGTAGAAGCTGTTAAGAAGCCTCTTGGACCTAGACGAACTACAAAAATCTCTGAAACTGGAAACACTTATCTCCCTCACTAGCTTTAAGCACCAGCTATCAGAGCAGCTCCCAGATCACTGCACCTGTACATAGCCCATCTATAATTTAGCCCAAACTACTACCTCTTCCCCTACTGTATTTATTTATTTTATTTATTATTTTGCTCCTTTGCACCATATTATTTATATTTTAACTTTGAACTTTCTTCAAATTATAATTATACCATTCCAGTGTTTTACTTGCTATACTTTATTTACTTTGCCACCATGGCCTTTTTTTTGCCTTTACCTCCCTTATCTTACATCATTTGCTCACATTGTATATAGTCTTATTTTTGTCTACTGTTTCATTGATTGTATGTTGTTTTACTCCATGTGTAACTCTGTGTTTTTGTATGTTGTCCAACTGCTTTGCTTTATCTTGGCCAGGTCGCAATTGTAAATGAGAACTTGTTCTCAACTTGCCTACCTGGTTAAATAAAGGTGAAATAAAAATAAAAATAAATAAAGACTTGGCGCTCCGGTACCGCTTGTTCTGCGGTAGCAGAGAGAACAGTCTATGACTAGGGTGGCTGGAATCTTTGACAATTTTTAGGGCCTTCCTCTGACACCGCCTGGTATAGAGGTCCTGGATGGCAGGAAGCTTGGCTCCAGTGATGTACTGGGCCGTACGCACTACCCTCTGTAGTGCCTTGCGGTCAGAGGCCGAGCAGTTGCCATACCAGGCAGTGATGCAACCTGTCAGGATGCTCTCAAAGGTGCAGCTGTAGAATTTTTTGAGGATCTGAGGACCCATGCCAAATCTTTTCAGTCTCCTGAGGGGGAATAGGTTTTGTCGTGCCCTCTTCACGACTGTCTTGGTGTGCTTGGACCATGATAGTTTGTTGGTGATGTGGACACCAAGGAACTTCGAGGTCTCAACCTGCTCCACTACAGCCCTGTTGATGAGAATGGGGGTGTGCTCGGTCCTCCTTTTCCTGTAGTCCACAATCATCTCCTTAGTCTAGATCACGTTGAGGGAGGGGTTGTTGTCCTGGCACCACACTCTTCCCTATAGGTTGTCTCGTCATTGTCGGTGATCAGGCCTACCACTGTTGTGTCATCAGCAAACTTAATGATGGTGTTGGAGTCATGCCTGGCCGTGCAGTCATGAGTGAACAGGGAGTACAGGAGGGGGCTGAGCACGCACCCCTGAGGGGCCCTGTGTTGAGGATCAGCGTGGCGGATGTGTTGTTACCTACCCTCACCACCCGGGGGTGGCCCGTCAGGAAGTCCAGGTTCCAGAGGGAGGTGTTTAGTCCCAGGGTCCTTAGCTTATTGATGAGCTTTGAGGGCACTATGGTGTTGAATGCTGAGTTGTAGTCAATGAATAGCATTCTCACATAGGTGTTCCATTTGTCCAGGTGGGAAAGGGCACTGTGGAGTGCAATAGAGATTGCATCATCTGTGGATCTGTTAGGGTGGTATGCAAATTGGAGTGGGTCTAGGGTTTCTGGGATAATTGTGTTGATGTGAGCCATGACCAGCCTTTCAAAGCAGTTCATGGCTACAGACGTGAGTGCTACGGGTCGGTAGTCATTTAGGCAGGTTACCTTGGTGTTCTTGGGCACAGGGACTACAGTGGTCTGCTTAAAACATGTTGGTATTACAGACTCGGACAGGGACAGGTTGAAAATGTCAGTGAAGACACTTTCCAGTTGGTCAGCAACTGCAGTACACATCCTGGTAATCCGTCTGGCTCTGCGGCCTTGTGAATGTTGACCTGTTTAAAGGTCTTACTCACATCGTGAGTGAATGTAAGTCAATGTGAGTGAATGTGTCGTGAGGATGTGTGTGAATGTGGGAGGATAAATGTGAGTGACTGTGTGAATGTGAGTGAATGTGAGTGAATATGCGTGAATGTGAATAAATGTGAGTGACTGTATGAATGTGAGTGAATGTGAGTGAATGTGAGTGAATATGCGTGAATATGCGTGAATGTGCGTGAAGATAAGCCTGGTCACTTATTCCTCCCATGCAGTGATCTGTCCCTACTTGCCTCCTCACAACCTTAAACCCTGGAGAGGCTTGAAAATAAAAGAAGGATTCTTTATCGAACTAACTTAATTAGACTGTATTGTTTTGTACTGCAATTTCCATGATTTGCTTCCTTGCCAAAGAAACATTGGAACATTGTCCCTTCCTTGTATGTGAATAATATAGATATATTCAATATATTATATTCTAAGCAATCAGAGGAGGGTTTTCAGTGGAGATGCTTGTGCAGAGCAGCTTTTCTCTGCTTTCTGCCAGGACCTAAGTCTGGCTAGGAGCTGGTTGGTTGGAGGAGGGTCCTGTCCAGACTGACTTATTATCCAGGAGCCACTTGGGGTCAGATTTATGGGTGATTTCCAGGGCCCCCTCAATAATAAGGCCTGATGAGAATGTTCAATCAATAAGATAATAGCGAGCGGAACAGCGGGAAGGGTCTGAATTTATTAAACGCACCGTAACTCCTGTCAAGCAGTAGTGTAACATCAGGGCGCTCAAGAGTCACGAACTGGCTCGTTCCGTATGACGCTGCACAGTAACGTGTTTACCACAGCAACAAAAGAAAATAGATGAAATTCTCTGTTCTCACACGTCACACCAAAAAAATGTACTGGAAGAAAATGAACTCAACATCCCTGAAGTATGACAGAGTAGTGTGGTGGTTAATATCTGTACTATCAAATGAGGAGAGACAAACTTATCACACCAGTCAGAGTTATACTTAAACTAAATCTTTAATGACAAGTCATCGCTATTGCAAAGCTCTTATTAACGATTCCCCATGTTCTAATGATCCGTTGAGAGTGGCAAAACAAAAGTACAAAGGTATTTTATAACCAAGATACACCCCTTTCAACCTACATGATGAACAACAGATACATAGAATGGTCACAAGGTTAAGATTTGTATGAAAGATATCTATAAAACATAGCAGACAGCACCTGCTGTGTCAACAGTTTATTGTATAGACCAGTGTCTGGTCCTCCTACTCCAAACTGGAACCGTCTCTCCCTGGTACGGAACAGAAACATTAACTCATGTTCTCTGGAATACTCTTTAGGTTTTATCACCCAAAGACATCGTAAATCTCCCCTGTCAGTGTTCTCATAGAGGCCCTCCTCAGTAGAACACACAATAGTTAACAGAATACTCTGTCGAATAAAACAACCATTATAATGCAATACAAGCATACCATAATCTTGCAATTTCCCTGACAGTAGAGTAGTTCAAATAGAATTACATCTATATGGATGTATGAGGAATATGCTTGACATATGATCATGCCATAGTGATGTCAGTGTCGATGCCACAGTGTTGATGTCATAATGCTTAACAAACAACCACAATAAAACAGATGAAAGGAATACAAGTATGAAGAATCCACACAGCACATATTTAAACATGTTCCTGAAAACCACATACAGTAAACCAGTGTTATATCCCAACACCATAAAAGGTACTGATGAAATTCCCCTCCCTAGCATTTCTGAATCCCTCTCTAGCTGCCTTCCACACAAGACAAACAGGCGTTGATGTGTGGATGTGGAGCTGTGGCCCACAACCACAGCTCCACGGTGGAAAGGGGGGGGGGGGACCAAGTGGCTGATGAAATCAGCCCAGTCTGCGGAGGGATCTGTCAGGGTTGCGTGTCGTGCGGAGCGGCTATCCCTGTGGTGGCCCGTCGAAGGAGAAGGAAGAGGGGGAGGAGTGCTGGATCAGCTGTCGAATTGACGGAGGCAGGGAAGAAGGGAGGGAGGGGGAAGATTATTGCCCCGGCCAGCCGGTGATCAAACCCAGCTGATGAGTCTCAGTGGAGGCAGGGTGCGGCCGGCTCAGCGACCCACTCAGCCCCGTCCCCTGCTCTGACGGATGGCCGTTGGGACGTCAGCGTCTCTGCTTGATGGCACCCATTGGAGAAGGGCCCTGGATTGCCATAGGGCTGGTGATGTATTTTAGCCGGCCTCTCTATCAAAGGCCACTACGGACCTTAGAGGAAAGAAATCTCTTCATCATTATACTGCTAGTCGTATGTTCTGACCTGAGTCAGGTGTTAGAATAAAATGTGACCGGCCCCGGTTTAAAGCCAGGTATCCTGCACACCACAATACTGTGTTAGCCCACAGAGTTAAAGCCTAAGCATTCGCTTTGGGAGCGAACGCAAGTCTTCAGGTCTCAGGCAAGGTTACTCATGATGCGAGTGTGGTTCCGAACCATCTTTGCTGCACTAAGGCAAACGGTTTTACGTAGAGGAACTACACAGCACCTACGCAAACACGTTGCATCAGTGCTAACAACGCACCACCACAGTGATACGATTCGCTGATGGCTCTTAAAATGGTTTCCTGTCACAGTTACAATTGGTTATTGCAAGGTTTCATGGGATTCCACTCAAAGCTGGGCAAACAACAAGGCACAAAACCGAAACTCTCATCATAAAACAAAGCGTGTGACGAGTGTACCGTATTCTTTTGTGGTTTGGCTCCAGGAAAACTTTGTTGGGGCAGCATTGTCCTCTTCTTGGTGCTGGACCAGTCACACGGTGTGACATGTTCTCCGGTCATCCTGCTGACACAGGAGTTTGGAGGTCAGTCGGCGTGACAAGCCATCCATCTCCGTCACACCGTGACAATATCCGCTGTGACATCCCACGGTGCATTCTGCTGACACCTGGAAGTGCACACGGCGCACTGCGTTACCCAGGATGCATAGGAGGAGGGAGGGGGGGACTTCGGGTAGTGGGAGAACTGTACACTTTAGGCGCAGTGCATTATGGTTATTGTGCAGAGCTTGTGTCGCCAAGTGTTTCACAGATTTTGTGGCATAGTCGTTATGTTTTCTGATTTTGCACTGAGGTTGTGGGGATTCTCAAAGCGGTTTCCTGGACTCATGGTGGTCTTCAGCAACAGAGGAAGAAAAGTCTGCTCTTTCATCTAACGGTTATCTTTACAGTGGATAGTAGACATCTAAGGTAGGCCTTCAAATGCTCCTCTTCCCTACCCCATCTCTCTCCTCTCTCTCCTCTCCCTCTGACCCCCCTCTCTCTTTTACCTACCCGCAATCCCTATTTCCTGCTCCCTCCAACCCTCCCTCTCGCTCTTCCTCGCTGGGATGGAAGAAGCCGTAGAGGGGACAGCATGGCGAGTCTTCTTCCAGCTGCCCTGGCAGCACAATAGAGGTAGAGGATGGATGTTGGAGCCAAGTACATGCCTGCAGGCAGCAGCTCACACCAGCCAGCACAGAGCGTGCACAAATAGAGAGTTTCACACACCCGCTTTGAGCCGTTGCAGCACAATAAAAGGACTTGAGCGACCCACTCCAATGAGTCATTACGAGATGTTGTCAAGTGGAGCATCTTAGTGGTAAAAACACACAAGCGTGTGGGCACGCAAACATACACTTGTGCGCACAAACACACAGTCGCACAACCACACACAAGGCATCATCACGTTTAATAAGCGTTTGGTCTTCTGCTGCCATTTCCACATCACATGGGCGTTCAGAGTGAAATAAATAGTCAGGCAAGGAAAACGGCAGGAAAAAGAAGGGCAAATGGAAGAAAGGCAAGAAAATAATATAACTGATTCTCTCCACACCACTCCACCCCATTTTAGAATGTTATATCCCCATTTCCTGCTTTCTTTCTCCTGCAAGACCATTAGATGTATTTTGAGGTTGGTGTTGTTCAAAGTAGAGTGCATTATTCTGGCTGCCTGGCCTCTTTAATCATGCTAGGGCTGTGCAGCGTGTGTGGATTATAGGATTATTTGCATCTGCTTCCTCCTGCCATTGTTTTGCAGGTGAAGTAGGCCAGCGGTTTGGGACATACTAGCTGCAGTAACATTGCTGTTCGAGGACAGAGTGAGCCGACGCAGATTACAACCCATAGTTTGTCCCTGGTTAGCACCGCTGCCTCAAGAAAATAGAGAGAGAGAGAGACGTTGAACAACAATGCTGAGCTGTGTCAGTAGAGATTACGGTTACTGGTTACGCTATGTCTCCTTACCTCACCCTCTCCCCATCTTTCCTTCGACCTTTCCTTGTCTCTTTCCCTTTCTCTGTCTCCATCTCAGTTTCCTCTGTGCCTTTCCCCTGACTCCCTCTCTCTCTCCCCCCCCCTTTTCCCCTGCCTCTGTCTGTCCCTCTCACCAACAGGGTTTGAGAGTTTTGATTAATGCCTATCCTCAGATTCCTCTCTTAAAGCTGGTGTTATGGATGGGAGTTTACTGTTTACTTTTGGGGGGTTTTCGGTGTTATTTCCCCACAGAGTTGGCCCAGGATGGCAAGCTGCTGGCCTAAAATCACAGAGCTAAGCACAGCTCCCTATATTGTTCTGTGCTTGAGAAAAGTGTGCGTGTGCACGCATGCGTGTGCTCGCTCAGCATCTCCATGTGTGGCAGAGCTATTTCAGGGAGCTACAGCAGCTCGGCAAAATCAATGCTGTGATGCTGCGAAGGCAAAGACAGGGTTCTACGCTACACTGCACCTGAAAGTGTACACAAAATAAAGCAGAGGACATCCGAAACACCATTATATCAAAGAGGCTCTGTTCCAGCATGCAAACTAGCAAACTAGCATGATGCATACTGAGAATAAAGCAATATATTGGGCATGCATTTTAATTCTGCTGTAGTAGGAATGATGGTGAGGGATAATGTGAAGGTCCCGCACTACTATGGACATTGGAATGTTGCCCCTGTCTTGCATAGACCTCATTTAGTTATCATGCCTGAGTGTTCACTGTGCTTTATTGCTGTGAGGTGAGGGTTTACACTGTAAAAATAAAACAATTAAATACTGTAAATACAATTTCACATGGAATCGAACGTGTACAGTAGGGGAGAGAGGGGTAAATTGAGCCAAAGGGGTAGTCGAGCCACCCCTTGTTTCCAGGAAACCATACACAAAATGTATAATTTGACCAAATATTTAGGAAGAGGTCATCATTGCATGGAGTCTGAAGGAAGAAACCACCAAAAAGTTTCCCAAAAAACATATTTCACAAAATCAAATAAATGTATTGTGTTATATAGGTTTCATGATTCTTGTATCTAAACCAAAGTAGATCGTTTTAAGATTATTTTACGCAACAGTTCTGTAAGCTACAATATATGAGGTCCTAAACTTAGCATCAAAGTGCATCCTTGTAGCTGTGTGGGCTAAAATAGTCAAAATGTTTGCCTTGTGGTAAGTTGAGCCAATGGCCACCACACCCCATACAAATGACAATTACATTTAGTCAATTTTATGCATATTGTTGCTATGTGTCGTGTATATGAACTCAAGATGGTGCATTTGTATTGTTACAGAGCAGACATCATCATGCCCCGTGTAAAACAAACAGGGGTCTAGCCCACCTTGAGGTTCTTGAGAGAGCAGCCAAGGAAGAGAGCGAAGGGAGGAAGTCCATTTGAGCAGCAGCAAGGGATGAACAAATAGACTGAATGAGCTTAGTAGCCTCAAATGCACAGAAATTGCCAACGAATTGGCACATCGAAACGACATCCCCGTCGCAGACAACTGGTCAAGAAATGGAAGGATAAGTGATATTGAACAGAGAGATCTAGATCTTTATGGAGGCATACATTTAAGATATAGTGTACGATATATAGCACACCTCCATTCCACAAATTAAACTTTGACCTACCAGCAGCATCACCCACCGTCACAGGACACCATCACCCACTTACCCCGTGGTGGCTCAACTTCCCCTCTCTCTATGATCTATTTACCCCATACCTGGGGTAAGTTGTGCCAAGAGACCACTTTTTTTGAACAAGCTATCTTTTCGAAACTTATGTTCACATGAATTCGGATTATTTCCCTAGAAACACAACATCCTGAAATCTATGTAGATATCTTTGTTAGAAAGAACACTAGATTTCCCTTAACGTAGTGATGCTAAATGTAAAAAACTAAAAATGGCCACACTCTCCCCCCACACACCGAACACCCCACCTTTAAACCTAAAGCGTATAATGGTGTTTATCTGGACCATGGCCATCCCATAGAAATAGGAATTAAAATGATTTGTTAGGATCTCTATGGTCCATCCCCTATCCCGTCTCTGGCTGTGCAGGGTCAGTAGAGGGGCTTTATTCCTTCCCCTCCGCCCCTCCTATTCCCATCCGGTGTCAACGCTCCACGTAAAACACAACATCTGTGGGCACCGACAGAAAAAAAACTGCACATCCCACGTGTGTATCGTCTTACCGACGAGGCGCAGTATTGCGCGGGCCATGGATCCGCATGCGATTCAGTGAAATGTAAGCTGTGTTGATTGAGCACATTGTAGCCTGTACTCATCCTTCTGGCGGTAACGTTTCTGATCCCGCAGGTGGTGCATTAAACTGATAGACAATGTCCCCATCTGCCCAACGCCAGCTTTGGTACTACAGGCTGATTGATACCTGATCTCCTATACAGCTTCCTCATTCCTAACACAAGGCTATAATGTTGGACATGGACCAAGACAGTCAAAGACTCTCTGAGGGGTCTAGTTCTCTATAGTATCGGAATACACTCTGATACTATATAACTATAGTGCGCACACAATTGCCCTTATTATCAATGGATAATTTCTATTGAAAATTGTTTTTTTTAGTCCAGGACTAGGCTTAACCTGTGTCCAGGAAACTGCCCCTACGATGATTATTGCTCATCACAATTCACATCGTCAACGCTTGGCTGTGGTTGACCATTCACCAGACTATCATGGAGGGAAGTCTGCCTGGGGCCTATTCATTATTCAATGAGCAGACTGGGGTATATATGTGCGTTAGAGAGAAAGAGAGAGAGAAAGACAGAGAGAGAGAGAGAAAAAGAGAGAAAGTGAGATAAAGAAAGAGAAAAGTGAGAAAGTGAAAAAGTGAAAAAGTGAGAAAGTGAGAAAGTGAGAAAGTGAAAGAGAGCTAGAGAGAAAAGTGAGAAAGTGAAAGACAAAAAGAGAGAAAGAGAGCGATAGAGCGATAGAGAGAGAGAGAAAAAGAGAAGTGAGAAAGTGAAAGAGAGAGAGAGAGATGGAGAGAAAGAGAGAGAGAGAAAGAGAGAGAAAGAAAAGGCGAGAAAGAGAGAAAGAGAAAAAGAGAGAAATAGAGAGAAAGCGAGAGAAAGAGAGAAAGCAAGAGAGAGAGAGAGAGAGAGACTGGTAAACGGGGAAAATTATGACCACTAGCCAATACAAATCCTCCAGGGGTTTGATCAGATCAGAAACAGATCAGTTTTAGCCACAGTTCTACAGAGGAGCAGACACGGGATCCTTTCTTCCACTCAAATAACCTGTCTGATTCCCACTATAGGGCCAAATCGAATTGAGCTGGGTTGTACTGGGCTGACCATAAAGTAGCTGCTGGAAGGGTTTGGGTCGGCCCTATAGTGTGAATCAGCCTCTACACTATCTACAGCAGAGGCTACTGTACCATATGTGTGTTGACTAGAACCTCAGATATGCCTTACGAAATCCCTCCATACAGTGGTTCCGCCAGCTATATTACATAAGACTGTATCCTCATAAAGACATTACTAAGCCACTCTGGTTATTGTCATCTACGGTCACCTGGTTGATGGCCATTCCAAACAGATGTGAGTCATGTGACAAGAGGTCAGTGCCTATAATCACTTGGGCTGAGTCCCGAATGGCATCCAACTCCCTGTGTTGAGAATAGGGTGACATTCGGGCCACAATCTTGGTCTACACAACAGCAGTCAACAGAGTGCTGTGGGCGTGGGTGGGTTGTCTGTAGTAGGCTATATAACAGATAACATGGCATGAGATTTAGAGTAACGACTACTGGATTATGACAGCTATAAATAGACTAGGAGGAAGCACAATGCATTATGACTACTGAACACATTCATACTGCATAGCAAGAAAATGTTCTATATACAGCGGAATGCATAGAGGCGGGGAAAAAAAACCATTCACTATCTCACACATACATTCTTAAAAGGGTACAATCACACTGAAACATACAGTCCAAGAAAATCTCTCTCTAACACGCGCACACACGCACACGGAGCAATATACAAGGAGGACATGTAAGGTCAAAGCCATTATGCACAGAACAGAAAAGTCAACTGGTGCATTCTTGCTTAGTTATTATTAGTCCATGTATTATTTGGGTAAAATAGGTCGGACAGAGGTATTTCACCTCAGAGCTTCTCTGTCTCCAGCCGGATTTATCCTCTGTAATCTGAACCCCTAACTGACCTCCAGTCATCCAATCACAGGGCACATAACCAGGAAATGATTCAAATATCCAATAACGCTGACCAATGGATCCGAGAGAGAGCGAGACGGAGCTTGGTGCCACTGTGTCAAATACAGGACTGCATTTGATATTTCTTTGGGTCATGGAAGCACTGTGCACGTGTACAAATGTAAGGACCTGTATTGGCACGTTGAAAGTACACATAGTACTGGCCAACGTGTGGATTAATCATGAATCAGCCAATCAGATTACAGTTTTAAACCCACACAGTGGCTGTGGTCCAGGCTGGGCAGTCAGAGCAGGGAGGGGTGGAGAGTGGTGGTACTGGTGGTGGGTACTGATGGTGACTGGACCATGAAGCCCCATTGCGCTGCACGTGATTCGGACACAGCCAGAGGAGTTAGCCCTATCACTGTGTGGTGGTGGTGGGCAAGGCAGGGCAGGGCAGAGAGCCAGAGGCTGGTCCCTACGGCCCCTGCTCCCCCAGGAATGGCAAGCTCCACCGGGACTCTCTCTGGCGCTCCCCCAGGGGCCAACATAGATCACATATCCACAGGATCTCCATTTAAACTGCATTGCAATTAAAAAATGTGTCAGCTAGCTATGGGCATCTGGCTTTCATATGAGGCAAAGGGGTGTTGAGGGATTTGTCGTTTCAGGGTGTGATATGCAACACGCTGCATATCAATGAGTGTGCGGTGAGCCTTGATGCTGGCACTTTCAAAGCTTTCTCTCGACCCCCATCTCTTCCCCTCCACCATCCCCCATCTCTCTCCTTCTCTCTGGGGTAAAAATGCTCCTCTGCTTGAAGCCAGTGGGGTGGCTCAGGTTTTTCTTTGGTGCAGCGTTGGAGTGGGGAAAAGTCGATCATGACAACACCAGCTTAAATTCTGTGATGTTACCAAACATCTGCTCAAAGCGGAGCGCCAAGCCTGACCCACGCCTGCCCAGCTCCAGTGTTGGGGGAGATGAGAGAGCTGGATTGTGTTCACTGCGGCGCACCGTAGCAAAATGTTTTGCAACGGAAAACAAAAACGAGCGTTTCCTATTGGACCAGTTCAGGTAGTCCCTCCCTGTTTCAGTAAAAAGAAAAAATCCCCATTTGGTGCCTAATGAATACGACCTGGCTTGGTTGATGGAACTAGATTCAAGCTGTTTTTGGGTTGTAGATCCCGTTAGTCGCTTCCATAGCCAGGACTGTGGCTTTTTATAGCATTGGGTGACAGAGAGGTCACGTAAAACTCCTACTGTAGATTGAATGAAAGTCACTTTAAAAGGCTTTGAGGTGGTTTTTAGTTATTAGAGTAGTCCATATTCTCACAAGGACCCGGGTCCTGCCCATGACTCTCACACACACATGCAAACACAAACAGATACGTGCGCGCAAAAACACACAAGGTCGCGCACGCATGTACACATACATGCACCGACATACTACTGCTTCGCAAATCAACGGCTCGTAGATTAAGGATGTTCTCTTTAAAGCGGCTTAACACTTGATATCATTGACCCGAGCTGTCCTGGTGCCCGACACCTGGACACAATGGAGTAAGGCTGGGATGTTTTTACCTAGAGAGAGGAGGAAGAACAGACTGGCTCAGGAACTAGAAGAAACTACGGAAAAGAGAGAGAGAAAGACAGAGAGAGCAAGAAAAGGAGAGTGAGAGAAAGAAAAAAGATGGAGAGTGAAACAGAGAAAGAAAAAAGAGAGAGAAATAGAAAAAAAGGAGACAGAAAGAGAGAGGGGGGATAGAGAAAGGTTGCGTGAGATGGAGAGAGAAATATCGAGAAAGACGGAGAGAGAAAGGTTGGGAGTAAAGGATAGAGAGAGGTGTACAAGGAGAACAGGAGAGATGAGTAACCCAGACAGTGACCTCTCTGGGAGTGCAGGCTGCCAGGGCTCAGAGGGAGGGCCGGGGGAGGAGGCTGAAGGTGACCAGAGGTGCGGTTGCCTGGCTGGATGGGAAATGGAGAAGGCCATATGGCCCCACTGTGAGAGGCCTGAAGCAGCCAGGGCTGCTGCTGCAGGATAAAACACACCCATACTACCGCAGTACAGCACCGCCGCATTCTCTTAAAGTCACATATCCATTACAGGATGTAGACCAACTGTATGGTTTTAGCTTACTGTAGTCTGTATGACCCACTACGTGTCCTCTGTGACGGTATTGGGAGATGTCACCCCATTCGTCACCTCATGGTGTGATCAATGTGATAATCACAGGCACAATGTTTACAGTAATGTGTTCTAATGGAAAAATTTAAGCCCAGCCCCTTGTTATATTGACCTGACAAGGAGGGTTGTAAACTCTAGCTAACGTTAGCAATCATGGCTACTTAGCTTCTTTGTTTCCACATACAGAATGGTTTTTAAATGACAAATCTGATTTCAATCTCAAAATTGTAGTTCGAGGACAGCCCTTGTTAATTCTCAACAGTTTCAAATGAATGTGCTTTCAAGGACAATTCTATAACAACGATTGTAAGTACCAATCAATCAAACCCCTTTCCCACCAATCCTATGATAGTCAGACAAGGTAAACCTTTAGAGCACGGGTCACCTGTTTAATCAAGACTTATCAACAACCTGCTAATCCTTAACATGGGCATGACCCCTCCATGTCGTCGCTATATCACCTGTGTCCTCAACGTAACCATGTCCATGTCAACAAGGCTGTTTAGTTAATCATACATTTGACGAGGCATAATAATAATAATAATAATAATAATAATAACAACACATGCCATTTAGCAGACGCTTTTATCCAAAGCGACTTACAGTCACGCGTGCATATATTTTGCATGCAGGTGGTCCGGTCCCAGGAATCAAACCCACTAACCTGGCATTGCAAGCGCCATGCCCTGGAACTGTGCCACAGAAGACCTTGTTTGGGATGTTACATGACGGTGCATATAGTCAGTTGTGAGGAACGACAGGGGTGGGTAAGCCTGGGTCGATGTGCCCTTGAGCAAGGCACTTAACGCTAATTGCTCCCGTAAGTCACTCTGGATAAGACCATCTGCTAAATGACTAAACATGATATATATATGATATATGATATATAAGATGTGACCACGGCATCCTGTACAGGGGTACTGTACTACTGAGACAGGATAAAGAATCCCAGACACAGATGGATAAACACACAGCTACACACACGCACACACCTGTCCCACTTTGCTGTGTGCTCCCTGTGTGTGTGGCCCAGCAGCTGTCCATAATCCCGTCCCCAGACGACAGTGCCACTAGGACAAGGGCCTGGACTTGTGTTTTCTCTTCACAACAAATTGGATCCCCACTCCCCCCCACCTCCCACCCAGGTCCTCTAATCTCTCTTTCTAGGTTAAGTTTTTCTGCTTTGATGTCACAAAGGATAACATCAGAAATCTTTGGAGTAAATCTGAGAAAAGTCTAACTGTTAAACTATTGGATTTTGTGACGCAGAGATTATCTACAGATTTCGACCTGTAAACCATGGCATCATTGGAAATCAAAAAATGCTTGGAGCCCAAAATTAGATTGAGGGCATTGATGTATGTGAGAGATTAAGAGTTTATTACCTATTTCAATCAACACAGAGAGACTTCTTCAAATGTTGTTTAGCCAGGCGGCCTTCATAGAAAGCAGGTGGATGGACCATCTCAGCCAAAAGAGATTATAAGGATTCAACTTCAATTCTCTGGTGCTGGGATTAAGTCTCCAGTAAGGAAAATGCTCTGCTATTAAGATTTTTACTGTAGGAACATTTGGCTTCAGGAGACAATTGAGTTGACGTTCGTCTGCCCGGAAGGGACAAGTCCAGGGCGAGTTTGGCAAACTACCTACGGAGGTGGTATAGGAGATGTGAGAAATGTGCGGCTTTACACTACACTAATATGTGGAACTGAGGGTGTTTTATTTTAATTTTACGTTGAACGTTTCGTAGTGTAAACACCATTAAAACATCGACTACACCTTCACCACAGCAACTGCACCATCGGCAAGGAGTTGGTGCGGTCATCCCAATGCATCACCGGGAGCACACTGCCTGCCCTCCAGGACATCTACACCACCCGGTGTCACAGGAAGGCCAAGAAGATCATCAAGGACCTCAGCCTCCCGAGCAACGGCCTGTTCATCCCGCTATCATCCAGAAGGCGAGGAGGTCAATACAGGTGCATCAAAGCTGGGACCGAGAGACTGAAAAACAGCTTTTATCTCAAGGCCATCAGACTGTTAAACAGCCATCGCTAGCCAGCCTCCACCCAGCGCTGAGCTTAGTCACTAGCCGGTTACTCATCCCTGCACCGCAGCGGCTTCTGCCCTATGTACATATTCATGGAACATTGTAAACATTATTAAAGTGACCATACTGTTTTACCCCCTTCATATGTATATACTGTATTATAGTCAAGGCCATCCAATTCAACTATTACTGTACATATCCTATTCTTTCCACGTATTCTTCAGATATACAGTGCATTCCGAAAGTATTCAGACCCCTTTACTTTTTGATACGTTACAGCCTTATTCTAAAATGGATTAAATTGTTTTATCTTCCTCATCAATCTACACACAATACCCCATAATGACAAAGCAAAAACAATTTTTGCGAATGTATAATTTTTTTTTTAATGAAATATCACATTTACATAAGTATATAGAGCCTTCACTCAGTACTTTGTTGAAGCACCTTTGGCAGCGATTACAGCCTCAAATCTTCTTGGGTATGACGCAACAAGCTTGGCACACCTGTATTTGGGGAGTTTCTCACATTCTTCTCTGCAGATCCTCTCAAGCTCTGTCAGGTTGGATGGGAAGCATCGCTGCAGAGCTATTTCCAGATCGCTCCGGAGATGTTTGATTGGGTTCAAGTCCAGGCTCTGGCTGGGCCACTCAAGGACATTCAGAGACTTGTCCCGAAGCCACTCCTGCGTTGTCTTGGCTGTGTGCTTAGGGTCATTGTTCTGTTGGAAGGTGAACCTTCGCCCCAGTCTGAGGTCCTGAGCGCTCCGGAGCAGGTTATCAAGGATCTCTGTACTTTGCTCCGTTCATCTTTCCCTGAATCCTGACTAGTCTCCCAGTCCCTGCCGCTGAAAAATATCCCCACAGCATGATGCTGCCACCACCATGCTTCATGTAGGGATGGTGCCAGGTTTCCTCCAGACGTGACGCTTGGCATTCAGGCCAAAGACTTCGATCTTGGTTTCATCAGACCAAATAATCTTGTTTCTCATGGTCTGTGAGACTTTAGATGCCTTTTGGCAAACTCCAAGCGGGCCGTCATGTGCCTTTTACTGAGGAGTGGCTTCCGTCTGGTCACTTTACCATAAAGGCCTGATTGGTGGAATCCTGCAGAGACGGTTGACCTTCTGGAAGGTTCTCCCTTCTCCACAGAGGAACGATCGGGTTCTTGGTTACCTCCCTGACCAAGGCCCTTCTCCCTCGATTCCTCAGTTTGGCTGAGTCTTGGTTGTTCAACAATTCTTCCATTTAAGAATGATGGAGACCACTGTGTTCTTGGGGACCTTCACTGCTGCAGAAATGATTTGGTACTCTTCCCCAAATCTGTGCCTCGACACAATCCTATCTCTGAGCTCTATGGACAATTCCTTTGACCTCATGGCTTGGTTTTTGCTCTGTCATGCACTGTCAATTGTGGGACCTTATATAGACAGGTGTGTGCCTTTCCAAATCATGTCCAATCAATTGATTTAAACACAGTTGGACTCCAATGAAGTTGTAGAAACACCTCAAGGATAATCAATGGAAACAGGATGCACCTGAGCTCAATTTTGAGTCTCATAGCTAAGGGTCTGAATACTTATGTAAATAAGGTATTTCTGTTTTTGAATTTTTATACATTTGCAAACATTTCTAAAAACCTTTATGCTTTGTCATAGATTCCAGATATTTATATAATCCATTTTAGAATAAGGCTGTAATGTAACAAAATGTGGAAAACATCGAGGGGTCTGAACACTTACGAATACACTTCACTATATATTCTATCCACATGCCGTCCATAATATCTGTACATCACATAATGTACATATATACATGCATACAAACTCCAGACTGACATTGCTCATCCTAATATTTATATATTTATTAATTCCCTTTACTTTTAGATGTGTGTATTGTTAGATATTACTGCACTGTTGGAGCTAGGAACACAAGCATTTCACTATATCCGCAATAACATCTGCTATACATGTGTATGCAACCAATACAATTTGATTTTGCACAGTAGCGCCCCACTGTGGTACACTGGATAAGGACATCCAGTTCTTCTGACTAACAATATATGATTATTAATGTAATAAATGAATTACTGTAGCAGTCAGTGATGACAATATCCCCAAAAGCTATTAAAAACTTAAATGCTCTCCCAGGTCGGCTTTATTAAGCATCCAACGGAGGAAAACGGACTGAAACAGGGACTACCAAAACGTATTCGATTAGAGCTGCTTATTTTGGCTTTCCATTGAAAAACATTTTGCCACAACCCCTGTGTGCCTGGCCAATAGTCGTGAGTTATGACACAGCGGTCTGAGTCAGAGTTAAGGCACACTTAAACTGAGGGTCAGTGCCATGTTAACATCCAAGGAGGAAAAGACAAGGATCAATATGAGATTGACACAACGTCACTGCGGCGCCAAGGCCACGACCAGCCCTTCTTGCTGATACATCTACTTTAGGCATCAGGAAATATATATTGTCGATACGACACACTATTGACACTTCCTGTTGTGACCATGAATGTTAAACATATTAGCCACAATCTAATACTGTGTACATCAGAATATACCTAAGGGTACTAAATAAGTCAATTATAAATGACATCTGGTACTTAAGAACTGAATCATAGATTAAATACAGTATATGCTACCCAATTGCAACTATGGTAATGGTACTAAATGAGTAAATCGTAAACTACATCTATGGTACAAAAGTGGGAGCTAAGTAGTTCATTTAAAATGTTGTAAATACAGTACCACAAACACAAGTCCTATCACACCACATACAATGAATTAAATGATTTTCAATTTTATATCCCAGTCATCTCAGTGTCTGTTTTGCCCTGCATAAGTGTTGGTGACAAAAGCAATGTTGGCATTTATAAAAGCACTTAAATTAAAAGAATTTAAAAAAAACCTTGACTCATGCATTATATTTTAGTTGCATCGTAGCAGTTGCATCAATGTTAAGTACTGTATTCTCCAGACAGACCAGAGATGGTTTTCCTCAGATCCATAGATGCACACCAAGCTGCCTGGATATACAATATATCAAAATACAGATATATTGCATAAGCAATATTTTCCAAATGATTAGAGAATAGTTATTTGTTTGGAGAGTGGTTTGACAGAGTTATGACTGGATTGAACACATGGGCAGTAAAGCTTATGATCCCAAAACAATGATCCAAGTTCTTTTAAGCTTAATTTCCTTCTACTGAACAATCATTGGTGACTGAAATTTGACAGATCGAAAATATTCCTAACAATCCTGACCATAGGTTATCACCTACATTATCTGTTAGAACATTCAAATGTGTTGTCTACGCAAAAATAATTACATGTTCAAAGAATACCTTTAAGTAATGACATCATTTGTGGACGGTGGATCAGATTTGACTGCTGTTTGAGCACCCTCTACTGTCGGGAAATAGGGCAAACAGAAGTAACGTCCTATACCTCTGTCCAGGGACACACGCGACACTATCACAATGAAAACAGAGATCAGATTGGTCCAATTTCATTTATTGGGTCAAAAAGGAGTGTTAAGGTCATTGCTCTTCTTCATTAAAAGGCAGTACAAGAAATCTCATTTACACTTAGAACAGTACTTGAAGCTCTGTAGTATAAGTATAAGGCAATGTTAAATACTCTGCATTTCTAGGAACAATAAAACAGATGTCAGTACAGGGTTTTACTCCACGATCAGGCTATACATTTTTTTTTTTTTAAAAGGTAGTGAGGCACTCTTCTTGGGCAATGAATGTAGATTCTAACCCATCTTTTGCCACAGCAGTAATATAGCAACAGAAAACATGCAGTCAGGACAAGCGCCCTCTTTGGATTCCACTCCTGACAGTTCGGTGCCACAGAACAAGCTTCATTCTAATATGAGTACTCTGAAGGCAGAGGTAAGACTACGCTCTCACTTTCTATGAGACGTTCAGCATAAAGGAGGGACACACTGCCCCAGCTGCTAAAGCATATCAATTAAAGGAAAACTCCACCCCAAAATTGTCTGTGTTTCATTGGTCCATCATTGACAGTCAAAATGTTTTGCTTGTCAGCAATCAAGTTCAAGATATGTAACTTTCAAAATGCATCATATGGGGATGATTCCTGTATCATGTTGCTGCATCTTATGACACAAAAAGCATCATTCAGGGATGATTTCTGCATTTTGAAAGTTACATATCTTGAAAACTTGATTGCTGACAAGCATTGAAACTATGTCAATGGACTAATGAAAAAAATACCGAAAGATAAGAGTTAAGGAAAACTCCATCCCAAAACTGTCTGTACTGTGTAGAATTAAAAAAAAACATTATCACTGGGCATCAAAATAGCATTGAGCTAGACCTTCAGCAAATACACCTTCATTCTAACCAACCCTCATCACTAACCATCTCATCTCTACCAGTCTCCTCATCACTATCCAACTCCCCGGTATCATCTATACAGTGTTAAATCAGAAACTTCTTCAACCCAACGTCGTCCCCAGGATCAATTTGCTACTGCATAGAGCCGGCTGGGTGGACGCGATTACCGTCACATGCCAACATTAAATACCTTCCTTATGACTTCACCTAGAAGACCCCTGGTCTACATACATGAATCCACCATTCCAACTGCTACACTCAACTTTTTTCACATGGAACCTGCATTTGAAGGACATGCATACATGTAGATATGGCACAAGAGACAAAAACAGACAAGACAGGGACAATTCAGGGGATCAATTAATCAAAACACGATTAGACAAAGACAAGAATCAAATAGGAACATATTAACTTGAATTTGGAACAGTGATTGGTGACTAATCAATGGTTTTGATACAAGCAGGGAAAGGGCACTGGAGGAATTGAGCATGGAAAAACAGTGAAAGCAAATGAGTGCATATTCCACTTCAGAAAGAGCAAAGAAATCAAGACTATTACACAATCATGCAAAGAAAAAAAAATGATTTCACCAGGTGTTCCTTGTTCCCCTGCACCTGCTCTGACAACCATGAAGGCAATAACCTTTAAAGAGCCACACTTATGCATTCAATGCCATTCAAACAGTCAATGAATGTGCAATTTGTAAAAAAAAAATAAAAAAAATAATACATCTACAAAATGGGTTTGTCACATACTTCGTAAACAGGTGTAGACTAACAGTGAAATGCTTACTTATGGGCCCTTCCCAACAATGCAGAGAGAAAAATAACAGGAATTAATTTGCAATCCGAGTTGCATCGGTTCGTGCCAATATTCACAAGCTGCTCTGTGTGTGTGCCTATTCAGTCATAAATGATCAATGATTTATGCAATGAGCAAAAAATAAAACACCACTGAAATAATATATTCATGGTGGAGACACGTAGGTTCAACTTCACTTGTCAGCCGTTCACTGTGTGAATTCATGAATCCATATTAACATATCTAAAACCGCACAAAACAAAAGTTCATCAATAAAATCTAAAATCCTCGTTATGAGAGAAGAGGCTACTGAAGCAGGGAAGACATGTACACTCAAACAGTGGGAGCATTGTGACATTACATTGCCATCCAGTATACCAGCCATCTATCCCATGAAAGGACACCATGTAATCCACAGGACCCGTTCTAGAGGTGAAAGGTCATTCTTTAATGCTGGGGGTCCATAACTGGGCCGTCCTCCCCACTGCCCATCTGTAAACATTTTAATGTCCTTCTGACAAGTGACAGTTGCTTGTCCACAGTCTAAGTCCTAATAGCAAGCGCAATAACCCAGTACTAGACAGGATTCTTCACAGAGGAATTGCAGTGTGACCACTGGGTTTCAACTCAGTCCAAACATTAGTCCATTAGTTTCAACTCAGTCCAAGATGAGTATAAATGTTATTACATAGAATGAACAAGTAAATTAGGGCCAACGACTCCAGGAGCGGTTCCACAGGAAGATATGCCTCTAGTTTGAATGCTTCAGAGCCAGCTAGAGGAGAAAGAAAATCATAATTTACACATTCTAGATAATTTCCTATGAAATAAAAACATTTCCCCCCCCCCCCCCCCCACCTCACTTCGATGGGCCACTTGGGAGGGCATTCTAGGGCCTGATAAATGTTTGTTTAGAGGAGGCCGACTGTAGCTCTCCTGGCTTTCTCAGTGGGTAAACGTTCTGAACAAAGTCAACGTACACAGCAGGATATCCCATAGTGTGGAATGATGCACACTTCATAATAAAAGTGGGACCAAAGTGGACCAAACTCAGAGGGTGAAGTCAAATTTTTACCCACATGCTGAATCTGTGCGTGTGTGTTAGCGTGTGCACCATTTACATTCAATAATGCTATGTCACACCTTGTGAGCAGTGTCTGCAAACTGCTGGGCTTTGTGCATTAGGTCTACCGTCTTGTCCTCGGCCCGGCCCAGTCTCTCCCCACGCTCCTGCAGGGCCTGGCTGGCCCTCTGGACTACACTACCCATACTGCCCCCTGGAGGGCGCTGCCCACTGGGACCTGCTCTAGGACCTGCTGCACAACAGAGAGAGCAGTGCATCAGAGATGGGATACTCAGAGTGCAAACAAATCCTGTTCATTGATAATTACCAATTATAAAACAGCCTAGGCATGAGTTCAGTATGTTCATGGGTGAATGTATCACAAAGAAGCAGTGCTGATCTAGGATCTACCCATATAATAATATTCATTATGATCCAAAAGGCACTCCTACACCGAGACGCTTTGTGGATACAAGCCCTGGACTGGTCAGCTTAGGACAAAGACTCCGCAACATTTGCTGTTGCTCTGTGTCTCTAGGCCCTGCAACCGCCTGGCACCTCTCCCAGTGCTACACATGACAACCCCCCTGTCAGCGGGTTCAATGGGGAGCCGCGTTCCTTCTCAGTCTCCCTGCCCCGGAGACTCAAGGCCAGCCTTTGTTTTTTAGCAGGAGGTTTGGACACAAAGTCACCACTCATCTAGGCACAACCTCATAGAAGAGGCATTCTCTACTGCAGTGGAGAGGTGTAACAGAAGACAATAGACCAAACCCATCATTCTCCTGAGAGAGGATTAGGAATCCATGAGAATAGAACAGATACAGGCCTACTAAGGTCATCACCACACGCCTTTTGTCATCTCTGCAGAGATTGTGTTGCTACTCAGTGAGTATTAGAGGTTATTTGGGCTTTTTTTTAACTCGCTTACCTCCAGCCTGAGAACGGCTTTGGTTTGAAACGATCACCTTCTTCATGCGGTTGAAAAAGACCTTGCAACGGTACACGACCAGATTCATTTTGCAGGCATCTGTTAGAATGACACAAATAGTGGAATCTGATAATAGCCGTATTATAACTGTGATCAAAATAGGCAAGTAGAAACTACAGAACCAAACATGAATTGGAGTCCCTGCCATATTATATGAGAGAAGACAAGCCACTCCTAGGGTTGACCCAGTGGTCCCAGAAAAATTCACACATGACCCAAATTCACTCCCTAACCCTTCCCCTAGCACTTTGATTTGAAAACATGGAAGGGTTAGGACCAAGGAGAAGGGAGTGAATTGGGACCGACTGTTGATAGACTGTGCTTTTCCTTCAACACTCCCTTACCTCCCGTGAGTTTGGACTGACAGTTGACAAACTCAGTATGACGGGGCCTGGGACCCACGGTGCTCTTCCGTCTAGCCTGGGGCCCTGGTCCTCCCATCTGGCCCCCTTGGGCCCCTGGGCTACTCTGGCCCCCTGGGGCCTTCTGCTGGTCCCCAGCTGGGCTACCAGGGACGCCCTCCTTGCCTTCCCAATAGGTCTGACAGGCGTGGTACATGATCTGGATGAAGATGCACTTCTCTGGCGCTGAGCTGGCCACCCATTGGTCAAAGGCGTTGTCGAACACCAGGTCAAACTCTGGGCAGTCCTGAGGGAGACACACAGGTGGGATACAGTATAGGTCACAGGACAGTAGAGGGAATAGTGGTCTAAACAAACAGACATGGGTCAGAAGGTCCTCCAATCCCAGCCAATAGGCATGTATACTGGTGGTGAGGTCACCTTGTTGGGGTTGATGCCGTTGACCTGGCGGAGCTGCTCCACGGCCCACTGTGACCTTCTGGTGAAGGGGGCGGAGCCTCCAAACCGCTTGACTTTGGTGATGAGGAGCTGAGCTGGCTTCTTATTGGTCACTGGGGCATTGGGAGGGGTTAAGGGCTTACAAATATGCCAATACTGAAAGGTAAGCAAGCACACTTCATAACATCCACAATAGAGGAAGGAAATGTAAATGTACTCCCTACTGGAGTCAAGATAGAAGATTAAAAGACACTTGATAAAAGACTGGCTATCCAGTAATGGATATGCGTTTCATTGTGAACAAATTAACCCAACACAGAAGCCATTAGCGATCAGTCACCATCACAGATCAACAAACAGACCGCCAATGCCTATTCTTCTTCAGTGGTTTCTCTTGCTCACACGATATGAGGGTTTTGTAATGGGGGGAGAATGGCAGTGCCAGCTGAGGACACCCAGCCAGCCATCACCCACCCATCAGTGGTGTTTGGGTAGGGCCAGTGAATGTCCATGGCTCTGGGTGACTTCATCACAGTAACAATAGTGACTATGAAGTCGGGTGACACTGAACACAGCTAAATATGTGAATGATCCATGTCCTCTGACAGTGTCAGACGCAGAGATCTTTGATTAACAGCAGCACAATGTCGTTATTGAATCACGATGAATACCTCTGCATCCTTCTGCTCAGACAATGCCACTATGAGACAGTTAAACAATGCAGATTTTCAATAACCTACTGAAGAGAGTTGTACATAGCAGGACTACAGAGTAGCAACAGGATAGTGAATTGTAAAAGTCACACTGATCTATCTACCGGTCATCTCAGTATACCTGGGCCCATATTCACGGCGAGTCAATGTAGGAATGCTCATCTGGATCAGGTCTCCCTCCTTATTCATTATGATTTAAAGTTGCAATATGTAACTTTTTGGGATACCTGACCAAACTCACATAGAAAGGTGAGTTATAGATCTGTCATTCTTACTGAAAGCCAGTCTAAGAAGCTGTAGATCTGCTCTATGTGCATCATTTCTATGCTTCCTGTTCTTAAGTTTCATTTTTGAGAGATTTTTACTTTGGTACACCAGTTTCAAAACAGCAGAAAATACTGTTTTTGGCTATGGAAAATATATTTCACAGCCGTTTAGACGGTAGTGATTCTCTACACTTGCTTGTTGTCATATCAACTGAAATTAGGCAAACTATTAGAATTTTTGCAACCAGGAAATGGTGGAGTGATTTCTGCATGGTGCATCCTTAAAAGGCAAAACTGATCCTAGATCACCACCTACTCCGAGACACTTATTTTTTCTCAAACAAAAAAAATGTAGAAAGCAGATGTAGTCATGATGTTGGATGCATAAAAAAATAAAAATAAATAGGTGTTACCTGACAAACAGATGTATGTCATGTATTCTCCCTTGCCTCCAGTGGGCAGAAAGGGGACCCTTTTCCTTTTTCTCCTCTTCACCTCCACAGCCACTAGCATCCTCTCATCCCGGGGAGCAAACACCTCCCTGTTGATAGCTGACTGGATATTCATGGTGGAACTGGGTGTAGGATATTTGATGAGTGATCTATGAAGATAGTAGACAGAGAGACTGATGATTAGATGAGTTTATTAGTCACACACACAGGGTCACAGATGTAGTCGCAGGGTACAGTGAATTTCTTATGCTCCAAGCTCCAACTGTGTAGGTCAAAAAAAGAGAAGTGAATGAGACAATACTTTTTTTTTAAATGAGGTGTGTATACACAAAAATGTGGTGAGATATATATCTATATATACATACATACATACATACTCATACATACACACACCCCGCAATGATAAAGGTCCATTGGTGGGTGGGGGCAGGGTAGGTGTCCGTTGGGGATGGAATGTCCATAGGGTGAGTAAGTGAGAAGTGAATGAAACATTAATATATACATATTCGTTAATGTAATCTTGATTTCCTGTGTGTCATATATAGACCATCATTAAATATCAAGGACCCTTAGAGGGTTATTTCTAACTAGTAAAGTGGTGAACGTTACACCTCTAAAAGTGCAATAAAAATTATCCATGGTGGCCTTCAGAACAATTTGTAAGAGAGCAGAAATAATCGTTTACAATACCTGTTTTGTTGTTTTACCCCCTCACTCCTTCGAGACGCAGAAACAGAGAAGCTTCAGTAACGCTCACCAAACTATTCCAACGCCTTATAATGGTGTTGTTTTGTCACACAACAACAGCACGCCTTGCGGAGAAGGCGAATCTGTCTGGGACGCCGTCCCATTTGAGCAAGTTAGAAGTCACGTGGGAAATTGTACTGTTGAGTTGAATCTCATTAGAATACATTTTAATAAATACAAATATTATTCTTGGTTTAACATAATTATCTTTATTATTTGCAGGTTGCAAATATCTGGAACATATTGATAAAAAAAAATGTTTGTACTCTTTCAGTACTGTAAAAACTTCCTTGGACATGAAACTACTTTCAAAGCATAGATATTGGGATTGATCCACGAAATGAGAGCCTTTAGCATAGCTTTAATATTTTAAGTAGAAATCGTGCACAAATATTTGATTTATTATATTACATTGAGTGACCACATGGAAAATACAATAAATCCGATTTTTTTACATGAATAAAGACTAACGTGACAAAATGTCCCTCTGTGCATCCTCCAAAATGTCTCCGAAGTTTTCAGCATCATTACAAAGCTCTAGTTATTTTGTTGTTTTGACAAAGTAATTTCTGAAGATCATTATGTATTTCATGTGATTAGTGATTCATTTTAAGGTAAAAATGAAATAAAAAATTAACTGTCCCTCAATTTAAGGTCAACCCTGTCATGTGACCTGAACTCTCGTTTTAATATGGTGAAACTACTCCTTAAAAAAAAGATCTGAAGACACATTGAACATCAAATAGTCAAATCATAGTGATCTGGTTCTATTCTTTTTGCCCATTTTCTGGTGTTTTGTGGTTGAAAACTTAAAAAGGCTGAGCATAACACGTCAACCCTGTTACCCATAGCCAAGCTAGAAATGTTTTCACAATAAATATAACAATTGTCAAGCTTGCATTCGATTCCCCTCCCTGTTGCACACAACAAGCTTCCATTCCCCGTCACAGGAGATTTATGGCTGATTTAAGATGAAGTCGTCAACACTGTTACGGTCAACCTTGTTACTTTATTTGGCACTTACTGAAGTATTTTTTTATTTAACCTCTTCAGAGGGGAAAGCCATCTGTTTTTTGCTAGGTTTGAACATGTGCTCTTTTTGACAGAATGTTAAAATTAGGTGACGTTACACTACTCAAAAGGCACCTAATTGGTGGAATGACCGATGATGGGCTGTCTTGTCCTTGTTCATGAGTACATTTCAATAAACAGACAACAGACAGACAGCTGTAGAGATACATTTTAATGTATAACAAAAGGTTTAACAAGGTTAAGCATTACATCATTAATTTGAACAAAACACAGGTTTAAAAAGAGTGAGCAATGAGCATGACAGTGGATTGGGCAGTAAGAGAAAACATGACAGAAAAGCAGTGTCCTCTGGTGCAAGGCAAATGGGAGTATAGCTGAAGAATGGACTACCCACAACACAACCAATCACAATTCAATGCCCTTAGGGTACAGTACATTTTGCCTCGAACGACAACTCTATGCACAATTAAGAGAAGACATCTATGTCAGTTACACATTATGGCACATGAATGGGTAAGTTCTATCATAAGGAAGAAGGAGGTATCAGCTTGCTATGTTTGAGTGTAACAGTGACAGTGTGACATGTAAACCAGGATATGCCAAACCAAGGAGAGAAGCACGAACAAAATTCTCTAAATACTCTTTTCACACGACTGAGCCAAACTTAATCAAGCTGTATTGGACTGGCCTGGTTACGTATACACCATAGTTGCTGGAATGATGCTAGAAAGGACAAAGTGAAAATAAAAAATCTGTGCCAGCACAGCACAGTTGGGCTCGGCCACATAGTGTGAATCAGGCATTTGTAAGCGCAGATGCAATGGGATGACACAGTAGCATACCTAGGAATCTGACAGTATGACTTAACAAGGGATGCACTCAAACACATCCGAGGAGAACTTAAAACAGCAAACATTCACAAGAAAGTAAAAAGTCATACTTTGTACAAAATACATGACACCAAACATATATATAAAAAAACTTCCTGATGGCAAGCTTGATTGATCCTTGATTATGGCAGAGATCCAATTTGAGTGATGTCATTCGGTGTTAGTGTAATACATATTATTCTTTTTTACTTTAAAAAAAATAATGGAGGAACCCTCCAGGTGGCTTTCAATGAGCCTGCATGCTACAATCCCTCACTACTAGCAAGACAATCTTAAACAGAGCATATTCATCCCTGTCTATGTACATACTGCATATCATGCTTCATTTTCATTTTGGCCCGAATAGTTATTGATTTAAATAAAGTGTTAGAATAATAAGGAGTGAACTCAGCAGACTTCTCCACTGCAACTCTGTTTAGTTCCGTGGATGCGCATGAAACATTTTGGGTCCTTCGTGTGTGTGTGTGTGTTCCTCTTGTTTTACTGATATGTCGTATCTCTGTTTGTTGCCTGACTAGAAAGTGCAGAAAAATGTAAAGCTACCGTATATGTGCAACATGTCAGTGTTAGTTTTACAAATGGAGTGCTCTTTGCGATCAAGACGATTCACAATAGAACAAAGCGATTCGGTGGCCTTCCTAATGGACCGGCAAAACCGACCGAACCTGCCACTGTTATAAGAGAGAGCTAAACAAAAACTGTATTTGGCAACTTTGCTAAAGTTGTGTATCCAACATTAGTATCTTTCAGCTAGTCTTGCAGTTAGTCAGTTAGTGTAAACATAATTTGGCGACTCCACGCATCGTCGTAGCAGTACAGTTAGTATATAGGGCTGCACTTCATTTTGTCTTAAGTATGCTCCATCCAATGTCATCATCATTCATTTGGCTTTAACCCTAGCCAGGTTAAACCGGACTGAGCGGATAAAACAATGGTGAGTGCAGTGTTCCGTCTGGCTACTTCAACCCTTCCATAACAATCCACTTTGATCGACCTGACGGGTTGAAATCAAACGATGCAATTGAATGGGTTTCGGTGTGCTTCTCTGAGGCATTCAGACCATGAAAGGGTGGATTTGAATGTAACTCTCCCAACAGGCTAAACATCTGAATGAGTGTTGATGCTCAGAGTTGAGAGAGGTTAGGCTTGAGCCATGGCTACAGTTTCAGGAGTCACACAGGCCGAGTCAAAGCTGTGTCTGACACCAACACATTCCAAGAGACACAGTCATCATTTACGGTCACAGGAAAGAGGAACAATCTTAATTGGGGTTGGTGGGTGCTTTGGAGGGGAGACCGTATTCAATAAACCCACAGGGTGGATGAATTGACAGCATTGGGAACATTAGAGGAACAGTCACTATTAGAACCATATGGTAAAGGGAACGGTCTCTGACGAGATGACCACCAGCTGAACACAGGCTGTGGAGTGGTCTCTGACACACAGATATGTCTCCTCGGTCTGGTTGCAAGATCAAGTGGGTGTGTTTGTGTGTGTTTGTGTGTGTGTTGGCTGTGGGTTACGATAACTCTGGGTTATCCTCAGAGAGCTGAGTGGGATACTCCTGTCTGTACATGAAAGTGAGAAGAAATAGTGCCACGTCGTGGGAACACCAATAGGCAGTGTGAGAGGTCACCGCCGACCAATAGCGGCTCTCCACCATGCCCTCTCGCAGCTCAAAGTCAATACGCCTCTCCAACTCCACTGTAACACACAGAAAGACAAAGAGTTTTAGAACAAACACACACACACACAAAACATGCACTTTAAATTCTAGCCATAGATACTGGGACAAAGCAGTTACAAAATGCAATAGGGAAACCTCTGTCAAAATGGCATAGTGCGTAGTAAAGTTCACTGCTGGTTTCCGAAAACAATGAGGGAGTAGGTTCCAATACATTTTTCATATACTTAAAAATAATTACGATGTGCTTGATTTAGCCTGCCTAGCATGAGTTTGCACATTTGGTTATGACACTGGTTTGGTTCTTTGGCTGTCCCCATAGGGTTCTTTGGCTGTCCCCCCCCCATAGGATAACCCTTTGAATAACCTATTTTGGTTCCAGGTAGAACCCCTTCCACAGAGGGTTCTACATGGAACCCAAAATAGTTCTACCTGGAACCAAAAAGAGTTCCCCTATGGGGACAGCCAAAGAATACATTTTGGAACTGTACTACAGGGCAGAGTTTATAGATTTCTTCCTTCCAATTAGTTTTTCCTGGCCACTGTGCTCTTGCTTCTGCCTTTGCTTGGGTCTAGAGCCGGGTTACTGTAAAAGCAAGTGATAACTGCTGATGTAAAAAGGGCTTTACAGATACATTTGACTGACTGATTGATTGTGCCTGACAAGCTAAATCAAGCACACCTCAACTATTTAGTATAAAATATTTGCAATACATAATTGATCCAGGTCTGTGGGGAGGACTAAGGTAGATGCTTCGGTTGAATAGATCTGGTATAGGGATACGTACGTGTTGTGTTGTCCAGGATAGCCGAGTTGGAACGAGACATGGAGTGCTCTACTTCTCTCGTCTCCTCGACTACCGCTAACTTCTCCACTAACTCCGCAGCCACGCCCTCCTCCCCTGATACGGCATTATCCCCCTCCAAGACCCCGCCCTCCGAGTCGGAAGGCTCCTCCTCCACGCCGCCCACGTGACCACTTGAGCGCGAGAAGCGGGAGAAGAAGATCCCGCCGATGCCTTTGCCGAGACTTGCCGCGCCTGCCAAGACGGAGAGCACACAGCGAAACTCAAAGACAGACAAGCACACACACTCACGATCACATGGCACAGCACAGGACAGGTGCTTCTACACCTGCATTGCTTGCTGTTTGGGGTTTTAGACTGGGTTTCTGTACAGCACTTTGAGATATCAGCTGATGTAAGAAGGGCTATATAAATACATTTGATTTGATTTGACAACACATAAGTCTAACTTCTCACAGATATAGGCAGGAAAACAAGGGAACATCTATACTGTACCTATCACACCCATTGATTTACATAATAATTGCATTAGACTTGGTCCTATATTGCAAAGTGTTCGTTAGAAATAATATCTAATCATGAATTAAGGAAATCCTTTATTCATAGGTTCTATAGTGTCAATCCCTGTGACAAGACTTAATCGCTTTCCATTGATTTGTTGAGGCTGGGTTTTCTGGACAGTGGTTCTGTGCTTGGCTTGCTGCTACATCAGCTATGCAATCTACTTCTGTTTCAGCGAGCTAAAAGGAGGTATTTCCACAGAATAAAAAAATTATTACACGCATACACACATATATATTTATATATACACTGCTCAAAAAAATAAAGGGAACACTTAAACAACACAATGTAACTCCAAGTCAATCACACTTCTGTGAAATCAAACTGTCCACTTAGGAAGCAACACTGATTGACAATAAATTTCACATGCTGTTGTGCAAATGGAATAGACAACAGGTGGAAATGATAGGCAATTAGCAAGACACCCCCAATAAAGGAGTGGTTCTGCAGGTGGGGACCACAGACCACTTCTCAGTTCCTATGCTTCCTGGCTGATGTTTTGGTCACTTTTGAATGCTGGCGGTGCTTTCACTCTAGTGGTAGCATGAGACGGAGTCTACAACCCACACAAGTGGCTCAGGTAGTGCAGCTCATCCAGGATGGCACATCAATGCGAGCTGTGGCAAGAAGGTTTGCTGTGTCTGTCAGCGTAGTGTCCAGAGCATGGAGGCGCTACCAGGAGACAGGCCAGTACATCAGGAGACGTGGAGGAGGCCGTAGGAGGGCAACAACCCAGCAGCAGGACCGCTACCTCCGCCTTTGTGCAAGGAGGAGCAGGAGAAGCACTGCCAGAGCCCTGCAAAATGACCTCCAGCAGGCCACAAATGTGCATGTGTCTGCTCAAACGGTCAGAAACAGACTCCATGAGGGTGGTATGAGGGCATGACGTCCACAGGTGGGGTTTGTGCTTACAGCCCAACACCGTGCAGGACGTTTGGCATTTGCCAGAGAACACCAAGATTGGCAAATTCGCCACTGGCGCCCTGTGCTCTTCACAGATGAAAGCAGGTTCACACTGAGCACATGTGACAGACGTGACAGAGTCTGGAGACGCCATGGAGAACGTTCTGCTGCCTGCAACATCCTCCAGCATGACCGGTTTGGCGGTGGGTCAGTCATGGTGTGGGGTGGCATTTCTTTGGGGGGCCACACAGCCCTCCATGTGCTCGCCAGAGGTAGCCTGACTGCCATTAGGTACCGAGATGAGATCCTCAGACCCCTTGTGAGACCATATGCTGGTGCGGTTGGCCCTGGGTTCCTCCTAATGCAAGACAATGCTAGACCTCATGTGGCTGGAGTGTGTCAGCAGTTCCTGCAAGAGGAAGGCATTGATGCTATGGACTGGCCCGCCCGTTCCCCAGACCTGAATCCAATTGAGCACATCTGGGACATCATGTCTCGCTCCATCCACCAACGCCACGTTGCACCACAGACTGTCCAGGACTTGGCAGATGCTTTAGTCCAGGTCTGGGAGGAGATCCCTCAGGAGACCATCCGCCACCTCATCAGGAGCATGCCCAGGCGTTGTAGGGAGGTCATACAGGCACGTGGAGGCCACACACACTACTGAGCCTCATTTTGACTTGCTTTAAGGACATTACATCAAAGTTGGATCAGCCTGTAGTGTGGTTTTCCACTTTAATTTTGAGTGTGACTCCAAATCCAGACCTCCATGGGTTGATAAATTGGATTTCCATTGATTATTTTTGTGTGATTTTGTTGTCAGCACATTCAACTATGTAAAGAAAAAAGTATTTAATAAGATTATTTATTTCATTCAGATCTAGGATGTGTTGTTTAAGTGTTCCCTTTATTTTTTTGAGCAGTATATATATATATATATATCTTCATCCGTGGGTCTGTCCTTGACTAAAGCAGTATATATATATATATATCTTCATCCGTGGGTCTGTCCTTGACTAAAGCCTAAAAGCCCACTCTCTCTACTATAAAATAATAAAATAAGCCAATTTCAGGAAAGACCAAAGTAAAAAACACCAACAAGATAAACAAAGAGCAAAGTCTAAAAAGCAAGGAGATAAAAATGAAGAATCCATCACTGAAAGTCCCTATGTCCCTCCCTCCCTCCCCCCGTCTCTCATTCTCTCTCTCACCCATAATGCTGGCTTTCCCCAGGTTCGTAATGGACTCTCCGTAGTGTCTTCGGGCCTGAGGGGGGGAGGTACAGGGGCTAGGGAGGCTCTCCGTGTCCGAGACGGATGCACTTTCCTTCAGTGCAGGGTTGAGAAGTGTGGGACGGATCTGGTCGTACGGAGTCGGACTACTTGTGTTATACCTGTAGATCCCGGTCACAATACAATACGTCATTCACAAACACTGATTCGTACAAAACTGCTCCAAGGGTGTTGCTCTGCTGCCGATTCTGTGCTGTCCCAATATGTGTGTGTGTGTGTGTGTGTGTGTGTGTACTGACTGTGATCTATTCTATTCAAAATAATATACTAAATCCACTACTCACCAGTGTATTTGGACAGGTGAAATGTTACTGTAGTTCTTTAAAATTAGGGGCTCCAATCGGTACGCCTGAAAATACAGCCATAGGCATCATTAAGCACTTCCATCATGCCATCAGCAATCTCGGGACCGGAACCCAAAACCAAATCTTACGCACACTATCTAGCTAGCCACTTGATTTGATTCTGGAAGCACAAACGTAAACAGCAGGTATGTTTCCAACCCTACCAAAGCCCTTCCTGAGCCCCTTTCCCTTCCAATCCTTTACGGATCTGCTACAGTATACCATCAGTGACTGACTGCATGACTGAATGACTCTACTGTCTGGTTCAGTTGGTTGGCTCACCACAGGGTCGGTAGGATGAAAGACGTTGAAGAGACGTTGGCAGATGGATTTGGGTAAGATGTGATCCTGGGTCACGTTGTTCCCCGGTCGGATCCCTCGTAACGCCAAGAACACGGCCAGGGGAGAACCCATGCAAAAGAAGTTCTCCACCTATAACAAAATAAAAGGCACAGAGAAAATCAGAGGGGAACCGCGGTTAAATCCATGGCTCAATCTATCTGTCATAACAATTAGAAGGAATGAAATATGGAATTTGTCACCTTAAATTTCAAGGCTGAAGAAGAACCTTCAGATGATGGGGATTGCAAACCAGCAAACTGATTTTCCAAATCCCGTAACCTTTAGACATGAATGCAACACCAATATTATCACACAACTGTAAATGAAACATAAACATTCAACACTGGGGACAAATGAGGGTGGGATCTGGGTCGTATTCAATAGGGCACACCGTAGCAAAACAAAAATCCAAAAATCCAAAAAGTTTAAGTAATCCTTCCCTGTTTGAGTCAGTTTTTTTCCCTGTTTGGTGCCTAATGAATTTGACCCTGGCCAGGGCCGTGAAGAGACGTTTCAGGGAGATAAAAAAATAAATAATACTTTAATAATTCATACACTACATGACTAAAAGTATGTGGACACCTGCTCGTCGAACATATTAGTCCAAAATCATGGGCATTAATATGGAGTTGGTCGCCCCTTTGCTGCAATAACAGCCTCCACTCTTCTGGGAAGGCTTTCCACTAGATGTTGGAACATTGCTGTGGGGACTTGCTTCCATTCAGCCACAAGAGCATTAGTGAGGTCTGACACTGATGTTGGGCGTGGCTCGCAGTTAGTGTTCCAATTAATCCCAAAGTTCTTCCACACTGATCTCAACAAACCATTTCTGTATGGACCTCACTTTGTACACGGGGGCTTTATCATACTGAAACAGGAAAAGGCCTTCCCCAAACTGTTGCCACAAAGTTGGAAGCACAGAATTGTCTAGAATGTCATTGTATGCTGTAGCGTTAAGATTTCCCTTCACTGGAACTAAAGGGTCAAGCCCAAAACATGAAAAACAACCCCAGATCATTATTCCTCCTCCACCAAACTTTGGCATTGCGCATGGTGATCTTAGGCTTGTGTGCGACTGCTCGGCCATGGAAACCTACTTCATGAAGCTCCCGACGAACAGTTCTTGGTTCTGACGTTGCTTCCAGAGGCAGTTTGGAACTCAGTAGTGAGAGTTGCAACCAAGAACAGATGGTTTTTTTACGCGCTACGCACTTCCCGTTCTGTGAGCTTGTGTGGCCAACCTCTTCGCGGCTGAGCCGTTGTTGCTCCTAGACTTCACAATAACAGCACTTACAGTTGACCGGGGCAGCACTAGCAGGGCAGAAATTTGCCGAACTGACTTGTTGGAAAGGTGGCATTCTATGACGGTGCCACGTTGAAAGCCACTGAGCTCGTCAGTAAGGCCATTCTACTGCCAAAGTATGTCTATGGAGATTGCATGGCTGTGTGCTCGATTTTATACACCTGTCAGCAACGGGTGTGGCTGAAATAGCCTAATCCACTAATTTGAATGGGTGTCCACATTCTTTTTTTATATATATAGTGTATCTCGGCAAAGGCCTATTTATTTCTGCAACAATACTCTCTCATCATCACAAATTGTAAGCAAGCTAGTTACATTCCCTCTTACAGACATGAATGCCATCGGGAAAATCGGGTGATCATTGATGTTGATGATTGATGTAAATCTACAAGTTAGCTAGCTCAATTTCTTTTACTGATTGCGATTTACCTCTATATGTCTTTCTGCCTCTATCTGCTGCGGATATCAGCCAACCAGACCAAATATTGATGATGATTTAGGCTAAATCAAGTGTTAACAAGTGTTAATACAATTTTATGCTGCTGTTTATTTTTTTTACAAAGACAACAAACGTGTTAACAACACCATAGAGCACAACAGTATGAGTCATAATACCCATAAAACCCAGCGGTCAAACAGAGAAATGGGTCCAATACATTTTTCCCATAGGAGATTTTGGAAACACAAAATAAGGGGCTGTGTTTCGTGTTGGCTTACTATGGCGTGACGTTTTAATAACCATGTAAATCTGTCTCGGACAACGTGACGTTTATCAATATTTTTGCTTGTATTTACACCCAACAAATGAAATGCTAATTAGCTGCTAATGTGCCTATCATAAAGAACTGATGATCTGGACAAGACTGCTGAATCGAGGCAAAGGTAAGAATCTCTAGATTAACTATCTAATGTTAGCTAAATGTAGTAATGAATAAATTGTCTAAATTCCTTTACATTTACGCGTTAGCAAAGGTCCCATCTAAAGATGACATGCTTGCAGGGATTTGTAGTCTTGCATGATGTCTACTTTGATGCTAATTAGCATTTTTTGAATCTGAAAGTAAATAGAGACAAATATATTGATAAAAGTCACCTTGTCCGAGAGATTTACATGGTTATCAAAACGGCACGCCAGGGTACGCCTACACAAAACACAGCCCTTATTTTAAGCGTTTCTAAAATCCCCTATGGGAAAAATGAATGGTGGAAAAACGATTGGAACCATTTGCGTTTGACGGTTAGGTTTTATGGGTATTATGACACCTCTGTGGGGCTCTATAAAGAGGAGGGGGTATGGCCTGGGTCCTATCAGGACACACAGGGCACCCAACGGGTCCTGCCAATGCACGCCCGGCATCCCGTGTGCAACGAGTCAAGCCTGGGGTGGGGGTGATACTGTTGTCAGTACTGTTGAGATATAAACTAGGTAGCTAGCTACCAACACTTGACCTGTGATCGCATCTCTCAAGCCATGCATGTTTGGATACCGGGAGCGCACAAGCTCCGTACACGGCAGCTCAACAGGCACAACCAACGGACGGGTTGGGGGGTGGCAAACTTGACAACGACTTGCGGGCAGTGGGTTCCAAACAACAATGACAAAACAAAATCATATTTTGGGGGGAGGGGAAATTAGAGCCTGACCCTGGCTATTGAGTGTCTACCTACCTGAGTCGTGTGAGTCTCAGCTCCTCTTGTAGGTGACGCTCCTGATACCTTGGCCAGCACTCTTGCATCTCTTTTGGGTCCGGCGATAGTTCTTCATGACGGAAGCGTACGGGGTCCCAGCCTGTCATGATGTCGAAGGTTATGACACAACCCAGGGAGTGGGACACGATGGACACCTTGCCACTCTCCTCAAACTCGGGGTTCCGCATGCAGAAGAGTGTGTATAGCCGATTCAGCTCCTGAGTTAGACCCCTAGTGATCTACAGACACACGAAGCATGATGAATTACATTTGTGTATTAGGCTGCAACTGCAAATTGGTAGATATTAGAGTTTGAGACTGTGCTTGTATGTGGTAAAATATGCATGGGACATGCAGACAAGTGTGTGTGTGTGTGTGTGGTGTGTGGTGTGTGTGTGTGTGTGTGTGTGTGTGTGTGTGTGTGTGTGTGTCTAGACACATGGCATGCGAAAGTGGACACTATCATATGTCTACTGTATGTTTATTTGACTCACAGTGACCAGTGGGCCCCTATAGTTGTCTACTCTACAACCAACAGACATACAGACCAGCGGTGGCTGGTGGCACCAAACATGGGGAGGACGGGCTCATAGGATTTATGGTCATTCATTTGGAATGTTAATGAATGAGTGGTGTCATTAATGAAGAGAGTCTCACCTCGTCTCTGTACAGAGGGCTGGTGTAGTACATGATGTCCATAGCACTGCTGTTGAGCATGTCTCTGAGTCCTCGAACTTTGTCTGGAGTGATGGAGTCCACAGTGTCTGCAACCATCACACAATCACACACACACACACACACACACCACACACACACACACACACACACACACACACACACACACACACACACACACACACACACACACACACACACACACACCACACACACCACACCCCCGTCACCTACAAAGACATTTCAGTCCCTCCGGTATGTCAAACAGTGGGACTACAAGCAAAATGATCTATCTATACACACTAATAGCTGACGTTACTACTTAAAGGGATATTTTATTTCACCTTTACGTATACAGGGTTGTCTCATTGCAAGAGAGACAAGACAAGAAAAAGATACACATACACATACATATCCACTGTCTTTGAGCAGGTGCCGGAGCAAACAATAAAAACCAGACTCTGCACCCTGCCATCTATGCTACCATGCGGTTTATTGGCGACAACGTTTCCCGACCACTAAGGTCTTCAATAGGTCACAAAGTAGGTGTGGCCAAACTGGCCATTACATACCTCCATCCAGGCACAGTTTGGACCTCCACTCCACAGGAAGGAACTCCACGTGCTCTGTGGAACGATCGGAGAAATGCTTCTCCTCCATCTTCCGAGCAGCGTCCCTCATCCTGTAGACGAGTAAAGGCACAGACACAGATGTGCATAAACAAACGTTACGCTACCAAGGATGTTTGGCCATATTTCCTAGGAATACCCTTTTCATGAAGCTTTATGAGCGCATTACTATTGCACAACATAGCTGTGAATAAGTGATCATAAACAATGGTGCCGAGACAGCTTTAGATTGAATCCTCCAGGTCCCAATCGTTGCTATCCTTTCTCCCACTCTGGCTCACTTTCCCTACAATAATACTAGATTATAAACATATGAGATTGTATGAAACTCTATGGCAGGTTCTGATAGGGTTTTATACAGCTCATTGTTCCCGTAACTCACATGCTTGTGTTCCTGATGATGCGGCCCTCATCCATCTTCTGGCCAATCCCGTGCACCACAAAGACAATGTGTGTTGTTTCGGGCGGTGTGTCTTCGGGCGCTGCCTCCTCCACATAGCCCCGATGGAGACGCGTCCCACTACTGCCAGCTGAGGAGGACACAGGGGAATTATACCAGTTATTATACAGGACACAGGGGAATTATACCAGTTATTATACAGGACACAGGGGAATTATACCAGTTATTATACAGGACACAGGGGAATTATACCAGTTATTATACAGGACACAGGGGAATTATACCAGTTATTATACAGGACACAGGGGAATTATACCAGTTATTATACAGGACACAGGGGGATTATACCAGTTATTATACAGGACACAGGGGAATTATACCAGTTATTATACAGGACACAGGGGAATTATACCAGTTATTATACAGGACACAGGGGAATTATACCAGTTATTATACAGGACACAGGGGAATTATACCAGTTATTATACAGGACACAGGGGAATTATACCAGTTATTATACAGGACACAGGGGAATTATACCAGTTATTATACAGGACACAGGGGAATTATACCAGTTATTATACAGGACACAGGGAATTATACCAGTTATTATACAGGACACAGGGAATTATACCAGTTATTATACAGGACACTGTAAAGGTCGTTTTATACAGTATAGAAACACAATATTTGAGCAAATCCCACAAAAGGCTGCTAGTTCGTTCTGTCAAAATTTATGTTTTTAGTCAGGATCATTATGAGATGGAAAAAAATACATTATAAGGGTGTCATACATGCTTTGACAAGGCTTATAATGCATTATAACCATAGGTGCACAATTGTACCTGCAGGTTTTAAGTTAGGTGTTATACACCATGTTGTAGGCAGTGAAACACAGAGGATTCTTATTTCACCTCAGTGGGGACACAAACCTTTGGAGAAGCCCAGTCTCTGGGTGACAGTGCGTGCGATCTTGGAGGTAGTGGCATCACTGTAGAGATACACCTCATCCACACTGTGCCAGTCCACATGGCTTCGGCTCAGTTTCAAACTGTGGATCGCTGTGAGAATCAAGAGGAAAATTAATTAACATAGACCTAATAACGTCCTTCCGTTAATGTGAATTAAGTCTCCAGTGACTTTTGTAGAAATCCCACTTCCATACACCACTTGCATGCACTCAATCAAGGGTCGTGTTCAGTTGGTACTAAAAGGAAGAAAATTGTCCAGAACGGATATGAAATTGTCCAATAAGAATCGCTTGTTTTTGTGTTCTGCAGTAGCCATGTGCGACGTTCTAGCCATGTTATTTTCTTTCCTTATTCAAAGTGTTTATTTTTGGGCCCAGAACCGGTGTGTGTTGTTCATCTATATCATTCACATAGAATGTGACACATACACCCTTCATCAGCACGGTCACGCCAGACATGGCACGCCCCCGTCCCACTTGCCATTGAGTCCATCCACTTTACCGTCCTTGCTGTCCACTGTGGTGGTCACCACTTCGGTGGCAGTCTCGTAGATCTCCCTCATCTGTTGTCCACGAAAACGGGCCAGGTGCTCCAGCTCGATGAGGTCACTCTCGTCCTCCTCCAGAGGAAGCCACGTGCCGTCGATGAACCACTGGCCCCTCATCACAGGAATACGGTCCTGCTCTGTGGACAAAGGGGTTGCGACGTATGGTCATGTCGGTCCAACTGTATTGAATGAGCAGTAGGCTATTAACTTTGCTCTATGCTCGGACAGATGTGGGACTGTTATGACATGAATAGGAATGGTATCAGTGTGATAAAACCAGGATTAACAAGACAAATAGCACGAGAGAGAGAAACATCTATAGTGATAGGCTACTCACGGTTCCAGTAGACTGGGTAACATTCTTTCTCTTTGACATCCACTTCATAGAGACCCCCTCTGACGCAAACAGCCTCAACGTTGACACTTATGGAATCCAAGTCGATGTCATCCGTCTCGTATCCTCCCTCCCCTCCACCTTCCCCTTCCCCTGTCGCCGGATCCGCTTGAACAGCTCCCCCCTCCGCCACGTCCTCCGGTTGGGCCTCGGACCCCGTGGCTGACCCACTGGCGTTCTCTGGTTCAATGGCGGGATTGCGACATTTCACCTTGCAGGGGTTTAGTTCACATAATTTGCGGTAAATGACTTCAATTTTCAAAGAGTCGTGTCCAACAAATGGCTTCCAGGTTCTCTTGTCCTCTTTGTAGAACCATCGCACTTCCTCGGGTCCCAGCTCGGTGACGACCTCCCCGCGGTGTCTGGAACTGTTGGAGCGGTTCCGCTTCTTTGTAGTCACATTCCCATCACTTTCGGTGTACTTCAGGTCGTTTGTGATGTCCAAATAGCCTGTCCCTGAGTCGGGGAGAGAGTGATAGCCCGAGTAAGTTTCCTCCACTAGGCCCAATATCATGCCGTCTTGAGATAAACGGTGATCGCCTAGCAGCAGCGGAGGCAAGTGCATTTCCAAGCCGGACTGGACCGAGTCCATCTCCCCGTGTATAGTCTCTCCCATCGGTTCCTCGTAGCACGACACAAAGACATCATTGGCCATATCCCAGTCATTGCTGCTCACGGAATTATTATCCGAGCTCAGTCGACGGGTAGTCGACTTAATGTCCTTAAAATTGCTCATGACTTGACAAAAAAAATTCAACAGCTTGTTCCCTAAAAAACAATATGGCCTACGTTCTCAAACTTATTGATTTCTTCGCCTCTTGTTGACCTTTGATTGACAGTCATAGGTCCAGGACTAACGGTTTCCAAACCTTCTCCTTGATTACTGCAAATGCCACCATCTTTGAGCTGGTTCATCCACTCAGTATCCAGATATAGGCTACCAAATGTGAGACTTTTTGAAATTACTGATAGATATCCTACTACTCAGAGACCCATTTTGTCACTGCCAGTAGGTTTACCTGTTCACTTATTCTATTCGCATGCCTATCTGCGATTTGCTTACAACATAATTACAATGGTAGGCTACGTGTTCCTCCTCCCAAATGCGCGAAAAGATTGCGCATGAGGGGCAGATGGTGTACTGGCCACCGTAGTTGAAAGACGGAAGTAACTGCTTTGAAGAAAACGAATATTGTTTTCTCCACGGGTTTAATCATAAATTGGTTTATTTATCTTTAGCCAAGATTTTAAAAAAATGGCAGCTGTGTTTCTAATTACGTTGTATGAATATTCTCCATTATTTTACATTACTGTCATATCGTTATGTTTCGTTGTTACCGCCGCCATGGTCCTCGGCTGGTAGGTTCCTGTCAAAATGCCTTGTTATGACAACAACATTAGGCTGTTATTATTGAATGGAATTATTATTTTAGCCTACAAATAAAGTTGCTAACTATCTGTGCCTACATTAAGCAATCGGCCCTGTTTATATTTTGTTCAGTAAATCTCAACTTCTCCTGTGTTTTTGTTGCGGTAATAAAGATTGCAAACGGCGATGCAACTTTGATACTTCACGTGACAGCATACAGAGTGATACAATTTTGCAATGTTAGGCACGCGCGAAAATGTTTTATATTTTATTTATTAGGATCCCCATTAGCCGACGGCAATGGCGACAGCTAGTCTTATTAGGGTGCGACCCATAACGAAATATACATGACAGACAAAATACTTTTCAATGTACATACATTTAAAAATATTCACATGTTGTGGGTGTGTGTGTATCTATCAGTTACACATGCATGTCAGTACATACACACAACAGGTAAAATGAAACTTTGTAGCGTTGGACCTTGGATAAACCTGGCATTCGGGAAAGTTAATCAAAGTGTCATTGCCTCAGAAAAAAATACAGTATCTGGTATTGTATTTACTGAAACATGCACTGTTCTGCACAGTCGTCTACTAGTTTTATTATAACATGTTTTTTTTTGTTTAAAAGCAATTTACAATGTTCTACACATTTCTTTACATCAAAAGGTAGGCTATTAGAGAGCTTCATTTAAAATCAGAAATTGTTTTATAAACTTTTATCAATTTGGTGTGCACGTAATATCAAGTTGTTATATTGAAGGCTACTTCACTCATCTTGTCTGATCTCTTATACACACAACATCATGACATATTCAGATTTTCTGTCCTATGTTCCACATCTCCCATAGGTTTGGTTTCGATGTCCCAGTGATTCTCCGCAGCTCTGATGAGACTGAGTCAGTCTTGCCTGCCCCAGAGAAGAGGATGGTTCAGGTGACCAACCCCTTTGCCCTAGAGATGGGGTCCTCTGGGGTGGCCTCTGTGACTGGTGAGAGAGCATGCAAAGACAGTTATTATGCAACAAACCACACATAGAGCCAGTTTCCGGGACCCAGATTATAATAGCAATAAGGCACCTCAGGGGTTTGTGATATATGGCCAATATACCACGGCTAAGGGCTGTGTCCAGGCACTCCACGTTGTGTCGTGCAAAAGGACAGCCCTTAGCTCTGGTATATTTGCCATAAACCACACCTCCTCGGGCTTTATTGCTTAAATATACCACATTTTCTTATTGAGTGGTTAACCAGGGAAATATACAACTAGTACTGCATCCATGCCAATTTCCCCAACACCCATCTGACTGCCACTTTGAATCATTCATTGTTGTCCTCTTTCCAGAGGGTGTGTCCCTGCTTCCATGCTGCCTGGAGCCTTGTGTGCTGAGTTGTTACTGGGGTTGTGGTGTCCATGCCCTACAGGGGGCGCTACAGACCCACCAACAAGGCCCCAGTAAGCTCGCCACGCCACATCTGTTCCAGGAAGCTCTGCACTTCCAGTACCACCACTGCCAAAGCTTCCAGTATCCTTCTCACAGGCGATAATCTGATAATCGTATAATCTGTATCGTTGTTGTTAGTATAAGTACATGTTTTGTATATGTGATGGTCCTATGATGTGTTCTTCATTTCTACTCTTATTATTATCTATCCTGTTGTCTAGTCACTTTACCCTGCCTCTATGTACATACAGTGTCCAACTCAAATACCTCATACTCCTTCCTGCACATTGATCTGGTACTGGTACTCCCTGTATATAGCTCCACATTGATCTGGTACTGGTACTCCCTGTATATAGCTCCACATTGATCTGGTACTGATACTTCCTGTATATAGCTTCACATTGATCTGGCACTGGTACTCCCTGTAAATAGCTCCACATTGATCTGGTACTGGTACTCCCTGTATATAGCTCAGGAGGGATTTTGTCCCACTCCTCTTTGCAGATCTTCTCCAAGTCATGAAGGTTTCGAGGCTGACGTTTGGCAACTCGAACCTTCAGCTCCCTCCACAGATTTTCTATGGGATTAAGGTCTGGAGACTGACTAGGCCACTCCAGGACCTTAATGTGCTTCTTCTTGAGCCACTCCTTTGTTGCCTTGGCCGTGTGTTTTGGGTCATTGTCATGCTGGAATATCCATCCACGACCCATTTTCAATGCCCTGGCTGAGGGAAGGAGGTTCTCACCCAAGATTTGACAGTACATGGCCCCGTCCATTGTCCCTTTGATGCGGTGAAGTTGTCCTGTCCCCTTAGCAGAAAAACACCCCAAAGAATAATGTTTCCACCTCCATGTTTGACGGTGGAGATGGTGTTCTTGGGGTCATAGGCAGCATTCCTCCTCCAAACACGGCGAGTTGAGTTGATGCCAAAGAGCTCAATTTTGGTCTCATCTGACCACAACACTTTCACCCGGTTGTCCTCTGAATCATTCAGATGTTCATTGGCAAACTTCAGACGGGCATGTATATGTATTCTTGAGCAGGGGGACCTTGCGGGCGCTGCAGGATTTCAGTCCTTCACGGCGTAGTGTGTTACCAGTTGTTTTCTTGGTGACTATGGTCCCAGCTGCCTTGAGATCATTGACAAGATCCTCCCGTGTAGTTCTGGGCTGATTCCTCACTGTTCTCATGATCATTGCAACCCCACAAGTTGAGATCATGCATGGAGCCCCAGGCCGAGGGATATTGACAGTTCTTTTGTGTTTCTTCCATTTGCGAATAATCGCACCAAATGTTGTCACCTTCTCACCAAGCTGCTTGGCGATGATCTTGTAGCCCATTCCAGCCTTGTGTAGGTCTACAATCTTGTCCCTGACATCCCTGGAGAGCTCTTTGGTCTTGGCCATGGTGGAGAGTTTGGAATCTGATTGATTGATTGCTTCTGTGGACAGGTGTCTTTTTTACAGGTAACAAGCTGCGGTTAGGAGCACTCCCTTTAAGAGTGTGCTCCTAATCTCAGCTCGTTACCTGTATAAAAGACACCTGGGAGCCAGAAATCTTTCTGATTGAGAGGGGGTCAAATACTTATTTCCCTCATTAAAATGCAAATAAATTCAGAACATTTTTGACATGCGTTTTTCTGGATATTTTGGTTGTTTTTCTGTCTCTCACTGTTCAAATAAACCTACCATTAAAATTATAGACTGATCCTTTCTTTATCAGTGGGCAAACGTACAAAATCAGCAGGGGATCAAATACTTTTTCCCCCACTGTAGCTTCATTCGTATGTATTTTATTCCTCTTGTGTTACTTTTTTAAATTAATTGTTTTACTCTGCATCATTGGGAAAGGCTTGTGACAAATAACATTTGATTTCCAATATTCAGGTTCTAGAAGATATTATTTGCTCATGTTTGTCTTTTATGCACATTAATGCATGTTTCAATGATGTATGATATGTCATATTTCATCATCATGATATTTAGTTGTGACACTAAGGTTGAGGATAGACGGATGGAGTGCGTGCAAGGCTAAAATTTCATGTCTTTCAGTTCAGTTTCATCCTGCATGTATTTTACCCCTTAACCAAAGCCTCAGTATCAGTGGAGAGGACAGAGAGGAGCATTATACCAAGATGCCAGCCGATCTGGGGATCACTGATTTTGGGCTTTTGCCACGGGAACGCTACCCCGTAGTGGCTGTCCTCACACTGGCCGAATCTGAAGCAAGCGACACGTACAACATTGTTAGTATGACAGTCTTGGTAATACTTGGAACATCGTCACATGGGGCCAGTTTCGTGGGCACAAATTAAGCCTAGTCCTTGAACATGCTCAATCTGTGTCCGGGAAACCAGCCCATGAAGTCCAATCACTTCAATGTGTATTATCCTAGGGGTAATGATGCAATCCACACCCCGATATAAGGTGTGCTCATTAGGTTTAAAGTTACCATCCTGGCATGGGTGCAGTCCTGGGATGTGACACTCATTATCCCTCATTGTTCCTCTCGCTCAGGTCGCCAGCGTCACAGTGGTTCACGTTCCAGATGACAAATACAGCCTGTCGGCACGGATCCTGTTTCAATATCTCCTCACGGCACAAGGGAACATGTATGAGTTGAAGGTACGGCTGTATTTTTTGTTAATTCATCATTTATTTCTCCAGTCCCATTGACGTAGCAGGAATGTCTTGTTCAAGGTAATGGACAAGGGCTCAGTGAGATTACAGTAGCCAATCATTACTTTTTTCAGATCTTTGGTTGCGTTCCGATATCCATACTAGCGTACCGTTTAGAATGCAGGCCAAATTGCCAAAACATTGCTTCTTACGTGGTGTGCTATTGTAGTTATTAGAACAGAGTGTTCACTGTTAAGAGCAAGTCTGATGCTGGCAGTTGACATCCTTACAAATGTAATGTTATCTGTTGTGTCCTCCAGCCACTATTTATGTCAGCCGAGAGCATGGGGTTGTCGGAGGCGACTGACCCCGACCGTAGCACAGAGGCACCACCAGAAACACAGAGAAGAGAACCCAGAAAGGAGGAAAAGATGCCAGCAATGGAAGATGAAGAGGACTGGTCAGAGGAGGGAAAAGGCAAAGAGTGTGTGGTGTGTCAGAATGCACCTGTTAACCGCGTCCTGCTGCCCTGCAGGCACGCCTGTGTGTGTGACGGCTGTGTCCATCGCTTCCAACACTGCCCCATATGCAGAGCTTTCGTATTAGAGTCCTTTGCCCTGTTCCAGCGGCCCCATATGGAGGAAGAATGAACTGTAATGTAGCAGGTCAATATTATCAGTATTTATAATATGAACGTAGTAATGTTACTCATTGGAGTAGTTCTACAGGCTACTGATAGGAAGGAATGGTGTCCAAAAAGTGCATGCCGATTGCCACGATGGGTGCTGTTCCAACACAGATACATTAGTACAATTTCAACGGAATCAAAGTGTTTATAGAATGGATGATATGGTTTCACATTGAGGTGTGTTTTATTGGACATTTCCAACTGTTTTATGGCTGTGAGCATATGAACCACATTTTATCATGTTGAGTTTATCGAGGTGCAAACTACTCCTTGTACTATTTGTAAATGTAGATATGGAATGCACACGCACCCTCACACAAGGATGGCTGTTGCGGAAAGACTGCTACATGTTTGATAGTGTCTTGATGGTGTATTGTTTGTCCTTCATGTTCTAATACTTTAATGTTACCCCTTCCTTGTGTTTTTTTGTAATAAATAATTTAAAAAAATTCAAATGTAGATATGGAAAACCTAATATTTTTGATGTGCAATGTATAGAGAATGTATTGTATTTGTCAATATATCATACAGTGAGGTGTTTTTTCTTTAGAGCCTTAATCGTGGACAGAAGTTATGAATTGCAGCTTTATGAAAATCACAAAGAAATCAAACCTGTCATCACAGCTTCCCCAAGGTTTAAAAGGCAGCAAAAAAATAAAATAAAATTGGACAATCAGTGTGATATATCAATGTTTTTAATGTGACATATTCATTTTACAGATACAGGTGCTCCAATGGCAAGAATATTTGTTTTGTTAATATAACCCTAAATACTGGGCCAGTGGGCATAAATTTCACACTACGGAGTGGAGACAGGGACATTAATGTATCCATTTCCAATATCTAACTGTTTTGAGGTCACTTCTTGGCAACTCTGTATATAAATGGTACACTAATAAGCTTTTCTGCATCATACAAAAAGTTAAGCCGCAACAGCAAACCCCATCCCAGCCTCCCTTTCTCATCTACTTTCCATTTTCACATATAGGAATACAGATATAAGCATTTATATGGGCTTGTAGTCCAGTTTGGATTCAAGCTTCTTTGAGTCGGCCACCTTGCGAACCGCCTTCATGAAATCCTCTTGAGTGACGTACTCGTGATCGGTACGGATCGCAAACATACCTGGAAGATGGAAAGGGACGAGACTTAGAGCATGAACAACAGTGTCATGACGTTGGCCTGTGGGTGAGGTTTATGACCCCCCCCATAAATACCTTTCTCCTGTTTCTCTCTCTTGACTCTACAGAAGGACTCTTGAAAAGCCTTTGTTAAACATAGAGAGTCTGGGAACATAAAAAGGTGGGGAGAAAGGAACCATATTTCGGTAATCCAACCAGTTGAAAATATGCCTTGGTACTAAATGAATATGATGCTAGATCAGTTGGCGTCTGAGACATTATTACTGATGATAGGACGACAAACTGTTTCTTGGAACTACACATTATAGTTATCAGATTCACATGGAATTGTTGTGCAATTTAAATGTCTAAATATGAAACTATTTGTGAAAAGATTAAATGTAATTTAGCTGGTTTGTCATAGAGTAAATTTAGCGGTTTGTCATAGAGTAAACTATGCTCAACTCAGTGGCCCTTCCCATGTGAACAGACATTGGTTATAAACTATGAAACACGCCCTTCTCTCCCCTCCTATATAAAGCCCTTGATGAAAATATAACTTTCTGTTCCGAGGACGAGAGGACGACGGTCCCCACGTTGAAAGGGCTCAGATAATAACCTAACAAAATTACCATTGAATTTCAACGTGAAGATGACAATCAACACGCCGAAAGGATGAATTTCGACTCTACCAGCCAGAATATAGCATGAGCTAAAAGTTTTGCAACTTGGTATGAACTTTGAACTCTTATTCACCCCAGAAGTGATACCTCCTAGCCGGTGAGTTAGCAGCGGCCACTGTAAATGTGGGCTAGGAAAGGACGGACGACGTATCCAGTCTACCACACAACGACGATACTACAACGTATCCAGTTTACCACCAGAGACACTCTTCAAAGGACAAGGAAAATCTCTGTTGGGCAACACGGCCTTCCATCTACACCCAACCTATTGAAGCGCAGCTCAGAGTAAATATTTATTGCATTTTCCAAATGGGCGGTTATTTAGAATGCATAAGATTCTGTATTTACGATAGCTTCTCACTTTGTTCTTCAGTCCTCCCGCACTTTCATTCAAGCCCAACCCCCTCTCTGGTATGGTATGCAGGCTATCAGCGAGTCACCCACCACTTTGCAATGTGAGCTTGTGGCAGTATAATTGTTTGAAAGTGAACGTTCTTCTTTACTTCAAGTAATGAGGCATGTCTTACTTTGCTTCAACGTAGTCTAACCATTATTCAACCATAGAAACAGAGGCAATTGTTTTATAAAAACTTCCTCATGCCATTAAGCAGCATTTCTCTCCTGCTCAATTGCTTTTCATATCAACTTTCTTTCGTTGTACAGAAGCCAAAGGCACAATCCTAGTCATATTAGCAACCCGTCCTAGTTGTTGCTAATAGATGCCCCGTCTTTCTAAGTTTCTAACAGAGATTTTCATCTCTGTCACATATGGAATCTCTCTCATTGGGTGTGCTGTTTTGTGTAACCAGCCATCATACAGGTTCCGTCCCCCAGGGACGTTTTGTTGTAGGACATAATTTGTAATCAATGTATGATCCATTCTGTGTTTATGTAATTCTGTGTGATTATTTAGGTATTTAGTAAATAAATAATTAAACCAAAGTTTGTATGGCTGATTCAACTTGTTAGCCAGGGTTCGTGAAGATAACCAAGAATTCTACGATGTTTCAGATGAGACTGAATAAAGTGACGATTAAATATTGACTGCTATTGATGCAAAAGATTAAGTCTTTAAGAGTTTATTCGGAAGATAAAACTCTATAAACATTATTTCGTGGTGCCCCGACTTTCGAGTTAATTACATTCACCTGATTAGCTTAATCAGGTAATATTAATTACAGATAAATGATTTTATAGAATAGCATGTCATATCACAATCCGGCATAGCCAAAAACATGACAACAAGTTGGGTTCAGGACAATAACAGCTATGTTCAGATAGGTTTCCCGGACACAGATTAAGACTAGTCGTAGACTAAAAAGCATACTCAATGGAGAATCTTCATTAAAATGGCTTTTCAGTCCAGGACTAGGCTTTATTTGTAGCCGGGAAAGCCGCTCATAATGTTGGTCAGTTACCTGCTTCAGTGCACACGTTTCTCAAATCGGCTCCATTGAAGCCGTCTGAAAGCTTCACGATCGCTTCGTAATCTAAAAATATAAAAAGTGACAACACCTGTTACAAGAAGCAGTATAACAAAATCTAAAACATGATTACCCCTAAATGTGTCCCAGTCCCAGCTGTGCTAAAAATCAAGACCACAGTGTCTCCATGGTGAGTGTGAGTGAGTGAGAGTGAGTGTGAGAGTGAGAGCGCACGCACACACACCTATTTCTCCATGTTTGGTGATGGGGCCAGAGTGGATCTTCAGGATGTCCAAGCGGGCCTGTTCATTGGGCAGCTCAATGTCTGTTGGAACAGTAGAAATAACCATGGGTCACTCATCGTTTCATTCCATAGACATTCACATTTCTTTCTACTTGGTTATGATTGAGAAAGAAATGGAAGGAGATCATTGTGGCCTTATCGCCCAAAGGGGATAAGGTCCTGCATGGCTCAGTTGGTAGAGCACGGCAGTTGCAACATCAGGTTTGTGGGTTCGATTCCCGGAACCATCAATAGGCAAAGAATGTATGCACACATAACTAAGTCACTTAGGATAGAAGCGTCTGCTAAATGGCATATATCATTATATTACATTAAGAGGATTAAGTATGAAGGATGCGGGATGATGATGAGAGGAGGAAGAACGTACGGATCTTGCGGTCCAGTCTGCCGGGACGCAGCAGCGCGGGGTCCAGGGTGTCAGGCCGGTTGGTGGCCATGATCATCTTGACTCTGTGCAGGGTGTCAAAGCCATCCATTTGGTTCAGCAGCTGTACGGCGCACAAACACACAAAAGATAAGTCGGCGAGGAGCCAACTCACAGAGAGGATTATCTGCCGTGGATCCGGATAACTTTAGACATCTTTCAGTAAGACCCTTCAGTAAGTATTGAAATGCCAGTCAAGCTGGCTGCAAACTACACGTCACCGAGTTCTATTCCCATCTTCAACATCACCCACAAGATATACTGTACTGACCAAGCCACAGAACAGTCTTTCCCCAAATAAATATATTTTGCAGAACCATCATTCTCATAGAAAGCAACATCTGTTGAACATTATCCATTCTATGTAACATATATCTAAGAGTTATGGCTGCCCATTTTACCTCCATCAGGGTCCTCTGGATCTCTCTGTCAGCTGACGTGCCCTCTGAGAACCTTCGGCCACCTTGTAGAGAAAAAAGTATTTCACTTACAACACATTCAACATTCCCAGACACTGCACGCAATGCTAAGCAAAGGGAGAAGGAATAGATGTGTCATCAGGGCTCAGGATGCTTAACCTGGTCTCAGATCTGGTTTTGCTGTATATCCAACTCATTTTGGCTGACAACGACCACAGCAGTTAGCTTTACAGCTCAAACTGATCTGGGACCAGGCTACAGGTGAGGAAGCTCACCGATGGCGTCGATCTCGTCCATGAAGATGATGCAGGGCTGGTGGTCCCTGGCATAGTTGAACATCTCCCTGATGAGCCTGGCGCTCTCTCCAATGTACTTATCCACAATGGAGCTGGACACAACCTGCCGCATCCGGTGCAAAGAAGACAGGACATGCTAAGCGTCAGCCATGTTGTTCAAAGAATACTGAATACAGCCCAAAGGGCCAGTGGAGAAAAACAAAGTGTAGCCTATTACTCACCTTGAGGAAGTTACAGTCCATCTGACTGGCTACAGCTCTTGCCAGAAGGGTCTTTCCGGTGCCTAATGAAAAGATAGGTGCATAAAGGAAATCGATGAATAAACCCTCAGGACCTCAGTGACATAACCTAAACCACATTACTCTGGGTGAATCTCAAAAGTCTTTCCTTGGTTCGCCGCATCCTTTATTCCTAGACCTCCTTCTCAAGACGCATTGGAGGGGAGGGACCTCAGATCTTTTGATCCAACGTGTTTTGAGATGTAGGTCAAGGAATCCAGGACATGAGGAATCAAGGAACATTTCAAAGAGTCTACATCAAAATCCTGCTAGTGACTCACCTGGAGGTCCGTAGAGCAGGCAGCCCTTTGGAGGGATAATCCCCACCCTCAGGAAAAGCTCAGGGTTGGTCAGGGGCAGCTCAATCACCTGACAGGGAACACAGGGGAGTGTCATATATAACACCTGACTGCTTCAGGGAAAAACTTGGAACGTCATAACTGTACTGTAGGATGTGACGTGTACCTCTCTCAGTTCACGGATCTGCTCGGCCAAGCCACCGATCTCTGAGTAGGAGATACTGCCAGGGTCTTCATGGGACATGTTATACACCAGGGGGTCGACTTCTCTGGGCAGATACCTGTAGGGTGGGTGAGCGTACATGTTATCTGCCATCAGGGAAAACATTTAGGGCTGTGTCAGTAGACTGAATTGACATTTGCTCAACGGGTGTGTGTGTTAGGGCTGAACAATAATGAAATTCACATTGAAATTGCTATATTGACTTGTGCAATATCCATATCGCAAGAGATCCATATCACAGGCAATATTTTGGAACGCCAATAAGCCGCGTGTACTGTCAGTTACGCTTTACTCCGTTTGTCGTCTCTCTCCCTCTCATCACTTGTGGCTGCTTCCCACACACACCGAACCCCGCCCCCTGTCACTCAACCAGCACAGTTCCTCCTCCTTGCTGTTAGATTCACTATAAGTTTGCATGCTGTTCTGTTAGGTCAAATGCAGTCAACACAATGCTGCTTTCCACTTCGCCTCTTAATATAAATCATTCTATTTCAATAGTTCCAACAGTTCACCCAAGTGTTTTGATCTATATCGCAATATATAATGTTTTTTTTATTTTTTTATCGCAATAAAAAAAAGCCCATATTTTGCAGCCCTATTGCGTGTGGGTGCAGTACCAATTACGGATGTTAACGGTTAACCGTTAAATCTGTTAGCTGCCGAAAATACATTTTACCGGTCATGCTTATGGGTCTATAGGTTAATTTGCAGAATTTTGTGGAATGAAATTGCTGCGTGTATTTTTGTTAGTCCTCATGCATCTTATTAAAATCACACACTGATAAGGGAATTATATGTTTAAAGGTAATGATTAAAGAATCCCACCCTGAAACCTAACTAATTAGTAATTAGTAGTTTATGTAGCATGTATAATGAATAATTAAAGTACTAAACGTAAGTCCCATAAGGTTTAGTAGAGACCTGTGAGGAAGAGAAATGTATGTGTGTGCCTAAGAGAATACCGAGAACAATGAAGACTGTGTTTGACTCGACCTGGCTAGATGATAGGACAGGGAGTACTTCTCAAGGTTTCTCTAATCTCGGGGGAATGGAACGGACAGCGCTGGGTAGTGATTAACAGTGGTGAGAACTCTGTGGAGGAATACAACCCACCTACTGTTTGTGTGTATGCATGTGTGTAGGACATTTACTGTTTGTGTGTATGCATGTGTGTAGGACATCTACTGTTTGTGTGTATGCATGTGTGTAGGACATCTACTGTTTGTGTGTATGCATGTGTGTAGGACATCTACTGTTTGTGTGTATGCATGTGTGTAGGACATCTACTGTTTGTGTGTATGCATGTGTGTAGGACATCTACTGTTTGTGTGTAGGACATCTACTGTTTGTGTGTATGCATGTGTGTAGGATATCTTCTGTTTGTGTGTATGTATGTGTGTAGGATATCTTCTGTTTGTGTGTATGTATGTGTGTAGGATATCTACTGTTTGTGTGTAAGTAAGAAGCAAGTTATAAAATGAATGTCTCTGTATTATGGACTTCAGAACGTTCTCGTGAATTAACTGTACGAACCTTTTGCATAAGCTGAGTCTTTGCCTAATTATTATTAACCCAGTGCCTTACAAACCTTGGGGATTAGTCAAAGCTTATTAATTGTTAGGCATTATCATTGGGATTGAAAATTCTCCTAACACACCCGCACAGCCTACAGAGCCTGGTTTGAGGAGCGGAATACCTTACCACCCGTCAGACAACGCAAGAGCAGCTCCTCAAAAAGCTGGTAATAGAGTGAAACGTGCTTTTGTAAGCCCAGTCATTGCGCAACAAATATCAACTCTAAATGCAATCACATTTTAAACTGTTTTGATGGCCACGATTAAAGAGCTATTACTTGTATTTTTCAATCTCAACTCGTAATCAAAGCGCGCCTCCCATTCTTCATTCGAGTGCATAGGCTATAGTCGATGGTAGGCAGGCTATCAGCGAGTCACCCACCACTTTGCAATGTGAGCTTGTGGCAGTATAATTTTTTGAAACTGAACGTTCTTCTTTACTTCAAGTAATGAGGCATGTCTTACTTTGCTTCAACGTAGTCTAACCATTATTCAACCATAGAAACAGAGGCAATTGTTTTAAAAAACTTCCTCATGCCATTAAGCAGCATTTCTCTCCTGTTCTATTGTTTTTCAAATCAACTTTCTTTCGTTGTCCAGAAGCCAAAGGCACAATCCTAGTCATTTAGCAACCCGTCCTAGTTGTTGCTAATAGATGTCCCGTCTTTCTAAGTTTCTAACAGAGATTTTCATCTCTGTCACATATGGAATCGCTCTCATTGAGTTTGCTGTTTAGAATAATGGTTCCCCACAAATTGTACTTTGGCAAGTGTTTGAAAATTACATTTGATTAGCTGCTCCATTACAGGAGTTGCATGTTCAATAATACAGCCTTTTGACTAAGACGATAGGCTTGCTATTGTTGCATGTTTCCACTAAGCTCTTAATGAAAAATTGCCATTCCTTTTATGCATGCATGGTATTTTCTGTTGGTCACTTCATTTTACTGTTTGGGAAGAATTTAACCATTTATTGACCGGTTAATGAGGGTCGGTTAGTGGCAGTAAAATTGACCGAAATTTGCATCCCTAGTGCCTACCTCATAATGGTGAGGGTGGTCATGTCCAGGGCCACTCTAGTACCTGGTTTGAGCTGTGATTTATCCAGCTGTGTGAAAATTACAGAGAGATGAGCTCAATTACAATCATAGAGAGATGACACAGAATGTAAATAATCACTGATGAAACGTTGGTACCATCATGGTTTAAGACCTACTTGTCTGCGGCAGCCAACAACATAACGAGGTCCATTGGTTGCCTTGACAATGACTGTGAAGAGAAGTAGATAATGAACATGACATGGAGTGTGTTCATAAATTCCCTCTGGCTATCTACTCCGATTCAGAGCACACCCGTCTGGGTGTGCCAGAGCGTATAATAACTGATGAATTTCCGAACGCTCAACACTCACTGAATATGGCCGGTGTCAGTAAACGTTGGCAAAAATGCGTAATTAAATTGTTGCCAGCAGTCCAGTTACAGTCATCAACGCTCTGGATAACATGAAAACAGCCTAACCAGCTCTGCTAGGGGGAGTAAAATGGTCAGAGTGAGGTGTTCTCTCATTTGTGTCTGGAAGTAGCTAGCAAGCTAGCCAGTTGGCTTGGGTGCTTGACTGCCGTTGTGAGGTCAGAACTCTCGGATCAACCCTACTCCTCCGCCAGAACGCCCAGTGTGCACTCTGAACGCTCTGAGAGCAAACGGACAATCTGACAACACTCTGAATTTACGAACGCCCAAAGTAAACTCTGGCACTCCGGAGTGAATTTACGAACGCACCCATGGCATGGTGTGTTCTTCAATGCACTCTGGAGTGCCAGAGTGAGCTCTGGGAGTTTGTACATTGAGTGTTGTCAGATTGTCCGTTTGCTCTCAGAGCGTTCAGAGTGCACACTGTACGCTCTGGCCCGAGGAGTAGGGTTGACCCGAGAGTTCTGATCTCACAACTGTAGTCAACTGGCTAAAGTTGGCTAACTTGCTAGCTACTTCCAGACACAAATGAGAGAACACCTCACTCTTACCATTTTACTTGCCTTAGCAGAGGTGCTTAGGATGTTTTCATGTTGTCTAGAGCGTTGGTGACTAACTTAACTGTGCTGCTGGGAACAATTTTATGAATTGTTTTGGCCGACACAGGTTATATTCAACGGGTGTTACTCTGCTCATCAGTTATTCTGCTCTCTGGCACACACTGACGAGTGCTTTGAAATCGGAGTAGCTAACCAGTGAATGTATGAACGCACCATAATATGTGATGTAGCTAGGCATATCAATAGGACGATTGCAGTGATACTAGCTGCAACTTACATTTCTCCTCCGTCAGCTGTTTGAGCACTTCACCCACAATCTACATAAAGTATGAACATAATTAGCAGTTCAAATCCATTCATTATGACACATTTTTTGTACACTATATTGCCGGTCAATAATCATGTGTAAATACACAATCTTACCTGACCAACACTTTGTAAGGCCTTCAGGTCATTTTCAGATTTTTCATATTGTTTTGTCTGTTCCTTGAGCTGTTCCCTCACTGAAAACAGAGTCAGACAGAGGATACGAAAGGAATCAAGATGTGTAGCTAACGTTAGCTAGCTACAGTTATTAACGTTAGCTGATTATGTCTGTTATTGTTCTTCCATGACTTCAAGCTAAACTCGAACTAATATGGTTAACTAGTGGTCTTGGCAAATAACGTTAGCTGGTTAAACTGTTTTGCCATGGCTTAGTACAGCAAATACACTTCAATATACGGCTAGATACAGCTGTTTTTGTAGTTAGCATTTTGCTAACGCGTTAGCCGGTTGTGAAGACCATTCATTTCTATGGACGAGTCTACTGGCACTGCATGACAAAGCGAGTTACAAAAAGCCAAAAACCGCATACCTAACTGGCTGTTGCTCATTTTAGTTGGATAACCAATTTTATGTGCATTATTCCGATCTATTGACAAAGACACGGTAATGCATTACTCACACTCTTTTAAACGTCCGTCAATCTCTTTATGTTCAAGTAATCTTTTCCTGTAATCTTGAAGTCCCTTTTCTCTGGTGTCAGCCATGTTGCCTCTATGAATTATGGGAACTGTACGACGCCGGAAGATGTGTTTTGTTTCTGTGTCATCATGCAATTTTTCACATCTGCCACATGGGGGCAGTGTCCCCTCATACTTCTCACTGGATGACACTATGACCAAGACCAAAGGACGCTCCAAAGGATGCCCCTTGACACTGAAAACAAAATCCTCTCGATCCAAAAGACTGATTTTGTTGGGAAATAAAATATTCCCCCTCACTTTCAAATCACAAAAACAAATCCTTCTAACTAAAAATGAATCGGGTTATGTTTAGCTTGGGTGACTTTCCCAGTGATGCTGGGTCACAGATTAATAATAAGCGACTGTACGTTATTTATAATGAGGGATACCTTGAGAAAATCGGATCTACCAAAATGAATAATTAAAACATAAAGTAGATAGCAGAGAACATGCCTACCGTTTACCCTCACTCCTAGGACAGATCAGAGCCTTATGTTCTTTGTTTTGTAAGCATTACAAGGCAAAGTACTCAGAAGGTTGTGGATTCGCAGACCACCGCAGACAAGGGTGAAATATATCCATTATAATAAAAGCACTGCGTGAATCATTTTATTTACGGTCCGAGAAAAAAAATGCATTTTTTAAACGCATTTCAATTTAATCTACATAATTTTACATGACTGTGGATGAGGATAATCTTTTTTAATACCGCAACAGAGCATGCCAAAGAATGAGCGCATGCTGCAGCACCTGAGGAGTTTTGATTTATATACATGCCAGAGTAAAAAAAAAAGATAGTCTAAGTTTGGAACAGTGCTTAAGATGTCTATCAACTGTAAAAATGGAGCTCAACAAAACCAGTTACAACTGAAGTATCTGATCATCAATGATTTAGAGAAAAAGCCATTGTTTAACACAGCAGTCACATATCAGGTATGCACTTGTAATTTTTTTTTCATTTAGGAACCTATAATTTTCTAATTTATTATATTTTATTCCATGATATTGTCATTACAAAATAGATTTCTGTTGACTGTGATTAGGGAATTGTAATATATGAGCATCTACTAGGCTAAATGAACAAACTAGGCATGCATAGCTCACCACATGATCCTTAAAACCAAAGACTGGCCAAACCTTTTTCTCAGGGGCGAAAATCTGATATCAACTTTGGAGGGGACAATTACATGAAATTTTCTCAAGAGCAATTCCTGAGGGGGACACCAAAAGTAGTGCTGTAACACATAGCCTACATTGTAATATGGTAAATGTATATTGAGGAACCAAAGAAATAAGGTGTTTGCCGTACTCCTAACTACCGGTACCCAAAACTACACAACTAATCACAACAGCAATACCATTGCCTTTAACAAATCTTAGTTCAGTCACCAGTTTAAGTTGAGAGTGGGGGTATCCATGGCATTTTCCAATTATGTTCCTATTTTACAAGTAAAAAACATTGAGAACCTTTCATAATGTTGCCAAACAAAGACTCAACAAACTTACCTGAGACTCCCTGTCTCTGCAAGTCTGTCCCTGCATATCTGTCCCCAACTCTGCTGTCTGTGTGCCATCTGTTGCCTGCTCTGCCTAATGACATCATTGTGAAACATTTTCATTAGAATTTCATTTATTTCTTATGAACATTTTATCAACTAGTCTTTGAGATATTAGGCTACTAGGGTTCTTACTTTGCGTTTTGGTGTACTGAAAAATACTCTGTCTGTCTTTTATTTTTCTGCCATTTTTCTACCTGGCTGGCTGGCTACACACACACACACACGTGTGTAGGTTATTTACAGTAGGAGATGGGCTTCTATCATCTTATCTTTTATCATTCTATTTGGGCTTCGATCTAAAAGGTAGCTAGCAAATGTGAAACGGATTAAAATGACAAGAGTTGACAGCTGTATGAGTTCACCATTTACACAACATATGCTGCAACCTTTTGTAATTTTAATAGTTTGTTTCATATTGGCTGGCTTCCAACAATAGCTGAATTTGCAAAGCTAGCGAGCACCAATTCCGTTTCAATGGTGTTTGCTATAATCTTTGCTACCTGGGTTAAATAAAGGTGAAATAAAATAAATAAATAAAAGTTCCCTTGCGACAATTTAGCTTTTGCAACGAGACCATTAAATATATTTAAGACAATGGTAGAAGAGAGTGTAGTTCTGTTCAGTTTGGACTTCATTTTATCGCTAACCTTATCACAGGGACTTTGAAGCACTAACTTACATCGTCTGCATGCTGATCTTGGAATAAATTGACGATAGCAAAGATTCCATCTTTGACGAGGCCACATAAATGGAATAATTACTAGCTAGCTTAATAGTTATTATTTGCCCGCTAGCTCTGCATATTCAGCTAGTGTGTGTGCGCGATTGACTGGATTAACCTCACGTCAGTTACGTTCATTGAGTGCCTTTCAGACAGTGGATAACACCCCTCTGTTAACTTGCCAACTAAGGAACTGGCAGTGGATCAAACCATTGTGAGGCAAAGGGTGGGGGGGTCGCAATCTTTTGAAACTTAAAAATGCGCTATTAAGTGTCTATAATCAGCACAATTGCTTTCATTGCGTATTATTAATATTATTTAAATTACATAGTTATGTTTCAGTGATATATTGGGGGGGACAAATCATATTTTTCCCAGGATGGGGGGGTCGTGTCCCCCCCGTCCCCCCGGGATTTCCGCCCCTGCTTTTTCTAAAAGTGAATTCAAAGACACTGTAGAATGACTGTATAGCCTAATAAGGCATTTTTAGATACATCACTATTTCATTCAAAGTTCAATTTAATTTTATACAGTCTAAATATTACATTTATAGGCATGTTGTTGAAGTGCTGTTGAGCGTCAATTGAAAGTGACAGAATCATTACTTCTCAAGCAAAGTCAATTTTTTTTATCTCCTTGTCCTCGGCTATAGAATGTTGTAGTGCAGCCTCTGAATGTTATAGAGACAAACCAAATATATCTCATATGCATCGGCGTCACGTCTGTCCCCTGCATTTTACAGCTTGTTTCTAGCATAAAGCATTGCGGACTAAAGCGTTGTTATAGATCGCTTTATAATCCCATAATCATGTCTATACGAATGCTGTGAAATGCTGTGAGATATTCCGTGTTCTGAACGAGTACATAACTGGGCGCCTGGAGACACGGAGTGGATAGAGGCATTTGCGATTTGTTACCGCTATACTCTCAACTCTGGCGGTCGTGGGTGACGTAGATATGGATCACGTGCGTAAATTGATGGGGTCACATCGGAGCAAAACTACTCAAATTTGAGGATTACTTCTCCCCACAATCTGATCCACGCCCGGGAAAGCAGTGGATGAGTAATCCGTTCACCAGCACTGAAGAGACTTGTCACCGGTTCTTGAGGATTGGAGATGTCCTGTGACCAAGGCCTGCGCGCTCGTTTTAATGAGATGCGCCTGTCCACATTCTGGCTGTTCAGCAACTCTGCAAGATGGAGAAACTCCCCAAATACAGGTGTGCCAAATTTGTAGCATCATACATAAGACTCAAGGCTGTAATCTCACCCAAAGGTGTTTCAACAAAGTACTGAGTAAAGGGTCTGAATACTTATTCGGTTTTTTATTTTCAATCAATTTACAAAAAAATCTAAAAACCTGTTTTTGCTTTGTCATTATGTGATATTGTGTGTAGTTTGATGAGGGAAAAAACAATGTTATACATTTTAGAATAAGGCTGTAACGTAACAACATGTGGAAAAAGTCAAGAGGTCTGAATGCTTTCCAAAGCACTATATATGATTAATTTCTTTGACGCAAAGAGTTGCCACGGGACTGCAGGTGAAGTGTTCCGTGTTCTGAACGAGTAGGACTACATAACGGAACATGGATTACGGTGGGACCGTTTGTATCGATTTCAAGAAAAAGCTGGGCGCCTGGAGAGACCGAGTGAGTGGACATTTGCGATTTCAAATATCAGTCATCTCATCTGTTTTAATTGCAAACCAATTTGATGTGCGGGCTCTGTCTAAAATCTGTATGTGATTCAATATCATCTGCTATATCCTGGATTCTATGTGTGACAGTGTCATTGGAAAGTAGGATTTCACTGATCTTTGTAGCAGCAGCTGGGCCTAAAACCTCTCGGGCAGCATCCACGACTGAGGGCATGACCAGCTTTTAAACTACAGTGAAAGTAGCCTGGCACCTGTAAATGTTATGAGAGAGTAAGTATGAAGCTTTCAGTAAACTCTCGTTATCTGTGAAATTATTGTGCAGCATTTTTGTTTGGCTGGTCTTACATATCACACAGACTGGTTTTGGCAGGCAGCTGTTATTTTAAACAAATCCAGGCAGAAAGAAAGAGAGCTTGCAGGTTGTATAGAAGGGCTAGCTTGTGTGTGTTTGTGTAAGTGTGTGTTTGGTTAACTTGGTCTCAGAGCATTTTGTGTTATTCTGTACAAAAATCTGTATATAAATCCAAGACATGCCATTATGTTTCGTATGGTAAGCATTCATTTGTGGATGTCCATATAATATGTTACGAATTATAATTTGTATTATATGTTACGCATTTGCAAAACGTACACTATGTTACAAATTTGCAAAACACATGATATGTTCCAATTTCGCAAAATGTACAATATGTTACAAATTTGCAAAACTTATGATGTTACAAATTCTAGCTAGGTGGCCAATGTTAATTAGCTGGCTAACATTAGATAGGCTAGGGGTTAGGGTTAAGTTTATGAGTTGAGTTAAAGGGTTAGAGTTAGGGCAAGGGTTAGCTAACAGGGTTAGGGATAGGGTAAGGGTTAGCTAAAAGGGATAAGGTTAGGGTTAGGAGAAGGGTTAGCTAACATGCTAAGTAGTTGCAAAGTAGCTAAAAAATAGTAAGTAGTTGAAAAGTTGCTAATTATTTAAAATGCTAAAGTTGCCCATGATGAGATTCAAACTCACAACATTTAGGTTGCTAGATGGTCGCGTTATACACCCACCCATCCACCCCGACTAACCACCCTACTTTTGTTTTTGTCCTAAGAAGCCATCTGTCTTATGTAACCATACCAAAATTAACATATCATACTAATTTGAGTGTCCCGGATTTACAATTCCTATGTTACGTCTAGTCTATGAGAACAGGCTGGTTTGGTGTACTGTAACTATACTTAGACATGGTAATACAATTTCTTTACTGCAGCATGCATAGTTCAGCGTATTGTGCAAGTAGGCCCATGGCATGTATTTATCTGAGTCAAGTATATACAGTATTCCAGTCAAATATGCAGCAGACCACGAAAAAAAACCCAATCATATTCAAGACTCTCAGGTTTCAGGTATGACACAGATGCAAACAGTGTCAAAGTAACAAAAGTTTATTTATAGTACAGGGGCAGGCAAACGACAGGTCAAGGGCAGGCAGAGGTCAGTAATCCAGAAAGGGTGCAACAGGTCCAGAACGGCAGGCAGTCTCAGGGTCAGGGCAGGCAGGGGTCAATAATCCAGAGAGGTGTGGCACGATATAGAACGGCAGGCAGGCCGAAAGGTAAAAACCGGGAAAGACTGGTAACAGACAAACAGAGAACACAGTTATAAATACACTGGGGATAATGGGGAAGATGGGCGACACCTGGAGGGGGGTGGAGACAAGCACAAAGACAGGTGAAACAGATCAGGGTGTGACACAAGACAAATATGCTGCAGACAGGCAAGCATTCCTCCACAGACCGGCTCCGGTCCATGGACCTGGACCGGGGTTTGAGAAAGGCTGGTATAGGCTATGGATAATTTTACTGAGACCACACTAGGCACACTTGATATTGAGTGCCCAGCAGAGAATCAGGGATGAGGGGCATCATCGGGCACACAATAAATCCATTCTCAAACCCTGAGCAATATGACATTTCATTGATTACAAATTACATGACCCTCGCCTGGAATACATTTCAAAAGTACAAAACCCTCCCACTGACTGAAATAGAAATATGATGAGCCTCACCCATATTCCTCTGGGTAACTATTGTGTACATTTCGACCTCTCCCGAAGAATGTTTAATGACACTCTTCTAGTCTGGATATCAGCTGATTTTGTGTTCTTTGTGAGCAGAGGAAGCAAAGTTATAAGAGGCTTGCAGGAAACCCAAATAAGTGACCTTCATCTGCTACAGAGTTATAAACATCAGCTGTGTACAGAGTTATAAAACAGTAGTAAAGCAATCACAACAGTCAAAGTACTTAATCACATCCAACAGTAGTCATAAACGAATAAACTCCTTGTACCTGGACCTTTAGTAACTTCTCTGGCATCAAACACTATCAACAAAAATAAGAACATGTACCACACAGTTTGGGAACCACTGCCTAAACTAAATATTAACTTCAGCAATCTTACATTTTCCCATTACAGTCATTAATTCCATTTTAATCTCAATTCAAAGGTTATTGTGTGAAATAACTATTACTTTGAAGTTGTACCACAGACTTGACTTAGTAATAGAGATTCTACAGTTTGTGGTGTAGCTGTCCAGTGTCCCAAGACAGTACTGTGTAACACAGTATGGCATGACATTTATGTTCTGAAGCATGTCAAACGGACACTAATGGCAGCTAGAGGGTGAAATAAATGTTGGACATGTTCAAGCACGTTAGAGGAAGGAGACCAACCAACCTGTGAATATCAGGTGATTTGCCCCTAAGACATTTCACAGGATGAACACATTAGAAGTATAGACAAACTCTTATTAAAAACAGTGTTTTTCTTTACTTGTTTTTCCTTAAATAGTAAGGTACAAAGTCTTCAGCGTATGAGCATTGCTATCTGATCAAATGAATATGCTGTAGATTAGAAATCATATCTCTATGATGTGGTATAGGTCTACTGATAAATGGGACCTGACTATGTCGTGATCCTGTGGATTTAGTTGACCACAAGCTCTGGTATTCCCCCCTAGTTTTTCAAACAACCTCTGTGCTGTCATATTGCATTAGCTATGGTACAGTGCCCTGCATGGAAAGTTTCAATGGAAAACACAGCAAGCAGCACTTCATGAGATGTCTTTGTCTAATAAACCACAGACATAGATGATAATGTGTAGTTGTACCCCAGAGTCATCTGGTCACCAAATGTAGAGAAGGAGTAAACAACACTAGCAGCACCCCTCTGGCGGCACCCCATCATTCAGTGCAATTTGAATGAGGATAGACAGTGAAGCAACCACCACAGAAACTTCAACTCAACAACCCCCTGATGGTCTTTGGATGCTGCTAATATTCTCAACGCGGAAGCATTAAAAAAAACATTCCTGTGGGAAATTATGGGTTACACTACACACATCAAAAGGAAAATAAAAGGAATTGGGCCACCCCATGCCACCACCATAAACACTGAAGGGAAACAAGCTGCTTAAATAGCTGGGGAAGGGAGCAGAATTGTGATTAGGGAAGATGGATCACCAGGTGGGTGGTGAGTTGAAAGCGGAGGGGTCAGAAACAACAAAGCGATTAATTACAATTTTAAAAGCTTCTTTGAAAATGAATATAAATCAGGATTAAACAACAGTGGGACAGATCCTTCAGCCTTCTTAGACTCAACAACCCTGAAGCAATTATCAGCAGATAAAAAATAATAACTAAAAAAACAGATCACCCAAAAATGAATATTAGATACTGTTAAAACATTCACGTGGAGAAAAGCAACAGGAATGGATGTTTCCCATAGAATTCTATTTAACATTTTGAGACAAAATAGCACCCCTTTTACACAAATGACAACACACATCACTCAATTTACAGTACATGGGGTACAGGTACAGAGTCAATGTGCGGGAGCACCGGTTAGTCGAGGTAATTGAGGTAATATGTACATGTAGGTAGAGTTAAAGTGACTATGCATAGATAATAAACAGAGAATAGCAGCAGCGTAAAAGAGGGGGGGGGCAATGCAAATAGTCTGGGTAGCCATTTGATTAGCTATTCCTGAGTCTTATGGCTTGGGGGTAGAAGCTGTTGAGAAGTCTTTTGGACCTAGACTTGGCACTCCGATACCGCTTGCCGTGCGGTAGCGGAGTAAACAGTCTATGACTAGGGTGGCTGGAGTCTTTGACAGTTTTTAGGGTCTACCTCTGACACTACCTGGTATAGAGGTCCTGGATGGCAGGAAGCTTGGCCCCAGTGATGTACTGGGCCGTACGCACTACCCTCTGTAGTGCCTTGCGGTTGGACGCTTAACAGTTGCCATACCAGGCAGTGATGCAACCAGTCAGGACCCATGCCAAATCTTTTCAGTCTCCTGAATAGGTTTTGCCGTGCCCTCTTCACGACTGTCTTGGTGTGCTTGGACCATGATAGTTTGTTGGTGATGTGGACACCAAGGAACTTGAAGCTCTCAAACTGCTCCACTACAACCCTGTCGATGAGAATGGGGGCGTACTCGGCCCTCCTTTTCCTGTAGTCCACAATCATCTGCTTTGTCTATATCGCATTGAGGGAGATGTTGTTGTCCTGGCTCCACATGGCCAGGTCTCTGACCTCCTCCCTATAGGCTGTCTCATCGTTGTCGGTGATCAGGCCTACCCCTGTTGTGTCATCAGCAAACTTAATGATGGTGTTGGGGTCGTGCCTGGCCGTGCAGTCATGAGTGAACTGAGAGTACATGAGGGGACTGAGCACTCACCCCTGAGGGGCCCCGTGTTGAGGATCAGCATGGCGGATGTGTCGTTACCTACCCTTACCACCTGGGGGCAGCCCGTCAGGAAGTCCAGGATCCAGTTGCAGATGGAGGTGTTTAGTCCCAGGGTCCTTAGCTTATTGATGAGCTTTGAGGACACTTGAACGCTGAGCTGTAGTCAATGAATAGCATTCTCACATAGGTGTTCCTTTTGTCCAGGTGGGAAAGGGCATTGTGGAGTGCAATAGAGACTGCATCATCTGTGAATCTGTTGGAGCGGTATGCAAATGAGGGGGGTCTAGGTTTTCTGGGATAATGGTGCTGATGTGGGCCATGACAGGCATTTCAAAGCACTTTATGGCTGCAGATGTGAGTGCTACGGGTTGGTAGTCATTAAGGCAGGTTACCTTAGTGTTCTTGGGCACAGGGACTACAGTGGTCTACTTGAAACATGTTGGTATTACAGACTCACACAGAGAGAGAGTTTGAAAATGTCAGTGAAAACACTTGCCAGTTGGTCAGCGCATGCTCAGAGTACACATCCTGGTAATTCGTCTGGCCGGGCGGCCGTGTGAATGTTGACCTGTTTAAAGGTCTTACTCACATCGGCTATGGAGAGCATGATCACACAGTCGTCCAGAACAGATGATGCTCTCGTGCATGTTTTAATGTTACTTGCCTCGAAGCGAGCATAGAAGTAATTTAGCTTGTCTGGTAGGCTCGTGCCACTGGGCAGCTCATGGCTATGCTTCTCTTTTTAGTCTGTTATAGTTTGCAAGCCCTGCCACATCCGATGAGCGTCGGAGCCGGTGTAGTACGATTCGATCTTAGTCCTGTATTGACTGTTTGCTGTTTGATGGTTCGTTGTAGGGCATAGCAGGATTTCTTGTATGCTTCCAGGTTAGAGTCTCGCTCCTTGAAAGCGGCAGCTCTACCATTTAGCTCAGTGCGGATGTTGCCTGTAATCCATGGCTTCTGGTTGGGGTATGTATTTGTATTTGTATTTATTATGGATCCCCATTATCTGTTGCTTTAGCAGCAGCTACTCTTCCTGGGGTCCAGCAAAATTAAGGCAGCTTATACCATTTTAAAAACATTACAATACATTCACAGATTTCCCAACACACTGTGTGCCCTCAGGCCCCTACCCCACCACTACCACATATCTACAGTACTAAATCCATGTGTATGTATAGTGTGTATGCTATTGTGTGTGTGTGTGTGTGTGTGTGTGTGTGTGTGTGTGTGTGTGTGTGTGTGTGTGTGTGTGTGTGTGTGTGTGTGTGTGTGTGTGTGTGTGTGTGTGTGTGTGTGTTTAAATCTAATTTTACCGCTTGCGTCAGTTACTTGATGTGGAATAGAGTTCCATGTAGTCATGGCTCTATGTCGTAATGTGTGCCTCCCATAGTCTGTTCCGGACTTGGGGACTGTGAAGAGACCTCTTGTAGCATGTCTTGTGGGGTATGCATGGGTGTCCGGCTGTGTGCCAGTAGTCTAGACAGACAGCTCGGTGCATTCAACATTTCAATACCTCTCATAAATAAAAGTAGTGATGAAGTCAATCTCTCCTCTAATTTCAGCAAGGAGAGATTGACATGCATATTATTAATATTTGCTCTCTGTGTTCATCCAAGGGCCAGCCGTGCTGCCCTGTTCTGAGCCAATTGCAATTTTCCTAAGTCCTTTTTTGTGGCACCTGACCACACGACTGAACAGTAGTCAAGGTGCGACAAAACTAGGGCCTGTAGGACCTGCCTTGTTGATAGTGTTAAAAAGGCAGAGCATCGCTTTATTATAGACAGACTTCTCCCCTTCTTAGCTACTACTGCATCAATATGTTTTGACCATGACAGTTTACAATCTAGGGTTACTCCAAGTTTAGTCATCTCAACTTGCTCAATTTCCACGTGATTTATTACAAGATTTAGTTGAGGTTTAGGGTTTAGTGAGGGTTTTATTCCAAATACAATGCTTTTAGTTGTATAAATATTTAGGGCTAATTTATTCCTTGTCACAAACTCTGAAACTAACTGCAGCTCTTTGTTGAGTGTTGCAGTCATTTCAGTCGCTGTAGTAGCTGACGTTTATAGTGTTTAGTCATCCGCATACATAGACACTCTGGCTTTACTCAGTGGCATGTCGTTAGTAAAAATTGAAAAAAGCAAGGGGCCTAAACAGCTTCCCTGAGGAATTCTTGATTCTAACTGGATTATATTTGAGAGGCTTCCGTTAAAGAACACCCTCTGTGTTCAGTTAGACTAGTAACTCTTTATCCACATTGTAGCACGGAGTGTAAAGCCATAACGCATACGTTTTTCCAACAGCAGACTATGATCGATAATGTCAAAAGCTGCATTGAAATCTAACAAGACACTCCCCACAATCATTTTATCATCAATTTCTCTCAGCCAATCATGTACTTACAGTCACTGTGGGGATGACGTCATCGATGCACTTATTGATGAAGCCGGTGACTGATGTGGTGTACTCCTCAATGCCATCGGAGGAATCCCGGAACATATTGCAGTCTGTGCTAACAAAACAGTCCTGTAGCTTAGCATCTGCTTCATCTGACCACTTTCTTATTGACCGAGTCACTGGTGCTTCCTGCACTAGTTTTTGCTTGTAAGCAGGAATCAGGAGGATAGAATTATGGTCAGATTTGCCAAATGGAGGGTGAGGGAGAGCTTTGTATGTGTCTCTGTGTGAGGAGTAAAGGTGGTCTAGAGCTTTTTCCCCCTCTGTTTGCACATTTAACATGCTGGTAGAAATGAGGTAAAACGGATTTAAGTTTCCCTGCATTAATGTCCCCGGCCACTAGGAGCGCCGCCTCTGGATGAGCGTTTTCCTGTTTGCTTATGGCCGTATAAAGCTCATTGAGTGCGGTCTTAGTGCCAGCATCGGTTTGTGGTAGTAAATAGACAGCTACGAAGAATATAGATGAAAACTCTCTTGATAAATAGTGTGGTCTACAGCTTATCATGAGATCCTCTACCTTGGGCGAGCAAAACCTCGAGACTTTATTAGATATCGTGCACCAGATGTTGTTTACAAATATACATAGACCGTCACCCCTTGTCTTACCAGATGCTACTGTTCTATCCTGCTGATACAGTGTATAACCCGCAAGCTGTATGCTATTTATGTCGTTGTTCAGCCACGACTCTGTGAAACATAAGATATTACAGTTTTTAATGTCCCGTTGGTAGGATATACAGTTGAAGTCGGAAGTTTACATATACCTTAGCCAAATACATTTAAACTCAGTTTTTCACAATTCCTGACATTTAATCCTAGTAAAAATTCACTGTCTTAGGTTAGTTAGGATCAACAGTTTATTTTAAGAATGTGGAATGTCAGAATAATAGTAGAGAGAATGATTTATTTCAGCTTTTATTTATTTCATCACATTCCCAGTGGGTCAGAAGTTTACATACACTCTTATTAGTATTTGGTAGCATTCCCTTTCAATTGTTTAACTTGGGTCAAACGTTTCAGGTAGCCTTCCACAAGCTTCCCACAATAAGTTGGGTGAATTTTGGCCCATTCCTCCTGACAGAGCTGGTGTAACAGAATCAGGTTTGTAGGCCTCTTTGCTCACACACTTTTTCAGTTCAGCCCACAAATTCTCTATGGGATTGGGGTCAGGGCTTTGTGATGGCCACTCCATTACCTTGACTTTGTTGTCCTTAAGCCATTTTGCCACAACTTTGGAAGTATGCTTGGGGTCATTGTCCATTTGGAAGACCCATTTGCGACCAAGATTTAACTTCCTAACTGATGTCTTGAGATGTTGCTTCAATATATCCACATAATTTTCCTTGCTAATGATTCCATCTATTTTGTGAAGTGCACCAGTCCCTCCTGCAGCAAAGCACCCCCACAACATGATGCTGCCACCCCCATGCTTCACGGTTGGGATGGTGTTCTTCGGCTTGCAAGCATCCCCCTTTTTCCTCCAAACATAACGGTGGTCATTATGGCCAAACAGTTCTATATTTGTTTCATCAGACCAGAGGACCTTTCTCCAAAAAGTACGATCTTTGTCCCCATGTTCAGTTGCAAACCGTAGTCTGGCTTTTTTATGGCGATTTTGGTGCAGTGGCTTCTTCCTTGCTGAGTGGCCTTTCAGGTTATGTCGATATAGGACTCGTTTTACTGTGGATATAGATACTTTTGTACTTGTTTCCTCCAGCAGCTTCACAAGGTCCTCACAAGCACTGAGTTTGAAGGTAGGCCTTGAAATACATCCACAGTTACACCTCCAATTGACTCAAATAATGTCAATTAACCTATCAGAAGCTTCTAAAGCCATGACATTTTTTGGAATTTTCCAAGCTGTTTAAAGGCACAGTCAACGTAGTGTATGTAAACTTCTGACCCACTGGAATTGTGATACAGTGAGTTATAAGTGAAATAATCTGTCTGTAAACAATTGTTGGAAAAATGACTTGTGTCATGCACAAAGTAGATGTCCTAACCGATTTGCCAAAACTATAGTTTGTTAAAACCTCTCTAGGGTATGTGGGACGGTAGCGTCCCACCTCCCCAACAGCCAGTGAAATAGCAGAGCGCCAAATTCAAAACAACAAAAATCTCATAATTCAAATTTCTCACACATACAAGTATTATACACCATTTTAAAGATAATCTTCTCCTTAATCCACAAACAGTGTCCGATTTCAAAAAGGCTTTACGGCGAAAGCATAGCATTAGATTAAGTTAGGACAGCACCTAGACAAGAAAAATCACACAGCCATTTTCCAAGCAAGGAGAGGCGTCACAAAAAACAGAAATACAGCTAAAATGAATCACTAACCTTTGATGATCTTCATCAGATGGCACTCATAGGACTTCATGTTACACAATACATGTATGTTTTGCTCGATAAAGTTCATATTTATATCCAAAAACCCCATTTTACATTGGCGTGTAATGTTCAGAAATGTTTTGCCTCCAAAACCACCGGTGAATGAGCACATCAATTTACAGAAATACTCATCATAAACTTTGATAAAAGATACAAAAGTTATGCACAGAATTATAGACAAACTTCTCCTTAATGCAACCGCTGTGTCAGATTTCAAAAAAGCTTTTCGGCGAAAGCAAACTTTGCAATAATCTGAGTACAGCGCTCAGACATCAAAACAAGCCATACAGATACCCGCCATTTTGGAGTCAACAGAAGTCACAAATAGCATTATAAATATTCACTTACATTTGATGATCTTCATCGGAATGCACTCCCAGGAATCCCAGTTCCACAATAAATGTTTGTTTTGTTTCGATTAAGTCCATATTTATGTCCAAATACCTCCTTTAAGTAATACCTCCTCGAGTAATCCAAATGCACTGTGCTCGCGCAGTAAATTCAGACGAAAACTCAAAAAAGTTATATTACAGTTCGTAGAAACATGTCAAATTATGTATAGAATCAATCTTTAGGATGTTTTTATCATAAATCTTCCATAATATTCCAACCGGACGATTCCTTTGTCTTCAGAAATGAAAAGGAACACACCTAACTCTCACGGGAGCGTGCGTGATTGAGCTCATGTTATTTTCTCAGTCATCTGATTCCAAGCGCTCTTATTCTCACCCCATTCACAGTAGAAGCATGAAACAACGTTCTAAAGACTGTTGACATCTAGTGGAAGCCTTAGGAAGTGCAAAATGACCCCACAGACACTGTATATTAGATAGGCAATCACTTGAAAAACTACAAACCTCAGATTTCCACACTTCCTGGTTGGATTCTTTTCTCAGGTTTTTGCCTGCCATATGAGTTCTGTTATACTCACAGACATCATTCAAACAGTTTTAGAAACTTCAGAGTGTTTTCTATCCAAATCTACTAATAATATGCATATCTTAGCTTCTGGGCCGGAGTAGCAGGCAGTTTACTACGGGCACGCTTTTCATCCGGACGTCAAAATACTGCCCCCTACCCAAGAGAGGTTTAACAAGAAATTTGTGGAGTGGTTGAAAAACGAGTTTTAATGACTCCAACCTAAGTGTATGCAAACTTCCGACTTCAACTGTGTATATCTTGTGTAAATTAATCCGGTGTATATACGTATAGATTGCATTGGGATTACTGTTACAGTGCTATTTGGTATTCGTTCCAACATTCCTTGATACATTTTTTGTTGTTGTTGTATTATTTGTGTACTTGTTTGACATTTTACTGCATTGTTGGGAGCTAGTAACATAAGGATTTTGTTGCACCCGCTATAACATCTGCTAAACTGTGTATGATTTGTCTATGGACAAAGAAAGATAGCAATCCACACTTTGGTTTTGATAAGCTAACCTCTAACTATTAGCAACATTAGCATTGTGCCAACAATTCCTGAAATCGGTAAACTATCACTTATAGTTATGTCGGCTCAGGAATTATGTTCTTACTAGTGGTTGTCTGTTCCTTGTTATTATCATAAGACGTGCAACATTCTGTGAGCTGTCCAATTAAACTGATATGAACATGGATAGTCCCTGTCAATATCACTGCAAAGAAATCTTAGATCCCTTTGAAAATAAAGTTCTGAGTTACGTGTTTCGAAATCCTATGTCCTTGTTTATAAAAGTGATACATTTTTAGGGGCTGTACACGTACTGTTTGTTAGTGTAAGTGGGCTCCGTGTCCAAATCTGTTTATCAGTGCAACCAGACTGGTTGTGAGATGACTGTGCATCCTTTCCTGGAAGTGTACTGTTGAGATGCAGTTTGATATCATGTTACACTTGGAGCCATAATTGACTTGTTTTCTTCATTCTGTAGTTCAATAAAGGACCATTTGGAGAGATTCAGTACATATGGAGCATTAGAGCTAAACCTACAGTAAATATGATAAACCTCTCCCTAACTTCAATGGTCCAGTGAAATTCACAAACAAACATTTTTCATAATTTTGTTTTAAGCCTTCCCCAAACCATTGACCTAAACTTAACCTCTAAATGTCTAAGTCATTCGGGGAGCGGTGTTCTACTAAGCTAACATATACATTTTGTTTAAAGATCGCCATACCATGAATTTGATTTGGAATTTTAGGACCCCTTTAGGTATCAAAAGCAATTATTTATAGCTCATAGAAAGGCATTGAATAACGAATTTGTAAATAGCAAAATCTCACAAGGAATAAGTGTCTGTCCTATATCTAGGATATATAAGAAAGCTCAGGAAATATATATATATATATTTGTACACATATTTAACCCCTTATTTTTGTTGGGACAAAACTACCTTCGTACTTCCATTAATTTGTATGGGTTACCTTCAGGGTTACCTCCAGAGGACACTTGTGGTAGAGCAACTAACTAACTAATACCATCGTGTTCATGAGAGTCTCATCTTTCCATCAAGTGGTCATGTTAGTTTCTAGGCCAAACTGTTCGGCCGCTAGAGTGGTTTTCGTGAGAAGATATTCAGGATGTCTCACAGTGGGACAAACACCGCTGTAGCTTGCCCACCTTCCACCGCAGATGCAGAAGGCCTTATGGCGGCTACACGGTTTACGTGTGTATATTTACCCGCCTGAAACCCTGGGCTACACAGTTGTTACAGTACACATTTGATAGACTTTATGTTCCTGTTCAATACTAATGGAAATGCTGATTTTATACAAAGGTTCTTCTGGCCTTGATGACACCAAGAGGTTGGCGCCAAACTAAAGAACAGGGCTACCGCACACAAAGCTATCGTAGACAACCCTGATGCTACGCTCGAAGACAGGAATAAGTACAAAAAGGCCTGCTATAACCTCCGCAGTGTAATCAAATGAGCAAAAGAACAATATAGGAATAATATTTCACAGGCTCTGACGCCCGCTGCATGTGGCAGGGGCTACAGTCCATTACGGATTACAAGGGAAGACCCAACCGTGATCTGCCCAATGACGCCTCTACCAGACGAACACAACGCATTTTATACACGCTTTGACAACAACAACATCGAGCCGGGTGTGAGGGCCGTCACCCACCCAGAGGTTTGGGTGATCTCGCTCTCACAACATGGTATTCCAGGGCACGTTCTCAGAGCATGCGCAGAACAGCTGGCAGGCATATTCACAGTCATTTTCAACCTCTCATGGTGGTTGATGGTTGATGGAGTTGCAAGGCATAGAGCAAGGGTGTGCCTGGATGGTGCGTTGGGTGTCATTTGCAGGTAGAAATGTGTTCAACATCCACTGAAGTAGCTAGCAAGTTTACTAGATATCTACATTAGTTGCCTTGGTAACCAAATAAATAGACTTGCTAGTTAGCTAACCAAACCATCAGTCCTAGCTTGCTATAATGAACATTTAATACAACACTGCAATAATGTTTTCAATTGTACTTTTGCTTTCAAAAGCAGCTCAAACATAGAACATGTAAGAATGAACTATAGCCATTGAATTCTACCTTTCTTATATACCATGCGTTATAGGGAAATAATGCACACTCTAGAATTCCCTTCAATCCAATCAGAAACGAGTATTCAACAATGACATGGTCTAAATTAGATAATGAAGTGGGTGGTTCGAGCCCTGAATGTGGATTTGGCTGACAGCCGTGGTATATCAGACCTTATTCACCTAATCTTCAATGGAAATATGGGCGGGGTCTGTTTAGTTTTTTTTGTGGGGCACTTCCGCCATTAGTTCGCAGCTAGCTAGCTAACTAACTCGCTATCGCTTCTCACAACTTCCCAAACATGGATTCACGCAAAACGGGCATTTTATGTTTGGTAAGGGGATGCTACAATAACTGGCAGAAACCGAAGCTGTTCATAGAGCAGGAGGGTTTTAACCACCAAACTTTTTTCAGATTGGAGTGCAGTTGTGAGGAGCCTTTTGATTTGTACCCACCTCCTAAGGATAAGGAGTCTCTTCGGCTTTGGCTCAAAGCATTGAACTTGAAGAAACCACCAAACCGTGTGTGTGTTCCTGTCACTTCGTGGACAAGAGGCCGACTGAAGAGCATCCTTTCACTGAGAAGTGGTTGGGCTATTTTGCTCCAGTACAGACCAGATGGCGACGTCTCATCAGGACATCAACAAATACAGGTACTGTAGCTGTTAGCTAGCTGCTGCTCGCTAGCTATCGTCACAGATGGGGTGTTCTGAATCAGGCAGCAATTTGCTAGCTTAGCTAACTATGTTAGTGGTAGGTAGCCACTCCTAAGTCCTAACATATAGAAACTAGATACATACTGTATTCACTTAGCTAGCTGGCTTGGGGGCAGCCCATCTGATACAGTGTGCTAGCTAACTAGCCTAGCTAGTTAGTCCCTACATTGTTAGCTATCCAACAACTTCTGTCTGACAATATCTCCCCAATGCCATGATATCCCCATCATTGCTGGCATGCCGCTGGTGATGCTCAGGAAATGTCTAACTAGCTAAATTCTTAAATGTTCAATGTTAAATATTCAACCTAACCATGACCAGTAGGCTGTCTGTGTATTTTTGTTTTGTTAAATTTGTGGTCTCTCTTATGTTTGCTTGACAGATGAAGACAACTGTGATGATGCAGAGTCTGATCTGAGTGTGCCAATGCAGCATAAAGATGCTGATACTCAATGGGAGGTTCCAGCACTGACTGATCACAGCTACATGTCAAGAGAACCAGTCAACAAGCCCACCTGCCACAAACAAACCCAATTTTATTTTACTAGGCAAGTCAGTTAAGAACAAATTCTTATATTCAATGACAGCCTAGGAACAGTGGGTTAACTGCCTGTTCAGGGGAAGAACAACAGATTTGTACCTTGTCAGCTCAGGGATTCAAACTTGCAACCTTTCAGTTACTAATCCAACACTCTAACCACTAGGCTACCCTGCCACCCAATGTGGTAGTGCAGAGCCATTGACCCATACCATCCTGAAGAATGACACTAGATCAGTGTTGTATACTGGCCTTAGTGTTTTCTTTGACCATGTAGAATTTCTGAAGAAATTCTACACGGCTAACTTCAAAATGCATATCACTGATCAAATACTGATAAACTTTATGAAGCTGAATCTACTCCAGGGTGATCTTGCTGAAGGCTTTGCTGTGTCCCAGGGAGTAGTGAGCAGAATCTTTTCCTACTGGATTGACACAATGGAGGAGCACATGAGGATCTACATTCCATGACTGCCGAGGGAGACAATCCAGAACACAATGCCTCAGTGCTTTAAAGAGAAGTTCCAAAACACTACATGCATCATCGACTGCTATGAAACCACTCTTCAGAAAGCACACAATATCGATTCCATAGGGAGGTCATACAGCCACTATTATTCCAGCAATACTATCAAGTATTTGGTTGTCATTGCTCCATGTGGACTCATTATGTTAATTTCTCCTGCATATGGAGGCAGATGTATGAGACGAAGGTAAACCTTGCCATACCAGCCTTCACTCAGAAAGGAGGCCAGCTGTCTGACGAGGATGTCACAAGCACGACAAGGATAGCTAATGGGCGTATACATGTTGAGAGAGTTATCAAACGACACAAGGTGTTCAAGAATCCTCTCCCAGACTGTTCCCATCAACCTGACACACAAAATGGACAAAGTCCTTAGAATCTGTGCAGCACTTGTTAACATGCAGGTTGAGATCATCCATGAGAATGCAGAGTGAGCAGTGAGAATGTTCATACATCTGAAATGTGACTTTATACACTATAATGTGTTTGTGTGTATGTATGTATGTATGTATGTATGTATGTATGTATGTATGTATGTATGTATGTATGTATGTATGTGTGTATATATATATATAGTTTCCTGTTTAATCGGAATCATTTTAATGTTCCTACATTTGAAATATACTGTAACTTTGCCTGTTCCTAATAATTACAGGAATCCACTAGGTGCCGCTATCATGCCTTCTTAAATCTATTTTAAATACATTTTCTTCAACATCAAAATGTCTCTAACAGACCAAGAGGGAAGACAACTGTTTATCAAGTGCCACACTGTTTTGTTCATTTGTGCTCTTGAAAACCAAACCCAGAATCAAACTGAAAACACATTTGAAACCCTTTAGACATGCCTCCCCGTCCTTCATTTCAAAATGTTAAGTATCAAAGAAAATGTCAACAAGTGGAATTTCATAGTGTTTTTCTTCACGTCATAATTTGCCACGAGCAAGAGGAGTTATGGTATGCTTAGATAAGTTAATTGTGCCATATGAGAAGAAAGAGCTATACGAGGTACGATAAAAAATATTCATGAATCATAAGGAGTTATCCTAAGGCATTAGATAAACATGTACTGTATGAAGAGAGCTGTACAAGGCAAGACATAAAAAACACCAAGAAGAATTATGCAGATTTAATCAGGTGAATGTGCAAAAATGAAGAGAACAAAAAAAAACACAGTTATGCTTAGATAAGGTGCTGCCACACAAAGTTGTCTGGATTTGTTGAGGTGCGCACAGGAACCTTCTTTGCTGAGCTAGCAGTGATCCGAAGTTTACGTCCGTCATAGCACGCATAGGAGGCACTCTGTGCTTTAGTGACATCCTCCAAGCTGGCATATTTACACTCCTCCAGCTTAAAACCTGTTAGGGATAGGGGGCAGTATTTTCACGGCCGGATAAAAAACGTACCCGATTTAATCTGGTTATTACTCCTGTCCAGAAACTAGAATATGCATATAATTAGTAGATTTGGATAGAAAACACCCTAAAGTTTCTAAAACTGTTTGAATGGTGTCTGTATAACATAACTCATATGGCAGGCCAAAACCTGAGAAGATTCTATATGGGAAGTGCCCTGTCTGACCATTTCTTGTCCTTCTATAGCCTCTTTATCGAAAATACAGGATCTCTGCTGTAACGTGACATTTTCTAAGGCTTTCATTGGCTCTCAGAAGGCGCCAGAACGTTGAATGATAGCTCTGCAGTTTCTGGGTGAAAAACAGCAGGGGTTTTGGAGATTGGTCCTTCTGAGAACAATGGTACTGGTGCGCGCGTGCATGTGATGACTCCATGTTTTACTTTCAGTATTTGAACGGATACAACGTCTCCCGGTTGGAATATTATCGCTATTTTACGAGAAAAAAAATCGCATAAAAAAATATTTTAAACAGCGTTTGACATGCTTCGAAGTACGGTAATGGAATATTTTGACATTTTTTGTCACGAAACGCGCCGGCGCATCACCCTTCGGATAATGACTCAAACGCACGAACAAAGCGGAGCTATTTGGATATAACTATGGATTATTTGGAACCAAAACAACATTGGTTGTTGTAGTAGAAGTCCTGGGAGTGAATTCTGACGAAGAACAGCAAAGGTAATCCAATTTTTCTTATAGTAAATCTGAGTTTGGTGAGTGCCAAACTTGGTGGGTGTCAAAATAGCTAGCCATGATGGCCGGGCTATCAACTCAGAATATTGCAAAATGTGCTTTCACTGAAAAGCTATTTTAAAATCGGACACCGCGATTGCATAAAGGAGTTCTGTATCTATAATTCTTAAAATAATTGTTATGTTTTTTGTCAACGTTTATCGTGAGTAATTTAGTAAATTCACCGGAAGTTTTCGGTGGGTATGCTAGTTCTGAACAAAACATGCTAATGTAAAAAGATGGTTTTTGATATAAATATGAACTTGATTGAACAAAACATGCATGTATTGTATAACATAATGTCCTAGGAGTGTCATCTGATGAAGATCATCAAAGGTTAGTGCTGCATTTAGCTGTGGTTTTGGTTTTTGTGACATATATGCTAGCTTGAAAAATGGGTGTGTGATTATTTCTGGCTGGGTACTCTCCTGACATAATCTAATGTTTTGCTTTCGTTGTAAAGCCTTTTTGAAATCGGACAATGTGGTTAGATAAAGGAGAGTCTTGTCTTTAAAATGGTGTAAAATAGTCATATGTTTGAAAAATTGAAGTTTTTGCATTTTTGAGGTATTTGTAATTCGCGCCACTCTATACCATTGGATATTGGTGAGGCGTTCCGCTAGCGGAACGTCTGTCCCTAACAGGTTAACATAAATGTCATAAAATGACAAGCATTTCTGACACTGCATGTTGATGCCGTGTTCAGTGCCTTAGACCGCTGCGCCACTCGGGAGCCCTATAACGGACTACCATTCAAATTGGAGTTAATGACAATGCAATACATAAAAGACTATAAATCACAACTTAAAGCAACCACTAAGATGAACTGTCAACAGACAAACAGAGAACACAGGTATAAATACACAGGGGATAATGGGGCAGATGGGTGACACCTGGAGGGGGGTGGAGACAATCACAAAGACAGGTGAAACAGATCAGGGTGTGAGAGTACCCCCCCTCTATGGGAGCCACCTGGCGTTTCACCTGGACGCATACCTGGTTGACCAGGGTGCTGGCGGTGGAAGTCGGCGATGAGGATCTGGGTCCAGGATTTCCCTAGCGGGGACCCAGCACCTCTCCCCCAGGCCATAACCCTCCCAGTCAACCAGGTACTGGAAACCCCTGCCTCATGGTCGAACACTCAGGAAGCATCTCACCGTGTATGCCGGATGGCCATCGATGACACGGGGAGGAGGGGTAGGCCTGGAAACAGAAGACAAAGGGCTGTAAGACACGGGCTTAATCCTAGACACATGGAAAGTATGGTGAATACGGAGGGTACGGGGTAACAAAAGACAAACAGCAGTGGGGCTCTTGACTCTAGAGATGGGGAACGGACCGATGAAACGGGGGGAAAGTTTACAGGACTCCACCTGGAAGGAAGGGCAGGTCCCGGGTGGAGAGCCATACCCTCTGCCCGAGCCAATAGCGTGTAGCAGGGGTCCAGTGGCGATCTGCTTGTCGTCTATACCTGGTAGTGGTCTTCAACAGAGTGGCCCGGGCTCTCGTCCAGGTATGGCAACAGTGGGGGATGAACATCTGGGCAGAGGGATTGCTGACTTCTTCCTCTTGCTCTGGGAAGAGAGGAGGCTGATATCCCAAGGAACACTCGAAGGGCGAGAGACCCATGGCAGAGCAAGGGAGGGTGTTGCGAGCGTACTCAACCCATACCAGTTGTTGACTCCAGGTGGTAGGGTTGGCAGAGACTAAGCAGCGAAGAGTCGTTTCCAAGTCCTGGTTGGCTCGCTCCGACTGGCCCTTGGACTGGGGGTGGAATCCATAGGACAGGCTGGCCGGCGACCCAATGAGCGTGCAGAACACCTTCCAGAACCGGGACGAGAACTGCGGACCCCGGTCGGAGACCATGTTCACCGGGAGTTTGTGGATTCGGCAGACGTGCTGCACCATAAGCTGGACCGTCTCCTTGGCTGAGGGTAGTTTGGGGAGAGGAATGAAGTGGGTGGCTTTGGAAAACCGGTCGACCACAGTCTGGATGGCCGTATTGCCATCAGACAGAGGGAGACCGTGACGAAATCCAGAGATATATGGGACCACTGTCGATGAGGGACAGGCAGTGGTTGGAGATGACCAGCCAGAGCTTGCCGAGGAGTATTGTTCTGTGCGCAGACCGTGCAGGCGCCAACAAACGCAGCAAGATCCGGAACCATAGTAGGCCACTTAAAGACAGTGCATCCGGCTTGACATTCTTGGACCCCGGCCGGTAGGAGAGGGAAAAGTTGAACCGGGTCAACAGCAGAGCCCATCTCTCTTGCCTGGAGGTGAGGCGCTTGGTGGTTCGGAGACACTCCTGGTTTTTGTGGTCGGTCCACACAATGAACGGATGTTCCGCCCCTTCTAGCCAGTTCCTCCATTCCTCCAACGCCATCTTCACCTTGTGAAGCTCCCGATTCCCCACATCGTAGTTCCTCTCCGTGGCTTTGAGGCGGTGGGAGAAGAAGGCGCAGGGGTGCAGCTTAAGGTCCAGGGCAGAACGTTGGGACAGGACAGCCCCCACTCTGAAATCCGAAGCATCGGCCTCCAACACAAACTGATGGGAAGGGTCAGGATGAACCAGGATAGGAGCAGTGGTGAAGCGGTGTTTAACTTCTTTGGGCTAGGGGGAAGTATTCGGAAGTTTGGATGAATGAGGTGCCAAAAGTACACTGCCTGTTACTCAGGCCCAGAAGCTAGGATATGCATATAATTGGTAGTATTGCATAGAAAACACTTTAAAGTTTCCAAAACTGTTAAAATCATGTCTGTGAGTATAACAGAACTGATATGGCAGGCTAAAATCCGAAGACAAATCCAGATTTTGTTTTTCAGCTCTCCTCTGATTAAATGGCTGGGAATGGGAGTATAAAAGGAAGTCCTCCCCGATTGCAGTTCCTGGGGCTTCCACTAGATGTCAAAAGTCTTTAGAAAGAGTTTCAGGCTTGTTTTTGAAAAATGAGCTAGAATTTGTAGTTTTTCTAAGTGGCTCCCATTTTGGCTGTAGTGTTTGTAGCGAGTTCCGGTGAGTGCGCGTACTTAATGGTAATGGTCTCCAGTATTCTCCGTCTTAAATTTGATCATTTATTTACATAATAGGGTACCTGAGGATTGATTAGGAACGTTGTTTGACTTGTTTAGAAGAAGTTTATTGGTAACTTACGGGATTCATTTTGTATGCATTTTGAAGAGGGAAACCGGTGGATTACTGAGTCAAGCGCGCCATTGAAACTTACTTTTTTGGGATATAAAGAAGGACTTTATCGAACAAAAGGACCATTTGTTATGTAGCTGGGACCCTTGTGATTGCAACCAGATGAAGATCTTCAAAGGTAAGTGATTTATTTTATCGCTATTTCTGACTTTTGTGATGCATCTGCTTGGTTGGAAAATGTATGTAATGCTTTTGTGTGTGGGGCGCTGTCCTCAGATAATCGCATTGTGTGCTTTCACCATACAGTCTTTTTTAAATCTGACAACGCTCCTGGATTAACAAGTTGTTAAGCGTTTAAATGATGTATGACACTTGTATTTTCATTCATGTTTAATATTACGATACCTGTAATTGGAATTTGGCACTCTGCAATTTCACCGGATGTTGTCGAAGTGGGACGGTAGCGTCCCAATGATCCGTAAGAAGTTAAGGTCGCGGAACACCTGGTCAGTGGTAGATGACTACGTGAACGGAATCTTGGTAGAGGTGAGTGCAGACAGGGGGGAGGCAAGGGTGCTGTAACCCCAGATAAAGTGGCAATAAAAGTTGGCGAAACCCCAGGAAGCGTTGCAGCTGCACCCTGGATGTAGTGCCAATCCACAACCACTCTCACCTTCTCGGGATCCATCTGGACACTCCCAGCAGAGATGATGTAGCCCAGAAAAGGAATGGTGGAGCAATGGAACTCACACTTTTCTGCCTTAACAAACAACTGGTTCTCCAGAAGGTGCTGGAGAACCTTTCGGACATGGAGCATGTGTTCCTGGGGGGAGTGGGAGAAGACGAGGATGTCATCAATGTAGACAAAGACGAACCGGTTCAGCATGTCGCGGAGAACATCATTCACCAGAGACTGGAACATTGCAGGGGCGTTGGTGAGACCAAAAGGCATGACCAGATATTCGTAGTTCTCGTTAGCCGTGTTGAAGGCGGTCTTCCACTCGTCCCCCTCTCGTATCCGCACGAGGTGGTAGGCGTTTTGTAGAGCGGCTCGAAGGCCGGGGGAAATGAGTGGTAGCGGATAATGATTCTTCACAGTAATGTCATTGAGTCCCCGGTAGTCAATGCACTGTTGCAGGGTCTTGTCCTTTTTCTCCATGAAGAAGAAACCAGTGCCAGCGGGAGAGGAAGAGCGATGGATATATCTGTAGCTTGGGAGTCCGCAATGTAGGTCTCCATAGCCTTGGTCTCTGGTCCCGACAGAGAGTACAGGCGTCCCCGGGGCGGCTTGGTGCTAGGGAGAAGGAGCAACTTCCAAGCCCCCAGGAAGATGTCCCGGACAATGGGCATGGCAGAACGGACTCCAGCCCATGATAGCACCCGTAGACCAGTTGATGAGGGGATTGTGTTGCTGGAGCTCGTCCAACGCTCTAACATCCATGGGAATGGAGAGGTGCTGAGTGGGGATGTTCAGCTCGGAAGCCAGTGTGGTGTCCAAAAGCTATCATTGGCCCCAGAGTCAATGAGGACCCGGAAAGATTTGGACTGGTTTCCCCACAGCAGAATGATGTGAAAAGGTGTGCGAGTAATGGAAGCAGAACATTTCTCCATATGGCCCACCAGAGTACTCGCTCCTCCTCTTTTACCGGGCAAGAGGACACAAAATGACCAAAATTCCCGCAATACAGACAGTTCCTTGTGTTGATCCTGTGTTGCCGTTCTGCTGGCAATAGCCCAGCTCTGCCTAGTTGCATAGGTTCGGGAAACAGTGCCTCGGCCGTCTTCGGTGACTCTCGAGGAAGGTTGGGAAACCTTGGGTGCTGTCGGCAACGGGACCGTCGGGGATTTCCGGGATGACTCGGAGATGAGGTGGAATCCCTGGACGTGCGAGCGAAATCGAATTTCCTCTCCATCCGTCATCCCAACAATCGCCCATTGATGCAGAAGGTCAAAGGGATGAGGGAGTCAAGATCCGTGGGTAAATCCCGAGCAGCAAGCTCGTCCTTAACCTCCTCCGAGATGCCATACAGGAACATGTCGAACAGTGCTTCCTGGTTCCACACACTCTCCGCTGCCAACATGCGGAAATCCACAGCATAGTCGGCCACTCTGCGGGCATCCTGCTGGAGCTGGATTAGCTTCCAGGTAGCTTCTCTCCCGGAGAACGGGGCATCAAAAACCTTCCTCTCCTCTCCCATGAACCCCTCCAAACTCACGCACATGGCCGACTGTTGTTTTCATACGGTGGTGGCCCAGGTGAGAGCCTTCCCAGACATCAGCGTGATGAGGTAGGCTATTTTGCAGTGATCTGAGGGGAGGGAGGAGGGCTGAAAATACGCCCAACAGGTGCTCTCCATTAAAGCGTTCCGGGGGCGGTAAACAAGGCTCCCAGGAAGGTGGAGTGGCTGGTGGGGCGGCGCTAATAACCACGGAGTTTTAGGGGCGGTGCGGTTACCACTGTGGCAGGCTGCCCCCCAGACAACCCGCAGAATTGCTCCAGCAGCATGTCCAAAGTCCGGTCATGGTGCTCAGCCAACGTTTGGACCCCTCCATAAGACCGCCAAGCAATTCCTCATGCCTACCAATGGAGGCTCCTTGGGAGGAGTGTTGTGCAGCTTGCCCAGGTCTGCTGGATCAGTCATGGCCAGTTCGTACTATCAGGTATGAAGGTAAGACCCAGATGCAGACAACGTCGAATTACAATGGTTTTAGTCCAACAGGGGCAGGCAATAGACAGGTCAAGGCAGGCAGGGGTCAGTAAACCAGAGGTGGGGCAACGGTACAGGTCGGCAGGCAGGCTCAGGGTCAGTGGCAGGCAGAGTGGTCAGGCAGGCGGGCTCAGAGTCAGGACAGGCAAGGGTCAAAACCAGGAGGGCGAGAAAAAGAGCGACTGGGTAAAGCAGGAGCTAAGACACAAAAAATCACTGGTTGACTTGACAAATAAGACGAACTGGCAACAGACAAACAGAGAACACAGGTATAAATACACAGGGGATAATGGGGAAGATGGGCAACACCTGGAGGGGGGTGGAGACAATCACAAAGACAGGTGAAACAGATCAGGGTGTGACATAATGCAAATATTCAATAAAATACATACACATTATATTTGGTTCTCCAATCAACAGTCAGTTTAAGATTAGCCGACTTGTGATTGTCATTAACCTTCATAAATACAGTAAATACTTGACCCATTCGTCCAGAAGGAGTTTGGTCAAATTTTAATTTCAGTCCTATAAAGTGCTGTTAATAAAGCTTTTTTAATAAATCAATGATATAAATAGACACATAATGAATTCTCATAATGCTAAGTCCTATTCCAAATGCATATTGTGTGGGTATAACCTATCAGCGCCACAGCCAGCATTTCGCTACACCCGCAATAACATCTGCTAAACACGTGTATGTGACCAATAAAATTTGATTCAATTTGATTTGACCTCAAAGTCTGATCTCTTCTTCGATCTATTCCAATCTCCTGTCATGGAGGTCAGTAAGTGAATGTCCCCTATGTTACTGAAGACACTGCAATTCAGTGTCCGGGTGTCCTTTCAACCAGTCAGTGGATGTCTGACAAATCACTTCCTGTATCCTCTTGGGCTCCTGCTGATGTCAGAGGGTTATTACCTTAATCCTTCTAGAGTGGGTCATCGGCCCCCTAGTCCCATATGCCTGACACTATGGGCTTGTTTGAGTGGTAGGGGGCGAAAGGAACCCACTGTAGACCAAAGTCGAGGAGTGAAGTCGGGGGAGGTGTATCTGCGACAGCCAAAAGTCGGACACTGTAGTTTTCAACAGCAAAGCTCAGATCAACATGGCAGTGTCAACATACATGTAGCTGCTATTGTTTATAAAAGTTTGTCTGTATAAATATTAAAATACACTTTTCTGTACCACCGTACTTATTCATTGGTTCTTGAGAGATCTCAAATATCACTTTTCATTTGTATCACCTGTAACTTTAGAATCGTGCAAAGTTGATTCCTGTTTCAGTCATGTATTTGACCACACAATTTTTTTTTAAGAATGATTGGTTGACCAATAGTGCCTCGCACAATGCAGGTAATGGCTGCATGGTGCAGTTGATGAGAAGCAACTGAAGCGACTTGAAGACGACTTCATCAAGAACTGCATGACATTTGATCACATGATTTTTGTAAAGTTCATGTTGTCAGCAAGTTGGACCATTTTTATAACCATAATGCAACACACTTTGAAAGACGGTGACCAGTGATGGTCAACGACTTGACGAAAGTGATCCGCTCCAACGAGCCCTATGTCTTCTCCACTCCCTCCATTTCGTCGTTCTGAAGCTCGATAAGTGGGCTTGGCAGAGGGAGTTTGGGCCCAACTGGGAGAGACTTTTCCTGGGGGAATGTGGGGGCCTCTGGAGGCTTCTGGGCCTTACTCAGTGTCAGCTTTCTCCAGAGGAAGCGCAGCACTGATGGCCTGAGGATGATGAACACCCAAGGGTTGATGATGGAGTTGAAGGACAGCAGGCGAAGCGCAGCGAGATCGGTGGCATGGCTCTTCTTTGACCTGCCTGTAAAGTTGACATACACACGGAGCTATATAGGGGGAAAAGAGAAAAGGCATCACAGTCGGTTATTCAGAATTTCAAAATCAACAAAACCATATAATGGTCATCAATTAAGACAGACCAAATGTTTCATTATTATTTATTACAGGCCAGGTAGTATTGGTTGTAGTAAGTAGGCTTAGGCTATAACAGGTGCAAGAAAACTACAGAAGCAGAAGTGGTGACGTCAAAGACCACAAGAAAAACCTCCACTGCACATTCGACTGTCTCAATATTTTCTAAATTTAGACCAGCTTTATCGAAACGAAAGATCTTACTTACCACTAAAGGAAACGAACAGATGACGAAAGCCACTGTTATGAACACCAGTAGCAGAAGATGCTCCACTTCCTCAGTCATAGCGAAGGATTTTTGGTAGAACCGTATCCGTCGCGTAACTCCCCCACGGTGCGATTTGTACCTCCGATACATTATAATCAAATGGTAGACGACAGATAAGTTACTAATTACTGTCGTCGAAATCATGATAAGAGCCAATGACGCATACACACCGACGTATACTTTGTGTTTGGTCTCGTTTGGGTTCATATCAAAGAAGCACCAATTCCCCGGGCAATATTGGACGTAATCTCCAAAGCCCATAAAAGGTGCTAGGCAGAAGAAGATGCAGACCAGATAGATGAGTGGAATGGTGATGTAGCCGCAGCGCTTTGTCAAGTGCCGCTCGTAAAAGAACGGCTGTCCAAATGAGAGGTAGCGCTCCAAAGCCATGGCGCACAGAATGGCCAACGTGGCGAGGCTGAAAAAAGTCAAGCTGAACCCAAAGTAGGCGCATACTGCTCTGTTTTTACTCATATCTACCAAGGTCCTGTTTTGTGTATAAGAGGCTAGTGCAAGAGGACTGATGGAGAAGGAACCTAGTAGATCTGTAATCACCAGCGCAGTCACCAGCACCTGGAACAAGGATGGACTTTGCCGCCGGCGCCGCATCTCCAAAAGGACCAAGGCGATTAAAATGCCTAGTACCTCCGCAGTGAAGATTGCCGCGGATATATAGGGATTCCCGGACGAGACAGTGACTCTGTCATGGCAGGTTATATTATCATTGTATTCCATAACAACTGGTCGTAGCCTACTTCCATCAGCTTGAACTGATAAATGTCCCTTCTGCGCACATCAGTGCACACAAAATAGGAATAAATCCGCATCCAACTCGTTGACTGCCATGAGAAATGAGGCTCATGCTGGCTCCTCTGGTGTCAACAAAAACTGATGTTAATCTTTCCGGCCCAACCCAGTCACCCACCCACTCACACACAACCATGTGTGTTATGCTGCTGAGAGTGCAGTACTATCACACACTGTCAGCCCACTCAGAATGGAGAGGGTGCCCCCCCTGCAGCATTTAATTTGTTTGCGTTTTTAGTTCATTTACATTTTTAAAATATTTTTTGTAGGCCTGTACTGATAAATGCCACTATTGTTGGCATATGCAGACTTCGTTTGTATAGGGCTGCAAGTCAATGGAGGTGGCTGGTGGCAGGGTAGTAATGGCTGGAAACGAATTTATGGGCGTGTATATCAAACACATCCAACAAACGGTTTCCATGTGTTTGATACCATTCCATTCTAGCCATTACTTTGAGCAGTCCTCCCCAAACCTGCCTCCTCTTCTTTCCGGGATGGGTTTTTCATGAAGAAGATGCTGAATAAAGATAACGTATAAAGATAATGTAGAAGACAAGGCATGCATACATGACTGTAAGTCACTTTGAAAAAAGTATCTGCTAAATGGCAAATGTTGTTATTAATATATTATAGATAAGAGCAATCTGACAGAGGTTTCACATGTATGGAATGAATCACAATTATCCCATCTCAGTAAGACTGTCAACCAAAGACAATATATCAGTTCTATATCTATGCTGTCAATGGTCAACCATCCCATACAAACCAATAGCTCTGGGGCTGTATGTATCAAGCATCAAAGTGCAAATCAAGGATCAGTTCCCGCCCCATGTCCATGTAATCTTATTCATTATCATCTAAAAAGCTAAATTGATCCTAAATCAGTACTTGTACTCTGAAACCTTTTATGAATACTGGTCCAAATAGTAAAACATATATCAGAGGCCTATATTTCAGATTTCATATCTGGTGTATGACGTGTCCTAAGAGCAGAATTCAGCTCAGCTGTTGACCGCTGTGGACTTTCTCCACTAGATGGCGATCTTATCCTGGTTATTGTCAACTACAAAATTATTATGGCTATTCAGCTTTGGCTTACTCAAGACAGTAAAGACTAATAGAGATACATAACAAGGGAGACAAGAAAGGGTCTGCTTCATTGGATATTGCTATGGCCTACAATATGCACTCGTAGTGCTACAGGGTTATGCGTATTTTGTGTGTGATGATATCACTGTGGATTAAAGATTGAAGCCCCTTTTTTTGACCACTAGTTCTGTCATGTCATGGTCATGGAAGTTGATGTAACATGCTACAGCACATTCATCCCTCTGTTGATATGTTGAACGAATGGGACATCTGACTAAGACCACGAGTCTGGAAGGCAAAGAGACATTCCAACAAACATGGTAGCACACACTAAGTGCTTTCTCACTCACCCAGAAACAGAAGCCACATAATTCACAGCAATTAAAGAACCACAGTGGCCTGGGAGAGAATGAGGGAGAGAGGGGAGGGTGGATGGGATAGAGGGAGGGAGAGAGGCGATGGAGTCTCTCTCTCTCTCTTTCTCTCTGGCCTGTTCCCAATTCTACTCATTTTTGCAGTTTAAAGCGAATGTCCAGCAATTCTACCCATTTTGCCATTGGGTGGAGAGAAATTTTTGCAGTTTTAAAGCACATTTCCTGCAATTCTACTCATTTTCCATGACTTATGCCATGTTAATGATATCTGAGTGAGAGTGATTAACAAACTCAAAGGGGGCCCCCTGGAGGTCAGGACCCCTGGTTTCTCTGTTTGCTCCAAATCTCCATATCACTGGCCGTTAGCATAGAAGGTCCTTGAATTGGTGATGGAAATGGGCACGTCATGGCATTGCCTTTGAAACATTTTATTGAAAAAATGGTGTTTGACTAGACACAATGCTATTTTACAGTAAACAAATTGACAACAGCCTTTCAGCACACTTATAGGGAAGGACATTCAACAAGCACGGCACTTATACAAATTACCTATATTGGCTGAGAGAAATTGATGATAAAAAGATTGTAGGAGCTGTTTTGTTAGACTTCAGTGCAGCTTTTGACATAATCGATCATAGTCTGCTGATGGAAAAACGTATGTGTTATGGCTTTACACCCCCTCTTATACTGTGGATAAAGAGTTACCTATCTCAGAACACAGAGGGTGTTCTTTCATGGAAGCCTCTCCAATATAATCCAGGTAGAATCGGGAATTCCCCAGGGCAGCTCTCTAGGCCACTTACTTTTTTCAATCTACCAATGACATGCCACTGGCTCTGAGTAAAGCCTGTGTGTCTATGGGGTGGCAGGATAGCCTAGTGGTTAGAGCTTTGGCTAGTAACCGAAAGGTTGCAAGATCGAATTCCTGAGCTGACAAGGTAAAAATCTGTCGTTCTGCCCCTGAACAAGGCAGTTAACCCACTGTTCCTAGGCCGTCATTGAAAATAAGAATTTGTTCTTAACTGACCTGCCTAGTTAAATAAAGGTTAAAAAAAATGTTAAAGAATGTATATGGATCACTCAACACTTTACATGTCAGCTACTACCTTGAGTGAAATCACTGCAACACAACCTGTGTTGACGGTGGGGCTCGGGGGCAGTATTGAGAAATTTTGAAAAAAATATGTGCCCATTTTTAACTGCCTCCTACACCAACTCAGAAGCTAGGATATGCATATTATTAACACATTCGGATAGAAAACACTCTGAATTTTCTAAAACAGTTTGAATGGTGTCTGTAAGTATAACAAAACTCATATTGCAGGCAAAAACCTGTGAAAAAGAGATAAAAAAAAAATGTGAATTTTGTGACTGTACTATTTAGTGTCATTGTTTTATAGATACCATAGTGAGAAAGGATTCATTTCGCAACACCTACGGCTTCCACTAGATGTCAACGATCTTTATAAAGTTGTTTGAAGCGTCTATGATAAACAGAGAGCAAATTAGAATGCAAGGAAGTTGACATGTCATCACTTCATTTTTTTGGCGCCTGCGCATAAATCTGAGAAGCGTGAGTTTGTCATTAATTGTTTATCAAGACATAGGATAGGTTGTGTGAAAATATTACTGATGTTTAACGTTAAAAATGGACCAAAAGATTAATGCTAAACAAGGTTTGACATGTTTGAACGAACGTAAATAGATTATTTACTAGGTTTTTTTAGCTTTTCGGCGTGATTTTACAACCCCCCCCCACCATGTTTTGTGGGAGCATAATGAACGCTAACTACTTGGTGTTATTTGGACATAAATTATGAACTTTGTCAAAAGAAACCACATTTGTTCCGGACCTGGGATTCCTGGCAGTGCCTTCTGATGGAGATAATCAAAGGTAAGGGGATATTTACAATGTTATTATCGATATTAGATGATGCTAACTGTATAGCATAGCTTATTGTTCTTAGCATAGCACCCCGTTTATTGCAAAATGTGATTTCCCAGTAAAGTTATTTTGAGATCTGGCCATTCGGTAGCAATTACGAGATGATAATATATTATTCTTTGAATGACAATATCATAATTTACCAATGTTTTCAAATAGTAATTTTGTTATGTTCACCGGAAGCATTTCAGAGAAGAAAAAAATCTGAATTTCACGCTACTGTAAAATGCTGTTTTTGGATATAAATATGAACTTGATGGAACAAAAAATGCATGTATTGTATAACATAATGTCCTAGGAGTGTCATCTGATGGAGATTGACAAAGGTTAGTGCATAATTCTAGCTGGTTTCTGCTTTTGGTGACGCCTGACCTTGAATTGAAAATGGATGTTTGTACTTTTGTGGCTATGTACTGTCCTAACATAATCTAACTTTATGCTTTTGCCGTAAAGCCTCTTTGAAAATCGAACAATGTGGTTAGATTAAGGAGATGTTTATCTTTTAAATTGTGTAAAATAGTTGATTGTTTGAGAAATTGAAATTATTAGATTTTTGATGTTTTGAATTTCCAGCCTTGTTAGCAATCCCGACTCGGGGTTCATTGCTAACCTGTAGCCCCAACATCAACAAAGAGCTGCAGTTAGTTTCAGAATGGGTGACAAGGAATAAGTTAGTCCTAAATATTTCAAAAACTAAAAGCATTGTATTCACTAAACCCTAAACCTCAACTAAATCTTGTATTAAATTATGTGGAAATTGAGCAAGTTGAGGTGACTAAACTGCTTGGAGTAACCCTGGATGATAAACTTTCATGGTCAAAACATGTTGATACAACAGTAGCTAAGATGGGGAGAAGTCTGTCCGTAATAAAGCTCTGCTCTGCCTTCTTAACAACACTATCAACAAGGCAGGTCCTACCGGCTCTAGTTTTGTCACACCTGGACTACTGTTCAGTCGTTTGGTCAGGTGCCACAAAGAGGGACCTTGGAAAATTCCAATTGGCTCAGAACAGGGCAGCACGGCTGGCCCTTAAATGTACACGGAGAGCTAACATTAATAATATGCATGTAAATCTCACATGACTCAAAGTGGAGGAGTGATTGACTTCATCACTACTTGTTTTTGTAAGAAGTGTTGACAAGCTGAATGTACCGAGGTGTCTGTTTAAACTACTAGCACACAGCTCAGACACCCATGCATACCCCACAAGACATGCCACCAGAGGTCTTTTCACAATCCTAATGGCACTACATAGAACCATATCTACATGGAACTTTTCCACTTCAGGTAACTGATGGAAGCAGTAGAATCAGATTTAAAATACAGATAAAAATACATTGTATGCAACAGCGGGGACTGTGAAGAGACACACACAAAGGCACAGACACACATACACATGATAAGACATGCCCTCTACACACATGGATGTTGTATTGTAAATATGTGATAGTGGAGTAGTGGCCTGAGGGAACACACTAAATGTATTGGGTAAAGTGTTACTACATTTAATGTCAAGTAATATTTGAAATAACTGCCTTAATGTTGCTGGACCACAGTAATAAATATAAAAATACAAATGGGATTCCTACCCACACACATGCGCGCATGCACGCACACACACACACACACACACACACACACACACACACACACACACACACACACACACACACACACACACACACACACACACACACACACACACACACACACACACACACACACACACACACACACACACACACACACACACACACACACACACACACACACACCCCCACTGTGGCCTCAGACACTCTCTCCCTCTCTCCTCTTGCATTTATGCAAACACACATGTTGTGAAAGAGAGGTCTTAGGTGACCAGGTTTGAGGTTTTAAATGGGGGGTGTTGGTTTACCTGTCAGTGTTACCGGGGACAACTGAGTGGGAACACAATCTGTCCCTAAGCTAGACTATTATTTAACTCAAGACGCCCTGGTTCACCCTCCTCCGAAGTCATAGTTCATGCGGACTCAATCAAACAGTGTGTGCGTGTGCGTGCGTCTGTATGCATGTGTGTGTGCGTGGACAAGAGGCATGTTTTTCCATTGAAATAATTACATGTGGTTATGTAGTTGAGCTGTGCTATAATAAGTAGGGAAGAGAAAAGCCCACAAACCTGCTCTCTGAATGGGAAACTGGGGCTTTTCCTGTCCAAAATGACTGGTATTTACATACTTTGTCCCAAATATGCTTCCAGTTTCAGTATTAGTAGGCTTCAATCTCTTTACATGACAATGCTGTATATAAGACTATGATGAGCTTTACTAGAGTATGAAAATGGATTTGACTCTACGCGAGAGAAAACAGCGTTTTGTTTTTCTAGCAATCTGAAAGCAGAACTTTCTTACGTAAGAGCACATTTGGGTTGTCTGTATGTCTATCCATCCATTGCATGCTCCCCTCTGCAATCTCCCTACACCAAAATAGATCAACAGATCCGAGTTATCCTACAGTGTTGCATACTGTTATAGCATCTATAGTTTCTGAAGTTTGTACAATCCTTAGGATTCGATGACAATGAAAATAGCTCCTCACGAGGCATCACTGAGGGGGTAGGAACTTGGGGACTCTATCGGACCACAGGCTGGGTTCCTGTAAATAAGAAACCTGATGATATCCTAAAACAAACATGTTGGCTTTGCTAAAGACGTGACGGCTGCCAAGACACAGAGAGGTCCAGCCACTGACCACGAGGAGACCAGACCTCCCAGTCTTCCTCTGTCTCTCCCTCCCTCCCCTCTCTGTCTCCCCTACCTCCCCCCTAGTCTTAGAGGGAGAGAGAGAGAAAGAGAAAGAGAATGAGCCTGCTATTACCCAGGGTGCTCTGCAGTGGGAGTGTGTGATGACCACAGGACAAGCGAATTCCACTCCGACCGCACGCAAGCGGTTCAGCAAGTTCAGCCAAGGTTGCTCAACGCAGCGGTCACTCTCTGGAGTGGGGCTTGGCCTAAACCCTTGCCTGGTCACGGTCACAGAGGTTGAACACTATGTGACCGCTGGCTGGTCAAGTGCCCAGGGTGATCACTGATCACTTAAGAGCATATTGTGTTTTTCTGCCTTTCCATTTTGTTCTTCATCGGTTTTAACCAGCTCTGGATAAGAATGGGCATTTCCTAGAACACTGCTTTACACTGACCCATCACACGCATTAAAGGTCCAATGTTGCCGTTTTTACCTCTATATCAAATCACTTCGGGGTAACAATTAAGTGCCTTACTGTAATTGTTTTCAATTAAAATGGTCAAAAAGTAGGGGGAAAAATGCTCCCAAGCAAAGAGCAATTCATCAATCAAGAATTTTCCTAGGACTGTCTGTGAATGGTCTGAGTGGGGAGGGGGAAACTGAAAACTAGATGTTATTGGCAGAGAGTTTTCAAACTCTATTTCTTATTGGTCTATGAAGTAATTTACCGGCAATCCAAAACTCCATCCCACCAAAACAGGATGAAATTTCAGGCGGCCTTTTCTAACAGCTTTTACACTAAAAGGGCATTATCATAATTTTCTACATTTCACAGTATTACTCCAACCTTATAGTGTGGAAATATATATAAAACACAGGAAAATCACAGTTTTGTCTGTACTGGGCCTTCAAACACTGACCCAAGTGTAGTAGGTATGCTTAGATTGTCTACTCCTCCTGACACAGGTTTATTTCAGCTGAGCTGACCTCCAGACCATCACATGAATGACCTTTGACCCCTGCAGCCTGCCCCTGAACCAAGGGGTCAGCACTTAAGTTGGACAGACACATAGAAAGAGAGTGAGAGAAGAAAAGAAAAGAGAAAAGAAAAGAAGAGAAGAAAAGGAGAGAGGGAGAGAGGGAGAGAGAAGAAAGAAGAAAGAGAGAGAGAGAGAGAGAGAGAGAGAGAGAGAGAGAGAGAGAGAGAGAGAGAGAGAGAGAGAGGGAGGGAGGGAGGGAGGAAGGAAGGAAGGAAGGAAGGAAGGAAGGAAGGAAGGAAGGAAGGAAGGAAGGAAGGAAGGAAGGAAGGAAGGAAGGAAGGAAGGAAGGAAGGAAGGAAGGAAGGAAGGAAGGAAGGAAGGAAGGAAGGAAGGAAGGAAGGAAGGAAGGAAGGAAGGAAGGAAGGAAGAGTTTCATGCTAATATTGACTGCTATATTTGTTTTGTGTGTAGTCCTTTTACTGTATTACCTGGGACATTATTAGACTAGATTAGTTGAATGTATTCACCTTTGTCACCTGGTCAGGACTTACTGTTATAACATCTATCTCCATAACAGCTCCTTGGACAACTTACAGCTTATGCATGTGTAAGATAGAGATGCCTTTAGGCAGTCATTGAACAACTCAATCTATGTGTCATGAGCCCCGGTGGTAATCTGTTCATGTAGTGTGAGAGGGTAGAGTACAGCCAGAGGCTGGGAATGTGAACATGAACAGTGTGTGTGTGTGTGTGTGTGTGTGTGTGTGTGTGTGTGTGTGTGTGTGTGTGTGTGTGTGTGTGTGTGTGTGTGTGTGTGTGTGTGTGTGTGTGTGTGTGTGTGTGTGTGTGCGTGTGTGTGCGGTGTGTGTGTGTGTGTGCGTGTGGGCCTGACGGTGAGGAAAAACATCAGTCAGAAGCCCTCACAATGGCCCTGCAGCCACAGTACTCACATGTCACCCATCCACCCTGTTACAAACGGCAGGAGGAGTGGCTCCTCTACCGCAACTACGCCCCTATACCCCACAGTGTTCCCCTTCCCTCTTCCCCTCCTCCATTCCCCTCTTCTCCCTCTTCTATTTCTTTTCCCCCTCACTCCTTTTTTATTCTCTGCATTCACAACCGCAAAAATATGACCTCTTTTATTTGTAGTTCTACCCACCCTCACACCTCTCCACCCGACCCTGTCTCATTCTATTCATCACCACAGACTGCAGTGAAATGGAAGGAAAAGAAAGAATAAGGAAAAGAAAAGTGGAGGCTGGATGGCTTCCATCATGATTTAGTCAACTTTTACCTGTGTGAAATGTTGGCTTGAGGCCAAAAAGCAAACCAATACTCTTTCCATGAATGTGCGCGTGTGTGTGTGTGAATGTGCGCGTGTGTGTGTGTGTGTGTGTGTGTGTGTGTGTGTGTGTGTGTGTGTGTGTGTGTGTGTGTGTGTGTGTGTGTGTGTGAATGTGCGCGTGTGTGTGTGTGTGTGTGTGTGTGTGTGTGTGTGTGTGTGTGTGTGTGTGTGTGTGTGTGTGTGTGTGTGTGTGTGTGTGTGTGTGTGTGTGTGTGTGTGTGTGAATGTGCGTGCATGTGTGTGTGTGTGTGTCAGCATGTGAGTGTGACTGTTAGGGGTGTGGTTGAAATAAAGTTGGGTCATAAGCAACTCGTGAAAAGAAGACTGTATATCCGCCATACTATCAATACAATTAATCACACAAAAACTCACACACCCACTCACATACACAGACTGCCCAGCTAGCATGTAACGTTCTGAGAACCATAGCTGGGTGAGAGCTTGGTTATCCTACGGTTATTTTGCATACAACCTTCCAAGAACTTTCTGGTAATGGTGCAGGATAGTTGCTTGGCTTTGGAACATTCTCAGCATATTTAAAGAGCTTGACAAATCACATTATATTCTTGATAGTTCATTACTTTAACAGAATGTTTCCTAAAAGTTTAAACATGGTCTTAGGTAACTACCTTAAGATGAACACACACACTGTAAGTCGCTCTGGATAAGCGAAGGGGGAGGAAAAGGAGATACCTAGTCAGTTGCACAACTGAATATGTCTGTTGAATGACTGAAATGTAATGAAGTGAGTATCCTATCACCCCGCCTCATATGTTACATAACCCTTCTGGACTTTGTCTCTGGACATGTCATGGCTGATGGTCTGTTCTCTGCTGGAGCCATGGTTGGATAACCCCATGAGAGTTCATCATACCGCTCCACCCTCCTCCTCTCCTTTAAAGCGTACATAACATGGAGGAGAGGGAGGAGGGGAGGAGGAGGATGGTGGAGAATCAGAGACCATGTTGAAGAGTAATTGGTGTACAAGAACACCAGGCATTAGACTTAATCTAGCAACACAAGTGAAACCACCTGTTTCCCCTCTGTTTCCCCTCTCAACCAGATAGTGTGGTTAAGTCTGAAATGGCACCCTGTTTCCTATATATGCGCTACTTTTGGCCGGGGTTCATAGGACCATAGGGCTCCTGTTGATACCTGGAGTTTTGATACTGTGTACTTTAAATGATATGTACTGTATCTCTGAGAACTGTAACACTGAGAGTGATTGTCAATTTGCTTTGGCCCTAGTGTGGACACTTTTCAATGACCTTGTGTTTGGCATGGCACAAGTCTATTTTGTTTGAGTCCAAACTTCTGTTCCATTCTGTCGGAGTAAACAGACCAGTAGTAGAGTTCTATGTCTACCTCGTACAGTATGGGGACTTTGGACAGGAGGACTGGAGCTGAAACATGTAAGGAGGACGGGAGGAGGGGAGGAAGAGGAGAGGGGGAGGAAGAGGAGAGGGGGAGGTAGGACTTCAGAGGTGAGGGGGCTTACTCTGCTAAACTCATCAGGGGTCTTGGAGGCTGGGGAGATGTCCCTCATAGGGGCCCGCTTTACGTGATTTCACAGAGGCTGCACGGATTCCACCCTGATAATATCATCGTCATGAGAGCCCACCTGTGTAATGTCAAACATACACTGCAATTCCGTCTTTTCACAAGCAATTGGTGCACTTTCCCCAGTGGCTGAAGAACAATTTACTTATTATGTTTTGTTGGTTGTAATGAGAGCAAACTATGTCAGTACCTCCCTTTTCTCTTATCATGAAATCCTATTGACACTTGACTCGAATAAAACTGGAAAGGCTATTGACTCATTTAGATGTATTCGTCTGTGTGAATTTGCGCTCGTTAACCCCTTGTAACGTACTAAAGACATGGTATGACTCAAAGTTGAAGATCAGAGCTCTGTTTATCAAGGGTGCAGTGGAGTAGTGTGGCAATGACTGTCTGCTCATATCTGTGCCAGACAAGGTTGTCATGCTGTGTCTGAGATAGTAAAAACGGAGGAGGCCGAGAGAGTGTATGGGGGAGGAGAGAGGGTGTGTGTGTGTCACAGGAGGTTGGTGGCACCTTAATTGGGGAGGACGGGCTCATGGTTTTCATGTGTTTGATACCATTCCATTGACTCCGTTCCAGCCATTATTATGAGCCGTCCTCCACTCAGCAGCCTCCACTGGTGCGCGTGCGTGCCTGTCTGTCTTCGTTTATGTACTGTATGTCTGCGTACAATTGTCTGTTTACCATGGGGCAAATCCCCTTCCTCAAACTGACTTAATGACAGGTCTTAACTGGGGTCTGGGGGCTGCAGGGCTGGAGGCTGCAGGGAGTTGTGGGAGTTGTGGTGGTGGAAGCATGATGGGAACCAAGGCTCCTATCACCATCTCTCTTATTGGAACCAGGCCTTGACTATCTCCTGGAGAGGAACTGTCTACATGAGCCCCCCCCCCCCCATCCTCTGATGACTCCCCACAAAACCTCTACACAGCCCACCCCCAAACCAACCCCACTCTCCCCCCTGGAGCCCCACCCTCCTTCCCCTCATCCTCTCTTCCTTCCCCAGTCAGAACAACAAACCCGTGCAACTGAAGCCTGCGGCCTGCAGTGTCAGTCTCCTGTGACAGGAAGCCACATGAGAGAGAGAAACTGCCAGGGAGAGCAGAGAGAGGCACTTATGGCTGTAAGAGAATCTCCCTCTCTCTGTTCCTCTGTTCCCCCACTGGAAAAGACAGAATGAGAAGTTCCCAGTCCTATGGTGATCCACTTAACCCCCCTGGTTCTCATCATCTCTCTCTCTCTCTCTCTCTCTCTCTCTCTCTCTCTGGATCTCTCCTTCTCTCCGTCTTTCTTCTGTCGCACTGATGAAGATCAACCACTCCAACGCCAATAAGGCTCACAAACTCCATGTCTCGATCACCCTCATCACTAGACCGAAGCTCTACTCATAACTCATAACCTAAAATCCTACATGAACTGAACTCGGTGTCCAGCTAAGTCAAAACAGCCCTAAAATCATTCTATCATACTGATTGCTCGAGTGAAAAACAACACCAAATAAAGCATACCTTTAAATCCCAATCAACATTGTCTGCATGACTTAAGACCTGTTTGTTGAAAAACAAAACAACATTCATTTGATATCATATTAATCATCAGTTTTGTCTGCATGATTAAGACGGATGAAAACGATAAGGTATTCATTCAAATTGTCTTGAAGCCAGAGCGCTCTGTTTCTGGTTGGGTTTTAAAACTCTTTCCTGTCTAACGGTTTCACTCTGGCTCTGCAGGATTAAGTTGCATCCTGGGGAAAGTGGTGAATGACACACACAAACACACAAATGACAGTCTTTCCTGTCCCTCCCCCCTCCTCTGATTAGTGCTGGACACTTGGCTCTTATGCAGCCTGCTTATTAATTGGTCCGTTCTCAGTCGGATCCTGGAGAGGCTCCAGAGCGTGTTATGTGTCTGTAATTAAACTCTGGCCCACAGAGAGGAGGCTTGTGTGGGGAGGGCACAGTGTGTGTGTGTGTGTGTGTGTGTGTGTGTGTGTGTGTGTGTGTGTGTGTGTGTGTGTGTGTGTGTGTGTGTGTGTGTGTGTGTGTGTGTGTGTGTGTGTGTGTGTGTGTGTGTGTGTGTGTGTGTGTGTGTGTCATGGGGGATCTTGTGGGTTAGGGTGTGTGTGTGAGAGAGAGAGAAAGAGAGAGAGCTAGAAAGATAAATAGAGAGAGCTAGAGAGAGAGAGAGAGAGAGAGAGAGAGAGAGAGAGAGAGAGAGAGAGGGGGAAGAAACGAGAAAGGTTCACGTCACAGTTATCATGGCTCTTCTTGAGACGACTGCACTCTACACATCTCAGTTAGGACCAACGGAATCAAAATGTTTTTCATTCATGTTGTTGACTCACTTGTTGAGTTGAGTAGATGTCATACTCAGTAACTTGTAAAGACTTGCGGCGCGTCCGTGAGAAAGAATGCAGTCGTAGAAAGGGTGTTTCTCCGTACATGTATTTTTCTAATAACCATGAACAAGAGCAATGGAAACAGGGTTGTACTAGTGTAGTTTGAACCTTTGGACAGCACCGTCCCAAAGAGAAACATTTGAACAGTGTACCAACTGTCTACTCTGGCAGAGGTCCCAACCTCTGCTAATGTCATGCTAATTGGAACCAAATCTCCTGGTACCAGTCCAATACTAGAAGAGCTTTACCGTGGATTTACCTCTTCCATCCAAAACATTAACCTGCTATTATTAAATGTCACCCCTGGCCTGGCGTGTCACTTCCCTTGCCGTTGGTTGAATCCCTGGACGATGTTGGGGCTCCAGCGAGCCGTGTCTCCGCCCCACATGTGGAAACCATCGAAGCCCAGGCCGGAGACACGGGACTGGGCTTGTACTGGAACACTGCTCCCTCGGAACACGCTCTGGACCCTGCTTTCAGAGAGAGGTTAGGGCCAGAGCGGGTATGTGTGTTTGGTTAGAGCTAGCACCAAGGAAAAAGTGCAAGCCTGTATGTGTGTTTTAGCATGTGTGTGTGTTAGCGTGTGTGTATCTATGTGTATCGGCATCACTCCGTCGATACGGGCAGGGTCTGTCTCAGCCTCAGGACTCACTGATGTGGCCATTACATTCACAGGAAACTCCCCCACATTCCCTCTTCCCCCTCTTCCCATTACAACCGGGCAATTGGGAACGACAGCTGATTCCGGGAAACTGTCTCGCTGCACCGTCAAAAGTTTATGATTAACAAACAGCCGGAGGAACTCAAACCCTATGTAATGTTAGTGTGCTCTCTGCGGGCTGAAACTGGGGGCTTTGGTTGGCAACAGACTGTACAGCTCATACATTCTAGATGGATGGAAGTGGTTAGACTGGTTTGATCTGGATCCAAAACAGAGGGAAGATGTCTGACAGAGAACGAAACTTTGGCCTACTACAGTCTGTGTCTTACACTTACTGGAAGTAGAAATCCCATTACTGTACATGCAAGTCATTTTCCAGAATTTACATTGGACACATCCTACTGTAAATTTGTTTAACCTTGCTGCTCTCCCTGTAGAGATCGTTGGTGATTATGGAGGAGAGAAAGGTTGATTTGTAATGCAGTTAGATGTGGTGGGTGGGGTGGACCCCCACTCTCAGGAAGCGTGATGTATCCTGAACTGGTCCATAAATCCACAGGTATTTCAGGAGGAGGACAGATCTAGGCCTAGGGAAATGGGCCACTTTTCTACATCTCTCCAGACCTGACAACACAGCCCTCCAGGCCCCAGGCCCTCCCAGCCTGCCTACCCCCCACTAGCATCCTAGTACAGTCGAAGTTGAGTATTGAATCTGTGGCACAGCAACTAACAGTATGATATGAGCACAACTGTAAACATACACACACAACCCCAAAACAGCCTCAATCCTCAATTTCCTCCATTACGTTATTATTAATTTGACATTTAAAAGACAAAAACCCAGTTCCCCGTCTAAAAAGTACAAACATTTGATACAAAAGAGCTATTGTGTTATCTGACGTCAAATGCCATGAACAGGAAGGATACAAATAACACACCAGGAATCCATACAGGATGTTTTCATATACTTTATATTGTGCATTACTCTGGACACTTTGTTTCCCAATGCTTCATTCACTTGGCAGTTGTTTTCATGAAAAGAAACCCTGGAACTGGTAGAAGAATTGAGAGAAGAAAATCTAGAACTGGCAGAAACCATGCCTCAACAAAAAAAAACACAGGGGCAAAATGAGCACAACCTCTGGAGGATGTTTACTGTAAAACGTACAGTAACTGTTCAAATTTCACGTGTGTAAAGTTTCCTTAGCTTGTCAGTATAACGTACAGGTAACTGCCAAAATAAAGGAAACACCAACATAGTGTCTTAATAGGGCGTTTGGCCATCACAAGCCAGAACAGCTTCAATGCACCTAGGCATAGACTCTACAAGTGTCTGGAACTCTATTGGAGGGATCTGACACCATTCTTCCACGAGAAATTCCATCATTTGATGTTTTGTTGATGGTGGTGGAAAACGCTGTCTCAGGCTACGCTCCAGAATCTCCCATAAGTGTTCAATTTGGTTGTGATCTGGTGACTGAGACATACACACGAACCCTTTAAATGGCACCGGAGAAGATGACAGACATTGCGTTGTTTGTAACTTATTTTTTTACTTATTTTGTCATAATGTTGTCGTTACCATCTCTTATGACCGAAAATAACTTCTAGACATCAGGACTGCGATTACTCACCACAGACTAGCAGAATCTTCTTTTCCTTTCACGACTCTGATGAGCCCGACGCAAAGGATACGCTGCTTCCTCGGGAACAGGCCCCGATCCCCGTGATCTGCGCGAAAAGGAGGCAGAGAAAGAGGGGCCGAAGGTCCGGCTGCCTTCTGAGAATTCGCAGGCGATGGAATAAACCCCCACTTCCTTCCATTCTGCTAGCAAACATGCAATCTTTGAACAATACAATCGACGAGTTACGCGGAAGATTAAACTACCAACGGGACATTAAAAACTGTAACAACGTATGCTTCACGGAGTCTTGGCTGAACGACGACAACATCAACATACATCTTGCTGGTTATACGATGTGCCAGCAGGATGGAACAGTGGCGTCTGGTAAGACAAGGGGCGGCGGTCTATGTATTTTTGTAAACAACAGCTGGTGCACGATATCTAAGGAAGTCTCGAGCTATTGCTTGCCTGAGGAAGAGTTTCTCATGATATGCTGTATACTACACTACCTACCGAGAGAGATTTCATCTGTATTCTTTGTAGCTGCTTACAAACCACCACAGTCAGAGGCTGGCACTAAGACAGCATTGAATGAGCTGTATTCCACCATAAGCAAACAAGAAAACGCTCACCGAGAGGCGGTGCTCCTAGTAGCCGGGGACTCTAATGCAGGGAAACTTAAATCCTTTTTACCAAATTTCTATCAGCATGTTAAATTTGCAACGAAAGGAAAAATATCTCTGGACCACCTATACTCCACACATAGACACGCATACAAAACTCTCCCTCGCCCTCCATTTGGCAAATCGGACCATAATTATATCCTCCTGATTCCTGTTTACAAGCTAAATTTAAAGCAGGAAGCACCAGTGACTAGATCAATAAAAAAGTGGTCAGATGAAACAGATGCTAAGCTACAGGACTGTTTTGATAGCACAGACTGGAATATGTTCATGATTCCTCCGATGGCATTGAGGAGTACATCACATCAGTCATTGGCTCCATCAATAAGTGCATTGATGACATAGTCCCCACAGTGAATGTACGTACATACCCCAACCAAAAGCCATGGATTACAGGCAGCATCTGCACTGAGCTAAAGGCTTGAGCTGCCGCTTTCAAGGAGCGGGACTCTAACCCGGAAGCTTATAAGAAATCCCGATGTGCCCTCCAACGAACCATCAAACAGGCAAAACGTCAATACAGGACTAAGATCAAATCGTACTACACCGACTCTGAGGCTTGTCGGATGTGACAGGGCTTGCAAACCATTACAGACTACAAGGGGAAACACAGCCGAGAGCTGCCCAGTGACACGAGCCTACCAGATGAGCTAAACTACATCTATGCGCACTTCGAGGCAAATAACACTGAAACATGCATGAGAGCACCAGCTGTTCCCGGAAGACTGTGTGATCACGCTCTCCTTTAAACAGGTCAGCATTCACAAGGCCGCAGGGCCAGACGGATTACCAGGACGTGTACTGCGAGCATGTGCTGACCAACTGGCAAGTGTCTTCACTGACATTTTCAACCTCTCCCTGTCCGAGTCTGTAATACCAACATGTTTTAAGCAGACCACCATAGTACCTGTGCCCAAGAACACTAAGGTAACCTGCCTAAACGACTACGGACCCGTAACCCTCATGTCTGCAGCCATGAAGTGCCTTGAAAGGCTGGTCATGGCTCACATGGCCCCAACAGATCCACAGATGATGCAATCTCCATTGCACTCAACACTGCCCTTTCCCACCTGGACAAAAGGAACACCTATGTAAGAATGCTATTCATTGACTACAGCTCAGCGTTCAACACCATAGTGCCCTCAAAGCTCATCAATAAGCTAAGGCCCTTGGGACTAAACACCTCCCTCTGCAAGTGGATCCTGGCCTTCCTGACGGGCCGCCCCCAGGTGGTAAGGGTAGGTAACAACACATCCACCATGCTGATCCTCAACACAGGGGCCCCTCAGGGGTGCGTGCTCAGTCCCCTCCTGTGCTCCCTGTTCACTCATGACTGCACGGCCAGGCACGACTCCAACACCATCATTAAATTTGCTGATGACACAACAGTGGTAGGCCTGATCACTGACAACGACGAGACAGCCTATAGGGAGGTTAGATACCAGGCCGTGTGGTGCCAGACAACAACCTCTCCCTCAACATGATCAAGACAAAGGAGATGGTTGTGGACTACATGAAAAGGAGGACTGAGCATGCCCCCATTCTCATCGACAGGGCTGCAGGGGAGCAGGTTGAGAGCTTCAAGTTCCTTAGTGTCCACATCACCAACAAACTAACATGGTCCAAGCACACCAAGACAGTCGTGAAGAGGGCACGACAAAACCTATTCCCCCTCAGGAGACTGAAAAGATTTGGCATGGGTCCTCAGATCCTCAAAAGGTTCTACAGCTGCACCATCGAGAACATCCTGACGGGTTGCGTCACTGCCTGGTATGGCTACTGCTCGGCCTCCAACCGCAATTCACTGCAGAGGGTAGTGCGAACGGCCCAGTACATCACTGGGGCCAAGCTTCCTGCCATCCAGGACCTCTATACCAGGCGGTGTCAGAGGAAGGCACTAAAAATTGTCAAAGACGCCAGCCAGCCTAGTCATAGGCTGTTCTCTCTGCTACCGCACGGCAAGCAGTACCTGAGCACCAAGTCTAGGTCCAAGAGGCTTCTAAATATCTTCTACCCCCAAGCCATAAGACACCTGAACATCTAATCAAATGGCTACCCAGACTATTTGCATTGCTCCCTCACCCCCTCTTTACACCACTGCTACTCTCTGTTGTTATCTATGCATAGTCACTTTAATAACTCTACCTACATGTACATAGTACCTCAAATAACCGGTGCCTCTGCCCATTGACTCTGTATCTGTCACGACACCTACGGAAGGTGGCGCCCCTCCTCGCCCGGGCGGCACTCGGCGGTCGTCGTCGCTGGCCTACTAGCTGCCATCGATTTATGTTTCACGTTCTGTTAGTTAGGCCTAGGTTAGTTGCGCACCTGTTTTGTGTTAGTTGTTAGTGGGGAGGGGTATTTAGGCTAGCTAGTTAGGTTTGTTGTTTGTGTGGGATTGTTCGTTTGTCAGGGTGTGTTTTGTCATGAGGTTCTGTATTTTGGAGTTACGCTATTCGTTTTGGGCTGCGTCCCTGGTTACGTTCTTTTAAGGGTGGTGCATTTCTTTTTGCACACCTTGCACTCCATACCTTTGTATATTTTCCGTGTGGATATTTTATTAAATTCATTCACAGAATCATTCTGTCTCCTGCGCCTGACTCTCCTGAATCCACCCATTGTGACAGTATCGGTACCCCCCTGCTTATTGTCTCGCTGTTGTTATTTCATTGCTGGTCTTTAATTACTTGTTAGTTTTATCTCTTATTCTTATCTGTATTTTTTGAAACTGCATTGTTGGTTAGGGGCTCGTAAGTAAGCATTTCACTGTAAGGTCTACACCTGTTGTATTCGGCGCATGTGACTAATACAATTTAATATGATTTGATTTGATTTAAACCCTCTATGCTCCTTTGAGACCCCTCTTTTAAAGTTACTGTGATCTCTTCTTCCAGCCAAAATAATGGGCAACTGGGCATTTTTATACATGACCCTAAGCATGATGGGATGTTAAATGCTTAATTAACTCAGGAACCACACCTGTGTGGAAGCACCTACTTTCAATATACTTTGTATCCCTCCTTTACTCAAGTGTTTCCTTATTGTGGCAGTTACTTGTACGTAAATAGGTAGGGCCTGGAGTTTTTACGCCCATGTGTGTCACGGTTATCGATGCTGAAGGAGGACCAAAATGCAGCAGGACTGTGTTTGTTCATCTTGAACATTTATTAAACTCAAAATGAACACCAAACAACAAAACAAACTCACGATCACCGAACAGTCTTCTCAGGCTCATACACGCTAGACAAGAAACAATCTCCCACAAAAACCTACACCAAACAATTACCCATATATAGGACTCTCAATCAGAGGCAACGAGGAAGCACCTGCCTCCAATTGAGAGTCCCAAACCCCAATCAACCTAACATAGAAATACATTAACCAGACTACACATAGAAATACATAAACATAGACCATAAACCAAAAACCCGGAAATAATAAATCAAACGCCCTTTTACCAAAACACCACCCCGAACCACATAAAACAAATACCCTCTGCCACATCCTGACCAAACTACAATAACAATTAACCCTTATACTGGCCAGGACGTGACAATGTGGCCTGGTTGTGATCATACTCAGACCTAGTTATAGGCTACAGGTACATGTAGTGGCCAAAGATTTTCCTTCTCATTGCTCAGGTCACCTAATCCTAGCGACTGACAGTTAATGATTTGGGGAGTTCTATTCCTCAGGGCCCGTATTCCTAAAGCGTCTCAGGGTAAGAGTGGTGATCTAGAAGGCTAGTGTTATTCATTATGATCTAAAAGGCTAAACTGATCCTAGATAAGCACTCCTAGTCTGCGATGCTTTAGGAATACGGGCCCTGTACATGGCTGTTTGTAGAAAGGGTTCATTAGACTACGAAGTAAATGAGGGACCTAACAGACCAGCTCCCTGCAGCCCTGCACTTTGACCTGCTCTCCTGCTATAATTTACAGCCCTCTGTGTGCTGTTGTCTGTTGTCTTTAGGTGTGGTGACATGCTGATGGATTTGTAATCAACCCTCCTGTTTGTTTGTCAGGTCTCAATCGTTAGCAGTTTGTCTGACCTTGCAGACAGAGTGCGTGATCGTTCTCAGGTAGCCTACACAGACGTGACATCAAGAGTTGTAAAAGCTGCTCTTTTTGGCCTCTTTTCTGGCATTGAGGGAGGGGGGGAATGGAGTGCGTTTGTGTGTGTGTCTTACTCGAGAACTTAGAACAAAAAAGCATGTGGGACAGGTGTTGTGCGCAGGAAAACACTCCCTCCCCATACACACTGACCTATTTCTGTTGCTTCTAGGGAAAGGGACTGGCAACACTGCTGCCACAATCACGTAGGTTAGACACACACAAACACAAATCAAATCAAATGTATTTATATAGCCCTTCTTACATCAGCTGATATCTCAAAGTGCTGTACAGAAACCCAGCCTAAAACCCCAAAACAGCAAGCAATGCATGTGAAAGAAGCACACACACACACACACACACACACACACACACACACACACACACACACACACACACACACACACACACACACACACACACACACACACACACCACACACACACACACACACCACACACACACACACACACACACACACACACAAATCAAAGACCTTGAATAAAATCCAGGGTGCCACAACTAAACATTAATAAGGAATTCATGATCTATAGAGTGCTGTTGCATAAGTTCATGAAATATCGAAAGCTTCAGAGGCTGAAATATGTCTCCCTAATGTTCTAGCTCTGACATGGTCTGTGACATGATTTAAGGCGATAGCATTCCTCGGAACCCCTGAGATAACATAAAGCAGTGGAAAGGAGGGAAGAAAGAAACAAGCCCCATTTGTGTATTCGCTCTGTACTAACAGCACTGAGCAACTCTTTCATTGTAACTCACATGACACCTCCTCAAGCCTCTATGGCAACCGTCCATAATGACCAATAGTTAACTAGTTATGATGACCTCATCACTACTCGCCTCAGGTCGAGCAGAAAGTACTGGAAGTTTATTTAACCAGGCAAGTCAGTTAAGAACAAATTCTTATTTACAATGACGGCCTACCGGGGAACAGTGGTTTAACTGCCTTGTTCAGGGGCAGAACGACAGATTTTTACCTTGTCAGCTCAGGGATTCGATCCAGCAACCTTTCCGCTACTGGCCCAACGTTCTAACCACTAGGCTACCTGCTGCCCCCCAAGTTTAGATTGAGGTCATATGTGCTCTCAGTGAGGTGGGATAACATCAACAAAACCGCACAATGACACGGAGTTGACACTTGACACAAGCGCTGGCCATTGCCTTTACGGCTTTGAACACTTAGGAGAGAACAATTAAATGGACACAGGGGAGAGGCAGGCTAAAGCTAACTTTACCATTCTGTCATCTTCGGTCGAGTGCTGAAGCACAGCAAAGCTATGATGGTCACGATTCGTTAAGGAGGGTCCACTTGAAAGCTGTAATTCAGATACGTCAGTTGACTGTGTGTTTATCAAGTTTTGAAGCAAAGGGACAGATGCATTGTGAAATGTGGACTGTTTGATTTGGCAGCACAGCCGCAGTGCAAGGTCCACTGTATTTCTTTGGGGCATGAGACTGCCAAGGAGAGAAAGGGGGAGAGAGAGAGAGAGAGAGAGAGAGAGAGAGAGAGAGAGAGAGAGAGAGAGATACAAAGAAGAGACAGAGAGTGTGTGTTGTGTGTGTGCATGCCAGTGTGTGTGTGTGTACGTCAGTCGGGCAAACTCTCCAGAGTCTCCAATCAGAGACAAACACTCGCCCTCCTCCGTCATTTCATTTTGAAAAATGAGTTTTTCCATACCAATCAGAAAGCACAATTACAAAAATCCCCTCCTTCTCAGAGCAGGCACTGGAAACAATTTGGTGTAAAAAAGGCTTATTTTCCTAGAAAAAGCAGAGGAATCACATAAGGACATAACCACTTTCTTTTTTCAGCATGCTTCAATAGTTTTCTTCCATCTCTGTGGCTATGAACCGTGTCCTGACTCCTCAGCACAAAGGACCTTTGTCTTATCACGCGACATGACAGAGTATTTCTGACATGTTCACGGTCGACAATGAGGCGACCGTAACCCAGACCGTTACTGAACCGGCATCGCTAACCACACATGCTGGGTGAGACGGTCGAGTCAGCTTCCAGCCGTATGGTTTGATGTCACCTCCAGTTTCAAGCTCTAGACAGTGATGCAGGCGGGACAATAATGGTGACAGATAATATATCACTTCTCCTCAAGTCCCCAGAATGTCACATCTCTTCCTGTCCATCCTAAGGCTATGGGCCGTTGACCTCAAAATACAAAACCTGGGGGTGGACAGGTATCATATGGCAAGTAGAGGTGACTGTGGTGGTAATAGCACACACCCAAGCTATTCTCTCAGGGAAGTGGAGGGAACAATAAAACAGCACCCTATGGTGCTGTGCACTTTACTTGCAGTCAACGACACACTGTGATCAGATAGAGAGTAGCCTGGTCCCAGATCTGTTTGTGCTGCTGTATAGCCAACTTGTTTGACATGACATTGACCTGAGGAGTTGGCAAGACAACACAAACAGATCTGAGATCAGGCTACATATAGAGAGCTCAACAGGAGAATGTTATGACCATTCGCCAACAGTCTGGGTTGGAGGTTGAAAGCATATCCCTCTATCAGATGAAGATAATCAGATAAACATTATGTCATTCACATCAGGTGACTAGCAGGGCTCCGAGCCAAGTATGACATCTTCACCACAGACCACAGACCACAGAGCTCAAAACATAGCTTGCCTTACCTCCTCACAAATCCTAAAAGCAATGTTAGCTCTCTTCAAGATGCCCTAGGAGGCCTCACCAAGGGTTAAGTTTCATAGCTAACTCGAACGCGACATATCTGTGTGTGTGTGTGTGTGTGTGTGTGTGTGTGTGTGTGTGTGTGTGTGTGTGTGTGTGTGTGTGTGTGTGTGTGTGTGTGTGTGTGTGTGTGTGTGTGTGTGTGTGTGTGTGTGTGTGTGTGTGTGTGTGTGTGTGTGTGTGTGTGTGTTTGTGTGTGTGTGTACAAGCATGTTCCTCATAAATATCTGTCCCGTCTCACTTCACTATATGAGGCAACGGGTGGGGAATGTGAACCAGGGGCTATTTCTGGTTATTGGATATTTACCCTTTACTATGAACAGATAGATACTTATTAGACTACGCCAATACAAATGAGCCCAGACATGGGCTGCGTCATTATATCACTGCTGAAGACACTTTTATAAAGATGATTTGAAAGTATTATTCCAATGTATGATTTTATTTCGCTTTTTCTCCACCTTCCTCTTGTTTTTGTTTCTTTGTTAGTACTGTGAAGCGCTTTGTTACTTGTATTGAAAACCGCTTTGCAAAGAAAATTATTATTGTGTCCCAAATGGCACGCTATACAGCATAGTGTGCTACTTCTGACCAGAGCCCTATGGAGCCCTATGAGCCCTATGGTGCCTGGTCGAATTTAGCGCACTAAATAGGGAATAGGGTGCAATTTGAGACGAGTCATGGATGGAAAGAGAGGGCCATTATTGTTTTTCAACTCTACATATTCTTCACGTCAGTCTTCGTCAGTTGAATGTTGTGCTGTTTGCTAGCCAGCAAGCCAAGGGTTATGACAGAAATGTACACAGTAATGATGCCTTGTTAGAGCACATGCAGTATTCTAGATAGTACTGTGTTTTCATATAGATAACAGGTACAGTATATATGGTCATCGAAGCATGAAAGATCAAAGTGAACTGAAACTGAATGATTACATAGATAAGAGATGCTATGGCATAATTATATTCTCATATGACTCATTCTAATATTATTCGCTAACATTTTTATCAAAACTGTCTTATATAATATAGGATTGTATAGTATATACTTCATTACATAATTGTACACATATCATCACTCTTTCTCTTTATCATGTATCCCTGAGTAATAGCCTGATTATTATCTTGTCATTTTGACAGTGTTCTGATTCAGTTTGAAACCTAATGGCGATGTTCCTTCCCAGATATAATTCTAGATGATGAGACCCATGAGTCCAACGCTCTTGGCTTTGCCAGAGGAACAATGTGGCTTATGTAATATCGCTGACCCTCATCCAAACATCTGCTCGCTGATTCGAGGTGATCAGTCATACCAATGACAGTCACAAGTGTGCAGGTGAGGGGGGGGGCTAACCTCCCCCTCTGGAGAGGCCTTCCTTCATTCGGTGGTCAGATAAATATGTTACAGAAAAACGAGGAGGGGTGAGAACAGAGTAGACAGGGGAGAGAGAGAGAGAGGTCCACCTCAGGCCCAGTGTTGATTCTTCCAGAATGCATTGCTCAGGGGAATGCAGGGGTCAAGACTCTATTTCAGCAGGCCTGTAAATCCTCAGAACTTGTTTACAACACCTTTCTGAATCAGAGAGACAGAGGGAGAGAGAGAGAGAGAGAGAGGAATGAAAACTGGGTCTACATGTGACCCCTCCTCCCCCATTTCCTATCCTCCGCTATCTCCCTCCATCCCTACCTCCTCCTCTCACCTCCCAGGCTCAACCATGCAGCACACGCTGCCAACACACGGATGGCTTCCTCAGATTACTGCTGTGAAAAATGGTTTAGTCACACCGGCGAGCGCACCCACAACATTCCGGAGACATGACTGAGCATTTTCTCCCCACACACTCTCTCTATACAACTCTTTTTCTTTGACTCATTGCACTCCAGTCAAGACCTTCTCTTTCACTTTCTCCTTTTTTCTTTTTACACCGCTGGTCTTCTTCTCTTTTTCTCGTCCTCAGAATTTATCATGCTTCTCTGGTATCTCCAAATCAATTTCCTCCTTTTTTTTCAAGCACACCATAAAATAGCATTAATCTTACACACATCTGTTCTGTGTGTGATGTTTACGTGTGTGTGTGTGTGCATGTGTGTGTGCATGTGTGTGTGTGCGTGTGTGTGTGTGTGTGTGTGTGTGTGTGTGTGTGTGTGTGTGTGTGTGTGTGTGTGTGTGTGTGCGTGTGTGTGTGTGTGTGGGGGGGGGTGGGGGGGTAAGTGAAGGACAGAGAGACTAAAACGAATTGGGCTTGATGGAGGAGAATGTGAAGTGAGTGAATGCGGGGGGGTTGGAAGAGGAGCCATCTAAACGCGAGTGGTCAGAGGCATGCTATCCCTGTTTACGTGCCCACAAATTGACTTCGCTGGTGGAAAATGCCTCCGTGGAGAACTGCCCGCCTTCTGTGGTTGTTGTTTATTATTTCAAGCTTTCAAATTGTTGCATGTGTCGTCTTGCTCAGGGGGTGGAAAGCTCTGTTTTTGTTTGAGTGGTCTGAGCGTAAGCAAACAGAACCAACAGTGACATAGACCACACAACTCCAGATGTGTCCGTTTGTCTGAGGCGCTGAGCCTTTTGTCAGGCCTTCTTCCCAGCTGTGATTGGGGCCTCTCCCTACGCAAACATTGCTTTTGTACGGCATTCAATGTCAGTCAACCCGACAATAAGAAATCTCACCCTTTTATTATTAGGCTAAGACTTGACACCAAGAAAAAATGTCCTTCCATAATCATTTAACAGGCTCTTTCCTGCCTTTCGATCATCTCTCCTTCATTTGGAGGGACAAATGAGAGAGTCACAACAAGAGAAGAAATCTCTCCGCACACAAGGAAGGGTTGTCTCAAAGGCTAAGCGAAAGCTTTGCATTAAATCCAGTAAACATGACGGTGGAGAGACTTGATCAAACCTGGATTTGAATGGGGAGCTCTTATCTTACCATGAGCCTCTTGTGAAATAACATACCATGTATGAACTCAAATAAATCACAGACGTGTTCTTCAAACACATACCCTACCGCTTTCCTCTCCTCCCTGCTCTCCTTCACTCGCTTTCTCTCCCTCTCCCCCAATCAACAGCGCATAGACGTTAATCCACGATAGCAATAACAAATAATGAAATTGGGAAAATAAGTTGCAACATGGTAGAAAGAAAATATTTTTTCTGAAAATAAACCACAGTCCGCTTTGTATTGCAAAACAGCACCGTGTCAACAGTGTTAGGCGTCCAACACTCCGCGCCAAGGTCTCTGGGCTCTGGTGGAGAAAAACATGCTGGTCGGAAGATTGCCATGGGAGATTGGAACAGAGACTGTAAGGAGAAATGGAGAGAAGTAGGGAGAGGAGAGAGAGAGGAGGAGAGAGAAAGATGGTTTACTCTGAATGTGGTTTTGTAAAATTGGATTGCTGCTTCCAAATCTGCACATTGAAAGCTTTGTGGAACAATGTCCAGATACTGTAGTACACCGTAGCTGAAGCTGTTCCCATATATCCCTCAGCTACCAGAACAGCAATATTAACCGTATTGTTTATGCTTTCTACCCTCCTTTGTCCTCCCTAGCTCCCTCTCTTCGTATAATCTGTTCATCCTGTTTTGGGTGCTCTCTGTTACTTTTATCTTGTGCAGTAAGTCTTCTGGTATTTTTCTAAATACTCATCCTCATTGAGGAGAAAGTGTCGGTCCTACATTCATTTCTCTGAAGGTAATTACATAACTTGTGTAATTAATCATCCAAATTGACATAATGTATTTTTCCTGATGCCTGTTTTTTTTGTGACTTGATGAGGACCAGTTAACTCAGGCCCAAGTTCACCACCATAACTAGCCAAGTCCATTGGGTGGTCCGACTAAAAAGCATACATTGATCCATTTGACTTAGCCGTCAGGTTCCATCTCCACATCAGATCCGCTTTGCCTTCCTATGTTCTGGACCGTGTTTTATTTTTACAAAACGGAATCTAAATAGTTGAAGGAATCAGTCGCCCACATTGCTTGAAAATGACTCTCTCCCTCTGAGCGTACAACCCACCCAGCACCGGGGTGTGTGTGTGTGTGTGTGTGTGTGTGTGTGTGTGTGGTGTGGTGTGTGTGTGTGTGTGTGTGTGTGTGTGTGTGTGTGTGTGCGGGCTTGTGTGTGAAATTAGTGCCTTTGATATTTTAAGAAGAAATAAAAGCCTGTGATGTTAGATGAAGTGCCATTTAATATAGACAACGTGGAGAATTCAATCAATCAGATTTTTTATATGAATAAAGACTTGCTAAAGTGGCAAAATTCAGCATTTTGCCATGTCCATCCGTGCATCCTCTGTGACTTCTAGGAAGATTTTAACCCACTGAACCCCAAGATTTCTCCAAGTTTTCAATATAAAGCCCTAGTTATTTTGTTGCTTTGACAGGCATTACAGAAGATGATTATTTATTTCATGTGATTAGTGATTCACGTACGTCTGTCCCTCATTTTAAGGTCAACCCTGTTACGTGAACTGAACTCTTGTTTTAATACGGTGAAACTACTTTTTTTTTTTTTTTTTTTTTTTCTGAAGAAACATTGAGCGTCTAATAATCAAATCCTGGTGTAAACACAGGTGAGCTGGTTCTACTCTTTTTGGCCATTTTCTGTTGTTTAGTAGTGGAAGTGTTTTAACGATTTAAATGTTTTTGTGAAGTTTGCGTTCAATTGCCACACCCTGTTGCACACAACAAGCTTCCATTCCCCCTGTCACAAGGGGATTTATGGCTGATTTAATATGAAAACTTGTTTTTTATGGAGTTAAATACGTGCTCTATATAACAAAATGTTGAAATAAGTTAAATCAAAAATTGTAATTTTTTTTACTACAAGTTACACTTCTCAAAAGGCACCAAATTCCAAATTGGTGAAACCACCCATGAATTGGTCTCCAGTCTCACCCGGAGAGAGACAATGAAATGGCAGTGGAAAAAGGAAGTAACAAATTACATGACATATTTCCTTAGGGCCCCGAGCAAACCAACACTGTCGACACAAAGCTAGCTTCCTCCATCATGACCTGATGGTCATCTCTGTGTTTTGTCATAGCTAGTTTTCATCTGTTTACTATTCTTTCTAACGAATCACTTTGAATGTCAGTTCAAATTTTATTTGGATGGAAACTTAGATTGTATAATCACTTCTTATCTCATACTACTTTGGAGGTTAGGAAACTATTTGAACAGGATTTCCCACTGAGCACAGGTGTCAATTCAACGTCTCTTCCACGTTGGTTCAAGGTCATTTTATTGAAATGCCCTGGAAACAATGTTGATTCAACCAGTGCGTGTTGAACGGATTATAATGTACAAGGCCTTAAAGGTAGAGGGGGCGTGTCCAAATACTTCAATAATGGCATTGTTTACTATGAACGACCAACACACAGTAATGTGTGTGTGTGTGTGTGTGTGTGTGTGTGTGTGTGTGTGTGTGTGTGTGTGTGTGTGTGTGTGTGTGTGTGTGTGTGTGTGTGTGTGTGTGTGTGTGTGTTTGTGTGTGTGTGTGTGTGTGTGTGTGTTTGTGTGCGGGCTTGTGTGTGAAATTAGTGCCTTTGATATTTTAAGTAGAAATTGTACACCAATATTGAATTTTAAAAACCTGTTATGTTAAATGAAGTGCCCTTTAATATAGACAACATGGAGAATTCATTCAATCAGATTTTGTGTCGGTACATTGCCAATCAATTTCACCTAATTTCACCAGTCTAGTAGTGACTATTTCACATAATAGTCACTACTAGACTGGTAGCAATCTCCAGCAGAGTAAACATATTGGTTTGTTCCCGTTCTACCGTTCTAGCTACCGTTAGCTAATGTTACCAATAAAGAGCATCTCAATTTGGTAGCCATTTATTCCACCCTTGTCTGGAAAACACTCTTTTACTAGAATTGTTAAGATAGCTAACTCACTCTCTGTTTGTGTGTTGGTAGCAATGATGAATGTGTATAAATCTCCTATGGTTGGTTAGTTGGTTCTCAGCCAGTCTCAGCTGCCTAGCAATCTTGCTGCCAATTTAGTGATGCTAGTTAGCTAACAGCAAGCTGACAATATTGAAATGTCCATGTTAGGAATGCTTAGCTAGGCAGTTTCATAGAGGTCAATACAATTAGTGGGATGGTTAAATTGTGTATTGTTGTGTATTCTTTTGTAGGTGCTACAGAATCTGATTCCACCAACATGCACTACCAACCACTGGCTCTGCACAATATGAAGTTAAGTTGGCCAAATATTTACAAGCTGATGGCTAAGACAGCTCAATTTAGAGTGAGCATGGTATAAACATTAATCGGGTAGTGTTTGTATGGTTTGTGTTGTGGGGTTACAGGTGGTTAGAGGTAGCCTGAGGACCACAGAGTACCTTCCAGACCATGTAAACAATTTAGTCTACCCCTCTTCTCTTTTTACCTTTTCTTTTTGTACAACTCAGGTTATCTGGAGTCATTCCACGGTGCCCTGCTGAAAAATACCCCAAAGTGGGGCCATTTTGAGTGCACAAGCATGAGGGAGCGGACACACCTTGCAGTTATGGAGCACAATGGGACAGAAACCAGCAAGTGACACTGAAAGGTATAAAATCAAGACTACAACAGTAACAGCACAACCGCCTCACTATTTTCTCTGCAGATTCTCAAAACACAATACAAAGACATGTCTACAAAATTCCACTGCGAAGGGCTACTATTGACAAGGATGTTTTCTTTCTTTATTTCTTTCTTTAACCTTTATTTAACTAGGCAAGTCAGTTAAGAACAAATTCTTACTTACAATGACGGCCTACCAAAAGGCAAAAGGCCTCTTGCGGGGATGGGGGCCTGGGATTAAAATTAAAATAAATAAATGCAATATCAATATAGGACAAAACCCACATCACAACAAGAGAGACAGCAGAACACTATATAAAGAGAGACCTAAGACAACAACATAGCAAAGCAGCAACACATGACAACACAACATGGTAGCAACACAACATGGTAGCAGCACATAACATGGTACAAACATTATTGGGCACAGTCAACAGCACAAAGATCAAGAAGGTAGAGACAACAATACATCACACAAAGCAGCCACAACTGTCAGTAAGAACGTCCATGATTGAATCTTTGAATGAAGAGAATGAACTGTTCAGTTTGAGTGTTTGCTGCAGCTCGTTCCAGTCACTAGCTGCAGCGAACTGAAAAGAGGAGCGACCCAGGGATGCGTGTGCTTTGGGGACCTTTAACAGAATGTGACCGGCAGAACGGGTGTTATATGTGGAGGATGAGGGCTGCAGTAGATATCTCAGATAGGGGGGAGTGAGGCCTAAGAGGGTTTTGTAAATAAGCATCAACCAGTGCGTCTTGCGACGGGTATTTAGAGATGACTAGTTTATAGAGGAGGATAGAGTGCAGTGATGTGTCCAATAAGGATCATTGTCTGCAAATCTGATGGCCGAATGATAAAGAACGTCTAGTCACTCGACAGCACCCTTACCTGCCGATCTATAAACTTTGTCTCCGTAATCTAGCATGGGTAGGATCTGAATCAGGGTTAGTTTGGCAGCTGGGGTGAAAGAGGAGTGATTACGATAGAGGAAACCAAGTCTAGATTTAACTTTAGCATGCAGCTTTGATATGTGCTGAGAGAAGGACAGTGCACCGTCTAGCCATACTACCAAGTACTTGTTTGAGGTGACTACCTCAAGCTCTAAACCCTCAGAGGTAGTAATAACACCTGTGGGAAGAGGGGCATTCTTCTTACCAAACCACATGACCTTTGTTTTGGAGGTGTTCAGAACAAGGTTAAGGGTAGAGAAAGCTTGTTGGATACCAAGAAAGCTTTGTTGTAGTGCATTTAGCACAAAATCCGAGGAGGTGCCAACTGAGGAGTATAAGACTGTATTATCTGCATATAAATGTATGAGAGCTTCCTACTGCCTAAGATATGTTGTTGATATAAATTGAGAAGAGCGTGGGGCCTAGGATTGAGCCTTGGGGTACTCCCTTGGTGACAGGCAGTGGCCAAGACAGCAGATTTCCTGACTTTATACACCGCACTCTTTGAGAGAGGATGATCTGTCAAAGTCAATTGGCTGGGGGAGGTTTACAGACAGTACTTTGAGATGAGGAAGGGGTTTTTGGTTGTGCAGAGTTGTGCTTAGACAGTAAATACACTGCTCAAAAAAATAAAGGGAACACTTAAACAACACAATGTAACTCCAAGTCAATCACACTTCTGTGAAATCAAACTGTCCACTTAGGAAGCAACACTTATTGACAATGAATTTCACATGCTGTTGTGCAAATGGAATAGACAACAGGTGGAAATTATAGGCAATTAGCAAGACACCCCCAATAAAGGAGTGGTTCTGCAGGTGGTGACCACAGACCACTTCTCAGTTCCTATGCTTCCTGGTTGATGTTTTGGTCACTTTTGAATGCTGGCGGTGCTTTCACTCTAGTGGTAGCATGAGACGGAGTCTACAACCCACACAAGTGGATCAGGTAGTGCAGCTCATCCAGGATGGCACATCAATGCGAGCTGTGGCAAGAAGGTTTGCTGTGTCTGTCAGCGTAGTGTCCAGAGCATGGAGGCGCTACCAGGAGACAGGCCAGTACATCAGGAGACGTGGAGGAGGCCGTAGGAGGGCAACAACCCAGCAGCAGGACCGCTACCTCCGCCTTTGTGCAAGGAGGAGCAGGAGAAGCACTGCCAGAGCCCTGCAAAATGACCTCCAGCAGGCCACAAATGTGCATGTGTCTGCTCAAACGGTCAGAAACAGACTCCATGAGGGCGGTATGAGGGCGCCGACGTCCATAGGTGGGGGTTGTGCTTACAGCCCAACACCGTGCAGGACGTTTGGCATTTGCCAGAGAACACCAAGATTGGCAAATTCGCCACTGGCGCCCTGTGCTCTTCACAGATGAAAGCAGGTTCACACTGAGCACGTGACAGACGTGACAGAGTCTGGAGACGCCGTGGAGAACGTTCTGCTGCCTGCAACATCCTCCAGCATGACCGGTTTGGCGGTGGGTCAGTCATGGTGTGGGGTGGCATTTCTTTGGGGGCCGCACAGCCCTCCATGTGCTCGCCAGAGGTAGCCTGACTGCCATTAGGTACCGAGATGAGATCCGCAGACCCCTTGTGAGAACATATGCTGGTGCGGTTGGCCCTGGGTTCCTCCTAATGCAAGACAATGCTAGACCTCATGTGGCTGGAGTGTGTCAGCAGTTCCTGCTAGAGGAAGGCATTGATGCTATGGACTGGCCCGCCCGTTCCCCAGACCTGAATCCAATTGAGCCCATCTGGGACATCATGTCTCGCTCCATCCACCAACGCCACGTTGCACCACAGACTGTCCAGGAGTTGGCGGATGCTTTAGTCCAGGTCTGGGAGGAGATCCCTCAGGAGACCATCCGCCACCTCATCAGGAGCATGCCCAGGCGTTGTAGGGAGGTCATACAGGCACGTGGAGGCCACACACACTACTGAGCCTCATTTTGACTTGTTTTAAGGACATTACATCAAAGTTGGATCAGCCTGTAGTGTGGTTTTCCACTTTAATTTTGAGTGTGACTTCAAATCCAGACCTCCATGGGTTGATAAATTGGATTTCCATTGATTATTTGTGTGTGATTGTCTTGTCAGCACATTCAACTATGTAAAGAAAAAAGTATTTAATACGATTATGTCTTTCATTCAGATCTAGGATGTGTTGTTTAAGTGTTCCCTTTATTTTTTTGAGCAGTATATATTGTTGTGTATGAGAGCAATTGAAATGCCATTTCTCCTCAATCTCCCATACACAACAATTCATACTGTGTAAGAACTGCCTTCCTAGGACTTTTAACACCTTCTTTAGCCCCCCCAGCCCATTCACTTTGTTGACTGATCTTTCTTCTCAAAAGCAGCTCCCAATGTCCCCTCATTGTCCCTAAACAATACACTAGCTGGTCCCCACCTTTAACAACCTTTAACAACAAAGGCGTGTTGCCCTATGTCCCTTCCACAAAAAGCAGAAAATGCTAAGACCACAATCATGTCTTTCCAGGAGACATGCAGTACCAGCAAATCTTCTGCAAGAGGAACAAACAGTTTGTGGTTAAGAAGCTCTACACCACTTTAAGCACAAAGCACAAAGAGTCTCAGCATCCTCAGCCCACCATTGCCAGTGTACCGAAGTCGGATAATGGACTATGGCTGCATTTACACAGGCAGCCAATTCTGATTTTTTTCACAAATTGGTCTTCTGACCAATCAGATCAGTTCTGAAAAAGATCTGACGTGATTAAGACCAATTAGTGGGAAAAATATCAGAATTGGGCTGCCTGCGTAAACACAGCTAGTGTGGCTCAGCATAATACCATGTAGAACAGGGGTCTCTAACAGTGTTCCTGGAGAACTACGTCCTGTAGGTTTTTGCTCCAACCCCAGTTGTAACTAACCTGGTTCAGCTTATCAACCAGCTAATTATTAGAATCAGGTGTGCTAGATTCGGGTTGGAGTGAAAACGTACAGGATGGTAGCTCGCCAAGAACAGGGTTGGAGAGGCCTGATGTAGAACCATCATTAAAAAAATATGGATATTTTCTATCAATGTTCTAAATTTGTCTGCCCTTATGGATTCACAGAATATATGTATATAAGCTTTACAACGCTCTATGGCATCAAACAGATGCTAGACATTCAGATACCCAAATAATGTTTGTTTATTTGTCAAGATCTAAAATACAGGAGTGTGTACACTATTTAATGCTAACTCAAGAGAACTGGGTATTCAACAACAATGCTATATGGTAAAACTAACATACGCATGTTTTTATGAACAGTGTAGTACAGTTCAGTGTGTCCGAGTGTGTTTCAGGTGTAGACAGACAAGTGCAGAGAACAGTAGTTACATATTGTTACACCCAGGAGTCAAGGTAGACTACATTTGTTACCGGTATGGGACACCCAACTGTACGGATTATATATTAGTGGCACTGACCCAATGATATGCACACTCAATGATATGCACACTCACCAACGATACGGCCAATGTTCTCCGCTGGTGCCAACACGATAGGCTACTGTTGGCTGAATTAAATTAAGAATTTTGATAACTAAAAGGCAGAATAGAGTCATTTCATTGTCAACTCTTACAGCAATAGCCATTTGCTTTCCAAACAGTTTTTCGTGATTGTATTTTTAAATATTGCGATATGCCTGGCTGAGTCTCTGCTTTTCACTGACAGTCGCAATTCAACACTCATCTATTTGGTATTTGCAGCAAGCACTGCGATATAATTTTGATTTTAATTTTATAATTCACTGCAATATAGTTTTGGCAATTCAATTTACTTTAGGGAAAGCTTAGCATCCCCTAGACTTATGGACATGTTGCATCTGCCTTTTAATGTGGCATAAACACAACCAGTCAAGATGTTTTCATCTGATTGTCAGACAATCACTTAACAAAGGCGCTCCTGTAGGCTACCTACGCACAATCGTCCACTCACAAAATTATTTCAGCATCCAAACCCCAACAGTGCACTAGCAATTTGATGAATGGAAAGAAACATCTGTTACTAAACACCAACATGAATTGTAATGACATTTTGCGATTGTCATTAGGCCTACACTTGCAGCCTGAATTGATGTATCCACTGTTTTCCACGTGCGCCTCGGCCTCGGCCACTCATCTCTGCCTTGTCTGCAAGCGTCTTGGCCACTCATCTTTCCCTTGATAAAATGGAAGTGTTCTCCTCGAACCACAACCCAATTTGGAGCATATATACCTGGTTTCCAGTCAATTCGCACATTTTTCATGCGGCTGACATGCAGTAATGTTAAATAATGGTATAATAGCCTCTAGTTTTTTGGGCATGTTGTATTAAATGTGATAGGCTGACGTTTTACCATACCACCTTACTTTCACCCCTGGTTACATGAGGTAATGTGATTTACCCGAAAAAATTTGAAGACATCTTGTCTATTTCAAGTCTTCTCTCATTGATTGAGACATGTGTGTGTCCTCCTCAAAGTGCTTCGTGTCATGATGACAGAGACCTGTCTCGATCAATGAGTGAGAAGACTCTAAATGGACATGATGGCGGCGCACATTTTGTTGGATTACTTATGGAGCAAAACCATTTTTGTTTTAATAACGAGCAATTCAAACTGACCCCCTGCAACTGGACACAGACATTTTATGAGACTTTATAAGACAAAGACGGCATGAGTAAGGTTGGTCGAACATTCTCTGTGCTACACCAAACAGTACCTATCCTGTAAATCCCAGTAATGGATACCAAAAATCTTTGGTTAAATCTGGTGTAAGAATCTGTAACTACGATAACTGGTGATCAGCAGATGATGGGAGAGGTCATAATGAAATTGTCATTCCAAAAAAACACAGTAAGTTCAGGGAATACTTCTAAAACAGTGGGAGGAGTGATATGATCAAGCTGCCATTCAGCTCCTCATGAGTAATCTGCTTGAGTGGGATACATTTCACGGGATACAGTTCTGCTACAATGACTGTCTTTGTATCTAGAATCCACTGCAGGAAGAAGTCCAGGCACCACACAATATTGCCTTGAAGACAAAAAAATTAAATAAATTATACTCTATTCTACAGTTTGAACAACAGTTGAACTGTACCAGTGTAACATCAACATTAGGGTAAACTAGTTGAACATGCATACATGTGCACAGGCACTGTTACGCGGAGTGGAACAGGGGAACCCAAGAGCAGACTCAGACGAGGAGACTGGGATGAAGTAAACAAGGTATTCATTGAAACACAGGGGGAAGATGGAGTGCAGGTCAGGGGAAGCTCGGGCGGGTTGCTGGAAACCAGGTGCGGAGGCTGAGGCTGGAGTGAGAGGGGTTGAGACAGGGTAAGCAGGTCCGGAGGGGAATCCAAGGGAGTAGTAGAGTGTGGAATCCAGGACAGAGTAGCAGGATGACGAGACAGGGACCAGAGTCAGACCGGGCAGAACTGTAGCGGAGAGGAAAACAGCGTCAGGGAAGGAAAACAGGCACAACAGGATAACAGGATCTGAATAGTAACAAATGGCTAGAACCGTAGACTGACTGAGCAGAGATTACGATCTGGCAGCGTGGAAGTGGCAGGGCTGAGTATTTGTAGAGGTCTTGATTATGGAACAGGTTGCAGCTGGTGGGGATCTGCTCTGACTCCAGCACAACTGTCTCTGCCCACACAATCACACACACAGAGAGAGAGGGAGAGGGAAAGAGTACTGGGGGAGTGGCGGCAGGTCAAAGAGACACAGGATGAGCAGTAGAGGGCGTTCCAGGAGCAGATGTGACAGGCACAGAGATTACATTTACAACAATATCTAGCCTAATAGTGTCACGTGTGCTCCCTCACCGGCCTCTAGGTCACCAGGCTGCTCGTTATGGCTCCCACCTGTCACCATCGATGCACGCACCTGAGCGTCATCAGACTCACCTGGGCTCCATCACTTCCCTGATTACCTTCCCTATATATGTCACTCCCTTTGGTTCCTTCCCCAGGTGTTATTGTTTCTGTTCCTGTGTCATGTCTGTGCGTTGTACGTGTTTTCTTGTTTTGTATTATGCTACGTTTATTTAAACACTCACTCCCTGAACTTGCTTCCCGACTCTCAGCGCACTTGTTACAAATAGAAAGAAATATGGCATAACCCTCAACAATTCCACAGTGACAAGACTGTACAAATGAGCATACTGTAGGTAAGTAGGCAGACAGTATCTACCTACAGCCATGTCTATCAGGCATGCTTAGGCAAATATTCTTTATAGTAAAGCGGCTTCAGTTTTAGAGATTTACAACTGTGAATTGTTGTATTATTATTATTTCTCCTCATTGTTTGCTAGGGAGCTTAGCTAGCTAGCTTGCTAGATATACAATACTTGTTATTTAAATCTGTTTGGAATCATATCTTGCGTCATGCCTATAATTCTGTGAGATTGAAATGCAGGTCAAACGATCAAAATCATAACTGATGTCAACCCTCGTCAATTATGTTACATAGCTAGCTAGTAAAATTATTTACAGTTGCTGATGTTACACTTGTTTGCTAAGAAGTTACAGATACGAGCAGTGGTGTAAAGTACTTAAGTAAAAGTATTACTTAAGTCATTCTTTGGGGTATCTGTACTTTACTTTACTATTTATATTTTTGAAAAATGTTACTTTTACTCCACTACATTCCTAAATAAACACCCAAAAGTACTTTCTACATTTTGAATGCTTAGCAGGACAGAAAAATGGTCCAATTCATGCACTTATCAAGAGAACATGCCTGGTCATCCCAACTGCCTCTGATCTGGTGGACTCACTAAACACAAATGCTTAGATTGTAAATGATGTGTCAGTGTTGGAGTTTGCCCCTGGCCATCCGTAAATTAAAAAAAAAAAAGAAAATCGTGCCGTCTGCTTTGTTTAATATAAGTAATTTTAAATGATTTATACTTTTACTTTTGATACTTAAGTACATTTTAGCAATGACATTTACTTTTGATACTTAAGTAGATTTTAAACCATATACTTTTAGACTTTTATTCAAGTACTATTTTACTGGGTGATTTTCACTTGAGTCATTTTTTATGAAAGTGTCTTTACTTTTACTCAAGTATGATAATTGTGTATTTTTTCCACCACTGGAAACAAGGCGTGGTGCATAAGTTAGCAGGCTCCAGGCTAGCCAACTCTAGCTAGCCAACTCCAGTCACGTGCTAACGTTTGCTGGTAAACCTAGCTTTAGGTGGATGGTTGTAAACATTGTAGCATGCTGTTTAGTTGCTAGCCATATCTACCACTAAAAAGAGAAGAGGTTTTACAATCGACATACAAAAGATATCTGATTATAAACCTCTACTTTTTTCTTTTTTTAAAAACTTTTTACCCCTTTTTCTCCCCAAGTCAGTCTTGTACCATCGCTGCAATTCCCATAGTGACTCGGGAGAGGTGAAGGTGTCTATGTCTATTTCAGACCTCATGGCATTTTTCAAGGACGAGCATAAGAGCAGCAAAAGGAGAGAAGACCACTAAGTCTGGCATTGTGGAGAAGTGCAGCTATAGTGAAGGGCAACTTACCAGTTTGGTCAGGGCCAGCATGAGGGATAAAGTTTATCCTGTGTCAGTGAATGTAGCTGTTACGTTAAGTTTGAGCATCTTATACAGCTGTCAACATTCTATAAGAAAAGAGCCACTTAATCAATTATATAATCATTTAACAGATTACCCCGGATAGCAGACTTTGATGAGTGATAACTCAGTTCTTGAATGAATCTAAAAATCTATTGACATTCAGAATTCTTTGTTCTTTGACTTTGTTTAGACATCCAGTCTGTATTGTAGTTTCATGACCAGAGACAAATCTTCAAAGGCACAGTATTTATTTATTTGGAGTGGTACATGCATTCACACAGTCTTGATTTATAGGATCCTTCCCACTGTATGATTGATATGTCAAGTGGTAAAATCCCAAGTTATCAATAAACAAATTCAAAGAAAAAAACTGCACTTGTCCTCATGTGAAAATTACAGTTGATTAAATATTCTACAGCTGTAATGTCATCAACCAAATCCAACTTTATTTATACAGCGCATTTCTTACATCGAATGCATTTCAAGGTGTTCAAAGTCATGCATGGAAAGTCATGTGGCACTTAACATCCTTCCTCTTGGCAGGTCTCTATTGATGACCAGGGGATTCTCTCTACCACATGGGAATGCCTCCGTGGAGCTCATCAGTGTAGCCATGAAGACAATTTTGGCAGTTCCCAATATCGGCCGTACGGATGTGGAGTGCGAGTGGAGGAAGTCAGCCATGCCCAACCAGGTGCAGTCAGTTAGTGAAGGACCTGCACCCGGCTGAAGACTACAACCCTCTGTCCTGAGAGCCCACAGAGGAGGATCTTCAGTGGCTAAGGAACCATCTCCGGGGCAGGTTCAGTGGAATGACATGTCTCCTTGAACCTGAGCCAGAACAACCTCTACCCTCTCTGTCATCATTGTCTGTACCGGACATTGTTAAAAAACAAGGGCACCTGAGGCATGCAGGCATCCTGGCTGGCATGATGCTGTCGGTGGAGAAGCAGGAGGCTATAGGGCAGATAACAGTTGGACAGCGCACCAACCCCAACTGGCACACCATGAGGAAAGGGAGGTTGACGGCCAGCAATTATGGAACAGTGGTTAGGGTCAAGCGCATTACTGCTAAAAAGGGTCCTTAGATCAGTCGTTGGATGAGGTGTTGTCTGTAAAGTGGGGCACAGATAATGAAGAGGAGGGCACCAGACCATTCAGTGAGGCATCAAGGCAAATGACCACAGAGATGGATGTGCAGGAGTCAGGGCTTTGGGTCACGGGGTCTTGGATCCCGTGTGCCTCGCCGGATGGTCTGGTGGACAACACAGCAGTGGTGGATTTCAAGTGTCCATATGGTGCAAGGTACCTTACCATTGAAGAGGCAGTAAAGTCGAAGAATTTCTATTTCAAGGACGGAGGGTCTTACAGCCTCTGAAGACCATCCTTACTGGCACCAGGTCCAAGGTCAGCTCCACATCACTGGAAGGGACACCTGCTTCTTCGTTGTGTGTACCACCAAAGCTTCCATCACCATCCCCATCTGGCGTGACGACATCTGACAGACTCATATTGCTCCTCTTGTCAGTACCCGTTTTCAGGGAAGACAATGGTCCAAAAATATTCCACATAGTTCATACACACACACACTAGGCTCCCAGAATAGGTTATATTCCATACAAGTTTTGCTCAAAGCATCCAACTAAAGTAATGCAGTTAACGTAAGTTCAATCACAAAGGCTGGTCTGAGTGCATCTCCTCAGTTTCATTCAGCAGTACAAAACAATTTACATTGTATTCTATCATGGGCACAGTGGGAATTTATATCTGTGATGATTAAATTATGTATTTCCCTCAGAGTGAGAGAGTACATCACTTCCAGCATACTTGCTGAGGGTGTGGTTGATAATTTCTCTTTCCCACCAGGAAATGACAGCTACAGACCCGAGTGTTGTCACTGGGTTTCCGGTCCGCCCATCTGAAAGATAAAAAAATTGTTACTTTTACTAGTTAGCTACGTTGATTACTAAAATGATAACATCTATACTAAAATACCATAACCCACAGACTTGACTATAGTAACGGTCAAATAGACTGGGCTTAGGTCTACCTGCACATCTACTATCCTACTATGTAGATCGGGATTTCGGCTGGGATGGAGGTATTATCTGGAATGCTCAACTAGATGATCAAGACAGTCTAGGGTACTACATGCCCGAAGAGGTGAAGTACTGTGATGAGCTACACAACTGCTCTTCTTATTCTACACTAATTCTCAAGAGGAAAGTTAAAATCCTCAGCCGTAAGTAAGGTCACTGAGGAGGACCAACAGTGATAGGGGGATCGTCTGAAAGGGATTGACATGTAGGGATGTGACATAAGAATTTTGGGCTATGGCCAGAAGACCACGATTTCCACATTCTGGTCCTAAATCTGTGGCATGCGATGTTTGTAATGGCAGAATTTCACTGCGGTGTCAGGCTAGTTTGACACATTGTCTACTAGCCGAATCTGAAAAGTACTAGCCTCGGGCTAGCTTAATTTATATCTCTGCTGATATTTCTAACCGACTTCACAGGTCATTTGATTAGTCATGTACAACAGATGCACTCGTGGAACAAACTGTTTCTGGGTTTTGTATGGGGAAAACATTGAGCCCACAAGTCCTTTGTGAGCTAGCTAGCCAACTTTAGAAAATGTAGCTAACTAGCAAACCAAGGTTCCAAACTAGTTAGCCCACCAGGCGATATTTAGCTAGCTAGCTAACATTACTTAACCGTTTGTGTAGTCACACAGACACACGCTATCAGAGAGGATATTGTTGAACGAAATCATGCAAATGCTGTTCAGTTTTTCATCAGTTGAAAAAAATAGGCAATTGCTTCAACTTAAAGTCCCCCAAAGACCATACTGACACACATGGTTTTTCTTTGAGGTGTGTTTGAACCCACAACAGGTAGCCTAAAATGTCAGGTTAGAAACCAGATTTCAAAGTATCTGAAGTTAGCTGAGGAATTCAGCTATCGGACCTCTTCCATGGTGATGGTCACCCTTGAAACAACACCCTCAAAGGCATCCTACTCTGGTTTTTGACATTCAGGAGTAGGCTATGTTTGTGATCCTTTCAGATATAGCCTGGCCTTGGTTTGTCGTAAACAATTTTCAGTGGGAATTTAGTGCATATTTTGGAAAGATCGTGTTGGGTCATTGACGGACGCATATAGCCACTTTGTAAATAATATGCACATCACGGATACTTAACTCTATGCCTATGGAACCAACAGCCAAGACAGCCTAATCACAACTTTGAGGCCCCTGTAATGAATTCTAAAGCATCAAAAAGGCAAGAGGGAGACAAATCATGAAGCAATAAACATACATTTTACTGGAAGACAAAGAAAACAATTTAAAAAAAATGATGGACCAAAACTCTAAAAGATGTACAGTGCCTTGCAAAAGTATTAACCCCCTTGGCATTTTTCCTATTTTGTTGCATTACAAACTGTAATTTAAAATGATTTTTATTTGGATTTCATGTAATGGACATACACAAAATAGTCCTAATTGGTGAAGTGAAATATAAAAAAGGACTTGTGTCAAAAATTCAAAACAATGTAAATGGGAAAAGTGGTGCGTGCTTATGTATTCACCACCCTTGCTATGAAGTCCCTAAATAAGATCTGGTGCAACCGATTGCCTTCAGAAGTCAGTTAATTAGTTAAATAAAGTACACCTGTGTGCAATCTAAGTGTCACATGATCTGTCACATGATCTCAGTATATATACACCTGTTCTGAAAGGCCCCATAGTCTGCAACACCATTAAGGAAGGGGCACCACCATTAAGGAAGGGCACCACCATTAAGGAAGGGCACCACCATTAAGGAAGGGCACCACCATTAAGGAAGGGCACCACCATTAAGGAAGGGCACCACCATTAAGGAAGGGGCACCACCACGCAAGCAGCACCATGAAGACCAAGGAGCTCTCCAAACAGGTCAGAGACAAAGTTGTGGAGAAGTACAGATCAGGGTTGGGTTATAAAAAAATATCTGAAACTTTGAACATCCCACGAAGCACCTTTAAATCCATTATTAATAAATGGAAAGAATATTGCACCACAACATACCTGCCAAGAGAGGGCTGCCCACCAAAACTCATGGACCAGGCAAGTAGGGCATTAATGAGAGAGGCAACAAAGAGACCAAAGATAACCCTGAAGGAGCTGCAAAGCTCCACAGCGGAGATTGGAGTATCTCTCCATAGGGCCACTTTAAGCCATACACTCGACAGAGCTGGGCTCGACTGAAGAGTGGCCAGAAAAAAAGCCATTGCTTAAAAAAAAATAAGCAAACACGTTTGGTGTTCGCCATAAGGCATGTGGGAGACTCCCCAAACATATGGAAGAAGGTACTCTGATCAGATAAGACAAAAATGTCGTTTTTGGCCATCAAGGAAAATGCTATGTCTGGCGCAAACCCAACACCTCTCATCACCCTGAGAATACCATCCCCACAGTGAAGCATGGTGGTGGCAGAATCATGTTGTGGGGATGTTTTTCATCGGCAGGGACTGGGAAACTGGTCAGAATTGAAGAAATGATGGATGGAGCTAAATACAGGGAAATTCTGGAGGGAAACCTGTTTCAGTCTTCCAGAGATTTGAGACTGGGACGGAGGTTCAACTTCCAGCAGGACAATGACCCTAAGCATACTGCTAAAGAAACACTTGAGTGGTTTAAGGGGAAACATTTAAATGTCTTGGATGTCCAAGACATCAATCCAATTGAGAATCTGTGGTATGACTTAGATTGCTGTATACCAGCAGAACCCATCCAACTTGAAGGAGCTGGAGCAGTTTTGCCTTAAAGAATGGGCAAACATCCCAGTGGCTAGATGTGCCAAGCTTATAGAGACATACCCCAAGAGACTTGCAGCTGTAATTGCTGCAAAAGGTGGCTCTACAAAGTATTGACTTTGGGGGGGGGGGAATAGTTATGCACAAGTTTTTTTGTATTATTTCTTGTTTGTTTCACATTAGAAAATATGTAGCATCTTCAAAGTATGCTGTGTAAATCAAATGATACAACCCCCCCAAAAAATCTATTTTAATTACAGGTTGTAAGGCAACAAAATAGGAAAAATGCCAAGAGGGATGAATACTTTCGCATGCCACTGTATTGCTACATCAGCCTTTCTCAAAACCTGGTCCAGCGCCTGTCCATGGAGGAATACTTGCTGACCTGGGGCATATTTGTCTTGAATATGACGGCATATTTGAATCGAATAAATACTTGACATATGCCAACTTGCGCAATGCGCTGAACCTTGCATTCTGCAGTCTAGGTTGAAGATTGGATATATTTTGAACCTAGGCTGCAGTAAACAAATTGTGTTGACATTATGAAGTGTAGCTACACCAAAAGGTTATTCGAGGAACCATTAAAGGGGGTCTTTGAATAATGCCTTTAAAGAGGTTTCAATTTGAAGAACCGCTAAAATATATTCCAGAAATCCTTTCTTTTTAGTGTGGCGCGGGACTACTGCTGGGACGCGCAAGTGACAGTTATTTATCAAGCAAACGATACAATTGCCGCTTTCCAGATGTAGACATGGATCACATGCGTAAATTGATGAGGTCACATCTGAGCCAAACTCTGCTCAAATTCGAGGATTAGGTTACTTCCCCTCAAAATCTGATCCGCGCCCGGGAAAGCAAATGATGCGTAATCCGTTCACCAGCACAGAAGAGACACATCTTGTCACCGGTTATTGAGGATAAACTATTGCTCGCTCGTTTTAATGAGATGCGCCTTTCCACACTCTGGCTGTTCAGCAAACGAAAATACACTCTAATAAGGAAAGGTTCGTGGAGTATCCTTTAGGGGTTCTTCAAATTGAAACTGGGGGAACCCCAATAAATTCTTCGAAGAATAAAGGGGGATGTTAATTTGTTGATATTAATGTGTTGATGTTCTCCGTATCCATAGCCAGAATGGTTTTGCAGAGCATGGTAATCGAACATGTTTCCAGTTATATTCATGTGTATGGAGTTTGAAGTCTGTGAATCCCAAATAATAGTAATTATACAGATGATTAACATAACATGCACACTGCAGTATTTATACCTTGTTTTTTGTGGTTAATGGAAATGAAAAAACTGTTTTGATAATGATTTTTAAACACATACCTTGTCCATAATGTAGAGGCCTATGGTATATTCATTGAAGAGGTAAGAGAGAAATATGGTAAATGTGATCTGCATAATAATATACCAGCACCTATTGACATACCTTTGTATGCCTCTTCTTCATACCTGCAGACACAGACACAAAGGTGAGCAGTTTAGTCATCTGCACTCAATACAGCTAGCCTTCAACATATTCTTATAGCCTACATATTCTTACCTCTTTGTTGATTGATATCCATTGAATTGTGTCCATTTTCTGGTTTAGAAAGAGTTGCACAAATATGAAAGATTGATGGTATCATCATAAAACAATATCAATTTAGATCATACAAGGGACACACCTTACCTTAAATTGAGGAGACTTTACATATTTCATTTAAGTGCCAGACCTACTGTAGTTAGGATCTTGCAAGAACCCCCACCACCTAAGGAGGTTTCTCGATTAATCCCACCTCCTGTGAGGTTCTTGGAAGAACCTTTTGGGGGCAATTTTGAGTGTCAAGAATCCTAAGGTTCTTTGAAGAACTTTGAGGATCTTAGAAGAACCCTTGTTGAACCCCTCATTTTTAGTCTACCCGAAACTCAGCGAGATGGCAGTGAAGACGTTAATCCCCTTTTATTCTACCTACTTATGTGAGACCAGCTTCTTCTCTCTTCCTGCAAAAAAATATAAATATTGCAGCAGACTGGCTGTTAAAAAACACCTTGAGTGTCCCTCTCCTTCCCCCAGAGGTCTGAACTGTTGGTTTCCGGGAGACAGACACACCCGTCTCAATGATTAGGTGAGTCAAACATCTTGTACTATTCCATTTTTTTTTTGTATATATTCGATAGAAGGAAAGATGTATTTGTTTATAAAGATTCGGTTGTAACATTGTTTTTATTGACAGCAAAAGTATATGATTGTGTATAACGACTCAGTTATTTTTGTCTTGTCATTTATAGACAGACAGCCCCAGAACACAGCCCATAAACAGAGCCCCCGAAGACTGCCCATGAAGAAAGCACAGAGAGCGACACTGTCCATGACTACAACACAGACAGACACAGGCAGGCAGGCAAGCAGGCAAAAAGATAGACAGACAAACAAAGAGGAAGCCAAGTAAATACATAATTCATTCATTTTTATAAAGAAAAAGCGAGTTTCCATAATGTTTTACCAAAGCGGTCCCCAGAGGAATAAGGCCATGCCTTGCTGGTCCCTGGGCCCCAAAAAAAAAGTTTGAAAAAGGGCTGCTCTGACAAGCAAGAAATAAGTGGTGAGGGCGAGACAGTTACTTGTGTCAATCACACTTAGGTCCCTCCCAGCAGACGTAACCATGCATAGAGCTTTTAAAAAGGATCTGCGCACAACTGTTGCAGGACAGAGGGGGCTCTCTGCAGGGCAGAAAGAACACTTTAATCTGGATTTACCACCAGCCCTGTGCTTTAGATACATTATTTTATATTTACTTTACAATATCCACTCAACAAAAATGACTGCAAGTATCGTTTCTCCTTTCTTCGACTACAACGAAATGAACAAGGTAATGAATGTGTATTGCTTGCTTCGAGCTAGCTAATTGCTAACTAGCTGACTTGGTTAGCTTCGCCTAGTTCATTTAACTTTTTCGGGATTGTTCAGCAAACGTTAGCGAGTGTTTAATGCACGTTTTGGATCGTAAGTGACAAACTTATGACAAAGTATAAAGTGTTTACTGGCCGTTAACAATTCGGTACTTTTAATAATTAGCTACCTTACCAGGCAACGTAAGTTAACGCTGCTTCTGTCACATGTTTTTTTGTTTCTGGTCTTGAGTAGTTAGCGTCGCGATTTTATCATTTATTTTAAATGTTAGTTTACTAAGTGATCGCAAAAAAAATGATTATTTGAAAATGCAACACGTAGCTATCTATGAGTTCACATCTCATGGCATGCCAGCTATTTGGTTGAAAATGAGCAACATGCGGATTCAATCCTAGCTGCTACTAGTTTTCTTGCAACAATTTAAGCGCTTGTGTGTGTGCAAACTGTGCTGTTTCTCGCACGGATAACGTTATGGAAATCTCTCACACAGTACGAATTGTAAACAGTTGTGCCTAAGTTTGAAAATATTGGCTACAAAGGTTACATGTCAGCATTTGACTACGGTGTATCAAATAGCGATGGCTTTTGAGTTAGATTACCCGATGTTTACTGGTTATCGTTTTTAATCTTATTGTATTATCTATGATGTCTAACTATGTAAAAGGCATTGGTGCCTATCACTAGGCAAGCAATAACAGTTTTGCTGATTTCTAGTCAAAATGAATCAATCACAGCACGTTTTTGGACATATTCAGCAGTTATTACCTGATTTAAGTACAATACCATTGGAAATTCGTGTTGAAAGGTCATTTTATATTCTTAACTTAAATTGAAATGCTGTCGCTGCTTCAAAAAAATACATTTTGATAAATAGCCCAATGTCAAGAGTTTTTTTTTTTTTGTCAATCAATAATCAATATAGAGAAAAGGTGAAACGGAATGTACTATGTTTATCTACAAATGTGAAACAATAGTAATAATATTACATGTCTTTTTTTAAACGAGCACCTTACCACTGGTTACAGGACAACCTGCAGAAAAGCGAACTGCATTTTTGATAATGTCACCAAAACAAAAACGCAACACTGTTGTCCATACTCGTATCGATTGTCGTGTTAAAATCAATTAGATTCAATTAGCTAGAGGGGGGAGATGGGGGTTCACGTCCTGTTAAAAACTAACACCGCTCAAAAAGCCACTCGTGATCTGGAAATAATGTGTACATCGCTTGTTGTTAATCACTTCCATAAGATATTACGCTGAAATCAATAGAACAGGGGCAAACGTTTGGAGTGTCGTGCTGTTTTAAATGAACACTTCAGAGGCCACACCGAAACATGGAATAACCTATACATACATGGTTGGTTAGATGAGAACTTCTGGAATGTCTGATGTTGATTTGACTTGACTTTGGAAGAAGCTAACCACTTAGCAAGATGGCTAACTAGCTACTAAATTAGCAAACCAAATGCTGAACTGCAGAGCATTTGGCACATTTTTTAGACAGTAACTTAATAGTTCTAAGATATCTAACTGGTAAATATTTTAGGTTTGAATTCTACACAGTAACAAGAACACCTGGCTGCACAACAGTGAGTGACTCAAGGCCACAGTCTCTTGACTGGGGGACTACCTGTTAACTTTATAATGAGAAATTGTGACTGGTGAAATGAACGAAATCTTCTATCTCAAGGTATTGCACAAGTTGACTACAGGTATTTACTTAAAGTAGATACCTATCTATCCACATACATTTTGTATATGTTTCAACAGTATTGAAAAACCATCCCATGGCTATTTCCAAATATGCCGGTATAACACCTACCAATCTGAGGTAAAAAGGATGTACAATTCCACTCAGTTTTATTGGGTGAAAATGCAAGCTTGTTTAAGGTAGTAAAACAAACTGTCCACATTAGGGGAAATTGGCACAATATAAAATAATTTAATATGTCAAAGTAATTCAACATGTCAATTTAAGATGATAGTATGTTTCCTACTCAAACTGTTGCAATAATGACATTGTCACTCATTTAACCATTTAGTGTTGGGAAAAAATGCTTCTAATCAGAATTTATCTGGGTGCTTTAGACTAGAGCCTCTATAGCATCTGTGCAGCACCCTGAGGGTTTGCGGTCCGTACCATCACTGTCGAGCCAACATGCTATGGCCATAATTGTTTGGCAGTGCTTTTTATTTGATTTACAGCTAGTTAGAGTAAACGGATTGCACAATTGTCTTTAACTTGTGACTTTGGAGACCAGTGTTTCTATAGTGCTGTTGAACTAGTAAGTATATCATTAAGATTCTGGATCTGCTTTTGTAGTGGGTCTGGACTGTAACCAAACATGGCTAGCTCCAAATGTTTTGGGAGAATTGAGAAGGGGTATTTTTATTTATTCAGTACTGATTGACACTGACACTTTTTTATTAAGCATGACTGTTCTTTTCTTTGCAGAACAATAAGATGTTTAACTACAACAACAATACTTTCGGTGGGCCCCACTCCACATCTGTCCCAGTCTGCACTGGTGCCAACAACCCTCCCTCTTGTCCCCCCACTGGTTCCCTGCTGGACAGGAAGGTAGTGGGGGCCCCCTCTGCAGGGGGCAGTGGGCTGTTCCAGCGCCGCCACTCGGTCACCCTCCCCAATGCCAAATTCAACCAGAATCAGTTCATCAACAGTCTCAAAGCTGACCCCTCCTCGCTCCTGATTGGTGGTGGTGGCAGTAACAAGGAGAACCGCTTCCGGGACCGCTCCTTCTCTGAGACCGGGGATCGCCTCAAGCCGGGCAGCCAGCTCCAGTGCCTTGGCGGCGGGCAGGGCCAGCAGCAGCAGCAGGTCAACTCCAGCCGCTACAAGACGGAGCTGTGCCGGCCCTTCGAGGAGAACGGCACTTGCAAGTACGGCGACAAGTGCCAGTTTGCCCACGGCATGCACGAGCTGCGTAGCCTGAGCCGCCACCCAAAGTACAAGACGGAGCTGTGCCGCACCTTCCACACCATCGGCTTCTGCCCCTACGGCCCGCGCTGCCACTTCATCCACAACGCAGAGGAGCGCCGTGGCCCACCGCCACCGTTCTCCACTTTCAACAAGATGGAGCGCCCCCGCCTCCAGCACAGCTTCAGCTTCGCCGGCTTCCCCAGCCAGGGCGGTCTACAGGACAGCCCCACCTCGGTCACCCCGCCGCCCATCTTCTCCACAGAGGACCTGAGCGAGTGGCCCAGCAACCCCTTCACCTACTCCAGCCAGGAGTTGGTCAATCTGTTTGGCCCCAGCCTAGTAGGGGGGCCCCCTGTCTTGGAGCCCAACCTGCTGGCCCCGGCGCCGCACTCCCCCACTACCCCCTGCTTCTTCCGGCCCATGTCGGAGTGTCCCCCCAGCCCCCCGGACTCTCTCTCCGACCAGGAGGGCTACCAGAGCAGCCTGGGCAGTCAGAGCGGTTCCGAATCCCCCAGCCTGGATGCCTCACGCCGCCTGCCCATCTTCAGCAGGCTCTCCATCTCTGATGATTAGAGAGCCTACACACCCGATGGATGCATGGAGTGAGAGAGAAAGTGAGTGCCTGTCTCACCACGGTCCTGTCCCCCTCGTCTCCTGGCCTTGTTTACAACCCAGAAGTGGACATGGTTCTGTGTAGCAGTGTTGTAGCCACTGAGTCCAATCAGAAAACTCAGCTACCCTATTTCCCCCTCCCCCCATCTCAGATGACTCCAATTAGCCAACAGAGGTGTTTTTGTTTTACCCAATCAATCATTCAGCCAAGTGGTCACTCAAGAATCGTGAGTAGCAAGTTGGCCTTGGGTGAAGTGCTACAATAACGGTGAACAGTAGAAATCAGAGGGGATGGATAAGGTCTGTAGGAAGTTTCAGTATGTCCCAAGGCAGGATTCCCCTGTCGTTTTGTGTGTAGCGTTGCTGCATATCTTCATATTGCCATAGATGTGGCACAGGCAGCAATCTTCAAACATCCCATACTTTTATGTCTCGAGGACTTGACAAATTCGTGCTCCATTTAAAAAAAAAAGGTTCCCATTTCTCTTCAAGTTAAACCATCAAAAAAATGATTGGACTACCAGATTAAATGAAGTGCCTTAGTGTTGTCCGATCAATGTGCGGGACAACAATTGTTACTTTTTCCACGTCCTAATGATTGCAAAAAAATCTATTTTCCTCTTAAATAAAAAAAAACAAAAATGTTATTATGAGGACTGGACAAACACACAGATTTTTTATTTTTTTGAATCGGGGCTGGAAGAATTTTTCTTTTGGTGCTACTAAGAACCCTTAGTAAATGTCTACTGGTCTGTGGTTTCCTTAGTTGTGTGGAAGGAGTAGGACTGGTCATCAATGTAAACTGGTCGTTAAACATTCATATTTGAGCTTGGCCTGTCCCCCCCCGTTCTCCTAGCCCCCACTCGGCTCAATAGCTGACTGAGATGACACCTCAGTCGCCGCTGTCGAATCACATGAGCGCCATGCTCTCCCATCGATTCCACCTTGTTCAACTATATTGTTTTGTAAAACCTTCAAACGGAAGGTTTGCTTGTCACTGCTTATTTAACTTATCAAAATGTATTTATTGCTGATCTTAAAGCATTTTTTTTATTTTGTATTTATCTGGATAATGAAACGATAGAATATATTTTCTTTTATGTTAAATTATGATCTTCCGTATTAATCGTAAGATTATGAAGACTTTTTTTTTTTTTTTTTACAGGTAATATATTATACTGCAATGACATTTTTGTTTTGTAACTACACTTTGATTTATTTTGAAAGTGAATCTTAATTTAAATACAAAAAATGCAAATGTTTTTGCGTTTATATTTATTGTTTTTCCTCTTCCCTGATTGGACTGCGGTTTTCAGGTTCTCTATTTTGATGTCTTAATTTCTCTTCCAGTTGTGGGCTGCAGCAGCTCTCGAAGGCCCTCTAGAATGTAGTTGGAAGTTGGGGTAACAGTCCACTCCCTGTTATTTCACTGTCCTTTTGACTGGGAAAAATATAAATTTGAGTATTTAAAAGTCACTTAGCCTATATAACCAGCATTTATGCTGTAAACGACAAATAGAAAGCTCTTTATTTTAATTAGTTATGGATGCTCACCTATTCCGCAATACCATGCATACATTTACTAGCACTTTTAGTTGTGTTGTTGGACCACTCGTTCCCATAAGTGCCTATCAATACATTCCAGGTATCCCCAAGCGTTGTGCCTTTATCACATGTTTTATAACACAGCAGATTTAAGCCCAAACTTGTAGTTAAGTATAAAGGTTAACAGGATTGACACATGAAAAGCAACAGTTGAATGTATTCTTTATAGCAGCTGTTGCTGTTCACCACAGTAATTTCTTTGTTCTCATGTATTTTTTATTTTTTTTAAATGACAGATTGCAGTTTAAACTTAACTAATAAAACCCATATTTCTATTGAACGTCTGTCTTCCTGATTGACGAGTTGTTTGTGGCCGAGGTTGGCAACATTTCCGTTGTGTTTCTTATCACTGTTTATGTAATGATCATATACAGCAACCCTCACATCACATGACTAGGGTGAGAATATTTATCAGTGGAGAAAGCGGCCCATGTACTAGAAGCTGGCTCTATTTGGGCTGGGCATCGAAGGGGAACCATAGAGTTCATGTGGGTGAAGCGGTGCTATTGAAATCTTGAGCAAACAGCCCTGTTTGTTATCCTACCACATATCTGACTTATCTTGCTACAGTCTCTACACCAGCAAACTGGGGAACTTTGTTTGAAAGTTCCCATTGAAAAGCTAGCTACCCCCCCCCCCCACATAGTCAGACCAAAAAATTACTTAAACAGTTTTCCAGGAAAACATTTCCAAGACAGGAAATCCAACTTCTGTGCTTTCTCTCTCTGAAACTACTGTTGGTTGGTGTGCTATTCTACTGTGATTTTAAAGAAACGGAGGAACAGCAGCCATAACTTTCAGGGTTGCTACTTCTTGTCTTGAGGACCTAGATCAGCCTTTCACCATGGTTACTGTAAGGAAGGAGACTTGAGCTTTTACAGTGACTCTCCCAGTCCCTCAGTTCGGCCTGTTACAGCTGATGATTTGCAGTTTCAGTTCATTTGTTATTCCACACTAGGCAGAGCCAGGGCTGGTTCCCCTGAGGCCTGGACTTATCTCCAATTTCCTCACAGAGACAAGTTAGGAACCTGGCTGCTCCATTAGTCTAAGTCAGTTCAAACTTAAAGCAAAACAGTGGGGCTGCATGGACTGGTACTCAGGTTTTCATTGTAGTATGCTAAGCAAAAACATCTTGTTTAACTTCTTACCTCATGATCCAGCTACGACCTTGTTGGTTTAGTACTCTCTCGGCTGCCTTAACCCTTTTGAATGTAGCCTAGAAACCAAACCACTGCCTGCTAATGACTGAAACACCCAAGGCGTGACACTTTACTAGAGAGAAGTGTACTTGTTTCAACAAGTGGGTGGGTGTTGCCTGAAGGACAAGGTGTAAAATATTCTCAAGTGCTGTGAATCCTTACCACATCAGTGATTTCTGATTCCTTTGAACAGAGACTCCTGCAGGAGGATCACTGTGCCTTTAATGGTCCAGTGCAGTCAATGTTCCTGTGTTTTATATATATTCAACCAATGAACGCATGTAAAGTGATGGTCCCATGTGTCATGCGCTGAAATAAGACTCCAGAAATGTTCCATATGCACAAAAAGCACATTTCTCACATTTGTTTACATCCCTGTTAGTGAGCATTTCTGCTTTGCCAAGATAATCCATCCACCTGACAGGTGTGGCATATCAAGAAGCTGATTAAACAGCATGATCATTACACAGATGCACCTTCTGATGGGTACAAAAGGCAACTTTATAATGTGCAGTTCTGTCACAACACAATGCCAAAGATGTCCCAAATTTTGAGGGAGTGTGCAATAGGCATGCTGACTGCAGAAATGTCAACCAGACCTATTGACAGAATTTAATGATAATTTCTCTACTATAAGCCATTTTAGAGATTTTTGGCAGTAAGTCCAACTGACATCACAGCCACAGACTGCGTGTAACCACAAGCCCAGGACCTCCACATCCGGCTTCTTCACCTGCGGGATCGTCTGAGACCAGCCACCCAGACAGCTGATGAAAGTGAGGAGTATTTCTGTCTGTAATAAAGCCCTTTTGTGGGGGAAAAACTGATTCTGATTAGCTGGGCCTGGCTCCTAAGTTGGTGGGCCTATGTCCTCCCAGGCCCCTCCATGGCTGCCCCTCTGCCTAGTGATGTGAAATCCATAGATGAGGGTCTAATTTATTTATATATTGACTGATTTCCTTATGAACTGAGTAACATTTTTGCATGTTTTGTTCAGCATATACACTATATATACGAAAGTGTGGACACCCTTTATAATTGGTAGATTCTGCTATTTCAACCACACCCGTTGCTGGCAGATGTATAAAATCAAGCACACAGCCATGCAATCTCCATAGACAAACATTGTCAGTAGAATGGCCTTACTGAAGAGATCAGTGACTTTCAACGTAGCACCGTCATAGGATGCCACCTTTCCAACATAGTCGGTTTGTAAAATTTCTGCCACGCTGGTCAACTGTAAGTGCTGTTATTGTGAAGTGGAAACGTCTAGGAGCAACAATGGCTCAGCTGCGAAGTGGGAGTCCACACAAGCTCACAGAACGGGACTGCCGAGTGCTGAAGCACATAGCGTGTAAAAATTATCTGTCACTATCGCATTCCAAACGGCCTCTGGAAGAAATGTCAGCACAATAACTGTTTGTCGGGAGCTTCATGAAATGGGTTTCCATGGCTGAGCAGCCGCACACAAGCCTAAGATGAGCATACACAATGCCATGCGTCAGCTGGAGTGGTGGAAACGTGTTCTCTGGAGTGATGAATCACGCTTCACATCTGGCAGTCTGACGGACAAATCTAGGTTTGGAGGAGGCCAGGAGTATGCTACCTGTCCCAATGCATAGTGCCAACTGTAAAGTTTGGTGGAGGAGGAATAATGGTCAGGGACTGTTTTTCATGGTTTGGGCTAGGCCCCTTAGTTCCAGTAACGGGAAATCATAACGTTACGGCATACAATGACATTCTTTCCTGTTTCAGCATGACACTGCCCCCGTGCACAAAGCAAGGTCCATACAGAAATGGTTTGTCGAGATCGGTGTGGAAGAACTTGACTGGCCTGCACAGAGCCCTGACCTCATTGCCCAATGTCAGTGCCTGACCTCACTAATGCTCGTGGAAGCAAGTCAAATCAAATGTATTTATATAGCCTTTCTTACATCAGCTGATATCTCAAAGTGCTGTACAGAAACCCAGTCTAAAACCCCAAACAGCAAGCAATGCAGGTGTAGAAGTCCCTGCAGCAAGGTTCCAACATCTAGTGGAAAGCATTCCCAGAAGAGCGGAGGCTGTTATAGCAGCAAAGGGGGGGACCAACTCCATATTAATGCTCATGATTTTGGAATGAGATGTTTGACGAGCAGGTGTCCACATACTTTTGGTCATTTAGTTTATTTCCACACTATGTGTGGTTGGAATAATACTGTGAAATTATGAAAATGATGATAATGCCCTTTTAGTGTTGGTCGCCTGACATTTCAGCCTATTTCGGTGGGATGGAGTTTTGGCCTGCCTGGCAGTTAATTAGTTCATAGACCAATAAGGAAGAGTTCCAAACCTCTCTGCCAGTAGCCTATACGGAGTAGTCAGAAAATACTATTATACGGTTTTCAGGGTTACAGTATTTTCAACCTAACTTCCATTTCCCCTGAAAAACGGAAGTGAGAACTCCATTAAGGCGTCTTTCAACGCCTGCTACGCTAGGTTACTATGCCAATAACAGCTTGTTTTCAGTTTTTCCCTCCCCACTCAGACCACTGCCAGACAGTCCTAGCAAAATTCTTGCTTGTGAAATAGCTCTTTGCTAAGAAGCTATTTGTTTCATTGTTTTCAATTAAAATGGTCAAAAATCCCAGTCAGGTACTTCATTGTTACCCAGAAATGATTTGATACTGGCTGCATTGGGCCTTTAAGAAGTGCAGCTGCGGGAGAAAAGAGGAGACCAGACCAGTACTGTAGTTGATGCTCTAGATGTTGTAATTCTTCTATCAGCTGTATTTTCCCATGTGTTTGAAACAGAGAACAAACCGAGCGAGACAGACCGAGAGCTCCATACCTACTGGATTCTCCCTATCAGGCTAAAGCATTTGGCTCTGCATACATTAATAGCACTGAGGAAGGCCCAGATTTAAAAAGATGAGATGAGTGCACACATATTAGGGGGAAGGGGTGTGAGAGAAGTTGAGCTCTATTCGCCGGGGAGTGAAGGGGACTTGGGAACATCAACTTAAAGTAACACATGGGTAGGCCTATTTGACTGACCGATTCACCAACAGGCCTATTTGAATGACTGACAACAGTATTTGGCTAAGTTGAGTTTGCCAAAGTAAAGGCATGGATGGAGTTGATCATTGACAAAAGTGAGGGGGAAAAAATGTAATTGCAGGGAGTCGTTTTACTTGACAGCAGCCCTAAAGATGCTGATTATAGCACCAATACTAAAAGCGGGAGCCTGACTCAGATATAAACCTTTAGTAAAGGTTTATTACACAAGCAGAGATAATAACAAACTAGAAAACTTAAACAAAAGCAGAGTGAATATTAGAGCAGAGGGGCCATGCAATCTCTATCTCCCGTCCAGGCTGTATCACATCTGGCCGTGATTGGGAGTCCCATAGGGCGGCGCACGATTGTCCGGGTCTGGCCGTCATTGTAAATAAGAATTTATTCTTAACTGACTAAATAAAGGTTAAATTTAAAAAAAAAATGAAATGTTCCATTGTCATTACCTTTCTCATTGGTTAGGAGACGGCTGTAGCGACAGGGATGAGCTGATAGGGACAGATGGAGCGTGTTTTGCGTACTTTGCTCCCAGCCCCGTGACCCTGCTACAATTTCCCAGCCATTGTATGACTTTTTCCAAGACTCCAGTGCTGTGCTGGCTAAGTCAACCTGCAGGAGCGGAGCCCGAGTCCAGTCACGTGGTTCTCCACCTCCCACAGGCCGTGTCATAAGTAACTCCTCGCTCCTGACTGGCTGCGAATCAAGCCTACGACGACAACATTGGAAAAAAAGCAGTTGCAAGGAGGAACTATGATTTGAGAAGTGCGGTTTTGGCACCGACTAGGGTCTTTTCTCGTTACAGGCAAAGGCGGGGTAGTGTGAGATACTGGGTAGTGTGAGATACTGCTGCGGGGTCTTTCTAACCATCATCAGGGTGTGTGAAGGAAAAAACAAAGGCTGACACCCCTGGTGAAGGAGTGCTGTCTGTCCCTGAGGCTATGCTGGGCCCTGTGACTGAACACTCTTAGCCAAGACTGAACAGCACTACTTTCTCCAACAAACAGCTACAGACTGCCATACCTGTCAGCACTCATCATAAAGACTAGCTGTGTGTATGTGCGTGCGATACCTCACTGCTGTTCTTTTCTTTTCCATTAGAAGTGAAATAGTGGTGTGTTTGAACTTGACAGAACGTTCTAATTCGGTGAGTTGACCAAACACAGAACATAAAACAGCGTGAGGACTACTAAGGGGAAAACTAGGGGAAACTCCCATTGCTCTTTGATTGGCGTGAAAAGAATGGCTCGAGCAAACCGCTTATGACTAAAAAGACAAACATACTGCCTTTTGATACTCATATGAATACTTTATTACGGTTCCTCCTCTCTTTGGCAGTGAGCTATAACACACACACACAAGAAAAAGCATGTGACTACTGTATGATGTATGTAAAAGAATACACACACAGAGGGAAAAACAACAGAAAAAGGAGGAACTACCCAAAATAACACCATTGTTCAGCTAATCAGCCAAACTTCCCCTTAAAGCACTGGAGGAGTCATGGGAACGGGAGGCATGGTAACGGCCTATCAAGTCCCATTCGAGTCAGCAGAAGATTGATGGGTTTTCCTCGAGCTAAAAGCCACTTAAAGGGTGTCAATTAGTAGCCGACTGAGAGGCACTTTTCAGTCTCCCGGTAAACTCTCCCAGCAGTGGCTGTGTGCATGTGTGAAACCTGTCCAGCCTGCTCTCTCCTCTCGCCTAGTGCCCCAGGGGCTTGTAACCTGCTGAGCCACACAGCAGAGCACTGTTTAACCACAGACGGCCACAGCTATACACAATGAGCCATTACACAGCAGCCACAGCACACAGAGCGTCAGTACTTACATACCACCACTCTGCAGGCCAGGGAGAAACATCTGTATATACATTCAGGCCTGGTGGTGAACACTGAAAGGTCCAGAGTCCCAGATGAGTTGGTGCAATATGTTCTGTACTGTACTATACTGTGGGATGATGATGGTACAGTTGAAGTCGGAAGTTTACATACACTTCAGCAAAATACATTTAAACTCAGTTTTTCACAATTCCTGACATTTAATCCTAGCAAAAAGTCCCTGTCTTAGGTCAGTTAGGATCACCACTTTATTTTAAGAATGTGAAATGTCAGAATAATAGTAGCTTTTATTTCTTTCATCACATTCCCAGTGGGTCAGAAGTTTACATACACTCAATTATTATTTGGTAGCATTGCCTTTAAATTGTTTAACTTGGGTCAAAACTTTCGGGTAGCCTTCCACAAGCTTCCCACAATAAGTTGGGTGAGTTTTGGCCCATTCCTCCTGACAGAGCTGGTGTAACTGAATAAGGTTTTTAGGCCTCCTTGCTCGCACATGATTTTTCAGTTCTGCCCACAAATGTTCTATAGGATTGAGGTCAGGGCCTGTGATGGCCTCTCCAATACCTTGACTTTGTTGTCCTTAAGCAATTTTGCCACAACTTTGGAAGTATGTTTGGGGTCATTGTCCATTTGGAAGACCATTTGCGACCAAGATTTAACTTCCTGAAGAAGCAGTGGCTTCTTCCTTGATGAGCGGCCTTTCAGGTTATGTCGATATAGGACTCGTTTTACTGTGGATATAGATATTTTTGTACTTGTTTCCTCCATTATCTTCACAAGGTCATTTTCTGTTCTGGGATTGATTTGCACTTTTCACACCAAAGTACGTTAATCTCTAGGAGACAGAACGCGTCTCCTTCCTGAGCGGTATGACGGCTGCGTGGTCCCATGGTGTTTATACTTGTGTACTATTGTTTGTACAGATGAACGTGGTACCTTCAGGCGTTTGGAAATTGCTCCCAAGGATGAACCAGGCTTGTGGAGGTCTACAATTTTTTTTCTGAGGTCTTGGCTGATTTCTTTTGATTTTCCCATGATGTCAAGCAAAGAGGCACTGAGTTTGAAGGTAGGCCTTGAAATACATCCACAGGTACACCTCCAATTGACTCAAATGATGTCAATTAGCCAATCAGAAGCTTCTAAAGCCATGACATCATTTTCAGAAATTTCCAAAGCTGTTTAAAGGCATAGTCAACTTAGTGTATGTAAACTTCTGACCCACTGGAATTGTGATACAGTGAATTATAAGCGAAATAATCTGTCTGTAAACAATTGTTGGAAAAATGACTTGTGTCATGCACAAAGTAGATGTCCTAACCGACTTGCCAAAACCATAGTTCGTTAGCAAGAAATGTGTGGAGTGGTTGAAAAACAACTTTTAATGACTCCAACCTAAGTGTATGTAAACTTCCGACTTCAACTGTATATACTGAATGTACAAAACATTACAAACACCGTCCTAATATTGAGTTGCACTCCCTTTTGCCCTAAGAGCAGCCTCAATTCGTCGGGGCATTGATTCTACAAGGTGTCGAAAGCGTTCCACAGGGATGCTGTCCCATGTTGGCTGGAAGACCATTCTTGATACACACAGGAAACTGTTCAGCGTGAAAAACCCAGCAGCGTTGCAGTTCTTGACGCACTCAAACTGGTGCGCCTGGCACCTACTACCATACCGTTAAAATGCACTTAAATCTTTTGTCTTGCCCATTCAACCTCTGAATGGTACACATACGCAAAGTAGCAGCAGTGTAAAGGGGGGGCGGGCAATGCAAATAGTCTGGGTAGCCATTTCATTAGATATTCAGAAGTCTTATGGCTTGGGGGTAGAACCTGTTTAGAAGCCTCTTGGACCTAGACTTGGCGCTCCGGTACCGCTTGCCGTGCGGTAGCAGAGAGAACAGTCTATGACTTGGGTGGCTGGAGTCTTTGACAATTCTTTGGGCCTTCCTCCGACACCGCCTGGTATAGAGGTCCTGGATGGCAGGAAGCTTGGCCCCGGTGATGTACTGGGCCGTACGCACTACCCTATGTAGTGCCTTGTGGTCGGAGGCCAAATAGTTGCCATACTACAGTCCCACTGTAGCTCAGTTGGTAGAGCATGGCGCTTGCAACGCCAGGGTTGTGGGTTCAATTCCCATGGGGGGCCAGTATTTAAAAAAAAAATGTAATAAAAATGTATGCACTCTACTGTAAGTCGCTCTGAATAAGAGCGTCTGCTAAAATGACCCAAAAAAAATTACCAGGCAGTGATGCAACCTGTCAGGATTCTCTCGATTGTGCAGCTGTAAAACCTTTTGAGGATCTGAGGACCCATGCCAAATCTTTTCAGTCTCCTGTGACATCAATAAGGGATCATCGCTTTCACTTGGTCAGTCAATGTCATGGAAAGAGCATGTGTTCCTAATGTTTTGTACACTCAGTGTAGGCTAGTCTGTCTATGAGCAGTGTCCAGGAGGAAATCCGCCCAGTTGTGTATATGAGAGGTTCTGTGTCTGGCTTTCACCTGTGTTCCTGACACCGAGTACCACTTCTATAAAACATTGACAGACCTGCCTGGCTGGTACTCCCATCAGTCTCCCCTTGAGCAAACTCTGAGCCCTTACCTTCACCTCAGAGAAGCCAGCTAGAAAGACAGCGGCATTGCAATAGATCTATGACCAATCCTTCTTTTGTACACACAGGAACTGCTGAGGTTAATACAACACTGACTTCAGTCTGGTAGGTTGGTGAAGTGTTTTATTTTAATATACAGTATTGTACATGGTATTTTGAGAACATTCTAATTAACAACAAGGGGAATGTTAAAGACACCAAGTCACAAACACAGACAAACACACATACTGTGAGCAGACATGCACACACAAATTCAAAACACACACACACACACACACACAGGGCTCTACAGTTTTTACAAGGAGCACATGTGGTCCTGAGCTGAAAAATGTAGGAGCACATTGACAAATATTAAAGAGGCAATCCGCAGTTGAAATGATAACAAAAGGCTTGTTTCTGTAAAAGGTTGCGGGATGGGGCTGGAGAAATGTAACCACACTCAAACGCATAGATAGAGCTATGGATGCAAGGACTGACAATCCATGATATCAATATTTCCGTTTTTTGTTTTGAGGCTATACAGTCTTTGTTTACATTTACTTTGGGAAAAACAAGCTTTTATTTTGTCTGCTAAGCTCATGGGGCATTTATAAGTTATACTCTTCAAGAATCAATGGGTTTACATTATTAATTTATAAGTATAAAAAAATGGATGTATTAACTGCAGATTGCCCCTTTTAATGAGAATTGCCAGCAATTAAAAAATACAGGGTTTACCACCAGTAAAATAGATTTTTAAGATTGAGATATAGCCTACATTTATGGAATGGCGTTTGTTTTTTTGCATGTAAAAACCCCCACATCAAATAACACTATTTGACTGGTCAAATAAGCTTTTAATATGACATGTCAAATAATACAATTCTATTGTAGAATTCTGTGTGCTGAATTTGCAAGTGTAAGCCAAGAGCCACCATTATGATCACAGCCAAAGTTGTACAATACTGCGTTGGTAATAAGGAATTATTTTTTTCGATCGAATGGGAAAACGTCTGTGTGAGCATTTGGAATTAGAGCAGGATCAAATGAGCAGGATCAAAAATGTTTGCAAATATCTTTGATACAGATGTTATCACCAACTTCTGGGGTAACTAGCTAGCTTTAGCGGTGTACAAGATCTTCAGTTTCTTGGCAATTTCTCGCATGGAATAGCCTTTATTTCTCAGAACAAGAATAGACTAATGAGTTTCTGAAGAAAGTTCTTTGTTTCTGGCCATTTTGAGCCTGTAATCGAACCCACAAATGCTGATGCTCCAGATACTCAACTAGTCTAAAGGCCAGTTTTATTGCTTCTTTAATCAGAACAACAGTTTTCAGGTGTGCTAACATAATTGCAAAAGGGTTTTCTAATGCTCAATTAGCCTTTAAAAATGATAAACTTGGATTAGCTAACACAATTTGCCATTGGAACACAGGAGTGATGGTTGCTGATAATGGGCCTCTGTACGCCTATGTAGATATTTCATTAGAAATCACCCATTGCCAGCTACAATTGTCATTTACAACATTAACAATGTCTACACTGTATTTCTGATCAATTTGATGTCATTTTAAATGGACAAAAAAAAATGTGCTTTTCTTTTTTTCTATTTAACGCGTTTTTCTTAACTTCTTAAAGCATTGTTGGTTAAGGGCTTGTAAGTAAGCATTTCACTGTAAGGTCTACACCTGTTGTATTTGGCGCATGTGACAAATAACATTTGATTTTATTTTTGAAGGTGAACCGCCAATTCCACTGTTGTGGCTAAACCTTATTGTGGCTAGCTTCACATAGGTGGGTCCAACCACCATTAATCAAATAAGAACTGTCTTGTAAATTAGGAGTATTTTAGATGACACCACCTAGTTAGATAGTTAGCTAGTTAACTATAGCTACTGAAACAGATGTCATTTTGCTATGTTTTTGGGGAAGAACATTGTTTGCATCCCTCAGCTAGCTAGCTTTTTTATGTCCAGCAGTGATTGTGTAATCAATGTGTAATAACTACGTAAAACATTACTGAACGTGTTAAATTATGTGACGTGCAGTCATATTCAGGTCCTGATTGGTCAACAAGCCTATTTGAGGTGTCAAATTGTGTTAGCGTTACTTGACACGTCAAATAGCGTTATTTTTTTGTTACTTTTTTGACACACAAGACCCAAACAGCGTTCCATATACATTGGATCTATATGAATCCTCATCTCCTAAAAAAACGATTTTCCTTTCTTTCTGTGCCACCATGATTGCATACTACGGAGGCTGCGGAGAAATCATTACAACAATTATTACCTGGGTGATGTGTTTTCTATGGGCACTGGTATTCCCAAATTAAAATTCCTGGTAGCACAGCAAAATATTTAGGAGCATATGCCCCGAAAATGGTAGCACTGTAGAGCCCTGACACACACACACACACACACACACACACACACACACACACACACACACACACACACACACAGTCAAAGACACTTCAGGTGGCCAACGCCAGCAGGATTGGCTTGTGTCAGGTTGTAGTTGAATCCTGTCCTCACTCTGATCGGCTGGAGGCCCGGGTCTGTGCCTTGATGCAACACTTCCTGGTTATCATCATTTCCTAGAAAACACACAAAACAGGGCCCTTAACATGTAATAGATCTGGGTCCCACCGAAACAACAGAAGCGAGGTATTACATTACCAGTGTATATGGATTTCCATATTACTGGTCCATCTGAGTTTTATTCTGAATGACAAATACCCCCTCATCACGAGTTCTCTCGGCAACAGCCTGGGGCTTGAGGAAATTGCCGGTCATTGGTTTGTTTCAATAGGTTACCATATGGGTAGGGAGTCAGGGACCAATGTGAGCTCGTGTGAGGTAAACATTTACAGAAAACGTTGATCCAAAACAGACTATGTAAAACAAAACCTGGCCCAAAGAAAAATAGGGGATTGATTACTTAGATACCTATGGACGTCATCGGGGGTATTTTTATAACATTTCTTTGTTTTGCCATAATCCTTATCCATTCCTCAAGGGGAGAGGAGCTGGGTTCAGAAAGCACAGGGTGGCTACAGACCATGACAAACAGCTGTACGTCTGTTTGACTGCGTGAAGTGAAATGGGCCCAACTGATCAAATACAAATTTAACTTGTCAAAGTGTACTGTATGCAGTTTAGACAGGTGAGGAGTAATTGTGGAGCTAGGCGAACTTTCCTTTTCATTCCTTATCCATGGTGTTTCTGTTAGGTATAATTATGGTGTTTCTGGTAGGCAGGGTTGGGTAGGTTACTTTCTAAATGTAATCTGTTAGTTACCTGTCCAAAGTTGTAATCAGTAACATAATTTGGGGATTACCCAAACTCAGTAACATAATCTGATTACTTTTCCCTTAAAAGGCATAAGAAGAAGACAAAAAGGACCCATCAAACGCATTTGGTATGTTATCATAGTGGTCTCTGACTGGTCCGACTCGCTCCAATGGAACAAATTTAAACTTGAGCCTTTTTTCAATACCGAATTGATTGGAATTGAGAAAACAGAAAGATGTCAATTTATTAATATCCTTTCTGATTTTAAAAGTAATCCAAGAAGTAATCTGATTACAAAAACACAAAAAATCTGCTAACATAACTGATTAGTTCGTTAAAAAAATAATAATAATCTGATTACATGTAATCAGTTTCTCCCTAACCCTGCTACTTCTGAGGAGCTAGGAGGAGGTTCAAAAGGTGATAAACACCTGAATGTTTAGACTAGGCGTGGTTACAATGATGAAGGAGAGCGATTATTTTGTTGCAACTCACCGCAAATTTTTCTCAAATCTACTGTATCTAACCTACTAACGAAGACGCCATGTCTTCAGATGCCAACACCCTACACAACCAGTGTACTGCCACCACAATGCCGCCCCGATTCAGCCGGCCCACATTTAGCTTTTGATAACGATAAAAACTGTCTTCTTTAATCTCAAAAGATGATCTTGCTCCAGAAAAGGGCAGAAATCATAATCACAGGCGATTGTCCTGAGAACAAAAGGCCTTTTGGGACAAGTCAATCCTAAAGGGAAGCAGCAGGACTGAGGACAATGAGGAGCCCGGGAGATTATTCTGAACACTGCCTGGACCAAACCCAGCCGTTCCCCACCTGTTTCTGTTTCAATCACAGACATCCCTAGACACCAGGAAGTAAGGAGCAGTGAATCACTACTGTATCCATGGGAAATCCTGGTTTATAAATTATTGCTCTACTGTATGTCTGCTGATCGCTTTGTCTAATATAGCTACATCCATTGCTATAACTGTGAGATGGTCCACTTACAGTATGGGTCGTACAAGGCCCCTGGAGAATGCCCTCAGGAGCCGCCCCGATTCGGATCCTGATTACATTTAGAAAGTAACATGATCACCGACAACAATGAGACAGCCTATAGGGAGGAGGTCAGAGACCTGGCAGTGTGGTGCCAGGACAACAACCTCTCCCTCAACGTGAGTAAGACAAAGGAGCTGATCGTGGACTACAGGAAAAGGAGGGCCGAACACACCCCCATTCACATTGACAGGGCTGTAGTGGAGCGGATCAAGAGTTTCAAGTTCCTTGGTGTCCACATCACCAACAAACTATCATGGTCCAAACACACCAAGACAGTCATGAAAAGGGCACAACAACACCTTTTCCCCCTAAGGAGACTGAAAAGACTTGGCATGGGTCCCCAGATCCTCAAAGAGATTTACAGCTGCAACTGCTCCATCCAGATCCTATATACTAAGCGGTGTCAGAGGAAGGCCCAAAAAATTGTCAAAGACTCCAGTCACACAAGTCATAGACTATTCTCTCTACTGCCGCACGGCAAGCGGTACCGGAGCTCAAAGTTTAGATCCAAAAGGCTCCTTAACAACTTCTACCCCCAAGCCATAAGACTGCTGAACAATTAATCAAATGGCCACCCGGACGATTTACATTGACCCTTCTTGTTGCTACTACTCACTGTTTATTATCTATGCATAGTCACTTTACCCCTACCTACATGTACAAATGACCCCGACTAACCTGTACCCCTGCACATTGATTCGGTACCGTGTTACTTTTTACTATAGTTTATTTAGTAAATATTTTCTTAACTATTACTTGAACTGCATTGTTGGGTAAGGGCTTGTAAGTAAGCACTTCACGGTAAGGTCTACACCTGTTGTATTCGGCGCATGTGACAAATAAAATTTGATGACGCAAGAAACATACAGAACATTAAACAACTCCCTCACACAGCCACACTGTTGAGTGGAAACCGTTGAGATGTGGGGGAAGTGGAGTAGACTGGTCTATGAGGATGGAGTGAAAAGTCTAGGAGGAGGGGGCACTTGATAAGAAGAAGATAGAGGGGAACACATGAGTGTCATTCCAGTTTCCAGAGGAAATTTATTGACTTTGTCCAACACAGAGGCCGGTTGCACCAGTTGGTCGTAAGTGGGTTGCAACTCTAGGTCTGACGTAAAATGAGCTCTACGTCGAACCAACAAATTGGACCTGTTGCACCACCTGGGCATAAGCCCTTCTATGAGCTACACCTGGGCGCGGTGGTGTAAAGTACTTAAGTAAAAATACTTTAAAGTACACATTTTTGGGTTATCTGTCCTTACTTTTTATATTTTCGACTACTTTTACTTCACTACATTCCTTAAGAAAATATTGCACTTTTTACTCCATACATTTTAATGACACCCAAAAGTATTCGTTACATTTTGAATGCTTAGCAGGACAGGAAAATAGTCCAATTCACGCACTTATCAACCAAGCATCCCTGGTCATCCCTACTGCCTCTGATCTGGCGGACTCACTAAACTCACATGCTTAGTCTGTAAACGAATACTAGCCTTCCCTGTGGCTCAGTTGGTATAGCAGTTGGTAGAGCATGGTGTTTGCAACGCAAGCATGGTGTGTGCAACGCAAGGGTTGTGGGTTCGATTCCCATGGGGGGCCAGTACAACAAAAAAAGAATGCATGAAATGTATGCATTCACTACTGTAAGTCGCTCTGGATAAGAGCGTCTGCTAAATGACTAAAATGTAAATGTAAAAGATGTGTGCCCGTGGCTTTCCGTTAATTTAAAAAACAAGAAAATGGTGCCATCAGTTTTGCTTAATATAAGAAATTTGAAATTATTTATACTTTTACTTTTGATACTTGAGTATATTTTAAACCAAATACTTTTACTCAAGTAGGACTTTACTGAGTGACTTTTACTTGAGACATTTTCTATTAAGGTATCTTTACATTTACCCAAGTATGACAGTTGGATACTTTTTCCACCACTGCCTGGGCGTAGCTTCTACGCTTAGTAGGGAGCAGGCATAGGGTGTTCAATTGGGACCATCTTCTTTCATGATATGCACTGAAAATAATAGTGATCTATACATTTCAAAACAATGTGAGTCTCGTGTTCAGATTTCATAACCTCTGGGGTCTTTTCGAATTGCCTATGCACGAGTCAATAATACACTTGATTTATGCTACATGGCATGCTAAATCTGTCTGATCAGATATTAGCAAACAAATAGATGAGCTGCCACCTCCAATTATTTGCCCAGACAGATCAAATAACCAAATATACAAACAGAGATTCAGTGAAACAAAATCGCATTGATTGTTAGACAAGTCAAGGGCTTTTAGTCGGCATATAGCCCCTATAGGCTTACGCGAGTGAAAAGCAAAATAATCAACCTGTTATACTATGCTAGCGTAGGCTACATAGCTAGCTAACATGCACTTTTAGAAGAGCAAACAAAACAAAAAATTCAAATCATGAACACTCACCTCAATGAGTTTCCATGACATCAATGTCACATGCCCCTTTATTTCAGTCCCCAGAATCTGACCTCTTGACCTTCCAAGACTATCATACAGCACGCTGCTATGCCCTCCCTGAGACAAATACACACGTAGCCGAAAGATAAGCAAACAATAAATACAGACCAAACTAGTCTGGCGGTCCCCACATGCCTGGTAAACGTTCTTCTCTAAACAGCCATCCGTGTTTCAGGCCTCCATTTTTCTACCTAGACTTTCAAACAATGGTTGGGTTGTACCAAAGCAGAAGTGAATGCTGGGGGGCGATGAGGAGGAAATGGTTCACTCCAGCAGTGAGATAAACTTCATGTGAATTTTATCTATCTCTCTCTCTCTCTCTCTCTCTCTCTCTCATTACAATCACAGACCGAGGCAGCTCAAATTCATTTTTACGGCATTTTAAAGTAACTGTACAATGAAAAGTTCACATTCTGTTAATTCATCCCCAAATATTATTATTGACTCATCCTATTTGTGGCCAAAGCACTTCAAAAACCCCACTTCAAACTTGTATCTAAAAAGGTTTTTATTGCTATTTACTCATCAAGGATGATGTCATCCTCCTTAGGAGGATGAGCTGGCCAATCAGCAGTCTATTCACAAGAATATTTGTAATGACCGGTATACGCCCACACCCTTCCAACACAGAAAAGCTGCTTTTTAACATATGTAATTAATCCTTTTTTAAAAGAAAACAATTTCCCTCATATTATAATGAATTATAGATCAGATTTCATAGAAATCTGGAAACACTGGATAGTTCTTTTAACACAACCACACTCAAACAGGCCCGGAGATGAGTCAAGATAGTTATGGAGGATTTGCTTATGACGGACTTTTTCCCCCTTCCAAAAAGAAGCAAAACAAGACAAAATGGGTCAGTCGTAGTGAGGCACCAGAGAGAATAACAACTCGGATGGAGGAGGACAGATCCTCTCTTCTCCTCTACAGGGCATTGTGGGAAGCAGAGATGACATATTAGAAGGAAAGTGGAATTCAAGAAAAATGAGATGGTGTGTGTCGGAGGGAGCTGAGCGATAGAAAGCGCTCTGCAGGCAGGGGTCCAGGTCAGCGATAGGGGATGGGGAACAGAACAGGAGCTCTGCATCTGTCTGTCAGAGGGGGCTCCTGTATCCACCCCTCCACCTTTAATTTATGGCCCCTCAGACGGAGACAGTCGGGATCAGGGAAGGAGATAAAGGGGAGTCTTGAAATGAACACCTTGGTAAAACCTGCCGCTGTATAAAGTAACGCAGGGCGGGGGGGGCTCTCCTGCTGGAGCTGAACCAAGTCCATCTCCACCCCAGCAGCCTACGCCAAGCTCTCTATTGGCCAGTCTCTGGTAACAACATGGGGCCTATAGGAGCCTAGGGCTATACTGTAGCAGGGTGTTAGCCCTAGGCACACACACACACAGAGAGGGGAACTAACAACACTCCCACCACCATCCTCCAAGCCTCTCTGGTTCTCTGCTGTACTGAGCACTCCGCCTGTTTGAAGTCTTACATAATAGTTTGTAAATAGCCCCTTCTTTCTCTCAGTTTCACAGGCCCGGGCCCAAGACAAACCTCACCAATAATCAAATCAAACTGCTAAATTACAGAGGGGCTATTACCACTCGGCACGCAGTTCAACTTCTCAGCGCAGAGATCCAGCCAGTCATGGGACCTTGACCCTTGTGGAGCTCCAGAACTGCAGCAAGAGAGCAGCTGATTGCTAATAATGAGTCAGTGTGCATGGAGCTTGTATCCCAGGCAGCTAGAGACTCTTCTGGGCCGTGCGGTTGTGTTTTTCCCCCCTCCCCGGTACTCCCCTACCCCACTCCTCCCACCCTCTACCCCTTAGGCCCGCTGGAAACATTGAGTCAGCCAAGCCAAGGCCCCTTTTGTTTCATGTTTATCTATGTGCCTCTAATGGGAGGCATTGGACCACGCTGGGTTACAGAAGAACATTGCAGCTCCGCTCGGCTATGCTGCTGCCGTCTGTCTGGGCTACTAATAAGAACACCTGGGTTCAAGTACTATTCAGAAATCTTTTAAATATGTTGATTGTTTGCACTAGCCTGCCAGAGTGCCAGGTGGGTGAGGTTTGTACGTTAACTACTTTTCTATTGGTTCCATTGAGACAGGCAAGTTCAATCAAGCGCAGATAAAGAATTGAAAAGGATTTCAAATAGTATTTGAACCCAGGTCTGCTGCTAATAAACTCTTCGCTCCTCCTCAGCCCGAATTAAATAGGCCATCTTTAGAAAACATCTCTCCCTTCCGATGTCATGTTGAATCGGTTGTTGTGTTGTAGCTCATGGAGCAGCAGGGAGAAGAACAAAAGGGCCCATAATATAACGTGGCCTGGCTTTAGTGTACGAGGGCTGAGTTGATGCTCTCTCTGTGTGCCAGGCCAACGTAACGCTTAGGGTATAGTCATTAGTCACTGTGAAACAGAACAGGGCTGGCTCATCTGATTCAAATTAGAGCTCATCGAATAGGAGCCAGAATGAAACTAGGATGATTCATAAATGCTCCATTTCCACTGAGTTTGGTTGTGTGTGAGTGTAGGACCAGAAGTCCTCACAAGGATAGTAAAACAAAGAAAAGTAGGGACATTTTGCCAGCCCCCCCATAAGGAAAACGGCTATTTTAGCCTTAGGGGTTACAATTAGGGTTAGGTTTAGGGGTTAAGGTTAGGTTAAGGAAAATAAGGTTTTGAAATGGAATCAATTGTTTGGTCCCCACAAGGACAATAAAATAAGTGTGTGTGTGTGTAAGTGTGTGTTTGCTAACCCCCAAACACGGTGCCTAAATATGGAGAGAAAAAAAAAAGTGGTTGTGTAATTTCATTCAACTTATGTGTAACCTTTATTTAACTAGGCAAGTCAGTTAAGAACAAATTCTTATTTACCATGACAGCCTAGCCCGGTCGACGCTGGGCCAATCATGGCCGGATGTGATACAGCCTGGATTCGAACCAGGGACTGTAGTGACACCTCTTGCACTGACATGCAGTGCCTTAGACCTCTGTGCCATTCAGAATCCCATATACACCGAGTATAGCATACATTAGGAACACTTTCCTAATATTGAGTTGCCATCAGAACAGCCTCAATTCGTCAGGGCATGGACTGTACAAGGTGTCAAAAGTGTTCCACAGGGATGCTGGCCTATGTTGACTCCAATGCTTCCCACAGTTGTGTCAAGTTGGCTGGATGTCCTTCGGGTGGTGGACCATTCTTGATACACACGGGAAACTGTTGAGCGCGAAAACCCCAGCTGCGTTGCAGTTCTTGAAAACATACCAGTGTGCCTGGCACCTACTAACATACCCCGTTCAAAGGCAGTTAAATCTTTTTAATTGCCCATTCACCCTCTGAATGGCACATATACACAATCCATGTCTCAATGCTTAAAAATCCTTCTTTAACCGGTCTCCTCCCCTTCATCTACAGTGAATGAAGTGGATTTATCAAGTGACATCAATAACAGCTCATAGCTTTCACCTCGATTCACCAGGTCAGTCTATGCCATGGAAAGAACAGGTGTTCTTAATGTTTTGTATACTCAGTGTATAACCAAAGCATTGAAACCATCACCAATGTGGTTCTTGTTTGACAGTGAGTGAGTTTGCGCGAAAAGACGCCCACTTCAGAACTGACACATGCTTGTACTCAATGACAACATCTCATTCTGTTTTGCCCAAGGATGACAGATGACTAGATACTTACACCATTATCATGTTCATTAGGCGCCAAACAGATTTTTAAAAAAGTACTGAAACACGGCGGGACGACCTGGAATTTTCTAATAAGAAATGCTCATTTCCCCACATAAACTCTCTTGTGAAAGCACCACGATGTTATGTCCAGGTTCTGAGTCATATTTAACGGAGTAGGTGGTACATTTATTTGTCTTTTACGGCTGTGGTTATTAGTGTGTTAGTACATGTGATGCACTTGGCTGCCAGGGGAACACGCTGTCCTGGGAGGGTTGCAGCTGTGATAGAGGGTGACTCATTTTGGGGAGTGGGGTTCCAACACACACACACACACACACACACACACACACACACACACCATATATATAAACACACACAAGTACATACGTATCTGAGGTGTTTGTCTGGGCACAGATAGATATTGACAAAATGTCTGAACACCTGCGTATGGCATAAACCTTGAGGGGTTCACTGCTCCAGGAATGACTGAGAAGTGAACCGAAGCCATAGAGCCCAATGTGTTTAAATGCTGCTTTCTGTGTTTATAATAAAATGGTACACACACACACACACACACACACACACACACACACACACACACACACACACACACACACACACACACACACACACACACACACACACACACACACACACGTCTCTCCCTCTACCACACACACTTATGTCCCCATGACTATGTGGAGGGAATACTGAGCAGCAGCTGGAGATGCTTCTGAGTCTAAACTGGAGAGCAAGCTAGCTACTGATGTGTAGTGATGAAAACCACCCATTCACACACTAAGGCAGCCCAGTGTGGTCTCACATCAGAGTAACACTAAATGAACAGCATGTGAGAGGTCACACACCCAGGCTATAAAAACACTCGTACTGTAAACAGAAGTGGTCATCAACACACTGGACGTACGGACCAAAGCAGCCTATAACACCATATTGTGTGGGAGTCAGTACGTGAAACAGTACTCCCACTACAATCTTTGTTTCCCTCTCAACCCCAGGCTATAGTTATAACTATCCCTCCCCTTACTCCAACTGCAGTCTTCAATATCCCCTTTCTCTCTCCAGATTTTGACCCCGTTTCTCCTCAGTGCTCGTTTTTATGACCCCTCTATTCATGTCAGTGGAGTCTTAACTACCCTGCCCCTCTTTCTCTGTCTCTCGCTTTCTCCCTCTGGCACAGGAGATTAAAGTCCACCAGATTCCTTGCGCTGCTAGGGGGTCCGAAAAGATTCTCTTTTTCATTTCCCCTCCCTCACCTTATTTTCTCTCCCAAGATAGTCTTTCTCAATATGCAGCAGCAGCAACCTTGGGACTATTCAAACCCTTGAGAAAATGAAAAAAGAAAAGGCTTTGGAGAGAAATATGATCTTTTGAAGTGTGAGGAGGAGAGGGGAAAAACTACAGAGGGCTTAGATAGAGAAGACATGGGGGAGCGCCCAATAAAATGAGTATAGAAGTGTAGAAGTGTAACAGAACGAACGAGACGAGAGCTGAGACCGAGAGAGAGAGCAGAACAGAGATTGAGAGAGGAGGAAATAAATAAAAAAGGGGAGAGAGAGAGAAGGGGGGGGGGGGGCATTTCTTTATAAGACGAGGGAGAGGAGAACAAAGAGGTCTTTGTGTGGAGTGCTGAGAGAGTGAAGTGGAGCCAGGGCTTAGGGAGTGTTTAACAGTGTACACTGACTGCATTCCAGCAATGTGATTACGAGCCACTTTTAATTTATTCTCCTCCAGGAAACAGACTTAACTCTTCCCTGCCCTTCCCTAGACTTCTAGTCTTATTACATTTTCTCTTTCACTCTACTTTCTCCATAACTTTTCCCCCTTCCTCTCCAAAATGTGTCAGTTCTGCTAATATGCTCAAGATTATATTTCGTCGGACAAATACTACACAGTGTATCTAACTCCACAGCACTAACGCATTGCATTAGAATTCATGAGGGCTCAATTGCTAATGGCAACGCCATGTACAGTTTTGTAGTATTGACATTCAAGTGGAATGGAGCACATTGAGAAGGACTCGTGTGTGATTGGAATAAAGCAGAAGACAAGTTGCCATTGGCCAATAAAGTAATCTTATGAACACAGACCAAGTCTCTCTATACCAGGGATCATCAACTAGATTTAGCCATGGGCCGATATTTTCTTGAGCGGATGGTCGGGTGGCCGGGAATAGAACTACAAATAATTTGTAGACTGCAAATTGACCCCAAACAGATATATTTGACTAAAATTGAATAATTTCAAACCTTGAATACATTTCTATATGATCCCGTGTCTCTCTACTATGTGTGGAAATACTTGAGAACAGATTTCCCAAATTAAGATCGCTTGAAGCTGATTTCCTGGTGGGGTTTTTTTATGTCCAATTTGTATTTTATTTTTTAAGTTGGGGTTTGGAGGAGCGCCAGTTGGGGAACCCTGCTCTTTACATCCCACTCTATATATTTCTAGCGCGCGGCACACACACACACACACACACACACACACACACACACACACACACACACACACACACACACACACACACACACACACACACACACACACACACACACACACACACACACACACACACACACACACACACACACACCCCTTGCAGTCCGGATATAGGATCTAAAAGGCATGTATACAAATCCCTTCTTATTACTCATAATCCCGCGGAGAGGACACACTGGCAACAGACTTCCTGACAGATATGTACTGCAGAACTGGAAGCAGGCAGGCAAGGGGAGGGCCATTCATCAAAACAAACACACTGCTTATGGGACAGGAGGGGAACAGGTGCTTGTCTGGCCCCTTGTGTGTGTCTGTGTGTGTGCGTGCATATACAGTATGAATGAGTGAAGAGGCGCTACTAGGCCTTAATTAAAACATCAACACACTCTCCCAGATAAAACAACATGCGTAATTAAAAGTCTGGTCATTGATCTCTGTGCCTCCTGACTGTTGACTCTGGTCTCCGCTCAGTACACAGGAGGGTTTGACTGGGATGTGTCTTAAGAGCCAGGCAGCCTGAAACGCATTCAACTATTTCATATTAACCACTTTAGCAAACGACAAAAAAATAAAATAATCATAGCCTTGTCCCAGATTGGTTTGAGCTGTTTTACGTGACATTGACCACATAGGAGTTGCAAAGACAGCACAAACAGATTTGGGACCAGGCTAAAAGAATCATGGCAAATTCAGATAGTCTTGACTGTAATTTACAGTACATAGAGAGCCTTACTAGAGACCTGGAGATCTAGGGCAGTGGTTTTCAAACCTCTCCTCGGAGACCCCCAGAATTTTCACTATTTTGTTGTAGCCCTGAGCTAACTCGCCTGGGCTTGATGATTAGTTGACAAGTTGAATCAGGTGTGCTCGCTCTGAAGTAGTTCAAATACATGGAACGTCTGGGGGTCCCAGAGGAGAGGTTTGAAAACCCCTGATCTAGGGCACTCAGTCAGTCTCCCCATTCTAGAGCCAAAAGTAGAGAAACAAAAAGAGGGGATTACAACATGAGTACCTCAAGGGAAGCATAACCAAATCTGTAGGAGGAAGTGAAAGTGTTTTCATTTCAGAGAGCGATTCATGTTAATATACTGGTTTCATATCATTTTTATTCTGTTTCTAAATGTGTCATGTTAATAGCACTACATTCAGTGTTCGTCTCTTTTAGTAGCCTGGTGACACATCTATTTGTGCTGTGTAGCCAATCCCTATGGGTTTGGCATTAACAAAGACCATGTAGGAGTTGGCTATACTGCACAAACAAGTCCGGGAACAGGCTACTCTTTTAGTGCTAATACGACCAAGGAAGTTGCTTATACTGCACAAACAGATATGGGACCAGGTTACTTTTTCAGCCTGACCATGACAATGACAATTTCGGAGTTGGCTATACTGCATAAACAGATCTGGGAACAGGTTACTCTTTTAATGCTAATGCTACGAAAAACCACTTATTGCGTGCGGAGTTCCACAGTGAGTCGGCAGAATGAGTGTGAAGTGTATAATGTGACAGAGATTAGGTGTAATGGCTGCCCCTCCCCCCTCTATGATCCCGTCACAGTTTCAGACATGATGGTGGACCACACACAGACAGAGAGGCAGAAACAGCCATAGCAGAGTAACCCACATCCCTACAAGCCCTGCGCTTGCAAGTCTCACCACACAGGGAGACAGAAAAAGAGGGTGGGAAAAGAAGAGGGGGAGAGAGAAGGCGGCAGGGAGGGAGAAATAGAGAAAGAGAGAGCAGGGGTGAATCAAACCGGCCCAACCGCCACCTCCTACCACAACTACCCCGGTACTCTCTGACTGGTGCCTTCCTTTCCATCCAGTACCCTTCTCTGGACAACTGCGCTGTCACCAGCCAGCTGTTAAGCATGAAGAGAGAGAGCGGTTGGTCGGTGGAACGGAGTGAGAGGGGAGGAGGAGGAGGGGGGGTGGTGGGCGAGGGCAAGTGAAAGTTGGCCCAAATAAAAAACCCTTCTCAAAGGGATCAAAGCGGGTGCATAGCAATTTAATTCAGAGAGGATATTGGTGTTCCCGTAGGCTTCCCCTGCTTCCTGACCCCCCTACCCTCGCTGCCCCCGCACTGAGTCTTAAGTCGCATAGCCACAGACCAAACAGGGGGACCATTATTCCCCACCCTCTGGCCTGCTTCGCTCCTGCACCTACTCCACTGTTAACTCCCGAGTCTCTGACATACAGTACCAGTCAAAAGTTTGGACACACCTACTCATTCAAGGGTTTTTCTTTATTTTTACTATTTTCTACATTGTAGAATAATAGTGAAGACATCAAAACTATGAAATAACATATGGAATCATGAAGTAAACGAAGAAATAAAAATAAAAAAAAGTGTTAAACAAATTCTTAGTAGCCACCCTTTGCCTTGACAGCTTTCACACCTGGAATGCATTTCAATTAACAGGTGTGGCTTGTTAAAAGATCATTTGTAGAATTTCTTTCCTTCTTAATGCATTTTAGCCAATCAGTTGTGTTGTGACAAGGTATAGGTGGTATACAGAAGATGGCCCTATTTGGTTAAAAAATATGGACCAATTCCATATTATGGCAAGAACAGCTCAAATAAGCAAAAGAGAAACTACAGTCTATCAATACTTTAAGACATGAAGGTCAGTCAATACGGAAAATTTAAGTAACAGACACATCTCAACATCAACTGTTTAGAGAAGACTGTGTGAATTAGGCCTCATGGTCGAATTGCTGCAAATAAGCAAGAACACCAATATGAAGAAGAGACTTGCTTGGGCCAAGAAACACGAGCAATGGACATTAGACCAGTGGAAATCTGTCTTTTGGTCTGATGAGTCCAAATTTGTGATTTTTGGTTCCAACCGCCGTGTCTTTGTGAGACGCAGAGTAGGTGAACGGATGATCTCCGCATGGGATTCCCACCGTGAAGCATGGAGGAGGTGGTGTGATGGTGCTTTGCTGGTGACACTGTCTGTGATTTATTTAATATTCAAGGCACACTTAACCAGCATGGCTACCACTGCATTCTGCAGCGATACGCCATCCCATCTGGTTTGCGCTTTGTGGGACTATCACACCTCCAGGCTGTGTAAGGGCTATTTGACCAAGAAGGAGAGTGATGGTGCTGCATCAGATGACCTGGCCTCCACTATCAGTCAACCTCAACGCAATTGAGATGGTTTGGGATGAGTTGGACCGCAGAGTGAAGGAAAAGCAGCCAACAAGTGCTCAGCATATGTGGGAACTCCTTCAAGACTGTTGGAAAAGCATTCCTCATAAAGCTGGTTGAGAGAATGCCAAGACTGTGCAAAGCTGTCATCAAGGCAAAGGGTGGCTATTTGAAGAAACTCAAATATATTTTGATTTGTTTAACACTTTTTTGGTTACTACATGATTCCATGTGTTATTTCATAGTTTTGATGTCTTCACTATTATTCTACAATGTAGAAAATAGTAAAATAAAGAAAATTAATTGAATGAGAAGGCGTGTCCAAACTTTTGACAGGTAATGTACATGGAGTGAGATTCACAGCACAAGACCTCTACTATGGGAACTAGGCTGCTGATGCTTATGGGTCAAAGTTCATAGGTCACAGGAACACAAAGCAACTCAGGTGGCCCTCAGAACCAAACTGTAATCAATGTCTCTTACAATGAAATGCAGTAGTGAGAAACAAAGAGGACATGTAGTTTAATTTGGCTCCCAGCGGAGCCCTATTGCCGTTTCATCACTACGGCCCTCAAGTAAATACATTACATAATGCCCATTGAACTGAGGAAATACTGAGAGTTCAAAAGGGGCTGCTGGTGCTATTGTGTGGCTGCATCTTTCCTGCCCTGGCGTTTAATAGCTATAGGCTCGTTTTCTCTCTGTGTGGTTAACGGTGGAATTAGGAAGTAGCTGCTGGCCGACCTGTGTACAGTATGTGGGTGTGTGTCTCGTCGGTGTACATGTGTCCCTGTGTGTATGTGCTTGTACTTGCATGTGTGTGTGTTGGCTGGGGGTCCTCCAGAGGATGTGGCCAGGGCAGGCGTGTGGTGTGGGAACGGGGCTGCGTGTCAGCTGTCAGGGCTGGAAAGGTCAGGCCGCAGGAGCAACACAGGGCAGCACTGTCTGTGTGGCAGGGCCGAGGGAGGGAGGGAGGGGGAGAGAGAGAGACAGACACACAGAGAGAGAGAGAGAGAGAGAGAGAGAGAGAGAGAGAGAGAGAGAGAGAGAGAGAGGATACAGAAAGACTAAATAAGAGTGGGAGAAGAGTCAGCTAGACAGAGCGTGAGTGAGTGTGTGTACATGCGTGTGTATGTGACTGTGCGTTCCTACAGGTTTGTAAAGGAGAGAACCAGAGCGAGACAGCTAATCCCAGTGAACAGCTGCTGGCGCCTCAGACACATCAGGAACAACAGCACCACTCCAGCTCTCTGACAGACAGACACCACTACTAAAGGTTAATGAATACGAATGAATAGGGCCACAATTAACCAACCCAACACCCTCCATAGGTACAGTACAGCGTGTGACTGAATGACTGACATAAAACATCAACCACAAACAACACACTGTGTTCTGGTCTCCACAGTGGGAGGCAAGACTAGGGTTGCAAAGCTAACAGTAATTTACCAAAGTTACCGGAATCTTCTGTAATTTTGGTAATTAACAGAAAAATGATTGCAATCCAGGATAACTTTGGTAATTTATACTTGAATAACTTGTGTATATATAATGTATTCATATTTACAATTCATTATGTATACGTGTCCATATTATCCATGAGTTTCTAGTGGACAAACCATATGGATCAAGAGAAAATAGTCTAATGAAAAAAGCATCTAAATCAACAATGGCATTATCTGCAACTTTTCCAACTATTGACTTTCTTCACAAATGCCACCAGTTTGACGCCAAAACATTAACAATTAAACTCAGCAAAAAAAGAAAAATGTCCTCCTACTGTCAACTGCGTTTATTTTCAGCAAACTTAACATGTGTAAATATTTGTATGAACATAAGATTCAACTACTGTGAAAAAAACTGAGCAAGTTCCACAGACATGTGACTAACAGAAATGGAATAATGTGTCCCTGAACAAAGGGGGGGGTCAAAATCAAAAGTAACAGTCAGTATCTGGTGTGGCCACCAGCTGCATTAACCTGTTAGGGCTAGGGGGCAGTATTGACACGGCCGGATAAAAAAAGATACCCGATTTAATCTGGTTACTACTCCTGCCCAGTAACTAGAATATGCATATAAACTGTTTGAATGGTGTCTGTGAGTATAACAGAACTCATATGGCAGGCAAAAACCTGAGAAGATTCTGAACAGGAAGTGGCCTGTCTGACAAGTTGTTGTTCATCTTGGCTCTTTTTATTGAAGACTGAGGATCTTTGCTGTAACGTGACACTTCCTACGGCTCCCATAGGCTCTCAGAGCCCGGGAAAAAGCTGAATGATATCGAGGCAGCCCCAGGCTGAAACACATTATCGCGTTTGGATAGTGGCCGGTCAGAGTACTCTGAGACTCAGGCTCGTGCACGAGGGCACGAGATGTTTTATTTTCTCTCTTTGTACGTATACACGCTTTCCCGGTCGGAATATTATCGCTTTTTTACGAGAAAAATGGCATAAAAATTGATTTTAAACAGCGGTTGACATGCTTCGAAGTACGGTAATGGAATATTCAGAATTTTTTGGTCACGAAATGCGCCATGCTCGTCACCCTTATTTACCCTTTCGGATAGTGTCTTGAACGCACGAACAAAACGCCGCTATTTGGATATAACAATGGATTATTTGGGACCAAACCAACATTTGTTATTGAAGTAGAAGTCCTGGGAGTGCATTCTGACGAAGAACAGCAAAGGTAATACAATTTTTCTTATAGTAAATCTGACTTTGGTGAGTGCTAAACTTCCTGGGTGTCTAAATAGCTAGCCCTGTGATGCCGGGCTATCTACTGAGAATATTGCAAAATGTGCTTTCACCGAAAAGCTATTTTAAAATCGGACATAGCGAGTGCATAGAGGAGTTCTGTATCTATAATTCTTAAAATAATTATGTTTTTTGTGAACGTTTATCGTGAGTAATTTTGTAAATTCACCGGCAGTGTTCGGTGGGAATGCTAGTCACATGCTAGTCACATGCTAATGTAAAAAGCTGGTTTTTGATATAAATATGAACTTGATTGAACAAAACATGCATGTATTGTATAACATAATGTCCTAGGGTTGTCATCTGATGAAGATCATCAAAGGTTAGTGCTGCATTTAGCTGTGGTTTGGGTTTATGTGACATTATATGCTAGCTTGAAAAATGGGTGTCTGATTATTTCTGGCTGGGTACTCTCCTGACATAATCTAATGTTTTGCTTTCGTTGTAAAGCCTTTTTGAAATCGGACAGTGTGGTTAGATTAACGAGAGTCTTGTCTTTAAAATGGTGTAAAATTGTCATATGTTTGAAAAATTCAAGTTTTTGCATTTTTGAGGTATTTGAATATCGCGCCATGGGATTACACTGGCTGTTGAGTAGGTGGGACGCAAGCGTCCCACCTAGCCCATAGAGGTTAAGTACTGCAGTGCATCTCCTCCTCATGGACTGCACCAGATTTGCCAGTTCTTGCTGTGAGATGTTACCCCACTCTTCCACCAAGGCACCTGCAAGTTCCCTGACATTTCTGGGGGGAATGGCCCTAGCCCTCACCCTCCGATCCAACAGGTCCCAGACGTGCTCAAAGGGATTGAGATCCGGGCTCTTCGCTGGCCATGGCAGAACACTGACATTCCTTTCTTGCAGGAAATCACGCATAGAACGAGCCGTATGGCTGGTGGCATTGTCATGCTGTAGGGTCATGTCAGGATGAGCCTGCAGGAAGGGTACCACATGAGGGAGGAGGATGTCTTCCCTGTAACGCACAGCGCTGAGATTGCCTGCAATGACAACAAGCTCAGTCCGATGATGCTGTGACACACCGCCCCAGACCATGACAGACCCTCCACCTCCAAATCGATCCCGCTCCAGAGTACAACAATCATTCCTTCGACAATAAACGCGAATATCACCCCTGGTGAGACAAAACCGCGACTCGTCAGTGAAGAGCACTTTTTGCCAGTCCTGTCTGGTCCAGCGACGGTGGGTTTGTGCCCATAGGCGACATTGTTGCCAGTGATGTCTGGGGAGGACCTGCCTTACAACAGGCCTACAAGCCCTCAGTCCAGCCTCTCTCAGCCCATTGCGGACAGTCTGAGCACTGATGGAGGGATTGTGCATTCCTGGTGTAACTCAGGCAGTTGTTGTTACTATCATGTACCTGTCCCGCAGGTGTGATGTTAGGATGTACCGATCCTGTGCAGGTGTTGTTACACGTGGTCTGCCACTGCGAGGACGATCAGCTGTCCGTTTGTGTCTCCCTGTAACACCGTCTTAGGCGTCTCACAGTACGGACATTGCCATTTATTGCCCTGGCCACATCTGCAGTCCTCATGCCTCCTTGCAGCATGCCTAAGGCACGTTCACGCAGATGAGGAGGGACCCTGGGCATCTTTCTTTTGGTGTTTTTCAGAGTCAGTAGAAAGGCCCCTTTAGTGTCCTAAGTTTTCATAACTGTGACCTTAATTGCTTACCGTCTGTAAGCTGTTAGTGTCTTAACGACCGTTCCACAGGTGCATGTTCATTAATTGTTTATGGTTCATTATACAAGCATGGGAAACAGTGTTTAAACCCTTTACAATGAAGATCTGTGAAGTTACTTGGATTTTTACAAATTATCTTTTAAAAGACAAGGTCCTGAAAAGGGGATGTTTCTTTTTTTTGCTGAGTTTATATATTGACATGGTAAAATATACTGAACAAAAATATAAAATGCAACATGTAAAGTGTTGGTCCCATGTTCCTGAGCTGAAATAAAAGATCCAAGAAATGTTCCATACGCACGAAAAGCTTATTTCTCAAAATTTTGTTTACATCCCTGTTAGTGAACATTTCTCCTTTGCCAAGATAATCGAGGTGTGGCATATCAAAAAGCTGATTAAACAGCATGATCATTACACAGGTGCACCTTGTGCTGGGGACAATAAAGGGCCACTCTAAACTGTGCAGTTGTGTCACACAACACAGTGCCACAGATGTCTCAAGTTGAGGGAGCGTGCAGTTGGCATGCCGACTGCAGGAATATCCACCAGAGATATTGCCAGAGAATTGAATGTCAATTTCTCTACCAACGTCGTTTTAGAGAATTTAGCAGTACGTTCAACCAGTCTCACAACCGCAGACCACGTGTATGGCATCGTGTGGGCGAGTGGTTTGCTGATGTCAATGTTGTGAACAGAGTGCCCCATGGTGGCGGTGGGGTTACGGTATGGGCAAGCATAAGCTACGGACAACGAACACAATTGCATTTCATCAATGGCAATTTGAATGCACAGAGATAACATGACAGAGATCCTGAGGCCCATTGTCGTGCCATTCACCCGCCGCCATCATGATAATGCACAGCCCCATGTCGCAAGGATCAGTACACAATTCCTAGTAGCTGAAAATGTCCCAGTTCTTCCATGGCCTGCATACCCACCAGACATGTCACCCATTGAGCATGTTAAAGATAAACTGGATCGACGTGTACAACAGCATGTTCCAGTTCCCGCCAATATCCAGCAATTTAGGACAGCAATTGAAGAGGAGTTGGACAACATTCCACAGGCCACAATCAACAGCCTGATCAACTCTATGTGAAAGAGATGTGTCACGCTGCATGAGTCAAATGGTGTTCACACCAGATACTGACTGGTTCTGATCCACACCCATACTTTTTAAAATATATTTTTTAAAGATATCTGTGACCAACAGATGCATATTTGTATTCCCAGTCACACGTAAATGAAATACACTGCTGGAACGCCGAATGATGTCCTCATCATTCGAAAGATGGATCAGAAAATCAGGTGTTTTAATCAGCGTATGCTTACTTCGATTTTGACCTGACGCAGATGAAGATAAAACAGAGTAAGGTGTTTATATGAATAATGCGGAATCTGTCTACTGCCATAATCAGTTGAATATCTAATTATTATTGTGCATGTAAAAGTACTCAGTGACCAAATCTGGGACCAGCCTTGGACGTTGACACAGTGTGACCTCAAGCCTCTATTGTCCCACAAACAGATCTGGGACCAGCCCGTTATTGTCCCACACTGACTAAACAATGCAGACAACCTGACATACCTGATCGGGCAGTGGGTCCACCATGGTCTACCTGATATAAACCACAACTACTGATAAGAGAGATGTTGGGTAAATTACAGAGTGGTTGCCAACGGTAATCACGTTTCACTCCTCAGACGAGGAGAAATATGTAAACAGTGCATTTCTATGTACACTGGTCAGGACGGGCTGGTCGCTGACAAACACACACACATAGACACACACAAAGAGAGAGCGAGAGAGAGAGAAAAATGGCTTCCCAGACACACAGCACTCAAGACTGTGTCATCAAACCATTGATGCCTCCATTCTAAACAGAGGAAGAGCTGAACCAAAACCCAGCATTGGATTTCAAACTTGGAGATTAAAATATCTTGGATGCCATCCATCTGACATTCCAGGGGTTTTTACATGTGTTCGGCAGTTGCATTGAGTTCCTCTGAAAAGCAGAGGAACTCAATGAACTGAACCGCAAGAAATGAAAGAGGGAAAATTGAGGAGGAGGAGGGGTGGATCAATAGAGAGTTCAGATGAAACTCGGACCGTACAAAGTTATGACCAAAGGGATTGTTTGTAACAGAATGACAGGTCTGGGATCTGACCATACAAGACAAGGACCCAGGCATATTTGCACTGCTAATCCGATCAAACAGTATTTCTGAAAACTTGTTGGGCAATTATAATATTGCCCAACAATACCAGCCACGCAGACTTGCGAAGCCTATAATGTTGCAACCCGGCGTGTCAACACTCCAACTTTAGCCACCCCCTCCATCCTCCTGGGTAGACGTTCACAGTAAACCAGGTCTGTGAAGGGCAATATAATGATAAAAGTACCGGGTACCGACACGTCGTAAACAAGGGTAGGCCCCTATGGCTACCTCATCTGAAGGTGTTATGATAGCGGAGTTCAGTGTACTGTAGGTGGGTGGAGATTAAGAGAGAGAGTACAGGACAGGGTCTGGTATCAGCTATCAGTAGCGGCCTGGGTCATGTTCAGTAGGACACACAGTTTCAAAACGTTTTGCAACGGAAAACAAGCTCAGAAACTAGCTCCCGGTTTCACTCCATTTCGAAAATGTTATCTTCCTGGAACGAACCTGATCTCATATATCAGTAGGGGCCCTGTTCAGGCAGTATGACGCCATGAGGTTGTTCAATACACTGTACCCTATATACCCACTGGGATCACTCTGGTTACATGGCCTCACATGTTCCACCTGATCCCCAGCTACAGATAACATGTAAGACCTCAAGTAAGACCTCTCACTGTCACAATGATGTAAAACGAGGCCCAGACAATAGGTTGGCATAGTGTTGGGTTTACTAAGATTACAGGACAACAGTGGGGAATCAGAGAAGCATGGTTGGGTCTTGGTCGACTGAAAGGGACGGGGGAAGGATAGGGGGTCTGTGTCTTAGGTTTAAATCCTCACCTCAGGGCTGGAAGGTGAACCCGAATACGTCTCCTTTGTCACACGTGCACTCCACGACCTATGTCTTTGACTCTTACACAAGTCTGAACATGTGGATGTCACACCGCTGGGACCGGATTGGCAGAGAGCGGTCTGATGGGTTACACAATAACTTATATATCCAGTCCTACTTAAGATTCTCTAAATCCGCCTTTCTTAAAGTAAGGGTCGCGGACCTGTTAATGGGGTAGACGCGTGTCAGTGTACATTTATAATTGTTTCATTAATTACTGGAATTGATTTGGCAAAGTGCATCTGCGCTCTCTGTTCAGTGCGCTTTCTGCTTAATAAGCAGCGGTCTCTGCTCAGTTTGGCAGCTGCGCGAGTGCGAGAGGGAGATAGATGCCCGTGTGTTTTGCTGTTTACCGGATCTTTTTTCCTAGTTTTCTGGAAGATCGCAGCACACGACGCAGCGCTGTCGTTCAGGCAGCAGATGATGCGCTGTCAGCCACTGACTTGTCATTCCCACTCGCCATCACTCACTGCTGTCATCACATGGACTCACGCTAGCCACAAGTTCTGACTGAGCTCAATCGTCATGAAACGCAAATACAGCGATGAGTTTCTCTTCTCTTTCATACAAACGTATGAGGAGCTCCCTCAATGTGTTTTGTGCGGGGAAGTGCTTAGTAATGAGACTCGCACAACGAACAAAGTAATAAAACGACACGTCCTGACCAAACATCCACAGTATGATGGTAAACCCAGGGAATTCTTTCAGAACAGGGCAGAATGCTTCAGGAAACAGTGCTTCCACAGTGGAAAAGTAAGTCAGCTAGCAAGGCATTGTTGTCATTTTATAACAGGTGATGATGAGCAGAAATAAGGGAGTACTAACTCTCATAGTAGTAGATCTGAGTTTCTCTTTCTAACAATCCCCTGGCCTTGTACACAGCTAATGGCTAACATTCGCCACAGCAAGCTAGCTGCAACCCTAAGTAACAGTAACGTTACAGATGAAGATGAAAAATATACAGTAGGCCTGATCATTTAACTGTAGAAATTACTGTTGAAAACTAGTCTAGGTTGGAACTGTTGCTGTTAAAATACAAGTAATCATTTTTATTCTGAACTATCCCAGTTCAGAATAAAAATCATTACTTGTATTTTAACAGCAACAGTTCCAACCTAGACTAGACTAAACCTAGACTAAAATGATTGAAGCAAGACGCTTTTTGAGGCAAACACACTCACACAGTTCTGGGTTGCTCATCTACAGCAGGAAGCAGTTTCCTGACTGACTGAGGAAGCAGTAGATGTTCTGATCCAGTTTGGAACCACTTACCTATGCGAGTCAGGGTTCACCTCCTGTACCGTTAGAAATTGAGCCCAGAATAGACATGCTTGATGAAAACTTCAACCAGCCACACACACACTTCTCATTAGGACTGTGTGTGTGTGTGTGTGTTTTCTGGTCTACAAATGTGATCAATCAATCAGTTTATTCCAGTTCAGAATAAGAAATGTTTTGTATTTTAACAGCAACAGTTCCAACCAAGACTTTCAACAATCATTTCTACAGTAAGATGTAGGGTTGCACTATTACTATCAAAAAGCCTGTGTGTGTGTTCTGTTATTCATCTGTGTGATGTGCTCAATCCGTTTATTCCAGTTCAGAATGAAAGTGATTTATTGTATTTTAACAGCAACAGTTCCAACCTAGACAGATATATAAGAGTGTTTTTAATGGGGGGGAAATAAACATGAATATATATTTAATTTCATTGTTACTTGTTTTTGTCTATATTGCATTTGTTTTAGGCATAAGGGCAATGAAATGTACCAATATTTATGTATAGTTGCATATTTTCCTAAGCTTGGGTCCCAGGAAAACACAGAATTTCTCATTTGGGTCCCAGGCTGAACAAGTTTAAGAACCCCTGCTCTAAGTGTATAAGTAAACACGATATAAGTGTTTCTTCTAATGGAACCAACACGGAAAAATCTGGAGAATCTCTTACTAGCCCATATTCCATTGTCATCTGGTTTGTGAGTCTCTGAGTGTCTCTCCTGCAAAGACTGACTGCTTAAGCTGTAAAGTGGCAGTAACTGCATAGGACCGTAGGTGACCAAATGGAATGGCACAGACATAGCACAGCGAGCTAGCTGAGATAGGGTCCGTAGCCTTATAGAGTTACACAGTTACTCAGGGTTGTGCAGTGACAGCACTTTTTCGGCCGTAGTGAGCTGCCAGGCTGGCCACTCCAGACGGCCCATAAGTAATCCTGAAAGCAATAACAATAAGTGAATTCCCAGGCATGCAGGATCTTGTGGAGAGTGGAAGGTGCTTTTTCTCTGTCTGATGCTCTTTTCTTTCTCCAATCCCCCTATCCTCCTCTCTTTTTCTTCTCAATTCTCTAACCCTCTCTCCTCTCAAGCACCAGGCTCGGGTTTGGTTCCTCTCTTTCTCTAGAGAGAAGCCCTTTGCTTTTCAAATCATCATCATCAGACCCGTCAGGGTATTTGCAGTTCCCTCACAATTTCCCACCTCAACTCTTTTCCACTGACTTGAAAAACGCACGGTAAACAGATAAAGCTAGCAGCTAGCCCAACAGCAACGGTGCCTGAAATATAGCCTTCCACACAGGTAGCCTACACGTGTGTGTCTGTTCCCACTATCTTTGAGCTATGCTGGGAATGGTCTTTTTTTTGGGGTCTTTTGTGGCTTCCAAAGCCCCTGATGTGCTGTATCCTTCCACATTAGTTTCCCAGATGTTGCCTTGTGTATCTATCAGAATTCAGACCTGGGCTCAAACACTATTTCAAATCATTTCACCGACTTTAGCCGCGTTTGATTGAGTTTGCCATGCGAAAAGGACCCAATACAATAGTTCCAAAACTGTAAATTCCACCCCTATGGCTCTCCAGGCAGGCTAGAGAAAACGCTCAAAGTATTTGAACGATTTCAAATAGTATTTGTACTCAGGTGTACTAGTGTCTGTGCATGGTCTCTTCTGTCTCTCTCTCTCTCTCTCTGCATGAAACAGAAAGCCCATCTGACAGGCTCGAAGGATGAGGGGGTTGACTTTCTGGCAGGGCTAGTCCCAAACCCCGGTCACGAAACCGTCTCCTGACAAAAGCTGAGGGGAAGGGAAGTTACATAATGCCCAGGGATAGGATAGCTAGCTGCTGCTGCTCCTAATGAAAGCAATGTGCGATGGATGGATGGAATGGTAATGAGATCATTTAATGAGACGCAAGGAGAGGAGAAAGGGAGCCAACCGTCCACTGCCTGGCTAGGGGTGCGGAGTGTCACATTTAACTTTCACACACCAGTTGTCCAATTGGATTGGACGGGCAGATGTTCTTTTTTCCAGTAAAGCACACTTTCCCCTCCTTGCGTAACCGTGTTGTACTTCTAAAAAAATAATAAAAAATAACCATTTGCCAGCTTTTTGAGTAGGGCTACCTAATATTTTATTAAAATCTGCTGGAAATGTAACACAGGTTTCCAAACCAATTGGGTCGTAGAGGTTGGGGTTAAACCAGGTATTATTCATGACAAAATTGTGTAATCGTGCACCATCATCATCGGTAACGCCAACAATCTACAATATGCTGCCTTTGAGAACTGCAAACAACCTAAAATTACAGAGAAATCACATCTCAAGCCATGTCCTTTCTCAAAGCAGCTTTCCCAAATGATGGTGATGAACACGTGAACAGCTAAAGCCGACAGGGTCAGTTGTGTGTGTCAGCTACTTAGTGCGTGCATCAAGGGGACCGGTTGTTGGCATGACGATGCGATGGCAGGGTGAGAGTGAGTGAGCAGTGAACACTGAGGGTGAGTTTGTACCCACTGCATCATAAAGCCCTGGTGTATTCAGTGGGAAAAAGAAGAAACCACATTCTGGTAGGAGAGCTCTATTTGGAATCTGGCAGGAAGCAGTGCTCACATCACATCAAAGACACACTTGTGAGGAGAAGGCCAGATTAACACGACCCATTCACTGGAGGAGCGGGAGAGGAGAGAAGAGCCTTTCAAAGAAAGCCATGCTGGAATACGACAAGAGGATACTAACGCAAAGGCTGGGAACTGCAAGAGACTTCACAATACAACGCTATCACGATACTTCGGTGCCGATACGACATTTATTGCGATTCGGTACTGCAATTTGATTGCGATTCGACGCTCCAAACATATTGCTCACCATGTCTACTGCTGAGGGATAAGAGAGAGACAGAAAACGAGTTTTGATCAGTCATGGAAATAAAAGTGCTGAAAACATGTTAGCTTTTACACATAATTTACTCGCATAAAAAGATTGGATGGAAACCTGGTTCGAGACAAAACCATGCTCACTTACAACGGGGTCCAGAATTATTAAAGTTGTCACATGCACAAGTACAGTGAAATGCTTAACTTGCAAGCTCTACCCAACTGTGCAATAATCAATATCAAAATAGTATAACTATATACATATAGTACCAGTCAAAAGTTTGGAAACACCTACTCATTCAAGGGTTTTTCTTTATTTTACTATTTTGCATCAAAACTATGAACTAACACATATGGAACCATGTAGTAACCAAAAAAGTGTTAAATCAAAATATATTTTCAATTCTTCAAAGTAGCCACCCTTTGCCTTGAGGCAGCTTTGCACACTCTTGGCATTCTCTCAACCAGCTTCATGAGGAATGCTTTTCCAACAGTCTTGAAGGAGTTCCCACATATCCTGAGCACTTGTTGGCTGCTTTTCCGTCACTCTGCGGTCCAACTTATCCCAAACCATCTCAATTGGGTTGAGGTCGGGTGATTGGAGGCCAGGTCATCTAATGCAACACCCAATCACTCTCCTTCTTTGTCAAATAGCCCTTACACAGCCTGGATGTCTGTTGGGTCATTGTCCTGTTGAAAAACAAATGATAGTCCGTCTAAATGCAAACCAGATGGGATGGCGTATCGCTGCAGAATGCTATGGTAGCCATGCTGGTTAAGTGTGTCTTGAATTCGAAATAAATCACCGACAGTGTCACCAGCAAAGCACCCCCACACCATCACACCTCCTCCTCCATGCTTCATACTAGGAACCACACATGCGGAGATCATCCGTTCACCTACTCTGCGACACGGCTGTTAGAACCAAAAATCTTACATTTGGACTCATCAGACCAAAGGACAGATTTCCACTGGTCTAATGTCGATTGCCTGTGTTTCTTGGCCCAAGCAAGTCTCTTCTTATTATTGGTGTCCTTTAGTAGTGGTTTCTTTGCAACAATTCGACAACGAATGCCTAATTCAGTCTCCTCTGAACAGTTGATGTTGAGATGCGTCTGTTACTTGAACTCTGTGAAGCATTTATTTGGGCTGCAATTTCTGAGGCTGGTAACTCTAATTAACTTATCCTCTGCAGCAGAGGTAACTCTGGGTCTTCCAGTCCTGTGGCGGTCCTCATGAGAGCCAGTTTCATCATAGTGCTTGATGTTTTTTTCGACTGCACTTGAAGAAACTTTCAAAGTTCTTGAAATGTTCCGTACTGACTGACCTTCATATCTTAAAGTGGTGATGGAATGTCGTTTCTCTTTGCTTATTTGAGCTGTTCTGGCCATAATATGGACTTGGTCTTTTACCAAATAGGGCCATCTTCTGTATACCCCCCACCTTGTCACAACACAACTGATTGGCTCAAAAAGCATGAAGAAGGAAAGAAATTCCACAAATACATATTTAAGAAGGCACACCTGTTAATTGAAATGCATTCCAGGTGAATACCTCATGAAGCTGGTTGAGAGAATGCCAAGACTGTGCAAAGCTGTCATCAAGGCAAAGGGTTTGAAGAATTTGAAGAATCTCAAATATATTTTGATTTGTTTAACACTTTTTTGGTTACTACATGATTCCATATGCGTTATTTCATAGTTCTGATGTCTTCACTATTATTCTACAATGTAGAAAATAGTTAAAATAAAGAAAACCCTTGAATGAGTAGGTGTTCTAAAACGTTTGACCCGTAGCGCGCGCGTATATAAGGGCTGTCAAAGTTAACACGTTAATAACGGATTAATGCTTACATTTTTAATGCCGTACATTTTTGGGACGCAATTAGAGCATTTTCTTAGTTTGACCCCCTGAACCATGCATTGTTCAAATTAAAACCCCGGCAGTCGATGCGCTAGTTTGACAACCCCTTCACTAGCTAGTTACTTGTATGACTGAATGATGGAGAATGCTAGTGAGGGGCTTTTAAATGGCTAATTAAAACTTCAAATCCCTCCCAGATAGCTTTCTGGATAAAACAAAAGTAATTTGCATCCACTGCAAGGCTGAATTTGTTTATCACCGAAGTACATTGAATCTTCGGTATAATTTCCCCCCCCCCCTTCATTATCATTATTTTTTTTTACGTAACACATATTTTTTCTTAAAACTGCATCGTTGGTTAAGGGCTTGTAAATAAGCATTTCACTGTAAGGTCTGTTGTATTCGGCGCATGTGACAAATAAAATTTGATTTACAAGTGAAACATACTGTTGATGCCGGCAATACAAGTAACGTTACTAGTAGCAATGAAGGAGATCTTCGGCAGGCTAAGCTAGAAGTGTGTGCTTGCGAAAGGCCCATGGATAAGTTGTCGAGCAGCAAGCTAACACAAGCAATAGCCAAGTGGCTAGCTACAGCTTACAGGCCAGTCCACATTGTGGAGGATGAAGGCTTGAAAGATATCATTTGGATCGCATCAAACGACTCAACGTACGAGATACCCGAGAGCCACCGTCGTTACAAGAATACACAAGCTGTTTGAAAGCGAGAGGGCTACGAAAGCAGAGGAGTTGAAGCATGCAATGGTTGGAAACTACATTCACACGCTCTGGCTGTAAGGAAGACAGAAGAGAGGCACTGCTGAAACGTGCCAGAGCATTTCATGGATCTAGCAAAGCAGTAGAACATTGAAAACAAAGTTAGCTCAATTTGCACAGACAGCGCACGGAACTTGATTACAGCTGCGAGACATCTGCCTTTTGAACACCTGCACTCCATCACAGTGTCCCTAGTACAGCGGGTTCGACAATGCCCTAGCCAAACGCCCGAAAAATGGTTGGGCATTTCAGCCCACCAAACGCTGCAGAGCTAGAACAACATCAAGTTGCAAATGGGCTAAAGGAGTCGTCACTCGCACAAGATGTCACAACAAGATGAAATTCTACTCTGGAAATGGTAAAGCATGTTCCACAGAAACCAACAACCATTGAGAGATGCTCTGGCCCAACAGAAAACAAACATCACCATGCCAACCAAAGCTGAACTGGAGCCCTGCAGGTAATCTTTATCTTACTATTAGTGTTATAATAATATTTTGTGTTTAAGTGTGAGAGAGTGAGTGTGTAAAGTGTGTGTGAGAGAGAGTCTGTGTATAACAAGTCTCTCACAATTGACTGAAGTGATTTTGAAAATATCTTTCACTGCAGGCACTTCTGGGAGGAGAGAAGTACATTTCCTGCTCAGTGGTGTCGCCTGCTTTGTGTCATCTCCTTCGGGTGATGGAGTGCTCTGATGATGACCCTGCCTACATGGTAAGATTCAAGCTGACATTCACATGGCTGAAGATAGCCACAGCACTCGACCCAAGGTTTAAGGACTGTCCACTACAGTGGTGGTCACAGCATGCAAGGGCACACACCAGGCTGGCCTGCATAGCACTAAGGTAGCTGGCAACGCCTGCCACATCAGTACCTTGTGAGAGGTTGTTTTCACTCTGGGCATATCGTACAAAAGAGAGCAGCTTTATCATCTGAAAAATGTCAACAGGCTTGTTTGTCTTTGAAACTGGCTCAGTGAAAAGAAATAGGAGGACGACTGAAGTGTATGGTCACAGGTTTATGTTCTATGGAATTCATGACATTGTTGGACAGGTTTATGCTCTTTGTATCCATAGATCCAGTTCTTTTTTTCTTATAGCCAACCCTCCACATCAGTAATTGGGAGAACAATAATTTGGAATGGCTGAAGCTTTAACTGTGTGTGTGAGAATTTACGAGGGAACATTAGTAGGCCTACTGGGAGCATTATTAAGTTACAGTACTTTTGTATTGCTTTACTTATGGTGAATATGCCATTAAAAACATTCTGATACAGAATATTTTTGTGTTTGAGTCAATACACGCCTGCTTAAAAAAAAGGGAATGTTTTCATTTAGCACCAAATTTAAACAAATAAAAAATGTGTGATTAACAGAATTTAACACGATCAATTATTTGAATAGTTTGACAGCCCTAATATCTACCTATCTATATAAACAAGAAAAAAGAAAGGAAGCTATATACAGGGACAATGCCAATACCACATTTTCTGGAGTAGTTTGAGGTAGATATGTACATGTAAGCGGGGATAAGGAGAAAGTGACTGGTAGCAGGATAATTCTTCCATTTAAGAATGTTGAAGGCCATTGTGTTCTTGGTGACCTTCAATGCTGCAGAAATCTTTTGGCACCATTCCCCAGATCTGTGCCTTGACACAATCCTGTATCGGGGCTCTACGTACAATTCCTTTGACCTCATGGCTTGGTTTTTGCTCTGACATGCACTGTGAACTGTGGGACCTTTTATAGACAGGTGTGTGCCTTTCCAAATCATGTCCAATCAACTGAATTTACCTCAGGTGGACTCCAGTCAAGTTGTAGAAACATCTCAAGGATGAGCAATGGAAACAGGATGCAGCGGAGCTTAATTTCATGTCTCATAGCAAAAGGTCTGAATACTTATGTACACAGCGGTTGCATTGAGAAGTGTATCTATAATTCTTTGAATAACAGTTTAATATTTTATCAACATTTTTGATGAGTATTTCTGTAAATTGATGTGCTCATTCACAGGAAGTTTTGGGAGGCAAAACATTTCTGAACATTACACGCCAATGTAAAATGGGGTTTTTGGATATAAATATGAACTTTATCGAGCAAAACATACATGTATTGTGTTACATGAAGTCCTATGAGTGCCATCTGATGAAGATCATCAAAGGTTAGTGATTAATTTTAGCTGTATTTCTGTTTTTTGTGATGCCTCTCCTTGCTTGGAAAATGGCTGTGTGGTTTTTCTTGTCTAGGTGCTGTCCTGAAATAATCTACTGCTATGTTTTCGCCGTAAAGCCTTTTTGAAATCGGACAATGTGGTTGGATTACCGAGAAGTTCATCTTTAAAATGGTGTGAAATAGTTGTATGTTTGAGAAATTTGAATTATGAGATTTTTGTTGTTTTGAATTTGGCGCCCTGCTATTTCACTGACTGTTGGCAGAGTGTCCCGCCGGTGGGACGCTAGCGTCCCACATACCCCAGACAGGTTTAACAGCTTGGAAAATTCCAGAAAATGATGACATGGCTTTAGAAGCTTCTGATTGGCTAACTGACATCATTTGAGTCAATTGGAGGTGTACCTGTGGATCTATTTCAAGGCCTACCTTCAAACTCAGTGCCTCTTTGCTTGACATCATGGGAAAATCAAAAGAAATCAGCCAAGACCTCAGGAAAGAAATTGTAGACCTCCACAAGCCTGGTTCATCCTTGGGAGCAATTTCCAAACGCCTGAAGGTACCACGTTCATCTGTACAAACAATAGTACACAAGTATAAACACCATGGGACCACGCAGCCGTCATACCGCTCAGGAAGGAGACGCGTTCATCTGTACAAACAATAGTACACAAGTATAAACACCATGGGACCACGCAGCCGTCATACCGCTCAGGAAGGAGACGCGTTCATCTGTACAAACAATAGTACACAAGTATAAACACCATGGGACCACGCAGCCGTCATACCGCTCAGGAAGGAGACGCGTTCTGTCTCCTAGAGATTAACGTACTTTGGTGTGAAAAGTGCAAATCAATCCCAGAACAGAAAATGACCTTGTGAAGATAATCGAGGAAACAGGTACAAAATTATCTATATCCACAGTAAAACGAGTTCTACATCGGCATAACCTGAAAGGCCGCTCATCAAGGAAGAAGCCACTGCTCCAAAACTGCCATAAAATAGCCAGACTACGGTTTGCAACTGCACATGGAGACAAAGATCGTACTTTTTGGAGAAATGTCCTCTGGTCTGATGAAACAAAAATAGAACTGTTTGGCCATAATGACCATCGTTATGTTTGGAGGAAAAAGGGGAAGGCTTGCAAGCCGAAGAACACCATCCCAACTGTGAAGCACGGGGGTGGCAGCATCATGTTTTGGGGGTGCTTTGCTGCAGGGGGGACTGGTGCACTTCACAAAATAGATGGCATTTTGAGGGATGAAAATGACGTGGATATATTGAAGCAACATCTCAAGACATCAGCCAGGAAGTTAAAGCTTGGTCGCAAATGGGTCTTCCAACTGGTCAATGACCCCAAGCATAATTCCAAAGTTGTGACAAAATGGCTTAAGGACAACAAAGTTAATGTATTGGAGTGGCCATCACAATGCCCTGACGTGAATCCCATAGAACATTTGTGGGCAGAACTGAGAAAGTGTGTGCGAGCAAGGAGGCCTACAAACCTGACTCAGTTACACCAGCTCTGTCAGTCAGGAGGAATGGGCCAAAATTCACCCAACTTATTGTGGGAAGCTTGTGGAAGGCTACTCTGAAACGTTTGACCCAAGTTAAACAATTTAAAAGGCAATGCTACCAAATACTAATTGAGTGTATGTAAACTTCTGACCCACTGGGAATGTGATGAAAGAAATAAAAGCTGAAATAAATCATTCTCTCTTCTATTATGCTGACATTTCACATTCTTAAAATAAAGTGGTGATCCTAACTGACCTAAGACCTAATCTTTACTAGGATTAAATGTCAGGAATTGTGAAAAACTGAGTTTAAATGTATTTGGCTAAGGTGTATGTAAACTTCTGACTTCAAGTGTAAATAGGAGTAATAGTGACGAGTAGCAGGATAAATAGATAATCATTTTAGCAGCAGCGTAGGATACACCAGTACTGCCTGCTGGACGGGAGCATGGAGAACAGTCCATGTCTCAGGTGGCTGGAGTCGTTGGCAATTTTACTGGCCTTTCTCAGACACCTGGCATGTATGTCCTGGATGGCTGGGAGCTCACCCCAAGTGATGCACTGGGCCGTCTGCACCTCCCACTGTAGGGCCTTCCGACATTCCAGGCGGTGATACAACCAGTCAGGATGCTCTCGATGGAGCAGCTGTAAAGGTTCCTAAGGATCTGATGGGCCATGCCTCCTGAGGGAGAAGAGGCACTGCAAAGGCATGACTGTGCTGGTGTAAGAGGACCATGTTACGTCCTCAGTGATGTGACACTAAGGAACTTGAAGATCTTGACCCTCTCCAAAACAGCCCCATCGATCTGGATTGAAGTGTGCATATGCCCGTTTCCTGAAGTCCACAATCAGCTCCTTGGTCTTGCTGACATTGAGGGAGGGGTTGTCGCTGACCTCTTCTCTGTAGGCTGTTTCATCGCCGTTGGTGATCAGGCTGACCACCGTCGTGTCGTCAACAAACTTGATGATGGAGTTGGAGTCGTGTGTGGCCACACAGTTGTGAGCTCTATTTTCATATTGACACCCTTGATAAAAAATGAGCAAAATGACTGCATAAAATTTATTTAAAAAACTTAAGCAATAATGCCTGAGACCCCAGGAATTATCGTGCAACAACTCCCGACAAGGGAGAATTGTCTTGCTGGGAGATCCATTCCTGGATAATAAAGACAATAACCCCAAGCACACATCGAAATCCACAAAGAAATGGTTAATTGGCCACAAAAATCTACATTTTGCAATGGCCATCTTGGTCTCCGGACTTCAAACCCCTTGAAAACCTGTGGTTTGAACTGAATAGGGTATTGAAAAATAGGTGTCAATATTTCTGACCACTCCCTTCGAGAAAAAAAGATCACTTGTTACACAAAACATCTTTCTCTGAGCAATTGTATTATAAAATAATATAAAATGCCCAATTTTTTGATCATACAATATAGCTCAGTATTTAAATTATTAATTTTTTACTGTCATTTTTGCTCATCTTCATCACACATGGATGAAGATAGGTGGAAACAAGTCACGGGGAGTACTTTGTAGACATTCTACATCTCCTTGTGAAGAATAAGTACAACTAGGCCTATTTTTTTTCAAATGCAATGCTCAATATACTAAAGTGTGGAAAAAACAGTATAGTGTACCCCCCTCCCTTAACAGAATGTTATTTTGTGATATTACATTTCCTATAAAACTTTAGCGGTGTCTGGCACCAACATAGATCAACAGGAGCCTGAGGGCTTGTGGGTAAATCAAACGGTTCCAACTAATGAACTCTGACAGAGAGGCAGTGGGGGTGCGCAGGTTAAACAGGTTACGACTCTGAAACCCCACATACACAAACACAAAAATACACCACACACACACCAAAATGCCTCCACCCCCACCCCTCACCACACGCTCTTTTAGGCTTTGATTTGTGTTACCGTGTTCCAATAAGATTTCAGGTTTCAGATTCGGAGTGAAAACAGCCCAGTGAGTTATGGCGAGCAGCTTGAAGGGCACATCTGTCCTGAGGGGGAATCTATGGTTTATTCAGTGGTCAGATACTACAGATGGGGAAATGAAGGGGGGGGCAGGTGGGGGCGAAGGAGAGCTCCTCTTTCACTCTTCTCTTCCTGTTCTCCAGTTCACTGAATGTACAACTGGAATATGCAACAGCAAGAGAAAACAGAGAGCTGCTCTAAGGTAATATTTCCATATGGAGAAAACCTGCTCTCAGTTTCCTAAAAATCATAGTCATATGACTATAAAGCCCTGAGAGGTGGGCTATTTGCCCTTTTTAACCCAAACGCGAGACAGGGTCATGGGTTTTGTACATTGGGTGAAGATGAAGTCAACCAGAAAAAGCACTGTATAAAATACAGTAAGTGTCCCATTGGCTGGGAAGTCAGCTTCATTACAGGGAGGCCATCTGTGTGGCCAGCTGACTGACTGTCCACTCACCCTCTAGACGGATGCCCTCCTTCTGAACGGTGTAGTTTAGAACAGCAAACGGGGCCACAGGTGACTTCGCTATTACAATCTGTGAAAGGCAGAGAGAGAGACAGAGAGAGATTAAGTGAGAGAAGAGAGATACGAATGTGGGTTCACTGGGTTGTCAGAGTCACATTCTTTGACAGAGCGCAAAACACATAAGTGAGAGATGCTACGCATCGTGAAGAGAGGTTCAAGTGTCGTGTTGGAGATCACTCCGAGAGGACACGCCCCACTAGCACTCAGACAGAGCGTCACAACCTATTGTCATGCAGGCAGTTTGAAAGTTAGGCGTTGTCGAGCAAAACATGACAACACGAGGACAACGGGGCACGTCGCCAATGGGTAGGGTGTTTTTGATTGGGCACAATGGGATAAGAGGAGAGGGGGAGTGAAAGGTTACTTGGGTTGCTCCGATGCTGCCAAGAATTTGCATTTAAGCCACTTGTAGATGCCAATGTGCCCAGATCTGTCCGTTTTGTCCCCTAGCCACAACACTGATATTGTTCAGATTCAGTGTTTAATAGTCGCAGGTATGATTGCAGGGTACAGTGAAAATCTTAGGCTGGGGCTGATTTCCTGGTGTTTTTACAGTCTTATCTCCAACAATGAAATGTATAAATTATTTTAAAAAATCTGAACTTGGGGAGACAAAACCAGCGGCACCAGTTGGGGAACACTGCTGTAGGCCGTCTCGTCGTTGTTGGTAATCAGGCTATTACTGTCATGACCGTCAGCGAACTTGATGGAGTTGGAATTGTGTGAGGCCACGCAGTCATGCGTATACAGGGAATACAGGAGGTGACTGAGGACGCACCCTTATGGGGCCACAGTGTTGAGAGGAGATAATGTGAAAATTCTGTGCAACTTTCTGCCCATGGTTACTGTGAACAGTGAGGCTGTACTTGCTTTAAGTTCATTTTATCCTCTCTGGGGGTGTGGGACGCTACTGTGAAATTGCATCCAGTGAAATTGCATATCTATATTTGCATATCTATATGCATATCCTAGATTCTGGGCCTGAGTAGCAGGCAGTTTACTTTGGGCACGCTTTTCATCCAAAATTCCGAATGCTGCCCCCTACCCTAGTGAGGTTAACAGTGGTCAAGTAGACTACTGTGGCTATTTGATCATAATGTAGGCCTACCAGAGTGGAGAAAATGCATCCCATAACATTTTAACATGGAAATAGCTGTTCTATCGTTCAGCCTACAGTAGCAGCCAATGTGTGGTGTTCAATGTAGGCCTACATTCCATGACACTTTTGAAAAAAACATGCAGGGCTTGTCATTAACTTGTTTATACACTTGTCCTTCAGACAAGGTGACGACAAAATGCACACGTTTTTCACGTTTTGTGCTCTTGTAGGAAGCAATCACTCCCTCATTGCTGACCGCAATTGATCTATAACTGGTCTAATAACTCACTAACTAGCAAAGGATATGAACACGTGCACGTCGCTACATGTAGCTCTCATTTTGATCTCAAAACAAGCACATCTACACACGACCGTTGATGCTTTAAACGCAGTACAGTTCAAAGTGAATGGCATTGATCCATATATGGCAATGGTCTATTTGCATATAGGCCTACTGCATCTCTGATTGATTATGGCGCACCAGTCTGTGTAGAGTATGTGCCTGCCAATGCAATAGAATCCTACTCTGATGCGTTCTGCCTTGCATAGTTCATTTTGTTTCGGTATGTTGCATTGAAAGTGGGTAATATACAAACGTGTGCAGCTTAGAGAGAACATTGTCTTTGACTAGCCTTTCGATGACTGAAGTGAGTGCTACTGGTTGGTAGTCATTCAGTTCAGTTCAGTTACTTTCCCTTTCTTGGGCACTAGGATAATAGTGGACATGAAGCAGAAGGGTATAGTGGTCTGAGCTAGAGAGAGAGATTGAAAATGTCAGAAAACAACAGCCAGCTGGTCTGCACATGCTCCGAGGGCACGACTAGGGATGCCATCTGGGCCGGCAGCCTAGCGAAGGTGAACACGTTTGAATGACTTCCATACGTCCTCAGTGGGGACAGTGCGAGTATGTAGCCCACGTTGTCATCAGGGGCTTTCCTCGGCAGCTCAGGGTCATTGTGCTCGAATCGTGAGAAAAATGTGTGTTTAGCTCATCCGGTAGGGTAGCATTGGTGACCACAATGTGGCTGGCTTTCTTCTTGTAATCCGTGATAGTCAGGAGCCCCTGCCACATACGCCTTGTGTCCAACCTGCTGAATTGCTCCTCCACTTTGTCCCTATACTTGTGTTTCGCAATCTTGATCGATCTGCGTAGGTCGAATTAGTACCAAACTATTGTCCCCGGTCACCTAAACCCATTTACAAGCAGCATCTCTCTTTCAGTTTCCCTACAAGGCTGCTATCAATCCACAGTTTTTAATACGGGTATGTTTTTATCGGTATCACATTATCTATGCATTTTCTGATGAATCCGGTGTATGAGTCAGCGTATTCATTGACGTCATCTCCAGAAGCGAGCGAGACTTCTGATTGGTCAGGTCTGTACAGCATTGGTCCGACCACCGGAACTTCCCTCCAGTCTATGTTTATATGCGTGGAGAAGCAGGATGGAGTCATGGTCAGATTTGCCTAAAGGAGGATGGGAGAGGGCCTTATACTTATACCGGTGTTGAAAAGGCGTGTAGCAGTGGTCAAGAGTAGAATTTCCGAGAGTTAAACACGTGTTGGTAATAACTCAAATTACTTTCGTTAAAGTCGCAAAAAGTTTGTCCAGGGTCCAATTAAGAACTTTGAGAGCATTGTTGGTGTCAGCTTGGGGCAGGATGTACACAGCCATGGCGATAATCCCGGAGAACTCTTGGAAGGTAAAAAGGGCAACATTTGATGTCAGAGTATTCCAAGTCGGGGGAGCAGAAGCTTGCAGGTTCCTGTACATTTCCCCTATCGCATCATATGTTGGTCATAAAGCAGAGCCCACCACCTTTGCTCTTATGAGAGCCCGCTTCAGAAAACTGTAAAACCAGCTGGTGGTATGTCAGAGGAGGAGAACCAAGTCTCAGATAAACTGAATATGTTGCAGAGTCCCTCTGGAAGGAGATCCTCGCTCTGAGTTTGTCAAGTTTGTTCATTAATGATTGAACATTGGCGAGTAGTATGCTCGGTCATGGAGGATGGGTTTCCCAGCATATTAATCTCACTAAGACTCCGCCACGTCCGTCACTCCGTCGGCATCTTTGCTTCCTACTCTCCGGTAGGACTCCCAAGCAGCTAGGCGCCTCGCCGAAGAAGCTAGTCCATTATTCCGCCATCTCAGGGAATTCTGGGAGGTTGGGAAGACGTTGAGTACCCAATAGTTCTACCCAGGTGTATGAAGTAATTCACGAAACAAACTGAAAAGTCTAAACTTGCAATGTTTTATTGGAGTTCGAGTCGAAGCGCCCTCCGTCAGCGCCATCTTAGCCATGTGGCATGGTTGGCGTGGTGTTGCTTTAGCGTTAGTCTCTCTAGAAAGTTGGGTTGCCTCCCACAATGTACCAATGCTCCAGCTTACACGTCTGTAGAAGTCAGACAGTTGGGATAGAGAGGACAAGTCAGAAATGGGACACGCGTCACCAGTTACGTCACTGCCGTATCCACTTGTTGCCCTAGCTAAACATGAGCACAATTCCATCCCACATTTTCAGCTCCGCCTACTCAACCTATTGATTTGTTTGGAGAGTTGTCTGTCTGAAGAGGACCCACCCTGGAATAATTTTTCTCCCCTTTCGAAATGTCCAAGAGAATTAAACATCCTCCCCAGACTTTGTGCGGTTGCTCCAAGCTCTGGGATTTCCGATACTACTTAAGCCTGGTCCCAGATCTCTTTGTGCCATCTTGCCAATTCCAGGTCATTCAGTACAAACACATTTGGGACCAGACTAGTGTCGCATGGCCTGGCTCAGTTCAAACCAGCCTGGGCCTTTTAGCTACCACCATCTAAACTCAAAGGAAGAACTAAGCGAAAACAAGACGGTTGAGGTTGCTGCAGCATAAATAGCTGCAAACAGTGCAGAAATAACGAGTGCAGCGTCAGTGTTTTTGGAAGCGCGTTGAATCACGACTGTGATAAATGTTATTGTGAAATCACCCGTCAAAACAAGGAAGTGATGTTTTCTCAGTGTTCTTGTTTCATTAGGCTTGACAGACTCTTGGTGGGTTGAACGAGAGGTCATTCTAGCCATGCTGAACCTCTGTATGAGCTTTAGACATAGAAAAGTAGAGACTGGCAGGCAAAAGTGAAGACATGGAATAAAGATACAAATCACCTTACCGTTTTCTTTGGGACAGCATTAGCTGTGAAGCGCTGTGTCTACATACTCATTCTACAAGCTTTAGCCATAGGCCTACTGATCGTTCTTTACCTTCAGTGAGCTCACTCACTGTGCATCCAGTCAGTTGAACATTTAATATGAGGGAGAGGGGCTCAGATTTACACTATTGGAAAGAAACAATCCCAATGGCATCTAAGAATTTTAAAAGTTTTCTTTCCTGAGGTGCAGTTTCAACATTGGAGCATATATCTCTAGTTTGGGCCTAACCAGCTACAGATGTCTGCTTTAACTGCTGTTGCTTTATTTCAGTTAAAAATAAACGTGAGTGCTATTTCACCGAGGGGATTAGATTACCTGTGGTCGGTAATCAGTCATTTTCGCTAAACCCACTTGAATTAGGACCAGTGTGAATAAATGCCGTCTCAGTGATTTTCACAGGCATGCACGGCTCTGCGGACCGCAGCGACCAGTCAGCTCCCTGTTTTCAAAACCGCCGCGCCCACAATAACATGTCATTAACTCTGACAGAGACAAGTCTCCCTGCATAAAGCCATCTCGTGTTTTTGCAAATCAGATATTTATTTTATTTTATTAACCTTTATTTAAACAGGGAGTAACATTGAGAACTCTTTTACAAGAGAGCCCTTAAATCTACAAGGAAATCGTGGTGGAGATGAACGTTTTGGAGGCTAGCTAGATGACTGTCCTGTGTTCATTTGAGCATGGGCAAACCGACAGAGCAGTCGGAGCATATAGGCAGAAAGACAGACAGGCAGAGGCACACACAAACACAGCGTCAATGAACCAGCCCGAGGACCCAATGGACCCAGGCACCAGACTGAAGCCTTAATGGACCAGCAGTTGTGGACCGCTGCTTTTCCTTTCATGCTGGTTTTCTTTAGGGGGATTTGGATCGTAAAAAGAAAAACACAGAGCCTTTCGTTTGGGCCTCCGAGGCTTTTTGGGAATTGACTCTGGAATGCACCCGCAGCTCTGAGTCGTGCAGGATGAGACTAAAGGGAGAGTAGTGTGTGTGTGTGTCTGTCTGTCGGTCTGTCTGTCTGACCACACTATTTCCCCAATAGAGAATCTAAGCATGGCCATAGTTCAGTCGTTTTAAACGGTGTGTTCTGTGAAAGTTGGTTAATAACAGTTCTGGATAAAGCCCAAAGAAGACATAGGAAGACACAGTTCCTTTCCCATAGTTAGTAAAACTAAAATGTTATCCTCCGTGACATATCGTATATCACCTGTCTTTGGTGTGTATCTACATACTGGACAATGAGGCGGGTGTTGACGCTATGACTCCATGTGTTCCCCAGCGCTGCCGTCACATACCCAGAATCCCTCGCATCGGATGCTGCAACACAAAAACAAACATTACAGGGGTTGAGTTCAACTTTGAACAGCACTCACACTTGTGTGATGTGTTATCTTTATTTATTTCATACAGTGGTCATTCCATGTCATTTCAGCAAGCCATGACACCCACCATCTCAGATTGTTCCGAAATAGTTTCTGTAGTTAGAAACAAATAAGATTAGTATTCCTGAAACAATTTGTTGAAATATAATTTGCTCTCTGAGAAATTAAGCTAATTCATTGCACCCAAAATTGGCCATTATAATTTATAGGAGTCATATGATATTCAACAACTAGAATACCTAACATCTGATTTGGACCATAATTCTTCCTAACAATTAGTAAGACATGATGAATCCAATACAATGATCAAAAGGCACTCACGGGCCCCCCACCCCAACAACCAGTATACAGTATCAGTTCCCCATGTCTGACAAGCTGCTGCTTGGAGTATTGTTTCTTCAACTTTTGTTATGTACTTCCCTGTGAATCTGGTGATGTTTTTTTCCCCCTGTTCAGAGAAATCAGCCATTGAAGCTTGCTTTCTATAAAATAAAATAGTGTGAAAGTACCAAGTTTTGCTCACTAGATGCCGCTGTACCTGCTACTGCGACAACACTGTCAATTTTGCTGGTCTCTTGTGTTTATTAAATGGATTACAACATTTTCTTTGCAACTTTGGGTAGAAAACCAATAGCTTTGGCTCATGACAAAAATAAATCGTGGTAAAGAATGCAAGCTACTAAAAATAAAAAATTGGCCAATTTGGGTGCGATCAATGACCTTAATTTCTGAGATCAAATTATATTTCAACAAAATAATGTTTCAGGAACACTAATCTTATTTGTTTCTAACAACAGAAACGATTTCAGAACAATCTTAGATGGTGGGTGTTGAAATCCTCCTTCTTGTGTTTTTTGAGTTGGAACGACTCACTGACTGTACAGAAACTTGGCAAATTGCAATCAATTTGGAAACTGCAAATTCAAAACAAACTGCCTTGAAGCCTGAAAAACATATCACACTATACAGTAGGTAATTTAAGTATCGTCATTGATTCATCCCCGTCATTCATAATTATTCCCTATTTCCACTGTGTGTGTGTTTGACCCTGCAGGCTACGTAATGACCATTAACCAGAAGACAGCCCCAGCCGCCTGACACACTGTTATTATCGCTTGCTTTTGTGTGACCATGGTTCCCTCTGCTCCCATGACACCAATAAACCTTGGCTGGGCCTGGGATGCTAATTCTGTCTGCTGAAGGATGAGCCCTGGCGGGTGGCGGAGTGTGTGTCTGTGAGTGTGTGTATGTGTTCGCAAGCGTGCATGTGTGTGTATGTCCGCAAGCGTGTGTGTGCGTTAACGTGCCTGTGTGTGCGTACCCGTGTGTGTGTGTGTGTGTGTGTGTGTGTGTGTGTGTGTGTTGCTGTGTCCTTTTCATTCTCTTCCTTGATGTTTTTTCCATGGAGTAAGCAGGGATTCTGCTCGCACAAGTGTCCTATCAGCAACTCTCACTTCCTCAAAACATTTCCTGTGGAAACGTGTGCAAGGCAGAGAAAATAAAATAGCTGCACGACCATGTGACGGAAGTTCCCCCGGCCGGGAAGAGCAGCAGCAGCAGAGAGAAACGATTCATTTTAATATCACAATATACTAGGTAGGAGACATACAGTAGACTAGAGTAGTACTACAAACAGGGAACACTGGTTCAAGGCAATTAAGTTGAAATAGGACTGAATAAACTACGGGACAAAACACACAGTACTAGAAGACCAGCGGTTTCAGAGTCAAACCAAAGTGGAATATAACTGAAAGCATTGGGCCTTAGTGCATCTAGCTAACCATTAGGGCTCTTTCACTAACATAGTCAGTGTACAACTGGCTCACGAGTTTGGGAGCTGAGGCAAAAGAGACGAAAAGAGAAGGAAAGAGAAGGCCGGAGGGACTGAGAGGCAGACTAAACAAACTCCATGTGCGCTGCAGACATCTGCTGTACAGCTCCCTGGAGAAGGATGATGATGATGGGGGGGGCACTATCAGCCTCTTTCCCCTGCTTAGCTCCCCCTCTGCCTGTTAGACAGGCCTCTAACACAAACACCCAAACCATAACACACACACTCCTTCATTCTATACCCTTAACCCCCATCCTAAACCTCCCCTGATCCTACAAAGCCAGCAGCCCACACATTTTCCCACAACTGGCCAGGAACGGAAAGCAGATAGTGTAGAGTCCAAAATCCTGTCCAGTGTTTCAACACACTGTCTATGTCACGACTTGTGCTCGCTGGATGGCTCCTCAAGTGCCACCATAAGTCCAAGTGCAATAAAAGTGTTTTAAAACAACATTCAAGGACATGTGTTACTAGTATATAGCTAAAAGGCCTTATCCAGCTCGTGTATGACAGAAAACCATACTGCGTTTCCCTCTCTATGCTAATAGAGAGAATGGATATCATATGGATGGATAGCCATCTCTGATAGAGTGAGAGCTCTCTGGAAAGGCTGCCCCGCTGTGCAGAGGAGGAAGTGGCTCAAATAAACATGCCCAGTACAGATTTCAACCTCCCCCTTTTCCCCCTCTCAACAACTCTCTCGCTCAGCATCCCATTCAACTTTTCTCTAGTTGTTTCTCACAATCTGTTTCTCTCTCGTTCTACAACCCTCTCTCCCCCTCTGCCTTCTGTTTTCCTTTACCCTCTGTCCCTTAGTAAACCTTATTAGTCTAGTGGCTGGAGAGCTCTGTGCAGTGTGGCTGTGTGTGACCAAGCCTCGAGGGTAAGACGGGCGGTCGATTAGGGCGACCGGTTGGGGAGGAGGAAAACCCAATCATGTAGATAAAGTGAGGGCATGGAAAAGTGTCTCAGTGTGTTGCTGGCTGGCTGCACACAGTGGCTCTCCTATCAGAGGCAGTGGAGGAGCTGAGGGGCTTGGATCACTGCAGCCTCAGTCACACAGTCAATGAAGGAGCCCTGCTGTTGACAAAGAGGCTGTCTGTATGTCTGTCCGCTGGGCCCTGCTGTTGATTAAGAGAGTCTGTCTGTCTGTTGGGCCCTGCGGTTGACAAAGAAGCTGTCTGTCTGTCTGTTCATTGCTGACCTGGGTTCAAATACTATGTCTGCTTTAGCCTGCCTGGAGTGCCAACTGGGTTGGGTTTGCACTTTTGGGAATATTCTATTAGTTACATTGCACCAGGCAAGCTCAGTCAAACACAGCTCAAGTATTTGAAACCCAGGTCTGCTGTCCTCTGGGCCCTGCTGTCTCTCCGTCAGTCAGTCTGCTGGGCCTGGCAAACAGAGGCCAACTGTCTGTCCGCTGGTCCCTGCTCTCCCACAGTGACTGGCCTGTGGCCCCCTCACTCCCATCTAACCCTAGAGGGAGCACGGGGTTAAACCACACCGGATGGCCCAGTTTAGCCTCTATTAAAGGCTATTTTTATTTACACACAAACACCCCGCACAGAGGTAGGTGTGCACACTCATACACATACGGAACACTTCACAAGAGCATTCACACAGCAACTAGTCCCTCCATGCACGGAGTGACCGTATCATTACTTAGCAGTGTTAAGTAATGAGCTCACTTCTCACACAAAGATTCCCTTAGGTGGTTGATTCCTCTTTAGTCCCTACCCATAATTAGATGATTCATAAGCTTCAATATAATCTTGGTTACCCAGAAGTAAAATTCACGTGAAAGTTGTTACTTCCACAAGAGATTAGCTTCAACACTACGTTTACTTTTCATCATGAAGTTTATGTTATGACAAAATAAACGCTTGTCATGATGACCTCTTCCCCATTACACTAGGAACACCAACCCGCATCCATTACTTTATGCTTTACACTTGCTATTGCGAACAGCTAGCTCAGCCACCTAAGGGTTTGGGGGATTTTCTATGCCTTGCCTTGGGCATCGCCTGTCTCAAATGCTGGCACCAACTACTGTTGGCACTGGGCTGGCTATTGAGTTGAGTTTTCATCAAAATGAGGTCAGAGAGAGCTTCAGTTGGACAACTGCAGTTTCACTAGATTAAACACAGAGAGCTAGGACAGACCTCATAGGCATCCAATGTCCCTCAGAGACTGAACTCTTTTCATCTCTATTATTACAAATATCTACAGAAATAAATCTTTCCGACATGAACAAAAAAAAGGGGGGGGGGGGGGGGGTTCCAATAATGAAACGCTACCCATTCAGCTTCTGGCACATAACACTGAAGACAAGCAAAGGATGATAGCAATAATCAGACATACGAATTCAATACTACATTCTCTCTGTACTGATAGCTGGGCTAGAGCGTGTGTATAGGTCAGTCCAGCAACCAACCCATCTCTACCTAGTAGTTTCTCTACACACTCATCGGGCCTCCGCAGTACCAGAGGCTACTTGAAGCCCACTTCAGGCCCACCTGAGTCACAGTTACTGATCCTAGACCAGGTAGAAACCAGACTCCCCCTTTCCCTCTCCTCAGACTAGACAAAGGGCCTTTTCAGACCTTCCATCATGCGCATCACGCTCGCCACCCCAGCCAAATCCCAGGAGACCATCGATGGGAGAAACCCAAAGGCGACGGAGGCTGACATTTGACTGGAAACCCGAGACGCAGGGATCTCTGGTTGAAAACATCATAGGTAGAAACCTGCTTGCACGAGACAAAAGGGGGAGAAAAAAGGTGCGGGAGAAAGGGAGGGATGGCGGGCCTAGAGAAGAGTCAGACCAGGGGAGTGTGAATCTGATTACATTAGCAGAGAGAGGGGTGAATCAGATACACCCTACTGTCGAACTCTCCCCCGCCTCACCACTCCATCCAAGGACATATGGAGAGAGAAAGAGAATGAGAGTGAGAGAAAGACAGAGCAAAAATTGAAAGAGAGAAATGAGAAAGAGAGAAAGAAGCTGTCCTTCCTCGAGGGGGAAATCACTGTATTTAATGAAAGAGTGTAGTAGGTAAGAGAGAAAGAGGCAGTCCTTCCTCGAGGGGGAATCACTGTATTTAATGAGAGAGTGTAGTTGGTAAAAGAGAGAGAGTACAGTTACAGGTCAATGCCATGTATCTATTAGATAACGTAAGAGAAAGAACCCGTATCCCTTTACTCAAAGGCTAGCTTCAGCATAATGTTGCCCCAACATTCACTGGTCCGACTACACCGCCGAGACACAGATACATATCCACAAACAGGCAATGCTAAGGGGGTGATGAAGAGGGGGACATTATAACAATACAGGATACAGGTCATAGAATAGCTCTGTTACCAAGGTGATGGTAAACGGTGAGATCAAACAAATCTCTGTGACCCATCAGAGACGCTCCATGTGTTTCAAAGAGTCACACGCAAGGCGACCTGCTACAAACATCCTCGGTGCATCACTACATTAGTATGTGTTGAATCCAATGTTTCATTGGATGGTTAGTATTGCAGTTACATTCAGATGTGATCAGTTAACATGGAGGATATTTCGTTTGTGTTTGTTTACCTCCCCTGAATGACGCAGCGCCTCTCTCTCCTCGATTGCCCACATGCGTCGTGATCTGGTTGGTCAAGACCACCTAGGAGGGAGAAAATAGAGAAGCATGAAGAGAATATCATGACTTTAGCACCTTCCACAGAGTGCTGGTTTGCCATGCTAAATGTTCATTTCAAGGTTTTTAGGCAATATCTCAAAGCAATATACCTTAGACTATGAACACAAAATATACCAAAATAATCTTTGGAGAAGTTCTGGTAAGTTATTTCTTAAAATGTGTTTTACTTGTCCTCAGATGACTGATGGTCAATAGTAGGTTGGAGGTCAACAACATTAAACGATATGGGTGGTCAATATGTATCCAAACCCAACCAAGCCGGAGATAAAAGTATTCTAAATATCATCCGGTCCAAGTCTGACACAGCAGAATTCTGAGTAAATTCCCTCGAATAATCAGTGGTGGTGGCTCAAAGTAGCACTTGATGAATCAAATTGGCCTTGATGAAATACCAACATGATAAAACTGTTGCCAATACAACAGACTCATAAAAAGAGAGAGGCCCTAGGCCTACCGTCACATGAGCTATAATTGTCCTTTAAGCCTCCAGCCTCTGGCTTGACAGAGCTACACTGTGCCTTGTGAGCCAACTGCGGCTGACATGAGTCAAAGTCCATATGTCAACAATAAGGCTACAATAATAAACTCATGTTTGGGCAGGCAATGAGCTCCCATGTGTTGTTCTAACTAGGAGAAATCCAGAGAAACAACACAGTTAAACTATGAAACCTTGCCTAGGCAACAGATGTAGGATCTTAATTTGATCCAGTTTGGTACAACAGGAAAATAACCTGAAGCACCAGGAACTGTGAATTATAATTAATGGGCAATTGTGTAGGGGTTGATACCTTTTTCGTAATGGAAAATATGTCTGACATTTCAAATACATTTTAAACCACAAATACACTACAAGTATTACATGTCCTGAATTTCACAAAAGTTCTCCTGCAACAGGGTGATCAAATCAAGATCTTACACCTGTACATCCAGTAAACTCACACCAAATCAACAATTCCACACAACCTAGGAGTGGAATGGAAGCAAAGGCCTCCAATCTACCAGTCATCCAGTCTCACAAAATTTGGCACTGTGTCATACATTAAAACAAGAACTAGTAAATTTAACAACCTGGTTGGTTTGGCCCTGGGTGCTAATAACAAAAGTCTTTACTTGTTTAATCATGATAGCCCTTATAAAATACTCAGTGGGCCACTAGCAAGGTAGGCTATCCTCACTGTGGTTTCTTGTCAGGGCACATTTCAGTTAATAATATGGAGGAGGTGAAGGCAAAACGCTCTGTCAAGTCCAGACAGCCCTCACATGAACCACAACATGCTTGTACGCCAAAACACGGGTGTGGAAAATCGCATACGACTTACACCGAAGCCTAATGATCACACAAAGGCACACATACAAAATAAAGAAGACAAGTTAGCTGGCAAATAGGTAATGAATGAGCTTAGATGTTTAGTATAGCATAGGATAGGCTTAGCGCCCTCAAATTCGACACACAGACCTCAAAGCTAGTTCCACTGTGTTTATTACGATTTATTTTGTTCATTATTCCTTCCCAATTCAGGGGCTGATTTAGACCTACGACACCAGCTGGGTGCAATTTATTATCAGGTAGAACAGAAAACTAGCAGTTGTCCAACTTCGGACCTCGCTCGTGGAGTAAGATTTGAATACCCCTGGCGTAGAGTATAGTATATTATAAACTGGGTGGTTCGAGCCCTGAATGCTGATTGGCAGAAAGCTGTGGTATTGGCTGATAGCCACGGGTATGACAAAACATTTCTTTTTACTGTTCTAATTATGTTGGTAACCAGTTTATAATAGCAATAAAGCACCTCGGGGGTTTGTGGTATATGGCCAATCTACCAGGGTTAAGGGCTGTATCCAGGCACTCCATGTTGCATTGTGCATAAGAACAGCCATTAGCTGTGGTATATTGGCCATATACAACACCCCCTCATGCCTTATTGCTAAAGTATAATATAGTATTAAGCAAACGCTTACAGTGTTCAGTAACTGTCAGGATGATCTTGTTGCTATGTAATGTCAAGGTATGTTAACGTGTACATACAGTCATGACATTCTGACGTGGCCACTGCATCCTTTGCAGACATATAAAAATAGCTACCAGTAAATAAGCTGTCCATCACTACTATACACAGACAAGCGCCAGACTCTTAGAGCCCCTGGGCCACAGCTGTGAGAAACGCTAGCGGGGAGATGGATGTAAGAACTCAGACACACTCCCAGGGGACTGAGGAGGAAAGCTTGAGTAACACCTGCCAGGGACTGAGGTGGTGACTTAAGATTTGTATCTAGTGGAAAGTTCAGGGGAAAGTTGGGTTGGTAGACTAGAAACTGATTTTAATCCCCAGTGCTAATAGCCTGGCTAGGCCAGCAGTTGTAGTAGGGACCTAGTAGGTGAGGTGATACACCTTCAGTGCTTTCCTGCCCTCTAGTGTTGAACTGTGTTACTGACGCGAACGAGGATGCACTGGGGTCAAATAGGGCACATTTATTATTCCTTGTGAGATATGGTATGGATTAGATATTTTATTCCATTTTAGATTTCGGGAAAACATTTCCTACAGAGTGCAATGCACTATTGCCTTTCACCCTTTCCTTCCAAATCCCACACAGAGGGCAGGTTCCTTTGTCTTGGATTACTTTGTGATAACGCTGACATCTAATGGCTGAATGGGGCTCTGCAATATATTAGGCAGTCAGAAGTGGTATTAAGGGACTAATGATGTGATGGGAGGGGGGGGGGATAATATAATGCAAAATGAAGGAAAATAAAATGACACTGATATCTACAATATAATAACCCCCTCCAGAAATGAGCCCAATAACATATTGGCCCATATTATCAGTCAGGTGTGTTACTTAGCAATAATCATTATCACCTGATGTAGCCCATCTGATGCAGCATAGTGTCTATAAATGAATAAATAGGCTGAGGGTTTCCGATCTGCATTTACCCCATCGGTCTAATCATTAGCTAGATCACAAAATCCAAACATTAGTCTCTCTTGTTGCTAGTTAGCAACATATGATGACTTGAATGCCCCCCCCCCAAAAAAAAACATTCCACTGGCACTCAGCCAAGGATCATGTACTGTGAATATAAATTTGGCCTACCTGTTACACCTGACCCTTGTTACATTTAGCACAGGTCTTCCCTATGCATTCAACCCAATGGCCAATGCTAACGCGGGTACGCCATGCCGCTGGTAAAAAAACTCTGGTTCTAAAATGGTGCATTTTAGCCTACTAATTTCTTGGATTTGAGAAGTGTAGCCTAGTAACACTTGAGAAATCAGTGATGCGCCTCTTTTAATAGTGGCCATCAAAACTGCTTTCAAAGTTGTTGTTTTTTACCCCGACTGCATTAAGAATGTTGTACAATGACTGGGCATGCATATTTCTTCCCCTGTGCAGCACTCACAATTTGAATGTGCCTCGAGATTAATATTACTTTCTCGCATAGAATGCGACAGGCTGAACAATTGAATAACTATTCTACTACGGGGTTGTCTAATTTTGGCATGGCTTACTTGTGTTTTTGGCTGTGGAAAATGAAATGTGGAGAACAATTCAAATAACCAAAGCAGGTACCAGGTCTCTCAGCTCCGCCTGGCTCTCATTTGGATCATAGGTGCCGTGTCTCAGATCAGGCCCAATTTAACCCCAGCACACACACTCACAGGGATGTGAAAGGCCTGAGCCAGGTATTTGAGGGTGGCAGCCTCCTGGCCCAGCAGGTTGCTGCGGTGAGTGAGGTTCCCAGGCAGTGTTGTGTCATACTCCTTCCTCACCACTGAGGCCACAGAGTCAAGAATTACCAACCCAGCCTTGGAGGAGATGATGTCCTCCTCCAGCCTCTCCAGTCTGGAAGGAACCAAAACAAAACTATCAATACCAATATCAGTATTAGAAATAGTACCTTTCACACAGTTTGCCATCACCCAAAATGCTTCATGGGGCCAGAACATGCTTGAGGTAAGTGAGAGGAGACGATTGAATGAAACATTTCAGAGAGACTGAAAGCAACATGGCGGCCTCTACCTGTCCAGGACATCCTGACACGTGAGCTCCCGAAAAAGGTGAACACGACCAGCCATCTCCAACACACGCTCCTTCTCACAGAAGTAGTCTGGAAACCTGCTCTGAGCAATCTCCACTAACCTGGAAGTGCCAAGAACAAAACATTTTAGGCCACACAATGCATTTATAAGACACGGAAGATAAGATTATAGAAGACATTACATAATAGAAGATTATAAAAGATATGACAAGATAATAAATATGCAGGAGGGGAGAAGAGAAAAGGAGGGTGATGAAAGTAAGTCCCAATCACCTCTCTGCTGAGAAAGCCGACTCTGTATCTATGTAGATGACTCCGCTGTCGAGGCCACCCATGCACTTTGGCAGAGTGGCCAGCACACTGAGCATCATACACACCTGGCTCTTCCCACAACCTGAGGGGCCAGTCACCTGAAAGATGGAAAGGAAGTTTGTGATACATTTTCTCTCTCCATCACCATCTCTGTACTCAGTAAGGAAGGTGTACAACCTCTGTGAGTGTCCCCCGTGGTAGCCCTCCCTGAAGCAGTCTGTCCAGGGCGGGTAGTGATGTGGAGAAACACAGGTCAGCCCTCTGCTTCCACACCTCCAACGCCTGAAGAACAACAATTTCATAAGACAGAACAGTGAAGTATGACAGTGACACTGGTGATGTTGTTGACTTACCGTGGTCATTGAAGGGGCACAGGCCTGGCTGACTGACTGAAGCAGCATCAACACCTGCTGGTAACTCTGCCCCGCTAGGCGCATCACCTCTAGAGGTGTGAGGGACAGCAGGTCCTGGTGACAAGGAGCATAGTAGTCACAGTTGCAAAAGGCATCTCGTTTCTACTCCATCTATTCTTTGATGTGAGAATATTACATCATGGTAACATTTCAAGTTGATATAAACTTGGAATCCACAACGTTAGCAGCAACCCCCTCCAGAAATGAGCCTGAGCCCAACCTCTTACCTGGCAAGTTTCGATTTGGTGGCGCTTGAGTCGTTCGCATACTTCGAGTGACATACCTGTTCTTCTGAGCTTTTTACTTGCCATAGCTAACGAGTTAATGCCTAGAATATATATTATTTTTACAAAATGACAAACTCAATGACACTGGTTTCCCCTTTTGTATGTGACAAACTTATGTTAGCTAGCTAACTTCAGCTGCAACGAGTGGCTAAAGTTCGCTCCGCCCGTGGCAAACGCTAGAAGCTATTTGCTCTAGCAAGCAAATTATGGCTCAAATATAAGAAATTCCACATTTTGCAACATTATTCAATCTATTTTCATTGCCCTGCTAGCTAACTACACGAGTTCCGTTGCCTTGACAGCCGTGTGGCATAAAAAAAAAATACCGCCGCTTCTGCTTCTTCTTCAGTGGAGTTTAACGGGGGTAAGCATCCAATATGTTGCATTACCGCCCCCAACTGAACTATAGTATAAATCCATTACACTTGGTGAGCAGTGGTGGAAACAGTATCCAATTGTCATACTTGAGTAAAAGTAAAGATACCTTAATTGAAAATGACTCAAGTGAAAGTAACCCAGTAGAATAATACTTGAGTAAAAGTCTACAAGTATTTGGTTTTTAATATACTTAAGAATCAAAAGTAAATGTAATTGCTAAAATATACTTAAGTATCAAAGTAAAAGAACAATTGTAAATAATTTCAAATTCCTTATATTAAGCAAAGCAGAAGGCCACATTTTCATTTATTTACAGATAGACAATTTTCCCGTTCTGCTAAGCATTCAAAATGTAATGAGTACTTTTGGGTGTCAGGGAAAATGTATGGAGTAAAAAGTACATAACTTTATTTAGGAATGTAGTGAAGTAAATGTAAAAGTAGTCAAAAATATAAATAGTAAAGTACCCCCCAAAAAACGACTTAAGTTGTACTTTAAAGTACTTTACACCACTGTTTGGGATATAAAATGGGAAAGGGGAAGTGGGGAAATTAAAATAAATGTAATTGTTTTATTACCCTACCAACTACCCTACACTCTTTAAAACCCACCACATTATTCCACTACTTTAACCCTATCTGATCCTACCCTAGGGCAACAACATTAGAGGACAGGACATCACTCAACACACCCTGTGAAAACTTCTGAAGTCTCTGCAGCTGCCACCACAACATCTATTTTCTGTCACTTATGTTCCATCTCTGCAGTACAGTTGATAACCATTGCTATGAACGCTAAGAAACCCACCTTACTGAAACATTTTTAACTCCTTGGCCTATTCCTCTGTTCTGGCACAGATCTACTATTGACAGGGATCCTCTCAGAATCCCTCCCCTTTAATCAACTCTCTACTTTCTTCACTGCCTCAGCATACATCTTCTGCACTACTCTAACCCTGGCCACCTCAACCTGACTCTCTCGCACCGGACACTTCCGATCCCCAGCAACATGGGCAACCCTACAGTTGACACACACAACTTTTCCCACCAAAACTACACATTCCTCTATCCCATGTCCTCCTGCACACTTTCTACATCTTGGAATCTCCCTCCTACACACTGCTGCGACAACGCCCGTGAACGTAACACCTATAAAACTGCAGTATATTCGGCACAAAAGCTCTAATAGAATAACTCATATATCGTGACATTACTTTGTCAGGTAAAGAAAAGAACAGACTGTTTCACCTCTATTTCACCACGCTCCCTACCGGATCTGAGTCGCACCAGATGCCGGGCGTCACAAACACCACGAATCTTCATCTTAAATTGCTTCACCTCCACACTTAACGCTACCCCAGAAATCCCTCCTGTCAATGGTGCCTTGTACCTAAACACAAAGCAAGATACAGATCTTTCCCCAAGTTGCGTTGAACGGAGCGCCTGCTCCCTCTGATCACAAACAAACATCACAAGTCCACTTTCAGTTACCTTCACCGACTCAACAGCACCCACCATCTTTTTCACCCAACCTGAAACCACCCATGCATCAGCCAAAAGTTCGAGTTCCACCCTCTTCAAAAATATCACTCGCACTGGACCTAACTTATCTTTATCATAACCATGTCCATCAATGCAAGGCTCGGGCGCCAAGCTCCTCACAACACCTTCTACCCTTTCCATTTCACTTCCAGAACTTGAACTGTCATCCGGCTCACTCTGTTTAAACTTGACACTAATCTTCCACGAGATACCCTCTCCCTTGTTATTATTGGCTTCAACAGATTCACACCCATCCGCTGCCTCCCTCAGTCGTTCAACCTCCTCTCTCTTTCCTTCTAATCCTCCTCCCTTAATCAATTACCCGACTCCTTCTGAAAATATTAAACTTTTCCGAGACGAAATCTCTTTTTAGCCTCCTCGAGAGACATGTTAAGCCCTGTACTCCGTCCACTTCAAACTCGTCTGACCCATACCTCCACTTCGCTTTGCATTTTGGTAAATGTAGTCATATGGGACTGTCAAAACCACTGCACTGGGTCCTGATGCATTCTTTTTAGGCCTGGGTCAGCTTGATGCATTTCTCATGAAGAATTAATAGAAAACAAAACACATTCTTTCAAATAAAATATATTGAACATTTTGTGCTATTATGATGTGGTGAGACTGTAAAATAGACAGCAGCAGCAACCATCACGACGTGAAGCAGTCTCACAGGGCTGTGTGATGAAATGACAATCTCAAATAAATTATACCTTGCTTATCGTCTCTCTTTCTCACTCTCCCTTTCTCCCTCTGTCTAGACCCCATCACTCCATCTCCCCCAGCCTGTGTCTGTATCAGTCCGTCTATTGTTTGGAGTGTGACTAGTGCAGGATGGAGGGCCATGTAAGGCCATAATGGCAAGGTTCTCCCTTATCACCAGAGAGATAAGAACCGCTTCTGCACCCAGAGGTTGGGAGCCGTGTCCCTGTCGCTGAAGTGGCCAGTTAAAATAGAGGATGACTAAAGAGTACTGATAAGAATACCGGTAGTTTGCTCTGCCAAGTTATCCCTAATGGGAAAAGGGCAACACAATGGACTATTGGGACAGTATTTGTAACACATGTAAAACAACATAAGGACACCGGGACTTAGAAGGTAGGGTTCAATATAGAGTGCATGGCAGAGGATAGGTAGAGACAGATGGAGGACCATGGGAGAGATCAGTCTGGAGACTGGGGAACGGAGCTTGGGTGAGGTCTGATCGTCTGCTATCGAGACAAAAATGTCCCTAACACCAGTTCCATCCATTCTTGGTCACTGAGCCAAAAAAATGGGGTCCTGGACAGACCGTTCTGAAGATGTTTATTTTATGATTAGTGCATTCCCTGGCTCCAGAGGGAAAGCAACAAAGCTGTTTCCATCTACATTGATTCTCTTCATGTGTGTTTATCTTCTTATAAAAATACAATATGCATTAGTTGGATTTTAATGGAATGGTATTTCTCTTGGAATCAAATCAAGATTCAAAATGTAAATAATTGTGAAAAATGAGGTGGACTATCTGTCAGAGTCTTCTATAAGGCTTGTTGGTCATGCCTCAGAGCCTTAGCTTAACTTCTGAACTAAAAAAAATGTATGAATCTTTCTCTCAACTCTTTTGAACAAATATCCATTATTATATTAATATGGCATCATTTAGAAAACAATCCATTTAAATCCTTTCTCTTCTGAACAAATTCCAAAGCATGACTGTAACAACGATGGCGGATTGGCCATCTGGCAATCCTGGCAAATGACAGCCTGGCCAGACTATCTTTTATTAAGGTGGGCTGGTCAAAATTGACAGGCCCATTAGCCTGTTTTTTTTAATGAATTTTGTGCTATTTCTCTGTTGTCATAATCTTCTATATTAAGCATTTGTCTGAACAGTGGGCAACGGCCGGCCCCACTGCCAAGATGGACCATTGTTTTGATTGGCTGAGCTGAGGTGATGCAGATTCACATCCAAAGTCAAACGCGCATCATCAAAGAGAGTGAGACCCATTCTGACTCTGTCAGTCACTCAGTCAAAACAGAAAAACATAACGGTGGTGCCAAAAAAGTTTGAGACCGAAAAGGCCGATGCTGCTAAATGTGTGAAATTAACCAGATTATTTGCTAAAAGTTCTGGTTCTGCTTGTCCGAGTGCTGAGTTTGTGAGACATTATAGATCAACTGCAGTGGCGCAGTCGAGATAGGAAGAAAACAGATAAAGACACACTCACAACACTGACATAGAACTGACAGTTAGGCCTAATATTTTGGCTGTATATTGTATGAAATATGTTTCATACCTACTATAGGCCTGGTAGACTAATTAGGGAATGGGTATTCGGGGAACATTTAGACTCTAGGCTACTTGCAATATAGCCTAACAAGTCAAGATTGGCTGTTATAACACTTAGGTAAGGCAATAGCCATCTGCTAGACATTTATTTATACAGTGCTTTTTGCTCGTCATCATGTATTCAGTAAAGGTCAAATCAGGGAGTGTCTGTGTATTTGAATTGTTTTATCAATGTATATTCGCTTAAGAATCGCAGTCTCTTCAGCCTGGTGAGTTAGTCTATGAGCTGTAGTAACAAGTGACTCTGGTGTCAGATTACATTACATGGCCACTGCAGTGAGGGCTGGAAAGTCCTGCCTATCTCCCACTTACTTCATTCGATGAACGGCCTGTCACTTTTGGGTAGAACAATAAGTATATGTGTGCAGCACAGTCAAACAAAGCACAACGCTGGGCATCCATTCGCATCCATATGAACTGGTCCGGCATCGTTATTTGACAAACAGAATGTTTTATATTGAATTCAATAGAAGAAGAGAGAGAAAGAGAGAGGGACAGAGAGAAACTGGCAGTTCCTTAATGTATCCATTGGGACAGGTTGTCTCTCCCCTCTTGTCTCTCTCTGTTTTCTTCTATTGAATTATATGTAGCCTAATACTTAAACACTTATCTAAAGTGGGCAGTGGGAACACTTGAAATGCACAAATGTTAAATATGTAGTTAGGCTGTTAAAAGCAAATGGCCATCTATAAGGCATTTATTCGGTGATTTTCTTCTTTGTCTAATATATGTGTTTATTCGTTCACTACTAGGATGGGTAGCGCTTTATTTTAAGGGTCCGTAATAAGTCATTTATGAAGTGTGTGTTCACCATTTATTAATCATCACGCCCACATTCATAAACCATTTACTATTCATTAGTAAAGTATTTTTGCAGTCCCTAATCTAAAGTGAGTGCTATTTCACTTTATAAATACTTTCTAAAAGTTTTGAAAGACCAGTGTAATTTCTCACAAAATTGGCATGCCATTGGTAGACAATCCTGCTGTACCTGGTAAAAGAACAAGCACACAACATAGGAGGTTTAAGGAAATATATGTACATGTGTGAATAACTTGCTTACTAACATTTACAAATGTGGGAGTAATGAGTAATGAATGTTGAACAAACGGTTTGTAAATGCCTTATAAATGGTTTACTCTGGACCTTTCAAATAGTGTTAACCTGACGGTTTATTTATATTTTGGCTATATATTATATATGTAATAGTAATGAACCCTTAGGATAGGGGGGACATTTATGACAGCCAGGCACTTATATTTTCAGCATTAGGAATATTTGTCTTTATCGAATAAATGTGTTTATTCCTTTACAATTAGGATGTTGCTGGGCCTAGCACAGGCTAGGAACATACAGACCACATACACTCACTGGACAGTTTTTTAGGTACACCCATCTAGCATTGGGTCGGACCCCATTTGGCCTCCCAAGTTTTCTGTAGAATTTTCATTGTTGGACATAATATACTGTAAAAACACCAGGAAATCAGCTCCAATACATTTAAATTTGGGAAACCACTGGGTCAGTAACTGAAAGGTTGCTGGTTCAAATCCCCAAGCCGACTAGGTGAAAAATCTGTCTGTGCCCTTGAGCAAAGCACTTAACCCTAATTGCTCCTGTAAGTCGCTCTGGATAAGAGCGTCTACTGAATAACTAAAATGTATTTTCATGGATAATAGAGAGACACGTGATCATATACAAATAAAAGCAAGGTTTGAAATTATTATGTTTTAGTAAAATATTATATCTGTTTGGGCACTTGCGGTCAATTTGCAGTCTACAAATTATTTTGAATTATGTTCCCCCCCTCCCCCCACCATCTGCTCAAGAAGAAATCGGCCCGTGGCTGAATCTAGTTGATGATCCCTGCAGTATATGCTTTTATTTTCTGTTGTCCTAGGCTACCTGAATAAAATACTTGCTCACTAGGCTAACTTCCATTCATGGGCAACGTTAGCTAGTTAACATTAGCCTTCTACATCTAGCTACATGTTGAACTTCCATCCTCTCAGGCCAGGGGCACAACAATGTATGAATTAATTGTTGGATCAGAATCTCCGTTATAATCATTGGCCAGTATGGAGAATTAAGTAAAACCACAAGTCCAAATCCCTATCTCCATCCATGGCTAATTTAGGAATTAGCCAATTTTAGCAAGCTGGCTAGGTGGCCACCGGAGGACAACAAAACAACGAGACGCAACAATTACATTTTTTTCTGTTAATGACGTAAACTCTCAATGGGATTTGATAGGACTGACGCCACATCCAAGCTGACTTCCCTTGACACTTTTTTTGGTTCGCCAGGACCATTCACAGTTGAGCTCGCTCAGTTTAGCTCAACGCTGATAGGCTAAAGCCAGATGCTAGCTGGCTTCCCTTGCCTTCAATGCTACAGGCGGCAACAATGTCATACTCTTTATGACCAGACAGCATCAGATTGATGGCCTACACGTAGAGAGAGGGGTGCTGTTTCACTCGCTCGGATGCTTTCTCCTGTGAGATACATTCAGCCTATTGTGAATCGAAGGAAAATTATGAAACACAGAGACGAATGAGAAATGATTGAATCAAAAATAATAATAAATTGTCCATTTTGGGCGGAAGTCTGGCATCCATTGGCATCCATGAATAGACAGCTCAGAGGTGAGTGCAGTGGAGGTAGGCAAAAAAACAGAGAGATACAGATGTATTGCCAGTTCCTTAATATGTTGGCTCTATATGTAATAACAATTAACACATACAGACGGACAGACAGAGACAGATTGTCTGCAGAGAAGATGCAGAGACAGACTACACAACAGGGAGGCAACAGAGGCACATCTATAGCAGTGAGGTGTATCACCATGAGCTGGTTAAAAAGAGCTGATTAAAAAAGGCAAAGGACTATGTTTTTTCACCGGTCAATGGTACAGTAAAAGTTGAGTAATGCTGTACTATAAATGCCTATGTTATGTGTCAGTAGCATTACTGACTGTGTGTGTCACGATGTGCGCAACTGGTTGAAGGTAAGTCAGGTGCAGGAGAGCAGAGATGGGTGATAACAGGCGCACTTTATTCATGCCCAAGGAAAACAGCGATAACGCCCAAAGTACACAAACGGTACAATGAACAAAACACACGTGTCAAACACATACCTGGCGCAAACCAGCGTGAAGCGAACCACACTTAACAAACAATTCCACACACAGACATGGGGGGAACAGAGGGTAACATACATTTAGTCAGATGAGGGAATGTGAACCAGGTGTGCGGAAAACCAAGACAAAACAAATAGAAAATGAAAAGTGGAGCGGCGATGGCTAGAAGACCGGTGACGTCGACCGCCGAACGCCGCCCGAACAAGGAGAGGGACCGACTTCGGCGGAAGTCGTGACCGTGTGTGTAAGTAGCTGGGGTGCGCACGGTGCGTGAAGTGATGTGGGCTGGTGTGGCTGAAATGCCAGGGATGATTTTTTGTCCCAGTCCACCCTGGTAACAACTGTCATGACTGTAAGGACAGGTACAAATCCTGTCATAGAGTCAGTCTGAACTTTTAATGAGACCACAAAAGGATTAGACTGTTTAGCCTCTTTGGGATTCAAGATCATTTGTAGCAAATATCTGATGTACATTATATGAATGCCAAGAATCCACAGTAGCCTACAGTATCTACAGTAACCTACAGTATCCTTGGGACTTGTAGAGCGTCACTTAACATTCTGTAGCACAGGGGTAGGCCTGAGAGTATCCTAACAACCACATGAAGCTGAAACAAACAGAGAAGTCTAGTGTTGAAAGATGAAGTGGGAGAGTAGAGGAACTGTCCCTGTTAGGTTCCAATGGGATTAATCGAGTTCACATACAGGGACACCTGATATAGAAGTGATGACATCGACTCTCATGGAAATTATTCACGGTAGCCTGCTGTGATGCCACATTTAAAATTGGCTCCCAAATAAGAAACAACCACAGTTGTACTGCTGTTGCTGGGTATATTTTGGTTCAAATGTGTATAACGTTTATGTTAAATCTCTGTCCTCATGGATTAGGTTCTAGTCTGCTGTGCAGTAGCCAAAGGAGCCATTTTACAGTATTGGGACGAGGCCAGAATCAGCAGGTCTACGTCATCACAGAGGAGGGGCTATGTAAATTTAACAGAATAATGTATGGGGATGCAGCCTGCTATTTCCACTTGCCCATCAATAAAATCTAGGGGGGAAATCGTCGATTCAAATTGCTCAATTAAAAAGAAAAAGGATATCATATTCTCTCGTCTACAGGCATTAGTCCAGAATATATGGAACATGGCATCGAAATGTCCTAAATGCGACAAGACGGTTTATTTTGGTAAGTGCATTTTTCATATGATCATATAGCCAACCATCCCATGTCTGTAGTGTGTGAAACCCCCACGAGTGAGCTATGTCGGCCTAATTACTTAGGCTATTGTAGACACCGTTACAGCTATTGTTTTCTAAATTATAAGCCCACTGTCACATTATAATTATACAGTAAGCCTAGACAATATTACCCTACAGATTGGGGAAGACCTCATTGGACATTGTACTGCCTTTGATCTATTTTATTAGAACGAACCAGTAGGCTATTTACTTTAGGTATGGGTCAGCGGCGTCAGCCTAGCGTGCCTATATAGGCTAAACCAATTAGGCCCGGCTCCCTGACTGTACATGACTTCGGAAGTGATGTGTGGTATAGCCTACATCTGCTTATGCCATGCAAGGAGGTGGGATCATTTCTTCCTTCATCAGGACATATGGGAAACCTACGTCCCACGAGTATTGGCTAGCCTATACATCGATCAGAGCAGTGCAAATATTCGTAATATCAGTCCAATACAACGCCCTGCAGACGGGTGAGGGCCAAGTCTACTTCCAGCGCACACCGCTAACCTGCAACTGACCAGTTGGGTTTTGGAGGGATATAGCCTAAAGTGAAAACATCTGTCCCCAGATTATTGACATAAGCAGCCTTTCCCATTGATGGCTATTAGATGGATTTAAAAGTAAAACATTTCTCCTTATCCGAAAGCCTATTTACAGTAGGCCTGTTCAGGGAATATGTTCATGGTTTTAAATTAATTGAGATAGCCAGCCTAGCTGCTTGGCACAATAATCAGATTGAGCTAAACCAATTAATTAGGCATGTTGCTGCACTGATAGATAGGCCCTACCTTCCATATAAATAATTAATTTGTTGCATTGACTTTGCCCTGGCCTACACTACATGATTAAAAGAATGTGGATGCCTGCTCGTCAGAAATCTCATTCCAAAATCATGGGCATTAATATGGAGTTGGTTCCCCCTTTGCTGCTATAACAGCCTCCATTCTGGGAAGGCTTTCCACTAGATGTTGTTACATTTCTGCGGGGACTTGCTTCAATTCAGCCACAAGAGCATTTGTGAGGTCAGGCACTGATGTTGGGCGATTAGGCCTGGCTCGCCGTCGGTGTTCCAATTCATCCCAAAGGTGATCAATGGGGTTGAGGTCAGGGCTCTGTGCAGGCCAGTCAAGTTCTTCCACACTGATCTCGAAAAAACATTTCTGTATGGACCTCGCTTTGTGCACAGGGGCATTGTCATGCTAAAACAGGAAAGGGCATTGCCCAAACTGTTGCCACAAAGTTGGAAGCACAGAATTGTTTAGAATATCATTGTATGCTGTAGGGTTAAGATTTCCGTTCACTGGAACTAAGGGGCCTAGCCCGACCCATGAAAAACAGCCCCAGACTATTATTCCCCCTCCACCAAACTTTACAGTTGACACTACGCATTGGGGCAGGTAGTGTTCCCCTGGCATCCGCCAAACCCAGATTAATTCTTCAGACTGCCAGATGGTGAAGCGTGATTCATCACTCCAGAGAACACGTTTCCACTGCTCCAGAGTCCAATGGCGGCAAGCTTTGCACCACTCCAGCCAACGCTTGGCATTGCGCATGGTAATCTCAGGCTTGTGTGCAGCTGCTCGGCCATGGAAACCCATTTCATGAAGCTCCCGATAAACAGTTCTTATGCTGACGTGGCTTCCAGAGGCAGTTTGGAACTCAGTAGTGAGTGTTGCCACTGAGGACAGATGATTTTTGCACGCTTCGCGCTTCAGCACTCGGCGGTCCCGTTCTGTGAGCTTGTGTGACCTACCACTTTGTGGCTGAGCTGTTGTTGCTCCTAGACGTTTCCTCTTCACAATAACAGCACTTACAGCACTTACACTTACATCCTATGACGGTGCCACGTTGCAAGTCTGAGCTCTTCAGTAAGGCCATTCTGACAATGTCTGTCAATGGAGATTGCATGGCTGTGTGCTCAATTTTATTCACATGTCAGCAACAGGTGTGGCTGAAATAGCCGAATCCACTAATTTGAAGGGGTATCCACATACTTTTGTATATATAGTGTATCTCTGGAGAACAATAAGAATCTGATTTCAGTACTAACTGGCATGGACAGCTCCCAAAGAAGGAAATGGAGTGGAGCCTCGCGCGAGCCAGCCGACCAACCAAACCAATGACAGAGCGTGCATGTGAGTCCGAGACACTGTAAACGACAAGCCGATTCAAGATGTTCTCTCATATGGCTGTAGGCCTACTGTATGTTGAAACATACATGATTCAATCTAGTCTCTGTTATTTATTTCCCACTCCCCTGTAAAAAGTAGGCATACACCATAGTAAAAAAAACAAAACAATGAAAGAGATTGTTTTGATAGTTCTTCTTAGACTATATTACACTCTTTTTCATGAGTTAAAACAGTAAGTGTGGGTCTATGATAGTCATCGGCAGTGCATCAGAATAAAACCTCCTCGCAACACTTTTCCTTCATCTTGAAGCATCTGTATCTTCTTACCTAATTAGCCCAGAATGGGCAATATCTTGGGCTTTCTATCTGGTAATAAATGAATGAATGAATGAATGAATACCAGATAATACTTGAAATCTGCTTACTGTCTATTATCTTAATACTTTCCCTTATGGAATGTCCCTCTGACCTGTGCTTGTGTGTCGTGTCACCAATAAAGAGGGCAATGCCACTCTCTTTGTGTTTATTCACATATTCACACGCTTCCCCCTTAGGCTCCTCATTTCTTAAGTCCATGTCTGCTTTGATGCTATCATTGAGTGCTGCTAAATCTGCTGTGTTTACCTCTCTACTCCCACTCTCATTATGAAGTCCTTTTGCCTCAGGAGTTTAGATGATGTTTGATGTATGTTGCGTAACTCCTAGTCTTTGATTCGGCCCCCACAAGATCTCCTCTCTCATTTTAACACTCTAATCTGGGCCATTGCATAATCGTCATCAGCCATATCTCTGAAACTGTACTGACTTCATGTGTCATTTAGTTGCTGTTCCTGTCCATGAAAGCTGATAATAATCCTCCGTCCTCCCTGACTGTCCGAGTCATAGGCTGTGCCCCCAATGGTACCCTGTTGCCTATGTGGTGCACTAAATAGGGAATACACTCTTTGAAAAAAAGGTGCTATCTCGAACCTAAAAGGGTTCTTCAGCTGTCCCCATAGAATAACCCTTTGGAGAACCCTTTTTAGTTTCAGGTAGAACCCTTTTCACAGAGTTTTTTGCGGAACCCAAAAGGGCTCTACCTGGAACCGAAAAGGGTTCTACTTGGAACCAAAAAGGGTTCTCCTATGGTGACATCCAAGGAACCCTTTTGTGTAGGATGCCATTCAGGATCCTGCCATAGAGTCCTGCTCCCACACTGCCACTGGATGGATTTCATCAACAGATACAGGATGAGACATAGTCACATATTGTACCAGAGGGGAAACAAAATACCCTTAATCAACCTTAATTATTTAGACTGAACAACCCCCACAGGCTTCCCTCTTTCTTTCTCACTTTCTCACTCTGTCTGTCTCTTTCTCATTTACTCTCTGTCTTGTGTGTGTGTGGTGTGTGTGTGTGTGTGTGTGTGTGTGGTGTGGTGTGTGTGTGTGTGTGTGTGTGTGTGTGTGTGTGTGTGTGTGGTGTGTGTGTGTGTGTGTGTGGTGTGTGTGTGTGTGTGTGTGTGTGCGTGCATGTATGTGTTTGTGTGCATGCTTGTATGCCATCCATGCAGCTGGGAAATGTAGAGAGGGAGAACAAGAGCGAGAGAGAAAGAGAGAGATCGACAGAGAGAGACAGGGAGAGAACACCCTGCAGGGACAGACTCTCATGACTCTCAAGGCAAATTGGCTATTGTCTGTCTGCCGAGGTGACTATGTGGTCACTGCCTCCCACTTAACTGTATCTTGCATTAGTGACAGGTCGCCAGTCTAAAAAGCATGGGATATCTGGGTGTGCCAGAGGCATGTGGCCTGCCTCGGTATTCTGGGCTATATCTAACAGAGGTTAGAGATAAAAGCCTCATTGAGTAGCTTGTTCTATGTCCTCTCTCTCTCTCTCCTTGCAATCCCACAGCAGCCAGGGACAGGCATTAGACATTGGACAGGAAGCATTTGCAGCATATTGTCTCCTCTCTTACTGTAGTCTAATTTACAGGCAGATTGGGACTGTGCATGCGTGCCAATGTGTGCGTGTGGGCGTGTGTGTGTCTGACAGAATGATGGCCAGGCGGAACGGACAGAAGTGGGGCAGAGGCTTTGGGATTTGAGATATGAAACAGGCTTTTGAATTACAATGGTGACTCATGCTATGGGTAAGTCTGGCACAGCGGGGGGCCAGGCACCAAAAGATACACTGACCAGAAAAGACTGGAGGCACAATGGAGACGTGGAGAAAATGGTGGAATCAATATAACATGATCATCAACATGAAAGAGAATCTACTCCTCCGTACAACAGAGATAACCCGACTCCCGTTCAGAAGGCAATGGACAGGGTGGGGTTTAGGTTGATGAAGAAATTAATGACTGACACAATCCAACCGCCAGAAAAATGTCCTTCCCTACCGAACTAGCTCACTCTAACATCTCATACTCAATTGACATCTACATGTGTAAATGCAACCACAACCTGTCCCTTTCCTCTACAGTAATGTAACCCCCCCCCTCCCTCTCTCTGTCTCTCCTCCTCCCAGCGGAGAAGGTGACATCTCTGGGGAAAGACTGGCACAAGTTCTGTCTGAAATGTGAGCGCTGCAACAAGACCCTGAACCCAGGGGGCCATGCTGAAGTAAGAGGAGTCGGTAGCTTACCCCACACAGAGACAGTCAGTGGACAACCACAGGGGGCTTTGTGTACAATAGAGAGGAGTAACTGTTACCATAGATCTCTGGGAGGGTTAGAGAGGGTTAGGGCCTCATGGGGAGAGTATCAGCATTCTGACATAGCCTATTCATCAATATGGGCACTGTACCGTACAGGAGGCTAGGCCAGTTACGAACAGATAGGATTGGCTTCTATTGAGGTTCATACAGGCTACTAAAGGATGTGGTTTTACGTGTAGTGTTCAGTGCAATCTGAAATCCATTGGGTTCCTCTCTTATTTGTGGCATGTTTGTTTAAAAGATCCAAAGATCCTTCCAAAGCTACGTCAGCCTTTTAAACTAAAGTCAGTCATGCAGCCCTCAATGCTGGAATGGACATCAATATGTTAAAATGGGTATTTTTGACTTGAGTTTATACCAAAATGAAGCCCAACACAATCCAATGTGTTTGTTCCCAGATACTTTTGCTCATTGTCTTTCTTTCTGTTCACAGCATGATGGAACACCCTACTGCCACAAGCCATGCTATGCTGCCCTCTTTGGACCAAAAGGTGAAATACATCAACTTTATTGTCAGCCATTATTTTGTTTTGTGCTTATGTGCTAATAAAATGTTTAATTACAGTGAGCCCCTAAGATAGGCATAATTTATGCTTCTCCAGAGTCTCATAAAAGGAAACTGCTTTGGTTAATGTGCTCGCACAGTATGTAATAAAGCCTCTCTCTCTCTCTCTGTAGGTGTGAACATAGGAGGTGCTGGCTCTTACGTCTATGAGGCTCCCGTTAACGATACCCCTGCCAGCGTTTCCACGGAAACAGGGGCCAAACCCGAGGAGAAGAAAGCTCACGCCAAAGGCCCAGTGAAGGGTAAGGAACATGCCGGGGGGGGAAAATGAAAAAAAGAAGGATAGAGCTACTGTCTTGTGTTATCCCATATGGAGAGGGTATTCAGTGTATTTTCACCACTGGTTGTGTAACAGTCCTGTTCTCCTCCATCTCTTTCTGACACAGCCGCAAGCTTCTCCACTTTTTCTGGAGAGCCCAGTAAATGTCCAAGATGCAGCAAGACAGTGTATTTCGGTAAGCCTGTTATGTTAATGTCCATGTCATTTTGTATGTGCCTATGTGTATGTATCTGTGTATGTACAGTACGAGTCAAAAGTTTGGACACACCTACTTGTAACGTGTACACTGGGAGTCTGGAAGCATGTGCAGGGAGTGCAAATTGAATAATAACTAGAACATAGTACAAAACAAGAAATACAAAAAGCGTACAGACATGAAACAGAAACAGAGTCATAACGCCTCAGGAAAGAACCAAGGGGAGTGACAGATATAGGGCAGGTAATCGGGAAGGTGATGGAGTCCAGGTGAGTCTCATGATGAGACAACTGGCGACGTCAATGCGCCGGAGAGGGGAAGCGGGAGTAAACGTGACACTCATTCAAGGGTTTGTCTTAATTTTTACTTTTTTCTACATTGTTGAATAGTAGTGAAGACATCAAAACTCTGAAATAACACATATGGAATCATGTAGTAACAAAAAAGTGTTAAACAAATCAAAATATACATTATATTTGAGATTTTTCAAAGTAGCCACCCTTTGCCTTGATGACAGCTTTGCACAGTCTTGGCATTCTCTCAACCAGCTTCATGAGGTAGTCACCTGGAATGCATTTCAATTAACAGGTGTGCCTTGTTAAAGTTAATTTGTGGAATTTCTTTCCCTTCTTAATGCGTTTGAGCCAATCAGTTGTGTTGTGACAAGGTAGGGGTGGTATGTATACGTATACATATATATATATATACAGTGTTGCTTCCTAAGTGGACAGTTTGATTTCACAGAAGTGTGATTGACTTGGAGTTACATTGTGTTGTTTCAGTGTTCCCTTTATTTTTTTGAGCAGTGTATATATAACCATTATTTAACTAGGCAAGTCAGTTAAGGACAAATTCTTATATATATACACTGCTCCAAAAAATAAAGGGAACACTAAAATAACACATCCTAGATCTGAATGAATGAAATAATCTTATGAAATAATTTTTTCTTTACATAGTTGAATGTGCTGACAACAAAATCACACAAAAATAATCCATGGAAATCCAATTTATCAACCCATGGAGGTCTGGATTTGGAGTCACACTCAAAATTAAAGTGGAAAACCACACTACAGGCTGATCCAACTTTGATGTAATGTCCTTAAAACAAGTCAAAATGAGGCTCAGTAGTGAGTGTGGCCTCCACGTGCCTGTATGACCTCCCTACAACGCCTGGGCATGCTCCTGATGAGGTGGCGGATGGTCTCCTGAGGGATCTCCTCCCAGACCTGGACTAAAGCATCCGCCAACTCCTGGACAGTCTGTGGTGCAACGTGGCGTTGGTGGATGGAGCGAGACATGATGTCCCAGATGTGCTCAATTGGATTCAGTTCTGGGGAACGGGCGGGCCAGTCCATAGCATCAATGCCTTCCTCTTGCAGGAACTGCTGACACACTCCAGCCACATGAGGTCTAGCATTGTCTTGCATTAGGAGGAACCCAGGGCCAACCGCACCAGCATATGGTCTCACAAGGGGTCTGAGGATCTCATCTCGGAACCTAATGGCAGTCAGGCTACCTCTGACGAGCACATGGAGGGCTGTGCGGCCCCCCAAAGAAATGCCACCCCACACCATGACTGACCCACCGCCAAACCGGTCATGCTGGAGGATGTTGCAGGCAGCAGAACGTTCTCCACGGCGTCTCCAGACTCTGTCACGTCTGTCACATGTGCTCAGTGTGAACCTGCTTTCATCTGTGAAGAGCACAGGGCGCCAGTGGCGAATTTGCCAATCTTGGTGTTCTCTGGCAAATGCCAAACGTCCTGCACGGTGTTGGGCTGTAAGCACAACCCCCACCTGTGGACGTCGGGCCCTCATACCACCCTCATGGAGTCTGTTTCTGACCGTTTGAGCAGACACATGCACATTTGTGGCCTGCTGGAGGTCATTTTGCAGGGCTCTGGCAGTGCTCCTCCTGCTCCTCCTTGCACAAAGGCGTAGGTAGCGGTCCTGCTGCTGGGTTGTTACCCTCCTACGGCCTCCTCCACGTCTCCTGATGTGCTGGCCTGTCTCCTGGTAGCGCCTCCATGCTCTGGACACTACGCTGACAGACACAGCAAACCTTCTTGCCACAGCTCGCATTGATGTGCCATCCTGGATGAGCTGCACTACCTGAGCCACTTGTGTGGGTTGTAGACTCTGTCTCATGCTACCACTAGAGTGAAAGCACCGCCAGCATTCAAAAGTGACCAAAACATCAACCAGGAAGCATAGGAACTGAGAAGTGGTCTGTGGTCACCACCTGCAGAACCACTCCTTTATTGGGGGTGTCTTGCTAATTGCCTATAATTTCAGATTGCTGCAAATAAACCACTGCTAAAGGACACCAATAAGAAGATAAGACTTGCTTGGGCCAAGAAACACGAGCAATGGACATTAGACCAGTGGAAATCTGTCATTTGGACTGATGAGTCCAAATTTGCGATTTTTGGTTCCAACCACCGTGTCTTTGTGAGACGCAGAGTAGGTTAACGGATGATGTCATCATGTGTGGTTCCCACCATGAAGCATGGAGGAGGAGGTGTGATGGTGTGGGGGTGCTTTGCTGGTTACACTGTCAGTGAATTCAAGGCACACTTAACCAGCATGGCTACCACAGCATTCTGCAGCGATACGCCATCCCATCTGGTTTGCGCTTTGTGGGACTATCATTTGTTTTTCAACAGGACAATGACCCAAAACACACCTCCAGGCTGTGTAAGGGCTATTTGACCAAGAAGGAGAGTGATGGAGTGCTGCATCAGATGACCTGGCCTCCACAATCACCCGACCTCAACCCAATTGAGATGGTTTGGGATGAGATGGACCGCATAGTGAAGGAAAAGCAGCCAACAAGTGCTCAGCATATGTGGGAACTCCTTCAAGACTGTTGGAAAAGCATTCCTCATGAAGCTGGTTGAGAGAAGGCCAAGAGTGAGCAAAGCTGTCATCAAGGCAAAGGGTGGCTACTTTGAAGAATTTGTGTATCTGTATGTATCATGTGTCTGTGTATGTACTGTATCTGTGTATGTATCTGTGTATCATGTATCTGTGTATGTATCTGTGTATCATGTATATGTGTATGTGTATGTGAGTGTGTGTCTTCAATGCACATGGTGGGAGGAATGTTGTTTCCATGGTGATATGCCTGAAATTGTGTGTGTGTGCGTGCGCTTCCGTGTGTGCTTGTGTTTGCAGCTGAGAAGGTAACGTCCCTGGGGAAGGACTGGCATCGACCCTGTCTGCGCTGTGAGAGATGCTGCAAGACTCTGGCCCCAGGAAGCCACGCAGAGGTGAGAGACGGGGAGAAGGGGAGAAGGGGTAGGGAAGTGGGAGATGTGGGGAGGGGAGAAAGGACAGAAAATACAAAGATTTAAGGAGATGCCCTGTCTGTGCTTTCTGTGATCTGAATGACATTTTCACATACTCAGAATTTGACTTAGTGAGAAGGTGCTGCTAGTGATAGACAGACAACACATAATCTACATACAGTACATACAATATAAATACAATAAACAAAGAACAATTACACATGATAGGAGAGTATGCAAATTTACAGTTGAAAATGTACAGAGAATATACTAAGAATATACTTATAAAATGTACAATTTACAGTGGGAGTGCAGCGTAGTTCAGTTCTAGTAATTATATTTCTATGGCCATAGATTGATACATAGGCCTATAATTGTCACGTCCTGACCAGCAGAGGGCGTAATTGTGTTAGTCTTGGTCAGGATGTGGCAGGGGGTTTGTGTTTGTTAAATGTTGTGTGGGTGATTGGACTCCCAATTGAAGGCAGGTGTGTTGAGTTGCCTTTGATTGGGAGTCCTATATAGGAGTGTGTGTTTTTCTTTGGGGTTGTGGGTAGTTTTTTGTGAGCACTGCGTTTGTGAGCCTGCTACACTGTTGCCGTCGTGAGTATTTGTTTATTGTTTTGCCTGTGGATGCTTTACTTAAGTTTATTAAAATAAACTATGAGTATCCACATTCCCGCTGCACCTTGGTCCATTCTTGATGACGGTTGTGACAGAACTACCCACCACAAAAGGACCAAGCAGCGGAAGAGGAAGCCACAGGGGAACAGCGTGGATGGATGGACTTGGCAGGATGAGCAAAGATTCTGGGAGGACAAGTTAAGGGAGGGCACAAGGGCTGTTTGGCGGGGCGAGATTGGAGCCCCAGGCCAGCTCCCCGTACCCTTGTAGGGCAGACTGGACAGGTCCCGTGCTTTGGGGCTGTGGTGAGGCCTGGGATTTTCAGGCCAGGAGGCACAGTACCAGCGCCCCGCATGTGCCAGGGCGAAGTAGGCATTGAGCCGGAAGGGGTGATGCCAACCCTGCGCTCAAGACCGCCAGTGCGCCTCTACGGTCCGGTGTTTCCCGCCATACGCACTAGCATGGAGGTGCGTGTCTCCAGGCTGGCACGTCCAGTACCAGCCCCACGCATCAGGCGTCTAGTGCGTCAGCCCAGCCTCGCCAGTCAAGAGTCACCAGAGCTGCCCGCCAGTCAAGAGTCACCAGGGCTGCCCGAGTGGCCCGCCTGCCCTCCGGCCCTGCCCGAGTGGCCCGCCTGCCCTCCGGCCCTGCCCGAGTGGCCCGCCTGCCCTCCGGCCCAGCCCGAGTGGCCCGCCTGCCCTCCGGCCCAGCCCGAGTGGCCCGCCTGCCCTCCGGCCCAGCCCGAGTGGCCCGCCTGCCCTCCGGCCCAGCCCGAGTGGCCCGTCTGCACGGTGCAGCTATCGGCGCCACCGAAGTGGGCGACGCCGAAGGTGGAGCGAGGTCCACGTCTTGCACCTGAGCCACCTCCAGGATAGGTGGGTGGGGGAGGGAGGGTGTATCACAGTGCCGTCGGTGACGGCAGCCACCCTCCCTTCCCTCCCTTATTGTTTAGGGGTTATTGTTTATTGGTTTTGTTGGGGTATTGGGGATTTTTTTGTGTTTTTTTTTTTTAGGTGCATTCCGGGGTCTGCACCTTGATGGGGGGGGGTACTGTCACGTCCTGACCAGCAGAGGGCGGAATTGTGTTAGTCTTGGTCAGGATGTGGCAGGGGGTTTGTGTTTTAAATGTTGTGTGGGTGATTGGACTCTCAATTGAAGGCAGGTGTGTTGAGTTGCCTTTGATTGGGAGTCCTATATAGGAGTGTGTTTTTCTTTGGGGTTGTGGGTAGTTGTTTGTGAGCCTGCTACACTGTTGCCGTCGTTAGTATTTGTTTATTGTTTTTCCTGTGGATGCTTTACTTAAGTTTATTAAAAGAAACTATGAGTATCCACATTCCCGCTGCGCTTTGGTCCATTCTTGACGACGGTTGTGACAATAATGCATGTGGCAGGAACGGTCTGGGTAAGGTAAATTATATGAATTCCATTCTGTTTCAGCATGATGGGCAGCCCTACTGCCACAAACCGTGCTATGCCACCCTGTTTGGGCCCAAAGGTATGCTATACTCACTCAAGACTTTCTTCCTCTTAACCATATGAAAGACCAACCACCCTATTGCTATGCTTTACATGTATTATGATATTTCATAGATATCACCATAGTCAGATGTCCATTGTTCCATTCCAGGGGTGAACACTGGAGGTGTTGGGAGCTACATCTACGATGAACCCAGCGCTGAGGCAGAGACTGAGGCCCAGCCTTGAGTCTACCCATATCCCCCACCACCTTCTCCTCCAGCCAGACCTCTTCAACATTGGCTCTCTCACCTCATGCCTTGTACCTATCCCCAGTCTTAGATATACTCACCCTATCTGTATTTCCAACCTGTCCCTACACTTTCTACTCTGCCTCTCCTTTAGGTTATTCAGCATCTACAGGAACCAAGTGTCAAATAGTACATGTTGTATGCTTAACTCACAAGAATGGATATTTAGAATGTTGAGTTGTAGTTATAGATTATTTATACCTCTACTTTTTGTATTGCAATGAATCTTTATAGCGAACTTCTCCCCTGTGAAATGTACAGTAGGTTCATCGATGTCCCCTTCCTCATTGTTCATATCTCTCCAAGATGCCAAATCAGCAGAAGTGTGTGTGTAAGATGTACAGTACAATGTGTATTAAATGAAAGCCACCATATGGTTTGACTCTACACAGTACAGCACAGACCTAGTGAGGGAAAGATGAGGGGGTGGTAGGCCTACGGTTTTTCATTCCCTGAAAATAATGTCATTTATCTGTGCACCTACAAATACATGGCATACACAACTGGCATGATGATTTCCAAGCTTTCTGCTATAGGCCTATTCAGTATGTTCTTGCCAAGTTCACCCTGCGTCTCGGAGAACAGGATGATAGTGTAGAAACAGAATAGATAGAGCATACTGGGAATGTGCATTATTGTTAGCCTATTGCTGTTGGTTGTGCACCAAAGGAGTGTTACTTAAGAACATGGGTCATCAGAGGTTTTCTACAATAAAGTTGTGAGAACATAAAAGTTTGTTTTGTGTCTTATTTGGGGAAAGGTATAAAGGGTTATTTACAGGAACCTGTTACATATTGGTGGTAGTTATTACAGTGTAGGCTACAACTCAGACAAAGATAAATTATATAAAGATAAAGCTATCTGATATAAAGATTTATAGTAAAAAGCTTTGGAGCACCTTAAATGAAATGTTGGGCAAAAAGGCAAACTCGGCCCTATCATTCATTGAATCAATCAGATGGCTCACTCATCACAAAACCCACTGATATTGCCAACTACTTTAATGTTTTTTTCATTGGTAGGGTTAGCAAACTTAGGCATGACAAGCATTGAAATGTTGAATTCCGTAAAGTGAGTGTGGAAGAGAAGCAATTATTGTTGTCTATCAACAATGACAAGCCACTTGGGTCTGATAACGTGGGTGGAAATTGACTGAGGATGATAGCGGACAATATTGCCTTTACTTCAATCTAAGCCTACAGGAAACTTTGTTCCCTCAGGCCTGGAGAGAAGCTAAAGTCATTCCGCTACCAAAGAATAGCAAAGCACCCTTTACTGGCTCAAACAACCGACCAATCAGCCTGTTACCAACCCTTAGTAAACTTTGGGAAAAAATGACAATGCTATTTCACAGTAAACGAATGAACAACAGATTTTCAGAACACTTATAGGGAAGGGCATTCAACATGTATGGCACTTACAGAAATTACTGATGATTGGCTGAGAGAAATTGATAATAAAAAGATTGTGGGAGCTGTTTTGTTAGAATTCAGTGCAGCTTTTGACATTATCAATCATAATCTGCTGCTGGAAAAACATTTGTGTTATGGCTTTACACCCCCTGTTATACTGTGGATTGAGAGTTACCTGTCTAACAGAACACAGCCTCTACAGGAATGGTGGGTCCCCCTTGGGATGGTTGGGCTAACGTACACTACCGTTCAAAGGTTTGAGGTCACATAGAAATGTCCTTGTTTTTTAAAGAAAAGCTAGTTTTTTGTCCATTAAAATAACATCAAATTGATCAGAAATACAGTGTAGACATTAATGTTGTAAATGACTATTGTAGCTGGAAACGGATGATTTCTAAAGAAATATCTACATAGGCGTACTGAGGCCCATTATCAGCAACCATCACTCCTGTGTTCCAATGGCACGTTGTGTTAGCTAATCCAAGTTTAGCATTTTAAAAGGCTAATTGATCATTAGAAAACCCTTTTGCAATTATGTTAACATATCTTGTTCTGATTAAAGAAGCAATAAAACTGGCCTTCTTTAGACTAGTTGAGTATCTGGAGCATCAACATTTGTGGGTTTAATTACAGGCTCACAATGGCCAGAAACAAAGAACTTTCTTCTGAAACTCATCAGTCTCTTCTTGTTTTAAGAAATGAAGGCTATTCCATGCGAGAAATTGCCAAGAAACTTAAGATCTCGTACAACACTGTGTACTACTCCCTTCACAGAACAGAGCAAACTGGCTCTAACCAGAATAGAAAGAGGAGTGGGAGCCCCAGTGCACAACTCAGCAAGAGGACAAGTACATTAGAGTGTCTAGTTTGAGAAACAGATGCCTCACAAGTCCTCAACTCTATTCCACATCAAGTAGCTCATGCAAGCAGTAAAATTAGATGTAAAAAAGTATTTTAAAAGTAGATAAATAGATACAAATACAACTTATTGAACAGTAGGGACTGTGAAGAGACACACACAGGCACAGACATGCATACACACATGATAAGATGTACTATACACACATGTACACATGGATTTTGTGTTGTAGATATGTGGTAGTACACTAGTGGCCTGAGGGCACACACTTAATGTGTTGTGAAATCCGTTGTGAAATGTACTGTAATGTTTTGAAAATTGTATAACTGCTTTAATTTTGCTGGACCCCAGAAAGAGTAGCTGCTGCCATGGGGATCCATAATAAATACAAATACAGACCATTGTCTACCAGCAGGGTGCGACTATTTCTTATTTAGCAAGGTGTCACGAGGACATGGCCATGCGAAAACACTGCAAAGGCTTGTGGGTGTTGTAGTTCTTCTCTAGCTCATGCATATATATTTTGTAAGTGAAACCTAAAGTCCTCGCTGTAATGTCAGCTGCGATTATTGACGCCGCTGTTGTCGATGGTGGAATATTGCTCATTGTTTCCGAATGTTTTCCCCTGGAAGAAAGCGGTACAGTTGCTCCGGGACCCGGAAGATATGATGGGGGGAATATGATGGAGGGAAAGACGGTCATTGTGACCGGAACGAACAGTGGCATAGTGAAAGCCGTTGCCGGGAAGCTGCACAAACTCCAGTGTTTAGTCATGAAGGTAACCTTTCAAAGTGCGCAGTGGTGTGCTGTCCGACGTGCTGAAACAGTCACGTGTGTACACAGTCGCTTGGTATTTGTTTACAAAAGCTAACAACGTCAATTAAGTTTTAAATAAATTCAGTACAGGGGTTAGTTATCCTAATTACAATTCCTTCACTGGAAATCACTTGCGATGATTGTAGTTTATTACACATGATAGAGATAGATATATATATAGTGACCAACACGACACAGTCGTCTAGCCACGATTAAACAAAACCCCTCTGCTAATCATTCACTATGTGTGCCTCTTCCATGCCTGTTTTCCTTCTGTCTCCCCACATTAGGAAGAACAAAAAGTTGACGTGCTCATCTACAACGCAGGCATCTACCAGTGTCCCTACACCAAGACTGAGGAGGGTTTCGAGATGCAGCTGGGGTTCAACCACCTGGGTCACTTCCTCCTACACCCACCTCGTCCTGGACCTCCTCAAGCTCTCCTGCCCCAGCCGCGTGGTGGTGGTCTCCTCCAATCTCTACAAGTATTGCAGCATCAACTTTTCAAGACCTCAACTGTTGTGATTTGTTTAAGTTATTTTGTGTGTTCCTTAGCACAAATCAGTTTGCAACGGAAAATAAAAAAAAACGAAAGTTTCTTATTTGACAAGAGTTCAGGTTTGTCCTTTCCTGTTTCAGACAGTTTTCTTAAATTTGGTGCCTCATGAATACAACTCTTGTGTAATGTCTGTTGTGTTTCTATGGATGATTTTCCCCTTGAGGGATAATAACATTTTCTACTTCTACTACCACTACAGTGAGAGCAGCTGCAACAAAGCGTTCTGTTACAGCCAGAGCAAGCTGGCTAATCTTCTCTTCACCTGTGAGCTGACCCGGCGCCTGGAAGACGAGGGCGTCACGGGGGTCATGGTCAACACACTCTCCCCAGGCATGGTGAGGACCTCTCCTCTAACTGCCTCGCTGGCCTTCTTCAAGAGCCCACTGGAGGGCGCTTGGATGCCGCTCAACCTGGCGTGTTCACCCGACATGGAGGGATTGGTGGGGAAGTGCTTCGCTAATTGCGTGGACCTGATGCCCAAGGTAATGGATGATCAGTCGGTCAAGAGGCTGTGGGACGTGAGTGAAAGCATGGTGGGATCCAGACACTCTTCTGGAGACGATCCGAGATACTTTTCCCTGTGAATCAAGTGGATTGGGGGGATGATTGATTGAGACTGTTTGGGATTTCATTGGAACTGGGATCAGTGGGTAAAGTTCCCAATGTTTTGAATTAACCTTGGTGTGTGTGTGTGTGTGCATCTGTGAGAGTGGGCAAATATTGTGTGGATGGAGTGTGAGTGGGATTGGAGGTGTGCATGCCGAGAGTGCTCATAATGTGAGCAATGTGCCTGTGAAACAGAGAAGATCCATTGAGAATTTCTACATGCAGTGTTCCATGAATGTGTAACTAAGTATACCAGTTCCCATAGGAACGTACTAGATTATATGTACTGTACTTTTTTTCACCGGTGTTTACTGAATCACAAATTCACACAATCAAAGTGGAGGGGAGCTAATTCCTGATAGCGATTACCAAAGGGAAGCTGGACTGTCATACTTGCTTTTAACGAGTGCTTACATGTTTGGTTATAGTGCTATGGAAATATCCCCGGAGTGGTTTGAAAAGCAAGCCAATTGATATCTAGTTCACCAGCTGTATATCAATGCTAAGGCAGCTAAGCTCATGCATACTGCATCGTGCATTTGAAGGTGGGAAAAAAAGGAATAGAGGACTGGTTGTGTTGTGTTGCCTAATCCAGTTTTCCTCTCATGAAGCGTTTGAATTGTAAATGCGTTGCCTTCTGCTGTGACTGGATGCACAGGAACAATTAAGTTCACAACGAGATTCAGATTCAGTTGGATGATGTTGCGACGTTGATGCCGTGGTGGCTCCCTCCTCTGGATAGATGTAATCTCTCAAGTAATTCCCTTTTCGCTCCAGAGTGAGTGAGTGAGAGGGGGAGTGTGTTTTGAATGTCAATGCGGAGGTATGGCTTATGCTATACATTAACAAAATAGTCGACAATCCAAAGATAGTTTCTCTACATGTGTGCACACTGTTTGATTTGAATGCTTTTAAAACAATATTGTTTCTGCAATCTTTTTAGCAAATGGCACAATTATTATCTTCCGTGCGCACGCGCACACCACACACACACACACACACACACACACACACACACACACACACACACACACACACACACACACACACACACACACACACACACACACACACACACACACACACACACACACACACACACACACACACACACCAACACTAAAACACTTTAGCAAACTTTGGAGCATGTAAATGTGTAGTTTGTGCTTTATTAGGTTAAATGAAACACAACAGAAATATAGAAACATGCATCATTGTGTGATAGAAACAGATTTGTGGTTGCTTGATGGGCGTATGGGCATGGGAATCTGAGGTAGAGTGGGACAGGAAAATGTCTCCAAGGGTTATAGAGCAAAAATAACATCAACGGGTAAGACAAATGTTTACATCTCAAAAGAAGTCCATCAGTAACAAAATAATACATACTTCGAACGGTCTCTTTAAGCGCTCTGGGTATTTAAAATCGTGTCAAAGCAAAAACCGAACGAATCAATGGAGCTGCACTCAAACGGGTTTAGGCTAGGGGCATCTCTATTTTTGAGTAAAAACATCTCTTAGTACTGCAACTTTAACCCATTCCCCAGGCACCTCTTATACTGTATGGTACTGCAACTTTAACCCATGCCCCATTGTCATATATATTTTACTCTGCACAAATGCAACACAGTATTCAGTATTCAGCCTGTGATTGACATTAAACAAATCTTAATGTGCAATTTTGACGGTCTTCTTTAACATTCCAACTATCTCTCTTTGATTGGCAGATGCTCTTAACCAGACATATTTACAATGTGTTGGTGTCCACATCTGATTGAATTGTAGTCATTTCTTTACAATCATCAGTTTTATATTTTCTTTTGAATGCAGCTACAAACAAAATATGTCTTTGAACACTCAATTATTGTAGTTGTAATTAAATATATTTATATATTTCAACAGTTACTTTAAATACTTCCTTCATCCACATGGAGCAACTGTGTTCTCTGGTACCTCAAAATACTATTTTCTGTACCAAATGTACCAAAGGTAGCAGAGTCTTTTCCTATAGTCCTCACTCACTTTGGCACAGTAATGAATTGTCAATTCACCTGACCCAGACAATCTTACACATTCATTGTAGTGATGCGAACCACACTTTTGTCAGTTTTTCACAGCTGTGGCAACAATCTGATGAATTCATGCTTAACCTACTGTATCGTCCAAATGTCCTATCAAAATGAATGTCCTTCAACTGAACGGCTTGCTGGATTCACCAAGACCTCTCACCTCACATCCCACCAGGGAAAGAGATGAAGAAAGAGAAAGACCACTAAGTCAGAGGACGAGAATCCCTTCTTCTCTCAGTTCAGAAGTGTTCCATACAGCTGGGCTTTGGTGAGACTGTCCTTTCTGGAGAGTCCTAACGTGCCAAATGTTTGGTATTGCGGGGGAGGGGGACAAGGTGGTAGCGGGGGCGGTGGTGGACTGCCCTCGGGGGGCGATGGATGCTGCATCTCGGTCTGGTAGTGCTGCTGCAGCTCAGCAGCCATCTCCAGGGACCTCTGGTTTAGGGACTCAGTGGAGCTGTTAGGGCTGACGTCCTCGTACTCCTTGTTCTGCCCTCCACCTCCTCCCTCGGCCCCTGCTACACCGACACTGCCCTCCCTGTCATTGGAGCTTGCTGAGTGGTAGAGGCTGTGCTCCGACTCCTGGCTGTCCTCCTTTCCCCGGTAGAGATGGGTCTGGTGGGCCTGCTGGCTGTGGGACGGATGGGACTGACGGAGGCCCCCCACAGGGCTACACTGGGGGCTGGGCGTGGAGAAGCACACTGGGGTTTCCATGATGGGTCCTACCCCTGCCTGGTGGTAGAAGTCTGCCCCTTCCTGGAAGCTGCTGTAGAGGGGTCCCAGGCGGATCTTGGCGGGCCGAACGGAGAAGTGCTGCTCGGAGAAGCTGTAGGGCGAGGCCCGGCCGGGCGAGTGGTACGAGTGGGCGCTTAGGTCCTCCACACTCAGCTGCCTCCAGCGGCCAATCAGCTCCTCCTCCTCGGGCGCCAGTGTGCTGCCGCGGCGGCTGTCTCCATAGACGACGCTTGGCGAGGAGGAACGAGGGAGGGGTTCGTAGGGCTCGCTGAAGCACGAGGACATGGTGCGGCTGTAGACAGGCGAGCTGCCGTTCTGGTGGTGTGCTCCGCCGGCCTGCTGGAAGACAGCGTGGACCTTGGCGAAGCCGCCCCCGCCGGGACTGTCCCTCTCCCAGGAGGAGTCACTCTTCCTCTCATAGTCTCCCCCATTCCTCCAGTCCATGTAGAGGGAGTGGTGGTGGGGAGAGGAAGCCGTGCTGCTCGGTGGGCCGTTGCCCTTGTTTTCGTCCGAGCCCCCTCCGCTGAAGCTGGAGTAGGAGCTGCCTGAGGCGGGGCCCAGAGAGGTGGGGAACTTGGCAAAGCACTCCTGGGAGAAGCCCGACCTCAGCCCCAACAAGGGACCCTCCTCTGGGTTACTATCTGTGGAGTTCTGGGGCCCGTAGAGCAGCTTTCTCTGGCCATGGAGGTCCATACTTGGCCTGCGCTCACGGTTCTGATCGACCGGGCAGTACAGAGCTGTGTCACTGCTATACAGGTCTGACTTGTAGGCTGCCCGGAGGCCCAGGCGCTCACCTCTGTCCAGGGTGTCCAGGAGGAAGCCTTGGTCCTGGGGCTGGGGGCTAGGTGAGCTAGAGGCTTGACTGCCGCTGCAGGCCTCGTCGGGCTTCTCCAGCACCTTGGCGATGACGGAGGCAGGGACAGAATCGGCATAGGCAGTGTGGCAGAGAGGTGTGCCCTCCATGTGCATGGTCACGCGTTCCTGGAATTCAGCCGGCAACTGAGAAAGAGAGAGAGAGAGAGAGAGAGAGAGAGAGAGAGAGGGAGAGAGACACTGAGTTATAGATAATGGTGATACAGAGACAGACCATGAGATTAGTGCATGGAAGTTCATGGAAGATGAAAAAATTAGGAAACAGACTCTACAAACATTGTTTTCACACATTAGCAACAACATATTGATAATGGCACCATATGGAGATCAGGCATGAAACTGGAAACTATAACTGAGGAGGTGGAACCTGAAGTTATTTCATGGATGGTAAACATAGGTGCATCATGAGATCATTAGTTTGATATGTTACTGTTGCCTCTGCCTCTCCATAGCAACAAGAATGAAGCTTTTGCAGAATGTTATCAAAAGGAATCTAGTCAATTATCGTTAATTGGCAATGAGAAGCTAGCTAATTATAGCTTCATGGCTTATAGGAGCCAAGACAAAACTGAACACTTGTACAAACATCCTTTCATAGCAGTGGTATCACACATTCGCTTTAAGCAATGTAAATACCCAATTACCATGAGATATTTATTGCACATATTTTCAGGACCAATTTTTCAAAGAACATAATCATTTTCAACGGCCTACACCAGCCTAACCTGGACGATGCAGGGCCAATTGTGCGCCACCCTATGGGACTCCCAATCACGGCCTGTTGTTGTACAGCCTGGATTCAAACCAGGGTGTCTGTAGTGACGCCTCAAGCACTGAGTTGCAGTTTCTTAGACCGCTGTGCCACTCGGGAGCCATGCTTGTTATGCAGTGGAGCAAGTGACTAATGCACTTCAATCATGGCTGGAAACTGATGCATCATTTCTCTGTGTTGCACCATATTCCATCAATAACCTTTTGATTACTCTCCAGTCCACAAACAAACAGACTGGAGGACATAAGTAGATCTATAACCTTTGACCCCATTGCAGCAGTGGACAGTATATGCCCAAGGTGTCATCAGTTTATCTGTTTCTTTCACTCCATATAGTAACACACACACACACACACACACACACACACACACACACACACACACACACACACACACACACACACACACACACACACACACACACACACACACACACACAGCATTAGTTTATGACCATTACGTAACTGATGAATCGTATTTGCATTGATATTTCCATTCAGGCGCGTGGTGCCAAATGTGCTGTGGCATTTTTTAACGGTATAGGCAACGTGCCAGCTTTAAAATCTGCTCTTGCCACGCGGGCCGGGCAGGGGGCCCAGAGCTGATACAGCTGAAAGCCTTGCCAATCTGCCCTGGCACTAACGCACTCATCAATAATCGCTCGTTCCTCTCCCGCTGGAAAACAAAAGCAGCATGGGCACTGTTGGGTATACTCAAATCTCCATCTCCTTATGCATATAGTGTCTTAACGCTCTGCAACCTTCCATCAATTACTCACTTACCTGTCACATAATATAGCTGTAGTGTTCCATTGTTAATCACTGTCAAACATTTACCTCCTAACCAATCCATCAATGGAGTAATCACCTTATGATTCAAACTGTTGATGTATTGGAAGTTTGGAACTATTTCAGCTCAGGTCGAGGGCCCAGGTTTTAGCCCGTAATCCTGGCTCATGCATTGATCGATGTGAATGGATCAAGACTTGTGCTAATATTTGCAGCACTGCACATCGTGCCCATACCTCAAGTCAGGCGTATTCAGCTGCTTAGATAAAGGAAGACGGTTGTTTTGTCTCCTGGGGATTTTTTATCTAAGTGAATTTCCCTCCCTGTGTAGCTTCACTAACACCATCCAATGGCTGGGGTTGAGGAAGTCGTAAGACCGTAGCTTCAGCTTAGCATTAGCTTTAACTTAGCCAGTGTACTATGTTGATAATAGGCAGCAGCAGACTTGGGTTCAAATAGTATACATTTTCTTTCAAATACTTTATAGCTGTGCTAGATTGCCCTTGCCAGGTGCAATGGAGCTAGTAGAAAAATCCCCCAAGGTCAAATCATGCCTATCTGTCACTCTGACCAAGATCAACCAAGCGCTTAAAGTTTGAAAGAAAACAAAGTACTATTTGAGCCCAGGTCTGATAGGTAAAGAAGTTGGGGAAATATAAATAGAATAACTAAACCACTGCAATTTCCCTGGACTCTTGGGTACATTCAATGTGGCTGTTCAAGTAATTATATCTCTGTGGTTGGGGGAGGACTCACCTCAGAAAGCTGGGTCCTGTAGTGGGACTTGTTGCACTGGAGTAGCTGGGCAGCCAGGTTACAGTCCTTCCTGTACAGATCCTACAGGACAGACACAGTGTTGGAATGTGTTAGAAGAAAACATGCTCTTAAGAAATCATCCATTCTAAGGAAACCCACTGCATTGAATTCAAGGATGAGCCAGAACCGGGACTTGAACTCAGGTGTTGTTCGGTCCAACACCTTATATAACGAGCTCCAAAACTCTTGGCGAAGATGCTAGGTGTTGTATACTAAGGTTGCTACAATACACTGAGGGTTGTGACTATACTTTTGATGGCCTATAGATCTGACCTCATAGAGTGCCCTTACATTGTCCTCCCTCAGTTTCTCAATGGTCAGCTTGGCTTCCATCAGGTGGTTGTTGAGCACGATGATCTCTCTGCTCAGGGCTCTCTTCTCGTCGTCATGGTGCTGAGACTAAGGAGAGCAAAGACTCACGTCAGACTCACGTTGCAAATACATTGTTGTTTTTTCTTTGATTTCAGTGGCAGTGCAGGAGAACCCAGCCGGATGCCATTCCCTACATATATTTGCTTATAATCATATCATGTGTAACCATGCTTAATTAATCACACATCACTTAAAATGGTCTAAAAGTATACAAGAGTGTTCCATCATTCTCTGTGCCTCAGATCGCACAGGACACAGAATTCTCAGAGGCCTCAACTCGTGACTATCTTACCTTGAACTGGCTGAATTTCACTCTCTGTTCCAGACAACATGACAAAGTAGCAGAAGTCTAACTTTTCTCATTGTTCAACTGAACATTTTATCAGTTTCATATCAACCAATGTCTGTAATGATGCATGTACGTAATTCAGCATTACTTTATAATCTTAAACCTCAGAAGAAGAATTTGCCTTTTTTGCTATTAGATGTAAATTCCCCTGTTTTGGGGACCAGCGTGGGTCTGGTACCGGTTCAACCAACATTTTTTGCTTATAAATCGATATGTGAACACCATAGATCGAAATGGCTTGCTTGAGTGGTAGCCATGATTCTCATGGACACAGGAGTATGTCTCTTCTGCCTTGGTAAAGCAGGAGGGGAAATCTAAAACCACTCAAAACTGGGATGTCCCTCCTACCATTTCATTCGCTCTTCCGACTGTCCATCAACTCGTTAGCGAGTTCCTAACGAGTTCAGGAGGCCAAGCTAGAGCTCTGTGAGATGTTCACAGCAATTGGGGCAGACATTTTGAACAAGAGAGAGCTTCAGAATAAATGCACATTTCTAACACTAAATATACAAATATGTATTTTACAGTTATAAGGAAGGTGAAATCTTGTAGTTAGTAATTTTATAAATTAATTAAACTATATTTAGAAAAATATATAAATAATTTCAAGCCTTATTCATCTAGTTTTGTTGAATAGGAAATACATCATATGAGATTTGAACCTTTCTTTGATTATGCAGCATTACTAGTTATTTTTCGTGGCCCTCATGATAAATAATTACTTTTGGGGATTACGTACATTACATTTTAGATTACATGTAGTTACATTTAAGAGGATTTATACCGTCCTGTTGGTGCTATTAGCATCTGGTGCTATTAGACTTTCCATTTTCACGACTACCTGTACCCCAAAGCTCTGTGGCCTCAATTCTTCTCTCTCTCCAGTCAAGTCAACTTATCAGAAATTACAGGTCTGCCGGCTTCACCATGAAGATTTATAACTCTAGGTGAGTAAACTAGGTGAATGTCCACCAAGATGGCCCTTGCCTAAACTTGGCATTGTGTGCAGCTGGTCCCCTCAGAAGGAATTATCCACACATCAGTTGAAAATTGAGTTGCATCTTCTAGGTGCTTCTACACTGTACCACTGAACTGACTGGGGCTTCTGACTGAAGCCGACTGTCCTTGCCACTTGCCAAGACGCTCTGGCACTCCCTTGAATAAAGATGGCAGAATATGGCAAGATCCTGATTACCATTGGAGATTTTGAATTGTTCCAGAAGCTTATACAGTTTCAACTATGCCTGCCAAACCTCATCCTCCCAGTCCTATTCGCTAGTTTTATTTTTGTCCAAACAAACCCAAATAAAAATAAAAATGTTATTTGTCACATGCTTCATAAACAACAGGTGTAGACTAACAGTGAAATGCTTACTTATGGGCCCTTCCCAACAATGGAGAGAGAGAAAAAGATAAATATAAAAATGAGTAACGATAGCGTGACTACAGTATATACACGGGGTACCAGTATCGAGTTGATGTGCAGGGGTACGAGGTAATTGAGGTACAGTGGATATACAGTTGAAGTCGAAAGTTTACATACACTTAGGTTGGAGTCATTAAAAATGGTTTTTCAACCACTACACAAATTTCTTGTTAACAAACGAGTTTTGGCAAGTCGGTTAGGACATCTACTTTGTGCATGACACAAGTCATTTTTCCGACAATTGTTTACAGACAGATTATTTAACAAATAATTCCCTGTATCACAATTCCAGTGGGTAAGAAGTTTACATACACTAAGTTGACTGCCTTTAAACAGCTTGGAAAATTCCAGAAAATGATGTCATGGCTTTAGAGGCATCTGATTGGCTAATTGACATAATTTGAGTCAATTGGAGGTGTACCTGTGGATGTATTTCAAGGCCTACTTTCAAACTCAATGCCTCTTTGCTTGACATCATGGGAAAATCAAAAGAAATCAGCCAAGACCTCAGAAAAAAGATTGTAGACCTCCACAAGTCTAGTTCATCCTTGGGAGCAACTTCAACTGTATATATTACCGTTCAAAAGTTTGGGGTCACATAGAAATGTCCTTGTTTTTGAAAGAAAAACACATTTTCTGTCCATTAAAATAATATCAAATTGATCAGAAATACAGTGTCGATATTGTTAATGTTGTAAATGACTATTGTAGCTAGAAACGGAAGATTTTTTATGGAATATCTACATAGGCGTACAGAGGCCCATAATCAGCAACCATCACTCCTGTGTTCCAATGGCACGTTGTGTTAGCTAATCCAAGTTTATTAATTTAAAAGGCTAATTGATCATTAGAAAACCCTTTTGCAATTATGTTAGCACAGCTGAAAACTGTTGTTCTGATTAAAGAAGCAATAAAACTGGCCTTCTTTAGACTAGTTGAGTATCTGGAGAATCAGCATTTGTGGGTTCGATTACAGGCTCAAAATGGCCAGAAACAAAGCACTTTCTTCTGAAACTCGTCAGTCTATTCTTGCTCTGAGAAATGAAGGCTATTCCATGTGAGAAATTGCCAAGAAACTGAAGATCTCGTACAATGCTGTTTACTACTCCCGTCACAGAACAGCGCAAACTGGCTCTAACCAGAATAGAAAGAGGAGTGGGAGGCCCGGTGCACAACTGAGCAAGAGGACAAGTACATTAGAGTGTCTAGTTTGAAAAACAGACGCCTCACAAGTCTTCAACTGGCAGCTTCACACAGACACTGGACAGAGTATGAATTAGGCTGTTTGAGAAGGTTTGAAGTACAATACCAACACACAGTAGCTACTGTCGTAGGTCAAAGCTGTGTGTTGGAAAATCTTGGTAGAGCATGGGTGGAATACGCATTGTGGTGCTCATGTGAATTTCCTTTCTTTTTCTGTTTCAGACCAATGCCTTTTCTCACTTAAAACATTGTATTTTGTTTTTAATTTCCATGGTTTTTACACCGGAAAGTGATTATGTAACATCATTATAGAACATTATAATAATACAGCATAACACAGCAATAAAAGTTAAGTAAGAGTAAACAACAAATAAAAATGGCAACAGAAATAATGTCATTGTTAGTATTCATCTAATATTAACAGCTGATTTTCCAGAGGAAAGTGAAAAACCAGAAACCCTTTTAAGCCAATATGGAGTAAACTGGAAACATTTTCCCTGATCTCTCTTAAGACAATTGAGCAAGCTCCTGGAAAATACATGTACCCATGAACTATGTACAAGTTTACTGAAGAAAGGCCTAGTACTACATTACCTGTAAACAAAAGTGAGTTATCGCTAAATATAACATTTACAACCAAATGTACATTCATCAGATATAGTCAACTTTGTAAATACAATTCACAGATGGCCACAATTGCTCTTGAGAAGCTACAGGTTTAGGCAGGCTTTTTTGTTCAAGTCCAGTTCTACCACACCTGATTCTACTACTCATGGTCTCGATGAACAGCTGAGTGGTAGAATCAGGTGTGGTAGCACTGGGCTTAAACAGTGAAGCCTGCATAACGGTGTGGATCGTCAAGAGCAATTTTGATAACTCCTTTTACAAACACTGCAACAAATGACAAATTGCTGAGAAACACCTGTAAAATACAGTCATGAGACAAGTACAAAACTCTTAAGAAAATGATAGACATACAGTTTTAACAAATCTGAAATTGGATGGGTGCTCTAAATCCTTGAAAACAAAACTTCAGATACAAATGTCCTAAGTAATGCTGTACACAGCTGTCCAACTCCAGTAAAATAGCACAATGTCCTCATTTATAAATGGCAGTATAAACATGAAAACAGGTGGGAGTGGGAGTACTCACAGATTTGGAACAGAACACACATCTCACTGATGAGGACAACTACCTCTTTCTTCCTTGAGAGTCTGAGAGATGGTCTCTCCTCCGTTCTAGAAAGACGCACACAGTAGTACACACCACCACACTCACTGCCACTTCACAAACCAAAAGGCACTTTTAAGAGCCACCTAATAAATGCAAAAAGTGCTGTGTGTCAAAACTATACACTAAAGAGAATGGTAAAAATGTATCCTCCAAGATGCAAACCCAGGACCTTCAGTTCCAAAGGCAACTTGACACTCTAAAATGGACAGTCTGGTGATGACAGGAAGTTTTTATTTAGTTAATTCACTCAGTAGTGATTGCGCGTTTATGTATCTTGCTTGATTAAAAAGAAACCGTCTAAAACAGGTGATTTGTTGAAAACAGATTCATTTAATCACGTAATTAATCAAGTTAGCGAGCATTTAGTTTTCTTTTGACGGCACGCTGCTGCAACCTGATCTCATAGCATTTCGTATTATTGTGTACCTAAATAATCTGAGACACTCCATTTAGTATAATATGTTATGTTTCGTATGGTATGTATTAATTTGTGGATGTCCATCATTACATTTTTTATGATATGTTACGAATTACAATTAGTAGATTATGTTGCAAATTGCAATTTGTATGATATGTTACGAACTTCAATTCATACAATATGTTACGAATTTCCAATAAGTATGATATGCTACGAAATAAAATTTGTTGTGGCTAATGTTGGCTAGGTGGCTAACGCTAATGTTAATGTTAGCTATGCTAGGGGTTAGAGTTAGGAGTTGCGTTAAAGAATTTGGGTAGGGGAAGGATTAGCTAACATGCTAAGTAGTTGCAAAGTAGCTAAAAAGTAGTAAGTAGTTGCAAAGTTGGTAATTAGCAAAAATGCTAAAGCGGCCCATGATGAGATTGGAACACTCAACCTTTGGTTTGCTAGCCATGTGTGTTTGGGTTTCAACCATTTACTATATGCGGCATACATAGCTTTTTCTTAACAAAACAATTAATTTTCTCGGCTATGGTTTGTGTGGTCTTGGTTGTTCTTAGTTGAGAAAATGTACTGTAGCTAACTGCAGCGTTTGTCCTGTGTGAAATCTGGCTACCTTCTTTTACCGTAGCTTGGTCTGTGCAATGCAAATGAATGTGAGCAGCGTGGCAATTTCCCAAAGTTTGGTGGTTTTAAACTTAATGTAACTAACATTAACTAGCTATGTTTTATGTAAGAAAGCATGATAAACTGTGGTGCATGAACTGGCCAAACACATTAGATAGACATTAGACATTAAATAACGTTACCTCGCTAGCTAACATTAACTGGCTGTATATATAGTATGTATAAGGGGTGCGCGCAAGATGGCGGTCAGTGCAGATACATTTTTTGGTAGCTGAAGGAATTATTGGATTTCCTTACCCAAATATGACCATTTAGTCATTTCTAAGGTCATAAAACCCTGTATGAATATGGTTTAGTTTGTTTACCAAAGTAATTGATTACTTTCTGCAAGTTATTCACCTCTAAAACAATTAATTTAGCGACAACACTAGATAGCTAGCTAGCTCAAAAACTAGCTTGTCAAACATTACATGGAAACTTCCAGAACCAAAAGAAAAGAAATTGAGAAATCATCAGATGAAAAATGAACAGCAAAAGATGGTATGGTTTTGGGTACTCCTCTTCAGAATGTAACTGTGGGTGGAAATACTACTATGGGTGATGAAATTTGGTGAGCACGGACAACAAGTCTCACAACAGTCCCCAGCTCAGGCCATTACTTTACGACCCCAGCACTCCAGTCAAGCCCCAAGGGAAAAAGATGAGAGGCCAAGAGGGTATGTCACTTCTTGAGATGCAAAACAATATTGTAATGCTTTTGACAGAAAAGATAGATGCAAGGGCAAATGGCTTGGAGGACATGGTTAGAGAGAATACAATGAAAATTGAGGCCATGAAAAAAACTTTTGACTTTATCTTTGGAGAAGTGAAAACCCTCAAAAGTGACATGAAGAAAGTAGAAGTTATCTGCCAGGAAAATGAAAAGAAGGTGGCTGAACTCGAGCAAAAGGTGAATGAGGCGGAGAGATACCAGCGCAGGTGGAACCTGAGGCTCCATGGAATTCCAGAGCAGGCGGTTGAGGACATCAAATGCAGAGTTGTTGACATCTGTGGAGCTGTCATTCCCGAATCAAAAGCCAAACTTCTGAAAAATGTGGACATCGTTCATCGTTTGGGAAGACTCAAGGATTAAGACAAGAGACCGAGGACAACCATCATCCGGTTCACCAACAGATCTACAAGGTATCTTCTCTGGAGGCGAGCAAAGAATGTGAGTTCCTCATCAAGCAAAAATTGAGGTTCACTGAGAATCTGACCTCAGCGAACAAAGTGACACGAGAGAAACTGTGGTCGATGGTGGCTGCAGCTCGAAAGGCAGGGAAGACTGAATTTGTTGTCGGTGCAAGAGTGATCATCGTTGGGAAAGAATTGCGGCCAAATCAGAACATTTGAGAGAGAGCCAGAGTCTAACTCAGACAGAACTGGTAGGCCTAATAACTGCCTAATTGCCAGGTGAAAAGCAGCCTTTTATTATAAAGAATTCACACAAACACTTGAATGAGAAAAGGCTGACCTGAGAACTGGTAAACTAAACACTAACTATAGGTGAATAACTGCTTATTGTAAAGTCTACACAACTCCCCCTTGTGGGAGTAAGAACACTTTGGTAACTTTATGACCAGTATTCGTTTGTTTTTTGTTGGAGAGGTTAATAATGGGATGGAAATCCTTTTGAGTTACATATCCTTAGGAAAAGCTTATGTTAGCATAACAAGGTTGTTGGTTGAAGTTTATGTCTTTATCTCTTTGTTCAATTAATGTCCGGGGTATTCGTAATTTGCTCAAACGTAAGTGTCACGGGTGTCGTAGGGTAGAGACCAAGACGCAGCGGGAAAATGTATACTCATCTTCTTTTTTTATTTGGTGAAGAAGGAAAACACATAAGACGTATACAAAACAAAACGAACTTGACAGTCTTGTCAGGCAAACAGCTAAACAAGAACAATCTCCCACAAAATCCCATGAAAAACAAACTCCTAATTATAGGACCCTCAATCATCAGCTGCCTCCGATTGAAGGTCCAACCCCAATTAACTAAACATAGAAATACAAAAGACTAGATAGAACATAGAAAATATACTAACATAGAACAATAACTAACAAACCCCGGACTAATAAATCAAATACCCCTCTACCTAAACACATACACAAAACACACCCTGAACCACATAAAACAAACACCCCCTGCCACGTCCTGACCAAACTACAATAACAAATAACCCCTATACTGGTCAGGACGTGACAGTAAGGCTATTTTCCTGTATTGAAAACGGTTTAATGTAGACTTTCACTTTCTACAAGAGACACATGCTTGTTCTTCCGATTTAGCTTTTTGGAAAAATCATTGGGGTAACGATATCTGGTTATCATATGGTAACAACCACTCTGCAGCAGTGGCGGTTCTAGACCATTTCAACTAGGGGGGGCCAAGCTGGGGCCAGTTGTACTGTTAGAGGGGCCAGTTACATTAGACGTTGTTGTTGTCATATCGTTTTCTTCACTGCATTGCAGGCATTAGCAGGGAAAAGATCCATGTTCATTATCATCATCGTTGCCACTGTCTAATAACGGATGTAAAAAAAGAATGATAGCAAAAATGAGTTATGTAAAAATGATTTCATACTCCACATTTAGGGGGGCCACAAGGGGGGTCCAAAATTGTTGTCACAGGGGCACTGGCACTTATGCATCCAACAACAAACAAAACAACAAGATATTATTTCAAGAATTTGAAAAAGAGATTAATAGAGTTATGTATAGAGTATAGAGTGTATTTCAGGATATCAAAATGATTTTAGGTGGAGATTTTAATTCTGTATCTAATGTGATGATTGACAGATATCCCCCTCCTAACAGATCCATAATTGTTAATTCTGAGTTAAATAACCTGTCTTGGTCTTGGATTAGTCGATATTTGGAGATCTAAATATCCTGATAAAAAGGACTTCACTTGGAGTAACAAGGACATGTCCAGACAGTCAAGAATTGACTTCTGGTTGATTTCTAATTCATTAGATAATACTGTAGTCCTAGGTATCCATTGAAACATCAATTCTTACTGATCATAAGGTTATATTCTTATCTTTAAATATTAATGGATCTGAAGTTAATAAACCGAATTGAAGTTATTGGAAACTCAATAGTAGACTGTTAGAAAATGATAATTTCAAGATGGATGCCAAAGATGTTATACAAGAAAATTGGAGGAAAGCCCAACTATTTAAGTCTTATGGAAAATATTGGGAATTAATGAAGTATGAGAGAAAAAAATCTGAATTTATATCTACAGTGGCTTGCGAAAATATTTACCCCCCTTGGCATTTTTCTATTTTGTTGCCTTACAACCTGCAATTAAAATTGATTTTGGGGGGAGTTGTATCATTTGATTTACACAACATGCCTACCACTTTGAAGATGCAAAATATTTTTTCTTGTGAAACAAACAATAAATAAGACAAAAAAAACTGCATGCATAACTATTCACCCACCTTTTGCAGCAATTACAGCTGCAAGTCTCTTGGGGTATGTCTCTATAAGCTTGGCACATCTAGCCACGGATTTTTGCCCATTCTTCAAGGCAAAACTGCTACAGCTCCTTCAAGTTGGATGGGTTCCGCTGGAGTACAGCAATCTTTAAGTCGTACCACAGATTCTCAATTGGATTGAGGTCTGGGCTTTGATGAGGCCATTCCAAGACATTTAAATGTTTCCCCTTAAACCACTTGAGTGTTGCTTTAGCAGTATTCATAGGGTCATTGTCCTGCTGGAAGGTGAACCTCCATCCCAGTCTCAAATCTCTGGAAGACTGAAACAGGTTTCCCTCAAGAATTTCCCTGTATTTAGCACATTCCATCATTCCTTCAATTCTGACCAGTTTCCCAGTCCCTGCTGATGAAAAACATCCCCACAGCATGATGCTGCCACCACCATGCTTAACTGTGGGGATGGTGTTCTTAGGGTGATGAGAGGTGTTGGGTTTGTGCCAGACATAGTGTTTTCCTTGATGGCCAAAAGGCTCAATTTTAGTCTCATCTGACCAGAGTAGCTTCTTCCATATGTTTTGGGGAGTCTTTTGGCGAACACCAAATGTGTTTGCTTATTTTTTTCTTTAAGCAATGGCTTTTTTTCTGGCCACTCTTCCGTAAAGCCCAGCTCTGTGGAGTGTACGGCTTAAAGTGGTCCTATGGACAGATACTCTAATCTCCGCTGTGAAGCTTTGCAGCTCCTTCAGGGTTATCTTTGGTCTCTTTGTTGCCTCTCTGATTAATGCCCTCCTTGCCTGGTCCATTATTTTTGGTGGGCGGCCCTGTCTTGGCAGGTTTGTTGTGGTGCCATATTCTTTCCATTTTTTAATAATGGATTTAATGGTACTCAGTGGATGTTCAAAGTTTCATATATTTTTTTATAACCCCACCCTGATCTGTACTTCTCCACAACTTTGTCCCTGACCTGTTTGGAGAGCTCCTTGGTCTTCATGGTGCCGCTTGCTTGGTGGTGCCCCTTGCTTAGTGGTGTTGCAGACTCTGGGACCTTTCAGAACAGGTGTATATATACTGAGATCATGTGACAGATCATGTGACACTTAGATTGCACACAGGTGGACTTTATTTAACTAATTATGTGACGTCTGAAGGTAATTGTTTGCACCAGATCTTATTTAGAGGTTTCATAGCAAAGGGGTGAATACATATGCACCCACCACTTTTCAATTTTTTTGAATTTTTTTAATCAAGTAATTTTTTTCATTTCACTTCACTATTTTGTGTATGTCCATTACATGAAATCCAAATAAAAATCCATTTAAATTACAGGTTGTAATGCAACAAAAAAGGAAAAACGCCAAGGGTGATGAATACTTTTGCAAGGCTGTGTATTCATAAGTGTAATATAGATGGCAAAGAAAATGAAAACAAAATATGTTTCATAATTCTATGGCAACCTTTATAGCAGTGATATGTCATACTAGTTAATATCTGCCTTTCTAGAATCTGCCAAAGACTATGCAAAATTCATAGATGAAGACTTCCAAAAGTCTTGTGATGAATTTATATTAATGAAATAAAATAAATGTATCAGCGAGTTAAAAGAGAACACATCTCCAGGGAATGATGGCCTTATTAGTGAATTATATAAATATTTTCAGGAGGATATTGTTGTATTTATATTTAATGTTTTTAAGGAGGCTATTGACATAGGGGTCCTGCCTGTTTCTGTGACACAAGGCCTCATAATCCCCAAACCAAACAAAGATCCTATGATAGAAAATGGGAGACCAATCACATTAATGAACAATGATGGAAAGCTACTTGCATCCATCTTTGCAGAAAGACTTAAAAAAGGTCTTGACCAAATCATTGATGATGATACCCAGACTGGTTTTATGACTAGTATTGGACTTGATAGACTACAATGAGCACATTATGGAAGATAGCTTTATTTTATATGTAGACTTTTACACGGCTTTTGATACAGTTTAACATTATTCTCTTTTTGAGACTTCGATTTTTTGTTTTGGTCAATATTTTCAAAGTGTAATTAAGACACATTACAATAATAGTAACAGCTTAAACATGGATGCCCAATTTCTCCTTTCTTATTTTTATTGGTCATACAAGTTATGGCACTTCATATAAATAAGGATAGTTTTAGGGGTATTCAGATACAAGATAAAGAGATAAAATGTTCACAATTGGCTGACGACACCATTTTTTTGAATGATCATAATGAGGTCAGGAAAGCTATTGAGTGTATTAATGCCTTCTCACATGTATCTGGTTTATCTCTGAATATTAGGAAATGTGAATTATTTGCGTTGAAAAGATGTGACTTAAACTCAGTATGTAATATCCCTGTAAAATATGTGATCACATATCTTGGTATTAAAATTAGCAAAGATCAGAAAGAAAGGGCCAACTTAAATTTCTCTCCTATTGTAGAGAAAATTGGAAAGAGATTTAACTCCTTGCTACTAAGAGATCTTTCTTTATCTGGACGTGTACTTTTGTCAAAATCTGAAGGTCTGTCCAGATTAGTTTATACCTCCCTTGCCTTAGATGTTCCTCTGTCAGTAACTAAAATGGTTGATACTAAATTATTTAACTTCATACGGAGGAATAAACCTCATTATTTAAGAAAAGCGGTAGTATGTTGCACTCAAAATGAGGGAGGGTTGAATGCTCTGGATTTTAAAACCTCTAATATAATCTTTAAGATCAAATGGATACAAACAATTGAAGAAATAAGGATTGCATTTGGAATATAATCCCTAATTTAATATTCCACCAGATTGGTGGTCTAGAATTCTGACTCAAATGCAATTTTGATGTGGGTAAAATCCCTACTAAGCTTGCTAACTTTGATAAACAAGTACTTCTAACTTGGAACCTCATGTACAAATACAAATGTTCGTAAAGCTCAGAGACAGGATGGTGTCAAGGCACAGATCTGGGGAAGGGTACCAAAAATGTCTGCAGCATTGAAGGTCCCCAAGAACACAGTGGCCGTCATCATTCTTAAATGGAAGAAGTTTGGAACCACCAGGACTCTTCCTAGAGCTGGCCGCCCAGCGAAACTGACTAATCAGGGGAGAAGGGCTTTGGTCAGGGACGTGACAAAGAACATGATGGTCACTCTGAATCAGTGCAAAATAAAAAAAATTAAAAACGTTTTTGCTTTGTCATTATGGGATATTGTGTGTAGATTGATGAGGGGAAAAAATGATTTAATCAATTTTAGTATAAGGCTGTAACGTAACAAAATGTGGAAAAAGTCAAGGGGTCTGAATACTTTCCGAATACACTGTATATACAGTAGCCTAGGTTTGTTAGCATACACTTCTTATGACTGGCAGCATGGTGCAAGTAGCTGTGTTGTTGTCGAGCAACCGACCCGGTGTTACAGAACTCTGAGCTTCGGCTAAAAAAAACGTAATTTTTTTAATGGACGGAAATGTGCACGTGAGTAGGATAAATTATAAATTTAATAACAACTGTTGCAATCTGCCATATTTTAAGTCCAATGATCACTTTATGTACGCTATAGTCTCGTTTTAATCCGATGTCTAGAATTTGAGCTCGGAAAGAGCAAGAAATACTTTTCAAACTTAATTGCTAATGACCCTGTTAAAAAATCTACTATGTGTTTCTCGGTACTGGTTGGACGCTTCATGACGAGAGGCCGTCTGTCCGTGTGTTGTGGTAGGGAGATTTAATACTGAGCTTCAACCAATATCTATATATTATGGGGACTATCAGCCCCACAATAATAAGTGCATTAACGATGTCGTCCCCACAGCGACAGTATGTACATGTCCCTACAAGAAGCCATGGATTACAGGCAACATACGCACTGAGCTAAAGTCTAGAGCCGCTGTTTTTAAGGAGCGGGACACTAATCCGGACGCTTGTAAGAAAGCCCAAATGACCTCTGACGAACCATCAAACAGGCAAAGCGTCAATCTATTGGCCATGTACCACTGGTCACTCCCCACTATTGTGTTCTGCGGCCTTTCATTGGTTGGTGGGGCTATGGTTTTCCTGCTTCCTGTTACCAGGAGAACAGAACTACCTGACTCCACAGATGAAGGGAAGTGATTGTGACCATCATGAAGAATGCCAGCAATCTGAATCTGAAAGTAGATGAAAGTAACAGTTCAAGATCAACCAAACTGTAGATCATGAGCATGGAGGTTTATATAACAAATAATATCTTGTGGGAAGACTACATAAACATAAATGGTATCGTAGCTCTGTCATGATTTGGTCTTTTTTGGGGTATTTTATTATGTGGATACATTAGCTGTTGCGAAAGCAGGAGCCACCCTTCCTGGAGTCCACACAAAACATGAAACATGACATAATACAGAGCATGAATGGACAACAACAGCTGAAGTACAGAACTACATCAGTTTAAAAAAGGGACACGTAGCCTACTTATCAATACATACACACAAATATATCTAGTTCAAACAGGGGAGAGGCGCTGTCCCGTAAGATGTTGCTTTATCAGTTTTTTTAAACCAGGTTTGCTGTTCATTTGAGCAATATGAGATGGAAGGGAGTTCCATGCAATAATGGCTCTATATAATACTGTACGCTTCCTTGAATTTGTTCTGGAATTGGGGACTGTGAAAATGTCTGGCCGGTTAAGTGTGTGTGGCAGAGCTGTGTGTACGTTGACTATGCAAACAATTTCTTATAAAAAGAAGAAGTGACGAAGTCAGTCTCTCCTCAACTCTTAGCCAAGAGAGACTGGCATGCATAGTATTTATATTAGCCCTCTGATTACAATGAAGAGCAAGACATGCTGGGCCAGCTGCAGCTTAACTAGGTCTTTCCTTGCAGCACTCAACCACACGGCTGGACAATAATCAAGATAATATAAAACTAGAGCCTGCATGACTTGCTTTTTGGAGTGTTGTGTCAAAAAAGCAGAGCATCTCTTTATCAAGGACAGACCTCTCCTCATCTTTACAACCATTTAATCTATATGGTTTGACCATGACAGTTTACAATCTAAGGTAACACCAAGCAATTTAGTCTCCTCATGTTCAACAGCCACACCCTTTATTGCCAGATTCAGCTGAGGTCTAGAACTTCAGGAATGATTTGTACCAAATACCATTCTCTTCGTTTTAGAGATGTTCAGGACCAGTTTATTGCTGGCCACCTATTCCAAAACAGGCTGCAACTCTTTGTTGAGGGTTTCAGTGACTTCATTAGCTATGGTTGCTGATGCATATATGGTTGAATCATCAGCATACATTGACACACATGCATTGTTTAATGCCAATGGCAGGTCATTGGTAAAAATAGAAAAGGGTCTAGAGAGCTGCCCTGCGGTACACCACATTTGGCATGTTTGACATTGGAGAAGCTTCCATTAAAGAAAACCCTCAGAGTTCTATTAGATAGATATCTCTAAATCCATGATATGGCAGAGGTTGAAAAGCCATGACACATGTTCTTTCAACAACAGGTTATGGTCAATAATATCAAAGGCTGCACTGAAATCTAACAGTACAGCTCCCACAATCTTCTTATTATCAATTTCTTTCAACCAATTATCAGTCATTTGTGTCAGTGCAGTATATGTTGAGTGCCCTTATCTATAAGCATGCTGAAAGTCTATTGTTAATTTGTTTACAGAAAACATTGTATTTGGTCAAACATTTGGTCAACAGTTTGCTAAGAGCTGGCAGCAAGCTGATAGGTCTGTTGTGTGAACCAGTAAAAGCTGGTTTACCACTCCCCCCTCCCACTTTTCTCCCCAATTTCGTGGTATGCAATTGGTAGTTACAGTCGTCTCATCACTGCAACTCCCGTACGGACTCGGAAAAGGTGAAGGTCGAGAGCCGTGCATCCTCCAAAACACAACCCAACCAAGACGCACTGCTTCTTGACACAATGCCCACTTAACCCGGAAGCCAGCCGCACCAATGTGTCGGAGGAAACACCGTACACCTGGCGACCGTGTCAGCGTGCACTGTGACCGGCCAAGGAGTCACTAGTGCGCGATGGGACAAGGACATCCCTGCCGGCCAGACCCTCCCCTAACCCAGACGATGCTGAGCCAATTGTGCGCCGCACGATGGGTCTCCCGGTCATGGCCGGCTGTGACAGAGCCTGGACTCGAACCCAAAATCTCTAGTGGCACAGCTATTACTGCGATGCAGTGCCTTAGACCACTGCACCACTCGGAAAGGCTTCATTTCTTTATTTTTAATACATTGCTAAAATAAAAAATAAAAACTGTTCTCGCTTGGTCATTATGTGATATTGTGTGTAGATTACTGAGGATTTATATATATATATTTTTTTTTTATCCATTTTAGAATAACGCTGTAACATAAAAAAATTTGGGAAAAGGGTCTGAATACTTCCCAAAGGCACTGTAAGTCACAGATTTTGGCTATGTTTAAGTTTTGTTTCGATAGATTTTTATGACAGTAAAGGAACACAAAATTACTTAAAACAATAAATTCATATTGGGGGTTTGTAAAGTGTAAAAGATAGTTGATTATCTACTGAGCACAGGATAATTACATCATCGACTTGATGATAACCGCTAAAGCGGGAGCATTTGAGCTGAATAAATATCCAACTGGTAAGAATTCACAGTTTGATATACAATGAAACCCTTTGATAAATGATTCTGTCCCTTTACGTTCCATGAAACGAAGACCCTCTCCACTCCTCCTTGTTATTCAGCCAGGTCACCCGTGATACAAGTCAGTATTCAATGTCCATCCACGTCGGGAGATAACGTGGAAACCGGCCACTAAGGGAAACAGTGAGCGCTGTTACCTTCAAGTAGGTTTTGGTTTTGCTAGGTTGTTGTGGACAGCGATGTTGGATAGGCGTAAGCATCTGCCTCTGATTCCGAAGGTTGCAAGTTTGAATCCAGTGATAGAACGTTTTTTCTGATACTTTCGTTTAAAGCCTATCCCAAACCTTAACCCTTACCTTAACCATTCAGAGTTAATGCCTAAACCTAACCTTAAATACCTCGACATTTTACGTTTGGAACAACTTCAAAATCGAATTCTGACAAGAGACAGTGAGAGCTGGTTTTGCTATCAGCCTGCAACATCTTAACGTTACAAACTCTTTGTGATCATGATGATCTTTTCCTTGACAAATTCAGAGAGGGGACATATTCAGCTGTCTATTCGTAGTGAGGAAGAAGACACATGATGATCATACAATGCTGGGATGGCAGGCTGGTTAATTGTATGCTTCCTTTAGAAAAGCTGCATCCGACAAAAGATGTGAGTCGCAGGGCTAGCCCAGAACAATAGGCTCACTATCATCCTGCCATAGGAAGGAGGACAAGCTATTGTAATAGGCTGTAATTAACATCAGTGGTACCAACAGCTAGTGTATTCATATTCAAATCCACTGCTCAGTGCTTTTCACTACCTTTTCTAAAGAGTAAAGACCACTGCTTGCTTAGACACGTGTGCGTGTACACACACACACACACACACACACACACACACACACACACACACACACACACACACACACACACACACACACACACACACACACACACACACACACACACACACACACACACACACACACACACATACAAGTGTACACAAATATGCATGCACTTCCGCGCACGCGTTCTCTCTCACATACGCACTCACACACGTAAGCATGCAGACACACACCTACAGGTATACACAAACATGCATGCACGTATGCACACGCGCACACACACACGCACACCCATGCAAGCACGCATGCATGCACACACGCACACACACACACACGCACACTTCACTTACATTTCTATGGATCTTATCCTCCAGGTCCTGGTTGATCCTCTGCAGTGCTGAGTAGCTGCTTTGTATTCTACCAGGAGACACACAATGACACCGGCTTACCAACTCACACTATTAATAATTGAACAATTTCTGCACCCATTGGATTAATGATGTCTCTGCTATGTATCCGTCATGATAATGTACCACCGTGTTAGTTTTAAGGCTTTACCCTTAAGAGGTATTCAAAGACTTCTTGTGAATGTGACTATAACATGGGGCATATTTCCCGAGAGATGAACACACAAATCAATGTAATGAGATCCATGAGGGTGTGGTTTTGCAGTTTGGCATACCTGCGTAGTTTGTCTGTGAACTTGTCGAGTTCCTCCTGGGCGCGACGTAGCTCTGTCTCCAGGTACTGGCGTGTGGAGTCAAACTCGCTCTCTAGCAGCTCCAGCTTGTGGGTGGTGTAGGACAGACGCTTCCGGAGGTCCTCCTTCTGCTCCTGCAAAGAGCTGCGATGGACACAAACACACACCAGGCATCATAGTTGAAGTCGAATATTACAAGGGGTATACTTCATGTTATATTATATGCACATACTGTATATTTTATGATACATTGAGTATAAATAAGATATAATGGGAGTCGTGTGGGATGATTCATGAACAACATGCATCATACAGTGGTGATGTATAAATGAGGAGTAAGCCCATTAAAAGCAAAAAGGATATATATCTTATGTGTAAAGGAGACACATGAATAATACATATGAGACTCCACATTCTGATTCTATATGCAGCTAAGGTAAAGTATATTAAGGTTTGGATGCCTTTGGCTTCCCAATAACATTCAGCTCTAAAGCCTAATAATCTACAACCTCGCTGCATAGCACAGAACACCACCGTCATCAGCCAGAGTGGTTACAGTGACCTACAGGATCACTTTCAACTAAGGCTTCGTCCCAACTGGAACCCTATTCCCTATGTAGTGCACTACTTCTGGCCAGAGGGCTCTGATCAAAGTTGTTCATTCTCTGGAATGGAATGGTTGTGTTCTGTATATTTGACTGTGATATGTGGTTGTCTCACCTAGCCATCTTAAGATGAATGAACTGACTGTAAGTTGCTCTGGATAAGAGCATCTGCTAAATGACGAAAATGTCCTAAGTAAATATTTTACATTCATATCTCATATTACTGTGTTGATAATTTTTTTTTGGTAAAAAAATATATATATATTGATGTCACAAATGTTTGCACTGTTTGTTGTAGTTATTTACCATATATAGCGTTTTGCAAAAAAACATGACTATTTGTCTCTCTGAAATAAAACCAGTGATAGATTTCAAACAAATACAGTGAAGTCCGAAACTATTGACACCCTTAATAAAGATGAGCAATAATGACTGTATAAAATAAATAATTCAAATATTGAACAATATTGTATGCTCAAAAAATGTGGGAAAATATATGATTTTATACTAATACAATTGCTCAGAGAAAGATACAGGAATGGTAAATAATGTATTGTGAATCATTAATAATGATGAGTGAGAAAGTTACAGAGGGTCAAAGATCACACCCCCAAGACACACTAACCTCCCCTGTTATTGGTAATGGTGAGAGGTTAGCATGTCAGGGGGGTATGATCTTTGACCCTTTCTAGCTCATCATTATTCATGATTCATTCAGGATTATCGGTAATCATGGTAGCATCCACATTAATGTAGAAGTGTTTAGAAACATATTCTATTCTTATTCATAATAAAAGTGACTCCAAAATGACACAATACATAATTTACCTTTCGTTTCTATTGGGCACAAAATAATTTGTAACACAACTAAAACGAACTGCAAATGCATCCAACAAGTTTGTAGAGTCACAAGCTTGATCTAGTGATTGCGTGCTATGAATATGGGACCAAATCCTACACTTTTGACTACTTTATTTCTAAGAATCTCTACGGATGTCAATAATTTTGACCCGTCACTTTTTGAGAAAAAAATGATCTCTTTCTCTGAGCAATTGTAGTAGTATAAAATATTATAATTTCCCAATTTTTTGGAGCATACAATATAGCTCAGCATTTTAATGATTTATTTTATAAAGTCATTATTTATCAAAGGTGTCAATAATTTCAGACCTCACTGTGCATGTTTGTTATTGAACAACCTCATGCCATGATCAGATAGTGTAAAATCACACCAATTTCTTTCATTAGTTTTTTATACAATAAAAGCTAAATTACCAACATTTCTGATAAGAAATATATAGCGTTTTGGAATTCAACTTTTCCAATGTGGCTCTATGAACTGTAATCTATCACAGGAATATATGTTGATGGCTCAGATTCACGGAATAGTGATCTCCAATGTGTAATTCACTGAGACAGCACCCTGTGGACTATTTATAGAGCCTCGGCACTACCTGGGATTCAATGTTATAAAGGGTAAGTGTGAGAGGTAAAAGGAAATGTATCCCTCCCCCTTTTGATGGATCTGAGTGTCCATGGCAGGCTAATGGGCCTGTATTGATGGACAGATGGAGGAAGGATGGTAATGACTATCTGTCGGGAGATCACAGATAACAGAGAGTGAGAGAGAAAGCGAGAGTGAGAGAGAAAGCGAGAGAGAGAGAGAGAGAGAGAGAGAGAGAGAGAGAGAGAGAGAGAGAGAGAGAGAGAGAGAGAGAGAGAGAGAGCAAGCGGTGAGAGATGTGGTCACCCCGCTCTCATCCCTCTATCTATTTAACAAGATCATAGGAGGGAGAGGTTGCGGGTACAGACCAAGATAATGTAAGAGGATGAAAATGAAGACGTTTCCTTTCAACAGTGAAGTCCCTAAATTAAAGGGTGATACAATTTTTATTTAAATGTTTTAGTTTTTTTTCAATCACGGAGACGTCAGTATCTTTAATTAAAATGAGTAAAATGACTGTGTAAATTACATAAATTCACACGACCAATGCAATCACATATACAAAAAAAACGCTCCAATCTACATTCCAAACACACAGACACACACACACTACTACAGCACACACACAAAAAACACAACCACCAAAGCCAGATGATACACATGCAAAAAAGCTCTATAGCTTCAAATTCCCATTAAGGCAAGCAGAGCGTGCACTTAACACATGAGAGAAAACTAAGCTATTGGTTCGGGAAATAAAAACAAAAGTCAGTGGACTGATAATACCATTATTCACTCCTAATTGCCTAAAGTGTTGAATATTAATCATTTCCAGACAATGCTCCGGACACCATTGCACTTGCTCCAAGTCTCACACCTAATGGTTTCTGACTAAATGGAATAACAAAACCCTAATATTTGAATAGCATCCCATTCTCAAGTCAATGCTTACTCCAATGTGTTTTTGGCACTGTTTGAATGCTTTTCATGCCATAACAACCCCCCCTTTGCAAGGTACTTGCAACACGATACATGGCACAACACAGGTGTTTGTTACTTGACAAGAGCATGAGCTTATAACGCCAATCACACATTAGTGACCTCTGGAAATGGCCACTGAGTCACACGGTAATGAGTGCTGTCATTTCAATGGCAGTCGGCGATGAGAGAACGATGAGGCGGGATAATGACTCTGTTTTGGAGGAAGAACACTTGAGTTGTTCACCACCACTTGACAAAGATGGGGGGGATGGAAGGACCCCAGTGGGCGGATGGAGGGATGGAGGGATGGAGGGATGTTCTGCAGTATTCTCTCTTACCTCTTTTTCTGATGTTTACTGCCATTTCGGGAAACTTTTAGGGCCGTTTTTCCGACATATATCTTTTTCATGGTTTGTCTGCTGTGTTCGCTCCCTCTCATGTGCGTTTTTTGTTTCGAATCGTCGGAGGGAGTGGGGCCTATTTTTCTCGTCGGAGGGGGTTCAGTTAAGTTTGCCCTGTTGAGTGAGTTGTCTGAGTGAGTTTTCTACCTCTGTTGTTCCTGTCAACAGAGCAAAGAGACAGTTCAGCAGCCATTAAAAACCACAACAGTGATTAGACCGAATCATCCAAACAAATTAATTTCTCAAGTGTACGTGCAGTGCATACTGGGAGAAACGGACACATCTTCACTTCTTCACTCTCTAGCGTTAAAGCACTATGACAGGGGTAATGGACTTGCTCCGGCAGGGCCCACTTCTGTAAATATTTCTGCTCCCGTCTCGAATGGGTCCACAGCACAGGTGCAGCTGTCATCAGGCAGACAAATTGTGCGGGTGATGAGAGGAGACAGACTTCGGCTTGATCAAAGCACCTCCGGGTTTAGAATAAGATGGACTCTCAAGCCGTGAACACAGCGAAGCTCAAACACAGCCACAGTGATGGAGGGCAAGAGTGGGCCTTATAAACGTCATACTAAGGCTGTCACATAGATGCATACACATACACGCACGTGTGTACATACAAACATACCCACAGATGCACGAACACACACAGATACTGTCATTGAGAGATCATTTGTTATGCCCCTTGAGTTGAGGTGAGTCAGGGAGACATGTATTCCTCCAGATGGTGACAGCTCACCCTCACGACCGGGGCCTTATCAACTCCAGCTGCTCCCCTCTGAGTCATCACACACAATGTGTGTGTGTGGGTGTGTGTGTGCGTACACGCGCGTGTGTCTCTGTGTGTGTTTGCGTGTTGTGTGTGTGCATTTCTTAATGTGTGTGTGTGTTTCCTAGTGTGTGTATCTCACCAAGACTCCCACTAAATCTAAGTCTCCCTGGGAGAGAAATTAACAATGTTTTCTAGCTGGGAGGTAACGCACAACTTTCACTGACACACGCACACATTTCTCTTGGTGTCAAACTCCCTCGCTAAGTCTCCTCTGAATGCCCTTTCTGACCCAATCCTCTCATATCAGAGAAAACATACACTGTTCTCGATTCAGATGGAGCTGCATCTGCCTCCCACTCATGTGCCATGCTGACATTTCAGAGGAGGGCTGAAAATGAAGGTATTGAGAGCAGCGAGAGGAGGAGGGGGTGATGAGGGGATGAGGTAGGAGGGAAGAGAGAGAGCAGGGGCTGCAGGGAAGGAGAGGGCCTGCTTTTCAGATCTGCCATCCTGCAGTAAAGAGGGAGACGGAGGGGAGAGAGAGAGAGAAAGAGAGAGAGGTGACGAGAGAACGAATAAATGAGAAAGACAGAGAAAAAGAGAGAAAGAACGAAAGGGAGCGATGAAAAGAGAACCAAGCACGGCTCCCATCACTCCGTCTCTCCCTGCACTCGTCTACCCCGGTAGACCGATTAGCTGGCAGGAAAGCCCTGATCGCAGGCCCAGACTCAGCATTAAAGCGGAAGCCCTGAGTGGCTGCCTGGCTGACTCATGTGGCTTGCCTTTGGACAGCCAGAGTATCTGCCCTAACCACACAGCCACGGCTCTACTCTATGTCACAGCCAGACCACCATGGAGCCAAAGCTCTATTCGGTCCCGCAGGAGGTAGACAATCTGCAGGATCTGCCATGAGGGGTTTCCTTAACACGTGACTTGACCAGTTAAAGCAGGGCTCCAGGACCTACAACCAAGGGCCAAGACTCTTTCCTGCCCACATATCCAAAAATGTGGGCACAATCAGAATGTGGACAAGATCAGGACAAAGGACGCATGTTAGAACCAGGTATAAATGGGGCTGTAGTTTCCATTTCCAAGCCACCACATCCTACTACTTCCTTACCAACAGCATTGGGCTAATTACTGGGAGAAGGGATTTCATGCACTGTTGATGGCACTTAGCTAGGAGAAGGGGTTATAGTCAAGCCACAGATCCTGGGAGGAATTTGAGATCAGCGAAATGTCGAAAACCTGATGGAACCAATGTCGGAAAAACGACGCAAGCAAAAAAACGACACGAGCAAGTGTGCTTATGTAACCGATGTGAAATGGCTAGTTAGTTAGCGGTGGTGCGCGCTAATAGCGTTTCAATTGGGTGACGTCACTCGCTCTGAGACCTGAAGTAGTTGTTCCCCTTGCTTTTGTGGTGTGATGGGTAACGATGCTTCGTGGGGTGTCAGTTGTTGATGTGTGCAGAGGGTCCCTGGTTCAAGCCCAGGTTGGGGCGAGGAGAGGGACGGAAGCTATACTGTTACACTTACACACCCAAAATGGAAAACAACACACACACACACACACACAGAGAAAACAACACACACAACGGACGGAAAACAACACACAAACACATGCTGTTCCGAAATCAAAACAGCCTCTGCCCGCAGGCATATAAAACATGTTATGGTGCCAAGCAACCCTACAGGGAATTCTCCATTCTCCTGGAATTTGATTTGTTTTCCCAAAGTTACACTTAAACTGAGATGTAGAACTTTTCTGGCAGAGTAACACTGAGTCACAGATTGTAAAAACAGGCCAAAAATTACATAATTAATTCAAAAGGCAACATATCGTGGAAAATATTCAATACTTGGACAGACTGAGACAAACAGTTCAGAAAACTGGTTCAAGTCAAACACAATACAACATACTCACACAGAGAGACCAGGCCTGCACACACATTGTTTGTGACCGTAGCTCAAATGGACAGTGAGTGATTAGGCACATTGCTCGGAGGCATGTGTGTTTATGTGTGTGTGTGCGCGCGTGTGTGTGTGTGTGTGTACTGTATGTTCACGTGTCCACACACAGGATACTGTAGGCCCCAAAAGCAAAGACAGCTTAGGAAAAAGAGGATGCCTCCATAACAAGTCATCATCCTAACCCAGGAACAAAGGATGTTAGTTTCTCCGTACACATTAAACCTAGTCCAGTACAAAACAGCTATTTCAATGGAAATTCTCCATGGAGCAGGATTTCTAATCCAAGACTAGGCTTAATCTGAGTTTGGGAAACCAGGCCGTTGTTTGAATAACAATACAAAGAAAATACATGTAAAAAACAAGAGGATCAACATCTTCTTCGCAACCTATGTGTAGGCCTACATTATTAGTGAGCCTACCCTTTCCTCAAATACGCCAGCATCCCACAGTTTTAACCCATGAGAGAGAGCGAGGACCAACCGGTGACAGGTCTGTCTTCTAACGCACTGAGGCATGTTTGAGAAGCTCATTAGTGAATAGCCATCTAGCTCAGTCCAGTCCGTGAGACAGTCTCTACCCAACTCACTAATTCTGCATTCAACACTGCAAGCTCCTCACTCCTACAAACCATGACAGGGCCATAGGGCCCTCTGTCGATAAAATGTACATCTACTACGTCCGGCTGAGGCCAAAATACATACAGGAAATTAGAGACAGAATGAGGACACACAGTGGAGAGATTTCAACACATTTCATCATTTTTTGGCTGGGAGACTGGGGTCACTGGCACAGTAGCACTGAGTGAGGCACTCTGGGGGTTGGAGTCAAATCTGTCTGTAAATCTACTTTTTTCCTCTTTGCCCTGCTACTCTATCTCTCTCTGGGCCTATGTGGCACTGATATGAGTCAGAAACATTTATTAAGGTAAATAGGATAATTTTGGTCATAAAGTCAGTCTCGTCTAAAACGGAGATTTGTGAGATGATAGGAAAAAACGGTATGTCATGGAATGAAGGGTACCATAACAGTTCTGTGCAGGTTGATGTTTATTGTTATGAGTCTTGTCTTGGAGGTATAACAGAGTGATTTCCCATTAGATAGGCCAGCTGCAAAGAAAACATTTGCTATTTATGGTCTTAATGTAAGGTTAGGGTTAGGTATTAGGGTTAGCAGTGTGGTTAAGGTTAGGGATAGGTTCAAAATCAGATTTTATAACTTTGTGGCTGTGCCACCGAGTGACCAGTCTGTAGAGCTGCCTCCAGAACAACATTAATGATGAAAAATACTAACCTGTGATTTCTGTGGGTTTATTTTAAGTAATCATCAATTCGGAGCACAGCTGCACGAGACCTGATCGTAATGCCAACGCACAATTTTGTTTGACATTCAATATCTCTATGGGGGTAGTTAGGGACCATCAGTAAATTACACAATGTACATGGGACAATATTTTTAAAGGTCAATAGCTCCAAATTCCAATCACTTAAAAACCTCAAACACAGGGCTGTAACTACAAGTTCCGGACCTTATAATCGTAAAAAATATATATTTTCTACACACTAAAGAAAATCTACTATTTACTTAAGAATTATATTTATTTTAAGTAAATGGGAATACCTTGTCAGTTGTACAACAGAATGCATCTTACACATTTAACCCAACCCCTATGAATCAGAGAGGTACATGGGGCTGCCATAATCCACATCTTCAGCACCCAGGGAACAGTTAGTTAACTGCCTTGCTCAGGAGTAGAACGACATATTTTTACCTTGTCAGCTCGGGGATTTGATCCAGCAACCTTGCAGTTACTGTCCCAATGCTCTAAGCACTAGGCTACCTGGTTAGTCAGGTTGGGTGGGTGGGCATATAACACAAATGTCTAGCAATTTGTAACCTATCACATGTTTTGCAAATTCTTAACATATTGTATGAATTGTAATTCGTAACATATCATACAAAATGGATGATAGACTTCCACTAATTAATACATATCAGACCAAACGTAACATATCATACTAATTGGAGTGTCCCGGCTTTACTTTTACTATGTTACGTCTACCACTGAGTCCAGGTTGTTTTAGCAGCACATCCACCACTCTCTCAAATGGCTAACTCCGCCCTCTCGTGGCTCAGGCTGAGGGCCTGAGACATGAAATGAACTACCCCAGCTCGAAGTAGTCTCAAGTAGGTAACTAGAGATGCTGCGGACAGTGTCTTTGTGAGATGCTGGACAAAAGGCAATTTTAAGATGCTGGACAAAAGGCCATTTTAAAACCATCTTGAGACTCCTGCCATGTCTACAGACATCCCCAAACAAACAAAAACACAACTCTCTAAGTGTGGGCGCACAACTGGTAAATAGTCGTTTATAGATACAGTCAGTCAGGTGACTAGCTACTGGCAGAGACTTCTATTGCAGTAACGTTGAAGGACTCTGGCTGGTATTACTTAGCCAGCTAATTGTATGTGGAGTTGTATTTTACAATTGTTTAATAAATTCAATCAATCAATCAATATAACATTGAAGTAAGACGCTAATGTTAAACTATATGCAGTCATTGCGTTAAACAGAGCCTACCTCAGCAGGAGGGGGGGGGGGAAAGCTACTAAATTCTCATAATACATTTTGGATTCCAGAGAGTAGGCTACTGGCGAGACAGTGGTGAGGCTGAGGCAGGATGCAATGCATGCAGGAGGAAGCAGAGGAGACAAAGAGAGAGAAAGAGAGAGAAAGAGAGAGAGACAGAAAGAGAGACAGAAAGAGCGAGAAAGCAAGCAGGGAGATGGTCACTAACAATTACCACAGCCACAAAGTCCTAGTTATGGCTAAACCCCACCTATTTTTACAATTCCTCTTTTTGAAATTGGATTTTAAACCTAACCTTAACCACGCTGCACGTTTTCTTCCTAACCCTAACCTTAATTGAAGACCAAAAAGCACATTTTTGTTTTCATAATTATTTTTGATATATAGCCAATGTTGACTTTGTGGCTTTGGGAACTAGTGACAACCGGTACCCTGAGAAAGTCTGTACTATTCTTATCAAACAAGTTAGGAAGTTAATAAATTAAGATACGATTCAATATGAACATCTCCGCATCCCTATAGGTCTACATTAAAATGCAATCAACATGCAAACAACCATACCGTTCTGAAAATGTCAAATCAGGAAGTGCAGCCCTTTAAAGATAGGGGAGAAAAAAGAGGGGATAAGGCCACAATCCCTGCTCCTGATTATGAAATGTTTCTTCATGTCAATCATGTGTTGTGAAGCCAAAGACGAGAATAGAGTAGAACTTTATCGTCCAATGTAATGTAGATTTGGCACTTGTGATGTTGTACTGTATAATTAAAGTGCCAAACAGTTAGCGGCTAACACTGGTCACAGAGGTGACGATAATCAATACTGTTGGGCTGTTGGTGAAACAGTCCATCAAATTCATTTACCCTCCCTGGTGTTTTGAAAAGCAATTTAACCTAGTAAATCTTAAAAATCTTTACACAGTATATTACAGCCTAGGTATATAGAACTACGTGTTGCAGCCAATCAACCAAAACAAAAGAGAAGACTCTAGCTGATCTGATGGAAATGTAATGAAGATGTTGCATTAAAAACTATATAATTGAGGGAGGAACAATACCCTTTTAGAGAGGTAATCAAATTTAACCGTACTAATCTAACAACATGAGAGGTTTATGACGAATGTTCATAGGATAAGAATACTTTTAGCTAGGTACAGGGGCGAAAATCTGATATCAACTTTGGAGGGGACAATTACATGAAATTTTCTCAAGAGCAATTCCTGAGGGGGACACCAAAAGTAGTGCTGTAACACATAGCCTACATTGTAATATGGTAAATGTATATTGAGGAACCAAAGAAATAAGGTGTTTGCCGTACTCCTAACTACCGGTACCCAAAACTACACAACTAATCACAACAGCAATACCATTGCCTTTAACACATCTTAGTTCAGTCACCAGTTTAAGTTGAGAGTGGGGGTATCCATGGCATTTTCCAATTATGTTCCTATTTTACAAGTCAAAAAAATGGAGAACCTTTCATAATGTTGCCAAACAAAGACTCAACAAACTTACCTGAGACTCCCTGTCTCTGCCAGTCTGTCCCTGCATATCTGTCCCCAACTCTGCTGTCTGTGTGCCATCTGTTGCCTGCTCTGCCTAATGACATCATTGTGAAACATTTCCATTAGAATTTCATTGCTTTCTTATGAACATTTTATAAACTAGTCTTTGAGATATTAGGCTACTAGGGTTCTTACTTTGCGTTTTGGTGTATTGAAAAATACTCTGATGTCCGTCTTATTTTTCTGCCATTTTTCTACCTGGCTGGCTGGCTGGCTACACACACAGTGTGTAGGTTATTTACAGTAGGAGATGGGCTTATATCATCTTCAATCATTCTATTTGGGCTTCGATCTAAAAGGTAGCTAGCAAATGTGAAATGGATTAAAATGACAAGAGTTGACAGCTGTATGAGTTCACCATTTACACAACATATGCTGCAACCTTTTAGTAATTTTAATAGTTTGTTTCATATTGGCTGGCTTCCAACAATAGCTGAATTTGCAAAGCTGGCGAGCACCAATTCAGTTTCAGTGGTGTTTGCTATAATCTTTGCTACCCGGGTTAAATAAAGGTGAAGTAAAATAAATAAATAAAAGTTCCCTTGCGACAATTTAGCTTTTGCAACGAGACCATTAAATATATTTAAGACAATGGTAGAAGAGAGTGTAGTTCTGTTCAGTTTGGATTTCAGTTTATCGCTAACCTTATCACAGGGACTTTGAAGCACTAACTTACATCATCTGCATGCTGATCGTGGAATAAATTGACGATATCAAAGATTCCATCTTTGACGACGCCACATAAATGGAATAGGTACTAGCTAGCTTAATAGTTAATATTTGCGCGCTAGCTCTGCATATTCAGCTAGTGTGTGTATGCGATTGACTGGATTAACCTCACGTCAGTTACGTGCATTGAGTGCCTTTCAGACAGTAGATACGACCTCTCTGTTACCTTGCCAGTGGATCAAACCATTGTGAGGCAAAGGGTGGGGGGGTCGCAATCTTTTGAAACTTAAAAATGCGCTATTAAGTGTCTATAATCAGTACAATTGCTTTCATTGCGTATTATTAATATTATTTAAATTACATAGTTATGTTTCAGTGATATATTGGGGGGGACAAATCATATTTTTCCCAGGATGGGGGGGTCGTGTCCCCCCCGTCCCCCCCGGGATTTCCGCCCCTGGCTAGGTATCACTATCAATCAATTCATTAAATGTATTTTTCACAAAAGTGCTTTACAGATACAGAGCCAGAACCCCAAAGAGCAAGCAGTGGTTGGGAAAAACTCCCTAGGAGGCAGGAGCCTAGGAAGAAACCTAGAGAGGAACCAGGCTATATAGCTCTTGTTCTCCCTCTAAATGACAGTGCACTGAAAAAAAATGATTTGTGTCTTCCCTGAAACCACAAGAGACTTCCCAGAACAATATTAGAATATCAGAGTGCTAAAACATCAAAGACACATCCTAGTTCACGCAACAAACCTTTAAGCACCTTATTAGCAAACCTTTTAGCCAAGCCTTTTCTCTCGCTTTCAGAGGAGGACAGTAGGATGTGTCTGTTGTGTATTGTTTAAATACAATATACGCCACTTCTTATTTTCCATGTTCACTGTGTTGAACAATAAGCCAGAAAAACAATCGGTAGTATAACTGTACCAGAGTAAATGCATATAAGTGAAGCTACATGCTCTAATGAGGCATTCTAATAGTATCCTTAACAAATCATGAACTGTATGATCGTTGCAAATGCTACTCAAGCTCTAAGCTACACCGATGTGAAGCAAACTGAAACTGCGCAAACGTACAGTACCAATAAATCACACATGGACAGACACACACACCATGCCAACCCCAGATCCCAAATCAAAGACGTTCCCTCCGTTGAAGAAGCAGTACCTTCCGCTGGTGCTCACACAGAGCCTCATTGTGAATCGCTGGTGCTGGTGATGATGACACAGAAACCTGGCTGCCTGCTGCCTTCTGCATCCGCTCCTCGCTGTATGTGTGAGGGGAGCAGTGCTGAGGGTTTGTGTGTGTGTGTGTGTGTGTGTGTGTGTGTGTGTGTGTGTGTGTGTGTGTGTGTGTGTGTGTGTGTGTGTGTGTGTGTGTGTGTGTGTGTGTGTGTGTGTGTGTGTGTGTGTGTGTGTGTGTGTGTGTGTGTGTGTGTGTGTGTGTGTGTGTGTGTGTGTGTGACAGGGCTTCTGGTGAAAGCCCGCTGTGTGATCCAGAGCTGGCTTACTCAACTCTGATAAGCGTGGAGAAACCCCCAGTTGCGGAGGAGAGGAGAAGTGGAGAGAGGGTGGAGAGAGGGAGGAGAAAGAGAGAGAAAATAGAGAGATAGAGAGAGAGAGAAAGAGAGAGAATAGAGGGATAGAGAAATGAGAGAGAGAGGGAGGGAATATAAAGTGATAGAGACTAAATGAGAGAGATGAGAGAAAAAGAGTCAAAGCTAGAAAGAAAGAGAGAAAGGGAGAGAGAGAGAGAGGGAGGGAGACAGAGAGAGATGGATCTGAGGGGGCTGCTTCGTGCTTCGTAGGCAGGCAGGGATAGAGGCAGTCAGGGAAGAACAGAGAAAGAGAGCGTCATTTTACCTTATGGTGTTCATCTGCTCATCAGGAACCTATAAGGATATCACAGGAGATTAGATGAACGGACGGGTCCATTGGCCCCGTAGACTACTGCCAAAAGCATTGCTAGTCGCAGTAGAGTAGCAACACACTCAATCACACACACACACATTTCATTTCACACTCGCACTCTCCGATTCCATCTCTGCTCTCTCGCCCTCACTCACTCCCGCTCTCTCTCTCTTTGGTTTTCTAAATTCTCTCCCTCCTTTCCTATCTCTCTTTCCTTCTCGCTATAGCTCATGCAGAGAGCACATCAGGCTATATCTGCATTTAGCAAAGGTGTGAAGAGAACAATCCTGTCATATTAAGAGGGAGAGGGAGAGAGAGAGCTAGAGAGAGAGAGAAAGAGAGAGAGAGAGACTGCAGATACATAGCACCCCCCCGCCCCCCCCCCCAATAGATGCTGGCAGTGACTCAATATCTGTAATGAGCTGAAGGGAAAAGAGAGAGAGCGAACAAAGATATAAAGAAAGAGAGGGGAGAGAGAGAGGAAAGAGGGAGAGAGATAGGTGGAGGGAAACAGGTGGCCCCATCTGTTGAATTTCACATGTTATGTCACCAGGCGGTGGGGAGGAACAAAACTCTCATCTCCACAGCAAGCTGGTTGGATTCTCTAGGGGGAACCCCCCCCCCCTCTCTCTTTCTCTCTCTTTTTCTTTCTACCTATCCCATCTCCATCCGCCCTCTCTCTCTATCCCCCTCTTTCCCTCTCTCTCTCCCTCCCGCCCTCTCTCTCTCTCCGTATATCTCTCTCTCGCTCCTCTTTCCTTCTCCCCCTGTCTCTCTCTCTCCCCTCTTCCCTCTCTCAATCTCTCTCTCTTTCTCTCTCTCACCCCTTATACATTATGTATCAGGTGAGATCATGCTATACAAGGAATTTTCATCTCCATTCAGATTTAGAGTTCAGTGCTAACCAAGTGGCAGGGACATTCAGCGATATTTTATTGAGCTATCTCATGAATAATAGTAGAACTTCTTTGTCTATTGTTTTCAATTAGGAAAAAATATAGTTTAATACACCACGTAATAAAAACTAGGGTGTATTCATTGAAATATACTGAACTAGACAGTTCACACAATACCATTTATAATGTAGTTATATATGTATCTAACCCGAATAGAAAGAGTGGGAGGCCCCGGTGCACAACTGAGCAAGAGGACAAGTACATTAGACTTTCTAGTTTGAGAAACAGACGCCTCACAAGTCCTCAACTGGCAGCTTCATTAAATAGTACCCACAAAACATCAGTCTCAATATCAACAGTGAAGAGGTGTCTGTTTCTCAAACTAGACACTCTAATGTACTTTGTCCTCTTGCTCAGTTGTGCACCGGGGCCTCCCACTCCTCTTTCTATTCTGGTTAGTGCCAGTTTGCACTGTTCTGTGAAAGAAATATCCTTGACTTTTTCAGAACAAGAATAGACTGACGAGTTTCAAAAAAAGTTATTTGTTTCTGGCCATTTTGAGCCTGTAATCGAACCCACAAATGCTGATTCTCCAGATACTCAACTAGTCTAAAGAAGGCCAGTTTTATTGCTTCTTTAATCAGAACAACAGATTTCAGTTGTGCTAACATAATTGCAAAAGGGTTTTCTAATGATCACAGCCTTTTAAAATGATAAACTTGGATTAGCTAACACAACTTGCCATTGGAACACAGGAGTGATGGTTGCTGATAATGTCACGCCCTGACCATAGAGAGCCCTCAGGGTTCTCTATGGTGTTTTAGGTCAGGGCGTGACTAGGTGGGTTTCTAGGTATTATATTTCTATGTTGTGTGTAAGTATGGTTCCCAATTAGAGGCAGCTGAATATCGTTGCCTCTAATTGGGGATCATACTTAGTGTGTCCTTTTTCCCACCAGCTTGGTGGGATATTGTTTTGTATGAGTGCCTATGTGCGCTATGTATTTCACAATCATTATATCTTTGTTGTTTTGGAAGTTTCACTGTCATTAAAATGTGGAACTCTACTCACGCTGCGCCTTGGTCCAATTATTTATACGACGGTCGTGACAGAATATCCCACCCAAACAGGACCAAGCAGCGTGCCCAGGAGGTGAAGGAGAGTTGGTCATGGGAAGAGATACTAGGCGGATGCGAGACCCTTCCTTGGCGGGAGTCACCGAGGAGTAAAGGAGGACAGCAACGACGCCGGGGTCCGCGGCCACAAACAACCCAAGGGCAACCCCAAGATCTTTTTTTGGAGGGGGCACAAGGGGCGGTCGGCCCGAGCCGAGGAGAGAGCCAGAGACCATCTGGGAGTCGATGGAGCAGTTTGAGAAGGGATATCAGAGAGAGATGTTGGCTAGGATACACCACGTATGTTGCAGTGCAGGCGTTTTGAGGAGTGTGTTTCATCAGTCCGGTGCAACCTGTGCCGGCTCCACGCACCAGGCTTCCAGTGCACCTCCCCAGCCTGGTACATCCTGTGCCGGCTCCCCGCACTCGCCCTGAAGAGTGTGTCACCAGCCCGGTTCAACCTGTGCCGGCTCCATGCACCAGGCTTCCAGTGCGCCTTCCCAGCCCGGTACGTCCTGTGCCGGCTCCCCGCACTCGCCCTGAGGAGCGTGTCATCAGTCCGGTTCAACCTGTGCCGGCTCCATGCACCAGGCCTCCAGTGTGCCTTCCCAGCCCGGTACGTCCTGTGCCGGCTCCCCGCACTCGCCCTGAGGAGCGTGTCATCAGTCCGGTGCAACCTGTGCCGGCTCCATGCATCAGGCCTCCAGTGCGCCTCCCCAGCCCGGTACGTTCTGTGCCGGCTCCCGCACTCGTCCACCAGTGCGTGTGTACAGTCCGGAGTCTCCAGCGACGGTCTACAGCCCGGAATCTCCAGCGACGGTCTACAGCCCGGAATCTCCAGCAACGGTTTACAGCCCGGAACCTCCATCGATGGTTCACAGTCCAGAGCTTCCAGCGACGGTTCACAGTCCAGAGCTTCCAGTGACGGTCCACGGCCCGGAGCTTCCAGTGACGGTCCACGGCCCGGAGCTTCCTGCGCCGGTGCCATGGCCGGAGCCTTCCTCTGCACCGGTGCTCAGTCCAGGCACGGCGTACAGTCCCGCTCCATGGCCGGAGCCTTCCTCTGCGCCGGTGCTCAGTCCAGGCACGGTGTCCAGTCCCGCTCCATGGCCGGAGCCTTCCTCTGCACCGGTGCTCAGTCCAGGCATGGCGTCCAGTCCCGCTCCATAGCCGGAGCCTTCCTCTGCGCCGGTGCCCAGTCCGGGCACGGCATTCAGCCCGCTCCATGGCCGGATCCGCGGTCTGAGCGGGTGCTACGTCCCGCACCAGAGCCGCCACTGACGCTAGCTGCCCACCCTAACGCTCCCCATCTAGTTTCAGGTTTTGCAGTCGGAGTCCGCACCTTTGGGGGGGGTGGGGGTACTGTCACGCCCTGACCATAGAGAGCCCTCGGGGTTCTCTATGGTGTTTTAGGTCAGGGCGTGACTAGGGGGGTTTCTAGGTGTTATATTTCTATGTTGGTGTGTAAGTATGGTTTCCAATTAGAGGCAGCTGAATATCATTGCCTCTAATTGGGGATCATACTTAGTGTGTCCTTTTTCCCACCTGCTTGGTGGGATATTGTTTTGTATGAGTGCCTATGTGCACTACGTATTTCACGATCGTTATATCTTTGTTGTTTTGGAAGTTTCACTATCATTAAAATGTGGAACTCTACTCACGCTGTGCCTTGGTCCAATTATTTATACGACGGTCGTGACAGATAATGGGCCTCCATACGCCTATGTAGATATTCCATGAAAAATCGGTCGTTTCCAGCTACAATAGTAATTTACAACATTAACAATGTCTACACTGTATTTCTGATCAATTTTATGTGATTTTAATGGACCAAAGAAATTGCTTTTCTTTCAAATACAAGGACATTTCTAAGTGATGCCAAACTTTTGAACGGTAGTGTATTTATATACACAATACCAGTCAAAAGTTTGGACACACCTACTAATTCAAAGGTTTTTCTTTATTTTTACTATTTTCTACATTGTAGAATAATAGCGAAGACATCAATACTATGAAATAACACATATGGAATCATGTAGAGGTGGTAAACAAATGAAAATATATTTTATATTTGAGATTCTTCAAAGTAGCCACCCTTTGCCTTGATGACAGCTTTGCATTCACACAACCAGCTTCATGAGGTCGTGACCTGGAATGCAATTCAATTAACAGGTGTGCTTTGTTAAGTTAATTTGTGGAATTTCTTTCCTTAATGCGTTTGATCCAATCAGTTGGGTTGTGACAAGGAAGGGGTGGTATACAGAAGTTAGCCCTATTTGGTAAAATACCAAGTTCATATTATGGCAAGAACAGCTCAAATCAGCAAAGAGAAACAACAGTCCATCATTACTTTAAGACATGAAGGTCTGTCAATCCGAAAAATTTCAATAACTTTGAAAGTTTCTTCAAGTGCAGCCGCAAAAACCATCAAGCGCTATGATGAAACTGGCTCAGGAAAGGAAGACCCAGAGTTAACTCTACTGCTGAGGATAAGTTCATTTGAGTTACCAGCCTCAGAAATTGCAGCCCAAATAATTGCTTCACAGAGTTCAATGAACAAACACATCTCAACATCAACTGTTCAGAGGAGACTGATGGGAATCAGACTTTCATGGCCGAATTTCTACAAAGAACCCACTACTAAAGGACACCAATAAGAAGAAGATCCTTTCTTCTGCCAAGAAACACAAGCAATGGACATTAGACCGGTGGAAATCTGTCCTTTGGTCTGATGAGTCCAAATTTGCGATTTTTGGTTCCAATTGCCGTGTCTTTGTGAGACGCAGAGTAGGTGAACGAATGATCTCCGCATTTGTGGTTCCCACCATGAAGCATGAAGGAGGAGTTGTGATGGTGTGGGGGTGCTTTACAGGTAACATTGTCTGTGATTTATTTTGAATTCAAGGCACACTTAACCAGCATGGCTACAGTGGCTTGCAAAAATGTTCACCCCCCTTGGCATTTTTCCTATTTTATTGCCTTACAACCTGAAATTAAAATAGATTTTTTGGGGGGGTTTGTATCATTTGATTTACACAACATGCCTACCACTTTGAAGATTTTAAATACATTTTTTTGTGAAACAAACAAGAAATAAGACAAAAAAATATGAAAATTTGAGCCGTGCATACCTATTCACAATCCCCCCCCCCCCCCCCCAATGTTAATACTTTGTAGAGCCACCTTTTGCAGCAATTACAGCTGCAAGACTCTTGGGGTATGTCTCGATAAGCTTGACACATCTAGCCACTGGGATTTTGCCTATTCCTCAAGGCAAAACTGCTCCAGCTCCTTTAAGCTGGATAGGTTCCGCTGGTGTACAGCAATCTTTAAGTCCTACCACAGATATTCAATTGGATTGATGTCTGGGCTTTGACTAGGCCATTCCAAGACATTTAAATGTTTCCCCTTAAACCACCCGAGTGTTGCTTTAGCATATTGCTTAGGGTAATTGTCCTGCTGGAAGGTGAACCTCCGTCCCAGTCTCAAATCTCTGGAAGACTGAAACAGGTTTCCCTCAAGAATTTCCCTGTATTTAGCACCATCCATCATTCTTTCAATTCTGACCAGTTTTCAAGGCCCTGCAGATAAAAAACATCCCCGCAGCATGATGCTGCCACCACCATGGATGGTGTTCTCGGGGTGATGATAGGTGTAGGATTTGCACCAGACATAGCATTTCCCTTGATGGCCAAAACACTCAATTTTAGTCTCATCTGACCAGAGTACCTTCTTCCATATGTTTGGGGAGTCTCCCACATGCCTTTTGGCGGACACTAAACATGTTTGTTTATTGTTTTCTTTAAGCAATGGCTTTTTTTCTGGCCACTCTTCCGTAAAGCCCTGCTCTGTGGAGTGTACGGCTTAAAGTGGTCCTATGGACAAATACTCCTATTTCCGCTGTGGAGATTTGCAGCTCCTTCAGGGTTATCTTTGGTCTCTTTGTTTTGGTGGGCGGCCGTCTCTTGGCCAGGTTTGTTGTGGTGCATTTTTTAATAAAGAATTGAATGGTGCTCCATGGGATGTTCAACGTTTATAACCCAACCCTGATCTGTACTTCTCCACAACTTTGTCCCTGACCTGTTTGGAGAGCTCCTTGGTCTTCATGGTGCCGCTTGCTTGGTGGTGCCCCTTGCTTACATTTACATTTACGTCATTTAACAGACGCTCTTATCCAGAGCAACTTACAAATTGGTGCATTCACCTTATGATATCCAGTGGAACAACCACTTTACAATAGTACATCTATATCATTTTTTGGGGGGGAGGATAGGGGGTTAGGGGGTTACAAGGATTACTTTATCCTATCCCAGGTATTCCTTAAAGAGGTGGGGTTTCAGGTGTCTCCGGAAGGTGGTGATTGACTCCGCTGTCCTGGCGTCGTGAGGGAGCTTGTTCCACCATTGGGGTGCCAGAGCAGCGAACAGTTTTGACTGGGCTGAACGGGAACTGTGCTTCCGCAGAGGTAGGGAGGCGAGCAGGCCAGTGGTGGATGAACGCAGTGCCCTTCTTTGGGTGTAGGGACTGATCAGAGCCTGAAGGTACGCAGGTGCCGTTCCCCTCACAGCTCCGTAGGCAAGCACCATGGTCTTGTAGCAGATGCGAGCTTCAACTGGAAGCCAGTGGTGTGTGCGGAGGAGCGGGGTGACGTGAGAGAACTTGGGAAGGTTGAACACCAGACGGGCTGCGGCGTTCTGGATGAGTTGTAGGGGATTAATGGCACAGGCAGGGAGCCCCGCCAGCAGCGAGTTGCAGTAATCCAGACGGGAGATGACAAGTGCCTGGATTAGGACCTGTGCCGCTTCCTGTGTAAGGCAGGGTCGTACTCTGCGAATGTTGTAGAGCATGAACCTACAGGATTGGGTCACCGCCTTGATGTTAGCGGAGAACGACAGGGTGTTGTCCAGGGTCAGCCCAAGGCTCTTAGCACTCTGGGAGGAGGACACAATGGAGTTGTCAACCGTGATGGCGAGATCATGGAACGGGCAGTCCTTCCTCGGGAGGAAGAGCAGCTCCGTCTTGCTGAGGTTCAGCTTGAGGTGGTGATCCGTCATCCACACTGATATGTCTGCCAGACATGCAGAGATGCGATTCACCACCTGGTTATCAGAAGGGGGAAAGGAGAAGATTAATTGTGTGTCGTCTGCGTAGCAATGATAGGAGAGTCCATGTGAGGATATGACAGAGCCAAGTGACTTGGTGTATAGCGAGAATAGGAGAGGGCCTAGAACTGAGCCCTGGTGGACAGCAGTGGTGAGAGCACGTGGTGCGGAGACGGATTCTCGCCACGCCACCTGGTAGGAGCAACCTGTCAGGTAGGACGCAATCCAAGAGTGAGCCACGCCGGAGATGCCCAACTCGGAGAGGGTGGAGAGAAGGGTCTGATGGTTCACAGTATCAAAGGCAGCAGATAGGTCTAGGAGGATGAGAGCAGAGGAGAGAGATTTAGCTTTAGCAGTGCGGAGAGCCTCCGTGACACAGAGAAGAGCAGTCTCAGTTTAATGACCAGTCTTGAAACCTGACTGATTTGGATCAAGAAGGTAATTCTGAGAGAGATAGCAAGAGAGCTGGCCAAGGACGGCACGGTCAAGAGTTTTGGAGAGAAAAGAAAGAAGGGATACTGGTCTGTAGTTGTTGACATCGGAGGGATCGAGTGTAGGTTTTTTGAGAAGCGGACTCTCGCTCTCTTGAAGACGGAACTCTCGCTCTCTTGAAGACGGAAGGGACATAGCCAGCGGTCAAGGATGAGTTGATGAGCGAGGTGAGGTAGGGGAGAAGGTCTCCGGAAATGGTCTGGAGAAGAGAGGAGGGGATAGGGTCAAGCGGGCAGGTTGTTGGGCGGCCGGCCGTCACAAGTCGCAAGATTTCATCTGGAGAGAGAGGGGAGAAAGAGGTCAAAGCATATGGTAGGGCAATGTGAGCAGGACCAGCGGTGTCGTTTGACTTAACAAACGAGGATAGGATGTCGTCAACCTTCTTTTCAAAATGGTTGACGAAGTCATCCGCAGAGAGGGAGGAGGGGGGGAGGGGGAGGAGGATTCAGGAGGGAGGAGAAGGTGGCAAAGAGCTTCCTAGGGTTAGAGGCAGATGCTTGGAATTTAGAGTGGTAGAAAGTGGCTTTAGCAGCAGAAACAGAGGAAGAAAATGTAGAGGAGTGAAAAGATGCCAGGTCCGCAGGGAGGCTAGTTTTCCTCCATTTCCGCTCGGCTGCCCAGAGCCCTGTTCTGTGAGCTCGCAATGAGTCATCAAGCCACGGAGCAGGAGGGGAGGACCGAGCCGGCTGGGAGGATAGGGGACATAGAGAGTCAAAGGATGCAGAAAGGGCAGAGAGGAGGGTTGAGGAAGCAGAATCAGGAGATTGGTTGGAGAAGGTTGAGCAGAGGGAAGAGATGATAGGATGGAAGAGGAGAGAGTAGCAGGAGAGAGAGAGCGAAGGTTGCGACGGCGCAATACCATCTGAGTAGGGGCAGAGTGAGTAGTGTTGGAGGAGAGCGAGAGGGAAAAGGATACAAGGTAGTGGTCGGAGACTTGGAGGGGAGTTGCAGTGAGATTAGTAGAAGAACAGCATCTAGTAAAGATGAGGTCAAGCGTATTGCCTGCCTTGTGAGTAGGGGGGGACGGTGAGAGGGTGAGGTCAGAAGAGGAGAGGAGTGGAAAGAAGGAGGCAGAGAGAAATGAGTCAAAGGTAGACGTAGGGAGGTTAAAGTCACCCAGAACTGTGAGGGGTGAGCCATCCTCAGGAAAGGAACTTATCAAGGCGTCAAGCTCATTGATGAACTCTCCAAGGGAACCTGGAGGGTGATAAATGAAAGGATGTTAAGCTTGAATGGGCTAGTGACTGTGACAGCATGGAATTTAAAGGAGGAGATAGACAGATGGGTCAGGGGAGAAAGAGAGAAAGTCCACTTGGGAGAGATGAGGATTCCAGTGCCATCACCCCGCTGACCAGATTCTCTCGGGGTATGCGAGAACACGTGGTCAGACGAGGAGAGAGCAGTAGGAGTAGCAGTGTTTTCTGTGGTAATCCATGTTTCCGTCAGCGCCAAGAAGTCGAGGGACTGGAGGGTAGCATAGGCTGAGATGAACTCTGCCTTGTTGGCCGCAGACCGGCAGTTCCAGAGGTTGCCGGAGACCTGGAACTCCACGTGGGTCGTGTGCGCTGGGACCACCACGTTAGTGGTGTTGCATACTCTGGGGCCTTTCAGAACAGGTGTATATATACTGAGATCATGTGACAGATCATGTGACACTTAGATTGCACACAGGTGGACTTTATTGAACTAATTATGTGACTATTGAAGGTAATTGGTTGCACCAGATCTTATTTAGGGGCTTCATAGCAAAAGGGGGTGAATACATATGCACGCATCACTTTTCTGTTTTTTATTTTTTAGAATTCTTTGAAATCCAAATAAAAATCAATTTAAATTACAGGTTTTATCACTACAAAATAGGAAAAACGCCAAGGGGGATGAATACTTTTGCAAGGCACTGTACCATAGCATTCTGCAGCGATACACCATCCCATCTGGTTTGCGCTTAGTGGGACTATTATTTGTTTTTCAACAGGACAATGACCCAACACACCTCCAGGCTGTGTTAGGGCTATTTAACCATGACGGAGAGTGATAGAGTGCTGCATCAGATGACCTGGCCTCCACAATCACCCGACCTCAACCAAATTGAGATGGTTTGGAATGAGTTGAACCACAGAGTGAAGGAAAAGCAGCCAACAAGTGCTCAGCATATGTGGGAACTCCTTTAATTAAGACAGTTGGAAAAGAATTCCAGATGAAGCTGGTTGAGAGAATGCCAAGAGCATGCAAAGCTGTCATCAAGGCAAAGGGTGACTACTTTGAAGAATCTCAAATATAACATATATATTTGATTTGTTTAACAATTGTTTGGTTACTTCATGATTCCATATGTGTTATTTCATAGTTTTGATGTCTTCTCTACGTCATAACTCTACAGAATAGTCACAGACACGACAACTATTATTCTACAATGTTGAAAATAGTAAAAATAAAGAAAAACCATTGAATGAGTAGGTGTCTCCAAACTTTTGACTGGTACTGTATATGTAATATATCTGTTTAATTACTGTAATAAAATGAAAAACACATTTATTGTGTTGTGCAGTCAAAATATGTAATGATAATGTAAAAAACCCATAGTTAAGGAAATCAGTGGTTATTTCACAGGAAGTGTGATGAGAGCAGAAGGCCATGTGCATGTCATGATGGGACTGTGATGGATGTGACAGCACTGCTCTCAACCAGCACCATGTATTGTACAAGGGCTCCTGTGAAATACTACTGAGAGAGACATAAACTTCACAGCTACACACACACACACACACAAACAAGCTCACATACACACTTGTCTCTCAGCCCCCTCACCGCCCACCTTTTTTCAAGCAGTTGCTAAGGTGACGGCAAAGACTGAAATTTAATCAGACAGTAAATTGAGCAATGTTATTTTCTCTTTCATTATTGAATGTCTGTGATACTTATGGTGAGATGATGTGTCAGACATATTTAGGCTTTTGAAAACCTTGAAAGTAAATGTCATATGATCCTTACTGCATAAAGGCAGAATGAGACATTGAATATTTCCCTTGTTGCCAATGAAACCCATATCAAAACTTAAACAATTCTGATTTACAATGCACCTAGCAACAGCAGCAATATCTGTTGTAATCTCTCGTGGACAGATGCAAGTAACATAAAAAAGTAGCAGCATCTGTCAAAAGACTGTGGGATGCAACAACCAACAAAGAACTTTGTTCCAATACAGTGATTTTTCTTCACTGATTGTTAGGACAAATGACAATTTCTCAGGTGCATGCAACTTTCACATTTTGGAAGGGGAGGAGACATTTGGATCACAGGGAAAATCTTAATCGCACAGTGCTCTCCTCTTTCTCATAGCACATTGGATGAGAAAGGCAGAGGTCCTGCCTCTCTGAACTTCTGCTCCAAAGGGGTTTAAGAAGGAGGGAAGGAGAGAGGAGAGAGGACACGAAGAGTATGCAGTTGAGATTCTCCCATAGACTTGCCCGAACCTGGCAGAGACTTGCTGTTTAAAAAGGGGTGGAGACTTCGCTGGTATTGTTAGTATAATCTCTAACACGTCTCTCCCCTAGAACTTAATCAAGTATCTGCTGCAATTATGCAAGATTTTAGTTCTGGTGTCCAACTTGATAACTGTTGCATAACATATATTAATATTTTGATGTCATATTCTTTATCCACAAATAATGTCATAATGATGTTTTATTATACAATATAACACTTGAGAGTTGCATAGATTTCAGAAATCAGACGGACAGAATGGTGGACAACTCTGTCCGGCTACACAACTCATAGCTCATACACCCTACAGCAGTGGTCAGCAATAGGCCAAAACCGGCCCACAAGTGTGTGTGTGCGTGTCCCCCCCCCATTCGAATGTTTGGGGGGATTGTCGTTTTTGGTCAAGAAAGATATGTTTAATTTAGGAAATCTCTTCCCAAGTATTCCCACAAATTAAGCGACATGTGGATCTTATGTCATTGTAATCAAGGTATGAAATGTTTGTGATTTTCCAGTATAATCTCTTTTTGGGCTTAGTTGTGGTCAATTTGCAGTGTACAAATTATTATAATTATGTTCTGGCCCTCCGACCATTCGCTCCGACAAAAATCGGACCGCGGCTAGTCGCCCACCCCTGCTCTACAGGGTAACAAACAGTACAGAGAAAATCCATTATTGTTAACTTGCTGATATTGAATAGTCTCTGGACAGCGAAAGCATGAGCAGAAGCTGCAAATGCATGACATTCCATATTGATTTAGTGATTGGCAAGATTTTTGGGTTGACTTGGTATAATGGCTATAGAGAGATGTGCATGTATTCTAGTGTTCTAGGTCTATTTTTATGATAATAGCTATGCCTTGGTTTAGGGTCAAAGTAGCTTAGAGGAGGTCACCATTTGTTGTTGGAGTACATATCTGCCTGTTTAAGTTAGTTCTATGTTTAAATGAGTTACACCTGCAAGTACGCATTTCATTGCACTTTGTAAACCATGTACAGTATTTCATGTGTATGTGACGAATAAACAAACTTGAATTTGAACTTGTGAGTATTTGCAAACCCATTCCTTCCTAGATTAGGCTACATGCTGAGATAAGTAATAATAATAGCCACTTATCTGAAGCTTTTATCTAAACAGTCATGGGTGCATACATTTCCATATGTATGGTCCCATTAGGAATCTTATCCACAATCCTTTGTCCCGTATGGCTCAGTTGGTAGACCACGGGGGCGAGTATGAAAATGTATGCGCTGACTAAGATAGATAGTCTGCTAAATTTCTAAAATGATCATGTAAATCCTGGACCTTGCAAGCACTGTGCTCTACCAACTGAATCACTAATAATAGATGCCATACATAGGGATGTTGGAAAATGTGTGATTGACAAGATTGTAATATGGTTGACTAGTTTGTGTGAGGAATCTGGTTAGTGCTATCTATAATGAAATGCACATGCAAATACAGTGTAATGTGATTGGTTCTTAGCCGTCTATGGTTAACATGGCAAAAGCTTCGAGGTCTAGGATAAGACACAAACAGTCATGGTCCATTATCTACTATGGTTTGTAGCGATGAATAGATTTTGAGTTCATGAATTACTTCTCATTTCACATTGCAGTTCATCAGTCAAATAAAAGCATGTACAGTCCATTCATTAAATACAGTAGATGAATCACGTGAGATATACATGTTTTGTCATTTTTCCCGACCCAAGTAAACTGTAAAATTAGTTGCAATTTTGTTAACTTTTGTCAGTATACACATAACTTTGCCAGTGCATGTAATTTGAAATACTAGACGTTTATCTGTTTTAGACATTATTTAGTTGAAGATAATCCAAAACTATTGTTCATCAGGCTTTTTGAAAATTAGTTTATTGGCTTTTGGTAATGGCACAAATTATTCTACGCACTATTGCGCAATCACAGTAATGTATTGATCATGCTCAGAAGGGAAAAAATGATAGGTATAAAAAAAATGTCACACCACACCAATGTAAGATTAAGAAACATAACGATTTGTCACTCACCATGTTGATCCCTCTGGGTAGAGAGAAGGATCGGTAGGGGTATCTCATCACCAGTCCCTCATCCCACAAAACTGGACTTGGACTCCTTATTCTTCCCAAAGATTTCTGCCGCAATTCTGGAGGAGCTGCTGTTCCTACCACACCCATTTTCCTCTCCCTCTCCAGAGTTGACAATGTGTTCTCCTTCTTCATCTTAATGTCCTTCAGCTCATCCTCCCTCCGGACGCTGTCAATGTCCGTCTCCAGGTAAGCTTTCCCCACAGGCATTTCTAAGGGACCCTGCTCCTCCTGCATCCTGCCCCGCTGCAGTGCCGCTGAGCAGGGCAGACTGCTCCTCCACCGGCACTCCACTTGGATCACGTCGTCTCCTGACCCTGTGGTGGTGCTGGGGCAGGTTCTGGGGCTGAGGGAACTGGATCTCTGGGGAGGAGGGGGAGGCGGCAGTTTCTGGAAGGCCTCCAGGCTGCCTGGGACGAGCACTCTGCCACTGACGTCGTCCAGGAAGTTTGAGAACTTGAGTTTGGCTTCGATCTTTTTCTCCAGCCAACAATAATGCACTGACGTGTTGATCACATTGCCGCTGTTGCTGCTGCTGCTGGTGGCTGTTGTGGTGTTCTGGCTACTGGAGGTCAGGCTCTGCACGGAACCAGCCCTCCTCCCCCTCCCTCTCCCTCTCCCCCACCAGGCTCCCTCTCCCCATGCTGTCTGTTCTGCCCCCTCATGCAGCTCCACGAGGCTGCATGGCCCTCCCTGGACTCCGTGTGGACGAGCTCTGCTGTGAGGCCCTCTGGCTGAGCTGGAGCTGTTGAGTCTGGCCTGGAAGGCCTCCTGGCTGTGCTTCCTGATGGAGCTGTGGAGCAGGCAGGCCTCCCCGGAGCTCCAGCTGTCTAGGCTGGCGTAGGCCTCACTGCTGCTGCTGATTCTGCTAGGGCTGGGGCTGGATGTCAGGCTGCATGGGAAAGACCTGCTGGAAGTGGGGGCTGAAACATCAGATTCTTCCAACCAGAAATGCATGAATCCAGGGCAGGAGCCAGAGGTGGTGGAGCCTGGGGATAGCTTGCTCAGCCCAGCCCCCTGAGAGAGCAGGGATACTGGGGAGGCTATCCCTGTCCGGTCAGTCAGCATGGAGCTTCTCTGCATGGTAGCTACTAACTAGATCATTTTGGTAAGTGTTGCAGCACTCCCTCACTGTCTCAATCAGCATTAATGGCTGGACCATTGTTCAGTGCACATCAGTAATTTTAAAGTGTTCAGGTCCAATTCTGTCCTGTTCTGCCAGTCAGGTTGACCTAGGACCAGTCCGGTTCGTTAACACCCCAGGACAAACGAGTGGCCCCCTACCATGCCAATCTGTTCCAGGACCACCCTAACTCAAATATTAAACTAGGACCCCCTGTGAAGGGTGCCACATTGCCCGTTCATGCCAATCTTACAAAATGATCACTGTAGCCTAAATGTGTGGCCCACATACTATAACCCACATCCCCCCTGTAACAGCCAGGCTAAACTGAGAGCTGTGTTAGTTACTACCCCAAAATCCACCCTATAAAAAGGCTGAAACTAGCATAACAGGAAAACTGCAAAAATACAGTTCCCTCTAATTATATCCCACAAAAGCAGCAAGCCAAGCAACCTTGGAATATCTAAGTTTAATATGTTCATAGGAAGTATCAAGCAGTTCAACAGGCCCTGCTCTGAGAGCACAGTCAAAGTCCTTAATTAGACCATCTATAGATAGCATTGGAGCCAATGAGACTTTTTATGCCTTTTCCAGGTCAGTGGCTCCAGCAGGGCATTGGTCACAGATAGAAACACATGGCAATTGATGGGAGAGAGAGAATAATGGGACGCAATGTGAGAGAGGGAGACACTAATGGATAATAATCAAGTAAACAGTCACTTGTATGGCATACAAGCTACAGGCTACCGTGGCCTATATTTTCGCAGGAAACAAAAAGCACAGATCTGTGCAAACAATACTGTAAACCTTATTATAATCTGGCAGCTTGATTTAATTTTAAACTTTTCTTCTACAAGGGGCATTATGAGGGCGTTATGAGGAGGCGCTGACGCTGTCGTAGACATCGATCCAGAGCATCCCAAACATACTCAATGGGTGACATGTTTGGTGAGTATGTAGGCAATGGAAGAACTAGGACATTTTCAGCCTTATAATGCTGAAACATGGTGTGATGGCGGCGGATGAATGGCACGACAATGGGCCTCAGAATCTCGTAGCGGTAACAGTGCATTCAAATTGCCATCGATAAAACGCAATTGTTTCCATTGTCCGTAGCTTACGCCTGCCCATACCATAACTCCACCGCCACCACGGGCACTCTGTTCACAACACTGACGTCAGCAAACCGCTCGCCCACACATCTGCCATCTGCCCGTTACAGTTGAAACCGGGATTCATCCGTGAAGAGCACACTTCTCCAGGGTGCCAGTGGCCATTGAAGGTGAGCATTTGCCTACTGAAGTCGGTTACCACGCTAAACTCAGTCAGGTCAAGACCCTGGTGAGGACGACGAGCTTCCTTGAGACAGTTTCTGACAGTTTGTGCCGAAATTCTTCAGTTGTGCAAACCCACAGTTTCATCAGCTGTCCGGGTGGCTGGTCTCAGACTGAAGAAGCTGGACGTGGTGGTCCTGGGCTGGCGTGGTTACATGTGTTCTGCGGTTGTGAAGTCGGTTGGACGTACTGCCAAATTCTCTAAAATTACGTTGGATGTGGCTTATGGTAGAGAAATAAACATTAAATGTATGCCTACAAGGTGCACCTCTGTAGTGATCATGCTGTTATATCAGCTTCTTGATATGCCACACCTGTCAAGTGAGCGGATTATCTTGCCAAAGGAGAAATGCTCACTAACAGGAATGTAAACAAATTTGTGCACAACATTTTTGAGAAATAAGCTTTTGTGCGTATGGAACATTTCTGGGATCTTTTATTTCAGCTCATGAAACACTTTACCAACATGTTGCGTTTATATTTTTGTTGAGTTTATATAGGGAATTGTTGACATGCTGTCAAATTTTTATTCTCGATGAAATTTTATTTATACTTTTTTTAATGCATTTTTCATACCTTTCTTTAATATTTTAAAGATAGAAAGATGATCGGCTATGTGTAAGTCCGGTTTGCGAGTCTCTTAACAAAATGAAATCAAAATATTTAGGCTGACATCATCCAGTGTCCCAAAATGTGTATTTGTGTGATATGCAAATATGTGCATACTTAAATAAATATAACCTAATTTTCATATTTATTACAATATTTCTCGAAAATGTTTAATATAAAAAAGTATTATATTTGTGTCCACGTTTAACTGGTAAAAGTTGATTGTGATATGATTAAGAAAAAAAAGACTTTTTGGGTGTGGTGTGTAGCCTTAAATCACACTGCCAGATTATAATGAGGTTTACGGTACTTTTTGCACAGATCTGCACTTCTTTTGCACCACAAAAATATCACCCTATTTTTCTACTTGTCAATCCCTATCTTTGTAGTTCCTACCCTTATCAGGGTTGGGGTGAATTCCAATTCCACATTTTCCTCATTGAAAAACATGGAAGAGAATAGGAATTGGAATTTCAGTGTAGTTCTTGGATTGACCCCAACCCTGACTCTGATCCTTAAACTTGGAGGGATAAGCAAAATCTACATCAACAGGCATGAGTGAGTATAAGGGGAATACTGAATATACTGTGCATACTCTATTCAAATGAGAGAGCCATAGCTGTGATGTTCATCAATATTCAGCACGTTACATAACTTGGTCGATAACGCCTCTGTTCCTCTGTGTGTGTGAGAGCAGAGGGGTGTGTGTGAAAGATTATGATTGGCTATCGAGTGGCAGATAGTCAGACAGCAATGAACTCTACTTATTGCAATGGAGCAGCAGGCCAATTGAGTCACATTATACTCATCCCTGTACCAAGCTCTCCAATTTGCATGCACCCTAACTAGGGAGCCGTTTATTAACATACCCCACCCAAAATGCTCGCTCGGAGCTCGTATAATGATGCCTGCTACAGTCAGCATAATCACAGAGGATGCCCTGGATCAAAGAGCTGAGATCAGGACGACAGCCTAGCCCCACAGTGTATCCCTATGAAGTCAACTTTGATACAGCCATAGAGATACAGTATAATAGTATTCTTGTTCATTCTGTGGATACAGTATATTGTGGTTTAGCTAGTATCTGTATTGTAAGTCTCTTGCTGGGTAAAACCCAGACTCTCCCAGTCTCCAGGGTGGTCATTAGTGGTCCATCCGTTATGTAGGGCTTGAGCGATGGATGTGCTGGGGGGGGCCCTGCGCATGCGTGCCCCCTGGTGTTGGGCCCCCACACCCTGCCTGCTGCTTCAGCCCAGACGGTCCAACGGGCCCCGAGGGGCCACCAGCCTGTCTGCTGCTGGGTAGGACAGTCAAGCCTGGCCTACAGTACATGGGGCTCTGTCTCTTTATTTCTTTCTCTCTCTCTCTCTTGCTCTCTCTCTGCCTCTCACTCACTCACTCACTCACTCACTCACTCACTCACTCACTCACCTCACTCACTCACTCACTCACTCACTCACTCACTCACTCACTCACTCACTCACTCACTCACTCACTCACTCACTCTCTCTGTCTCTGTCTCTGTCTCTGTCTGTGTCTCTCTCTCTCTCCCCCTACCTATCCCCAGACTTTTCTCGACAGTCTCAGCCTCTCTTATGATAAATGTTTTTAATAATCTCTTTTCAATCTCAGGAGGAGAGGGGAGGTAGCCAATTTAGAAGTATCGCCCTGACAGAGAGAGACTGTCAGCCCGTGGCTGCTGCTAGGTAATGTTCCTAAAATGAATTCCTGCTATACAGGCAGTAGAGGTGGAGATAATTGGGGGATGCTTGTTCAATGGTTGCACTGTATTTTGCTCCCCATTGTCGACTGGTTCTGGGGCTCCGGCCCTACATGGACCTGCCTGGCTGGTCAGGGGGTCTCTGGAGGGAGGAGTCGGCGGCATCCGGTCGACTCGTACTAAGCTCTTGTTTATTGCAGGGAAAAGGCTGTGTGTGGCTGTACAGTATGTCTCAAAGCAGTTACTATGGTAGTGTCTTTAGTCTGGGAGATAGGTCAGGAGACCTATTAGGTCCCTCTCCCATTCTGTTAGTCTGTCAGTCATTGATCTGTCTCTCTCTCTGCATGCTCTGGTTGGAATAAACAAGGGAAGGAAAATAAACAAAGGAAAATAAACAAGGGAAGCAGTGAAGAATACACTGTTTTAAAAGAATATAGACATTTCAAATGTTTTATGACTGGCTATGTACAGTGTTGTAACAATGATGAAGAATTAAAAGTAGATGAAGAATTAAAGGGTAATTAAATAAATAGATAAATATAAGTTGTATTTACAATGTCGTTTGTGCTCCAATGGTTTCCCCTTTCTTATGGCAACGGGCCACAAATCTTGCTGATGTGATTCCACACTGCGTTATTTCACTTAAAACGTATGGGAGTTTATCAATGTTTGAATTGTTTTCAAATTCTTTCTGGGTCTGTGTGATCTGTGGGAAATATGTGTCTCTAATGTGGTCATACATTTGTCAGGAGGTTAGGAAATGTAGCTCAGTTTCCACCTCATTTTGTGGGCAGTGGGCACAAAGCCTGTCTTCTGCCAGGACTGCCCAGGTCTGCCTTCTTCTCTCAATAGCAAGGCTATGCTCACGGAGTCTGTACATTATTTTCATTGATTTTATTTTATTTTGTATTTTTTTTATGGGGTGGATCTGCTTTAATATTGCGGATAGATTGTTGCTTCCATCAATGTAATTGTCTGCATCATTTCCAATGTCCCATATATTTATTTTGTAAATATACACTATCGTTCAAAGATTTGGCATCACTTAGAAATGTCCATGTTTTTGAAAGAAAAGCACATTTTTGTCCTTTAAAATAACATCAAATTGATCAGATATACAGTGTAGACATTTTTAATGTTGTAAATGACTATTGTAGCTGGAAACAGCTGATTTTTTTAATGGAATATCTACATATGCGTACAGAGGGCCATTATCAGCAACCATCACTCCTGTGTTCCAATGGCACATTGTGTTAGCTAATCCAAGTTTATCATTTTAAAAGGCTAATTGATCATTAGAAAACCCTTTTGCAATTATGTTAGCACAGTTGAAAACTATTCTTCTGATTAAAGAAGCAATTAAACTGGCCTTCTTTAGACTAGTTGAGTATCTGGAGCATCAGCATTTGTAGGTTCGATTACAGGCTCAAAATGACCAGAAACAAATAACTTTCTTCTGAAGCTATTCTTGTTCTGAGAAATGAAGGATATTCCATGCAAGAAATTGCCAAGAAACTGAAGATCTCGTACAACGCTGTGTACTACTCCCTTCACAGAACAGGGCAAACTGGCTCTAACCAGAATATAAAGAGGAGTGGGAGGCCCCGGTGCACAACTGAGCAAGAGGACAAGTACATTAGAGTGTTTGAGAGTGTTTCTAGTTTGAGAAACAGACGCCTCACAAGTCCTCAACTGGCAGCTTCATTAAATAGTATCCGCAAAACACCAGTCTCAACGTCAACAATGAAGAGGCGACTCTGGGATGCTGGCCTTCTAGACAGAGTTGCAAAGAAAAAGCCATATCTCAGACTGGCCAATAAAAAGAAAAGATTAAGATTGGCAAAAGAACACAGACACCGGACAGAGGAACTCTGCCTAGAAGGCCAGCATCCTGTAATCGCCTCTTCACTGTTGACATAGAGACTGGTGTTTTGCGGGTACTATTTAATGAAGCTGCTAGTTGAGGACTTGTGAGGCGTCTGTTTCTCAAACATGACACTCTAATGTACTTGTCCTCTTGCTCAGTTGTGCACCGGGGCCTTCCACTCCTCTTTCTATTCTGGTTAGAGCCAGTTTGTGCTGTTCTAGACCCCAAACTTTGGAATGGTAGTGTATATATCTATATATATACATACATACATACACATATATATATATATATAACATTCATTCAACACATATATATACCTACAAACACATACACATATACATATACACTTTTTTAAAGAATATACCTTCCTTTATTATTCCCCGCAAACCCTTCCCCAATTGGAGTAAACTATTAAACAATAACACGTAGGCTTGTACTTCCAGCTTATACATACTATACACATTTTACAGACACAATCTATTTTACAATAGTTATTATATTTTGGTCCTGGCCTTCCTCTACTTCTGATGTCCATCCAGTTTGACTTCTATTTGCCATATATTTGTAACTGTACTTTTCACAAATATTCTGAACCTATATACATTTTACAGACCCCGTATGTTTTACATTTGTTATCTTGTTGTTATTAGTTCCACTCTTCAGCTCCATTCAACCCCTCCCATCTATCTCTGAACACCATCCATTTTGGATTTCTATTTGCCATATGTTTTTCAACTGTGCTGTGATGCTTCACAAAAGTACTGAACATTTTTATTCTCATAGTTTCTACAGAATGTAAATTAAAGATAAACATTTTTGCTTAAATAATTATTATATTATTGATCGATTGACTATGACTTTTCAAATCACCCACTATCTGCAGCTTTAGTTCTAGGTAAATGTTGCAGGTCTTCAGAGTCTGTACATTCTTCATTTGAGATCAGTCACAGTGGTCAGGTATTCTGCCACTGTGTACTCTCTGTTTAGGGCCAGATAGCATTCCAAATACTTCTGTTTTTGATTTCTCATAATTTGGTTGGGTCTAAATGTGTTTCTGTCCTGGGGCTCTGTGGGGTCTGTTTGTGTTTGTGAACAGAGCCCCAGAACCAGCTGGCTGATAATACTCTTCTCTCTGTTCATCTCTAGGCGAGGGCTTTGTGGTGGAATGCATGGGCATTGCTTCCTTTTAAGTGGCTGTAGAATTTAACGTCTCTTTTCTGGATTTTGATAATTAGTGGGTATCGGCCTAATTCTGCTCTGCCTAATTCTGCTCTGCATGCATTATGTGGTGTTTTACATTGTACACAGAGAATATAACTGCAGAATTCTGCATGCAGTCTCAATTGGGTGTTAGTCCCATTTTATGAATTTTTGGTTGGTGAGCGGACCCCAGACCTCATAACCATATAGGGCAATGGGTTGGATAACTGATTTAAGCATTTTTAGCCAGATCCTAATTAGATGTTGAGTTTTATATTCCTTTTGATGGCATAGAAGGCCCTTCTTGCCTTGTCTCTAAGGTCATTCACTTGTGGAAGTGACTTGTTGTGTTGATGTTAAGGATCAAGTAGGTGTAATTCTTTGTGTGCTCTAGGGCAACAGTGTCTAGATAGAATTTGAATTTGTTGTCTGGACCTTTTTTGGAATACCATTATTTTTGTTTTACTGAGATTCAGTGTCAGGGCCCAAGTCTGACAAAATCTGTGCTGAAGATCTAGGTACTGCTTTAGGCCCTCCTTGGTTGAGGACAGAAGCACCAGATCATCTGCAAACAGTAGACATTTGATTTCTGAGTCCAGTAGGGTGAGACCGGGTGCTGCAGACTGTTCTAGTGCCCTCACCAAATCATTGATATATTGAAGAGGGTGGGGCTCAAGCTGCATCCCTGTCTCACCCCACGGCCCTGAGGAAAGAAATGTGTGTGTTTATTGCCAAGTTTAACTGCACACTTGTTTGTGTACATTGACTTTATAATGTCATATGCTTTCCCCAACACTGCTTTCCATCAATTTGTATAGTAGACCCTCATGCTAAATTGAGTCAAAAGCTTTTTTGAAATCTACAAAGCATGAGAAGACTTTGCTTATATTTTGTTTTGTTTGTTTGTCAAGAATGGTGTGCAGGGTGTATTAACGTGGTCTGTTGATCAGTATTTTGGTAAGAATTTCTTGATTAGGTTATTACGTTCTTCATCAAACAATTTCTCATTGTTGTTAGTTGTCTTAGGTTTTCTGCCGGAATGTTAGTTGATAGGTCAAATATATTGTTCAGGCTTCCTCCTGTTCCTAAGTTTATACCTTCACTATTGCAGGAAAACATCTTGTCTAGGAGGGATTGGATTTGCTGTTAGCCAATAGTTTTTTGGTAGGTTTCTACACTACCCTCCTTCCATCTATAGTATTTCTTAGTAGTATGCAGTTTGTTCAGCTTCGATGTCTCATGGTTGATTATTGCTCCGTTCAAGTAGATTATGATTTTGCTGTGATCTGATAGGGGTGTCAGTGGGCTGACTGTGAATGCTCCGAGAGACTCTGGGTTGAGGTCGGTGATAAAGTAGTCTACAGTACTACTGCCAAGAGATGAGCTATATGTACAGTATACTTACCGTAGGAGTCCCCACGAAGCCTACCATTGACTATGTACTGCGACAGAGCTGCAGGAGTTGTGACCTGTTTTTGTTGGTTATGTTGTCGTAGTTGTGTCTATGGGGGCATATGGGGGAGGGAATGCTGTCACCTCCAGGTAGCTGTTTGTCCCCCTGTGTGCTGAGGGTGTCAGGTTCTTGTCCAGTTCTAGCATTTAGGTCACCACAGACGAGTACATGTCCCTGGAGCTGGAAATAATTGATCTCCCCCTCTAGGATGGAGAGCTGTCTTCATTAAAGTATGGGAATATACAGTGCCTTCGGAAAGTATTCAGGCGGTTTGTCATTTTTTCCACATTTTGTTAGGTTACAGCCTTATTCTAAAATTGATTAAATCGTTTTTACCCTAATCAATACACACACAATACCACATAATGACAAAGCAAAAACAGGTTTTTAGAAATTGTTGCTAATTTATTTAAGAAAAAACTGAAATATGACATTTACATAAGTATTCAGACCCTAAAATACAGCATATACATATGAGATGAGTAAAGCAGTATGTAAACATTATTAAATTGACTAGTGTTCCATTATGAAAGTGGCCAGTGATTCCAAGTCTATGTATATAGGTGCAGGGTTGCGTAACCAGGTGGAAGCCGGCTAGTGATAGCTATTTAACAGTCACCACACCAAGTCTGATGGCTTGAGATAGAAGCTGTTTTTCAGTCTCTCGGTCCCAGCTTTGATCCACCTGTACTGACCTCACCTTCTGGATGATAACGGGGTGAATAGGCCGTGGCTCGGGTGGTTGATGTCCTTGATGATCTTTTTGGCCTTCCTGTGACATCGGGCGCTGTAGGTGTCCTGGAGGGCAGGTAGTTTGTCCCAGGTGATGCGTTGGGCAGATCACACTTTCCTATGGAGAGCCCTCTGGTTGCGGGCGGTGCAGTTGCCGTACCTGGCGGTGATACAGCCTGACAGGATGCTCTCAATTGTGCATCTGTAAAAGTTTGTGAGGGTTTTAGGGGCCTGGTCGTAAAGGCTGTTCAAGTCCAGGGTGGAGTGGTGGGCCAGGTAAACATTCGGTTTATAGGCACTAGTCACTGGAAGTATTTACGTTTACCCGTTTTATGGTAGCAGGGTGGAAGTACTTTTGTGGTAGCAGGGTGGAGATAACCACTTGTGCGTTGGGGAAGGTAGAAGAAGCTTTTTCAATCACTCCCTTTCCTGCTGTGCCCACCCTTTCCTGCTGTGGTCTCAGGTCGTTTGTGCCTGTGTGTATTATTATGTGGCTGGGCGATCCTTGTTGGTCCTCAGACGATAAGGTCTAAGGTCTGTCTGTCTGTCTGTCTGACCTAATGACCACCCTAACAAAGGCGGGTGTTATTTGGGAGCCAAACATCTCTGAGTTGAAGTTGTTTATGATTTCGAGAAACATCGTGTGATAGATAAGATAAATCTCCAACCCTGAGACACAAAAGCAATCATCCTCACCACTGTATCCTCTCACTCAAGAGCAGATAATGCTATTCCTCCCGAGATAGATCATATTTTGTCAGTGAACACTACTAGGACACTTTCCCTCTCATCTCTAGGGCTAAGTGTCTTATCAACAAAAATCCTGCTTTCTCCATTCTTTGAAAAAACACTGGCAATGCAACCATTGATTTTAGCTTGTTTGCGGCAGTCTTTCAGAGAATTGTTCACCTGTTTCTTTTCTTTGGGCTTCAAATTTGAATTGGATCTTATGAATGTGTGTTTCTTCACTTTGCTGTGGGTGTCAATAACAGGTGATCTTGTGAAAGCCATGATGGTATAGACCTGGAAGTCAATATGACATCACTAACCCATCTCATGCTGTCGATGCCAGCAAACGGCTATAGGGGCCTTTCCGTGAAAGCTCACAGTGCAATCGAATGAACCACACGGAAAAACTGAATAAGGTAAGACCCATTCTGGAGAAAGTAAGATTGGTTTCCTGGGATCTCAGTGGAATAACGCCGTTAGGTCTGCAATAACATCAGTTACCAACCAATTACAGTCCTACAAAACGGAGAACTTGGGAAAAAAAGCATCTATTGCTTAGAGGAGCAGTGTGAAGCAGCAGGATTCGAAGCAGATTTGCACAATTCAAGGCTGTTATCCCACTGAGCCTTCAGGTCTCAGTTTACTCATCACACCCATACAGTAAAGCAGGCCCGGACCCAGAATGAATCATTTGGACGGGCATTTGATTTCCAAGGGGGGGCACGTATTTTTTTCAGGGATGTGCCAAGTGCCAACAGCTTACTTTGTTGAGATGTAAAACTTCAATTTATACAATGGGTGGGGTTGGAATTCCAATTGTTATAGAGCATTTCAAACCCGTAATAAAATGCACAACATGCATAAGCCTACCCATGTCCACGTTCCACGTGTTGACGTGGCTTGCTGCAGATCGGCTTCGGCATTACCGGTACATTGATCTCTAACTTCAGCACAATGGACAGTTCCGTATATTTGTATCATGCATGGCCTAGTACCTACACGACATAGGAACCACACTGAAATCTAAATTAAATTCAAATGCTTTTACTAACACTCATCGCAGCTGCTTAAATCACCTTTATAATAGGCTAATGCAAATCTTTGATCGCATTTGCAGAGCAAGGAAAGATGAATTCATGACAGTAATTAAGTAGATTGGGAGGCATCCAAAATGGAATATAACAATACAATTACAATAATCACTCTGTTAAATTATAGGCTATAACACATTTTTCGGTAAATTTTCTTAACCAACTTGTGCGCTCTATACCATTTGTGAAGTAGTCACATTATGGTTATTTTGAACAGATCACCACCGCTTGTGTAAAATTATAGTTTAACAAATTCTTATCAAATAAGCCTATACGATCAAATTCATTGCTTCCAAACTACAACAATAATAACACAAAAATCTACAATAATAATAACACAAAAAACAACTGCTTTAAATACAAAGATCACCTTATTTCAACATACAGAGCATCCGGAAAGTATTCAGACCCTTGACTTTTTCCACATTTTGTTACATTACAGTCTTATTCTAAAATGTATTAAATACATTTGTTTCCCCCATCAATCTATACTCAATACCCCATAATGACAAAGCGAAAACAGGCTTTTTAAATGTATTGCAAATGTATTAAAAATAAAAAACTGAAATATCGACCTTGAGATATTTCTACGACTTGGAGTCGACCTGTGGTAAATTCAATTGATTGGAAATGATTTGGAAAGGCACACACCTGTCTATATAAGGTCCCACAGTTGACAGTGAATGTCAGAGCAAAAACCATGCTGTGAGGTCGAAGGAATTGTCCGTAGATCTCCGAGACATGATTGTGTCAAGGCAAAGATCTGGGGAAGGGTACCAAAACATTTCTGCAGCATTGAAGGTCCCCAAGAACAGTGGCCAGAGACCGGACTTTCTGCCAAAGTTGCTTCAACAAAGTACAGAGTAAAGGGTCTGAATACTTATGTAAATGTGATATTTCAGGGGTTTTTTAAATATAAATTTGCCAAAATTTCGAAAAACCTGTTTTTGCTTTGTCATTATGGGGTATTGTGTGTAGATTGATGAGGGGGAAAAAACTATGTAATCCATTTTAGAAAAAGGCTGTAACGTAAATTTCTTTGGAAAAAGTCAATGGGTCTGAATACTTTCCGAATGCACTCTATACGAAGGAATCCGTTGAGAATGTCCATGTCATATCAATAAAGTGTAAATTATTCCATATCATTGCTGTGTTGTGGCCAGATGTTTTAAGACTACTTGTTGCAGCAGATGAGGCATTATTTTTAGCAAACCAATTTCTAATTTCCATTTTGACCACGATGAAGAAAACAAGTTAAGGTAGCCTACTCTTGAACATGACATTCCGAACGATCACAAGGCTGTTTACATAACGCTCCACCCACTACTAATTTGACTCATCAAAAAGAGAAATGAGCTTCATGATGCATTTATGATAGGTCTAAATCCCTGTCAGTCAGAATTTCTTGAGCCATATTTATTTTAACAAGAAAAAATGTTTTGCGGTAATTAAAACTTTAAATGGTCAAATATCATACATTTGTGTTATAGCAACAACATCAAAAATATTAGTCATGCAAAGTTTCATTCAACCATGCATTTTATTTGGACGGGCTAGGAGGTGCGGTAGGGCTAGGAGGTGCGGTAGGGCGAGCATGGCTCCCTAAGGCCCACCCACAACGCCAGGCCTGCAGTAAAGTAATATATTGAAATATATGGTGTTAAATTTAAAATGCACTTTATTTACATTTGATATTATGTTTATGAAATAGATCAATTCCTTTAATATATTTTGAAAATATATGTATAAATAATACACCCATCTGTAAAGTATGTAACATGGAGAAATGCACAAGCGATGGGCTTGTAAAGGATGCCAGAAAACATATCAAAGCTACGTGAACATACAGAGAGTCTTTTAATAACTTTTCTATGCTGAAATCTATTTTTTTTTTTTGTATTTTAAAATGCTGAAATATCAAATGATCCCTCCTGGAAAACGACCTGTGAGACAAAACGAAATAGCGTAAACATCACGGCAACTTCAGCCAGGCGTTGCTGTCAATTAAAGCTAATTAAATGAACCGTAGCGGAAGGATTGTTCAGTGTCGAACCTCAAAAGGGTAGAGTGCCTGGGCCAAGTTTCTGCCTGTTAACATCTAGTATCATCTAGTATCCTTGTCATCTGAGGAACTTCTTCCTTTTCACCGAAGAACCACCTGAGCCAGCCTCCACTGTTTGGTCTTTTCTGTACTGGGGGTGCTGGGCGCTGAGGTTTAGCCACCGGCCAACTGCCAGCCTGGCTCTGAGGATTGGCCTCGGAGTGTTCTGGCTTGGTGATGGTCATTAAAGCAGGATCCGCCACATATCTACTCCGGATATCTGTGACAAGTGGGAGAAATCAAGCCACTCTGCTTGTCACCGTACAGAACAATCACTAGCTGACAGTGTAACTTGCAATGATACTTTGTTACAACCCAAACACAACCAGACTACAGGCAAATGAATTAATTGAGTTAAATCTGTATAAAGTAGACACTTAGACAACACACTCATAAGATAAGGCTTTTCTTATTACCCTTTCTCCTGGCATAGAAATTTCCACAACGTGGAGCATTGACTCCAGCATCCCAGCATCCCACTATGGGGATGATGGGAGGTGGAGGTGGTCCATGCCATTCCATCTGTTCCATTCCATTGTTTTTTATTGGGATGATGCCTTGTTGGAATGATTGGTTCTTGTTGGGATCCTCCCTCTGGATGATTCCTATCGGGAGGATTCCGTCCCACTGTGCAGGGGTGATGTTTTTCGGTTGGAACCCTTCCGCTTCAGGTGCCACAGGCATGTTGTCATCAAGGAGCTATCCAGTACAGGTGGAGTATAGGAGTTACAAAGACATAATTACCATTACCATTCCAGTCATCATCATCAACATCATCATCAATCTTCATAACATCATGATTACACATGACTCATTCTACTCTTGCTGAGACGAATCTACTACCTGAGAGAGGGCACTCTGCAACTCAATAAACTGCCTCTGCATGGAATTCAGCTGCTCATGCATGTGGTTCATTGACTGCTGCAAGTTGTTCACCTGGTTCTGGGTTCTCTGCATCTCATCCCTAGCGGTCATCAGGAAGTTAAAGATGACTTTAAGATAAAGAGACTTCACCATGTCCATTGGACCATCTTTCGGATTCTTTCTCACCCAATTCCCATTTCATTAGGACTGCACCTCTGTACAGATGTTACATTTCATTAGGACTGCACCTCTGTGCAGATGTTACATTTCATTAGGACTGCACCTCTGTACAGATGTTACATTTCATTAGGACTGCACCTCTGTGCAGATGTTACATTTCATTAGGACTGCACCTCTGTACAGATGTTACATTTCATTAGGACTGCACCTCTGTGCAGATGTTACATTTCATTAGGACTGCACCTCTGTGCAGATGTTACATTTCATTAGGACTGCACCCCTGTGCAGATGTTACATTTCATTAGGACTGCACCTCTGTGCAGATGTTACATTTCATTAGGACTGCACCTCTGTACAGATGTTACATTGTGTTATGTAGAAAACCCTTACCCTGACATGGGCTCATGGACCAATGGGATCATTGGTATGTCTCCCTGCTCCTGGTTCACTAAACAAAGAACGCGAGGAAGATTAGAGGGCAACGCCTTGGTTCAGAAACGACAGATTCAGCACACCATGACTTTTGGACTGTACAAATGAAGTCAAAATCTTCCTCCATTGGTAGTTTTGGAAAAGTTACCAGTATTTTTCAACCTTACATCAATCCAGTCAGTGCTTACCTTCAGGAGAGTTATCCATGGTTAGCTTTCTCAGAAAAAGACAATCCTTGTGAAGTGCACTCCGTCTGGGTCAACAATACAATGATCCACAGCCTTCAGGCAACTTTCTGTCTTGTGGCTGAATGACGGAGCCACGGAACAGCAGTGGTATTGCTCAGTGTTCTGACATATTGAGTCATAATCATGACTGCATAGCTAATAGTTCATCTAGGTTAACAACGCCATAGTAACCAAAGACTCTTCTATTGATGGTGACATAATCAATCCACAGTTCCGTTTAATTCCATATCATGTGGAATTGAGATTGAATAATGGACATTTATTTTATTTATTTCACCTTTATTTAACCAGGTAGGCAAGTTGAGAACAAGTTCTCATTTACAATTGTGACCTGGCCAAGATAAAGCAAAGCAGTTTGACACATACAACAACACAGAGTTACACATGGAGTAAAACAAACATACAGTCAATAATACAGTAGAAAAATAAGTCTATATACAATGTGAGCAAATGAGGTGAGATAAGGGAGGTAAAGGCAAAAAAAGGCCATGGTGGCGAGGTACATACAATATAGCAAGTAAAACACTGGAATGGTAGATTTGTAGTGGAAGAAAGTACAAAGTAGAAATATAAATAATGGGGTGCAAAGGAGCAAAATAAATAAATACAGTAGGGGAAGAGGTAGTTGTTTGGGCTAAATTATAGATGGGCTATGTACAGGTGCAGTAATCTGTGAGCTGGACATGTAGGCTACAATCCTATGAGGATTATTATGTCTAATGCCAGAATCAGGACACAGGAAACCACAAGGCCTAGTGGAACACTGACGTTTGCACTGAGGAAAAGTAAAGCCATTCTAAAACCCACTGAAACTCAATACATCTAGCTTTTAGCTATGCACAGAACCATCTTTGTTACACTAGAAGTCTATAGTAGAGTCCTTGCTAAACATCTGCTTCCAACTCTGTGTTATAGGCCAATGTCTTATAAAAAATGTTATCACTAAACAACTGAATAAGTTCCTCTATAAATAGACCTGCAATAAGTTACAGTGAGTTGAATAGTCATTTGGTTGAATTACAGTATTTTAGGCCCCTCCCAGATTTTGGTCGGTGAGTAGGCACTGCTGTGGGAATCATCCTGCTCCTTCTTGTAAGGAACGGGGCCAGCTGACCTCAATACATGTCATTATCATATCACAGTTTCCTGTTGGCAAGAAGCAGCCGTATCACTGTGTGTGTGTCAGTCCTACGTAACACAGCCTAAAGATGTGCCACATGCTAGCCCCCTGGCAGCACGATACAGTCAAGTGCTGTCGCTGTTGTTGACATCCCTGTAGACACCAAAACATCCCCATCCAATCCCGACACACAATTACCACCAACAGATAGTGTTCATACAAACCCTCTTCAAAGATTATCCGGGAAAAAACCCCGCATAGGAGACGGATTGGGGCGTGTGGCTATCGTTGAGACCCCCCCCCCCCCTTACCTTCTGTTTTCATCCACAGACATGATAATACTCACCTTCTTCTTCTTCTTGATGTTCTTGGGCTTGAACTCATTCTGGGAAGCACAAACACATACAGGTCAATCCCAGACTAGAGCAACAGCCACAATCAACCATCTGTTGCATAGGTAAGTGCATATTGGTAGTGGATGAGGTGAACTACCTATTTTACAAAGTAAAATGCTTTGAGAATTTACAGAATAAACACCCTGATCTCCACCTTCACACAAGCATACACCCACACACGCGCACACACAACTAATTATAGTGCCTGTGTGATGAGGACGAGGTGTATCTCATAGAAACCAGCGGGGCTACTTTGTGCCTCTAATCCTTTGTTATGATTTGTGTCTTAAACAAGCAGTGCCTACTCAGTCCTCCTAGTGTCAGCACCCAGAGTATCCATGGCAACTGCAGGCTGGGCCCAGCTCATGGAGATGCAGTCTGTTGCCCAACAGGCAGAAAGATACCTCGTGTACACTAAATAGTGTGAATGACAGTGCTCTCCTATGGGGCGTTCCTCCAAGTGCATGGAAGAGAGGGTTTTGATCAACTCTGGTTCCAGCAGGGGGAGGCTGATTGATGCAAGGTTTTACTCCAGGGTCTGAATGAGTTTTCTACATTTGAATGCTATAGTTCACGTGAGAGCCAAAAATGCTAAAGCAAAGGCCAATGTAAACATCACAAACCAGTGAACAAAATAATTCAGCTATTTTGTAGCCATCAGCACCATCTATTGGTGAGATTTGATAATAGATCAAAACAAATCGACCATTCAAATCCATTTCTAACCTTTATTCAACCTCGCTGCAACACCGTACTGCTATAGGCACACGATCAACACTTTATTCTCAGTTAAAAGCAACAAAAAAACTAAAAATACAATCTTGATATTGTTAAATATAGAAATTAGAGTTAAAAGAATGTGAACAATTCCTCAAATATGTGTTGTGTAAAATCTTTTAAAAAACGACATGTGCAGCATGAAATAGACTGGACCTTTTGCATAATGTTTATTTCAATTTTAAACTGTAAGCGTAACGCCTGACATGTAACATTTTACAAGTGGAACAGTAGATATGGTCAACTAGCTTTCTTGATATTTTGATAGAGCCTGATACAGCTTTACCTGCAAGTTGAGGTTAATTGGGTTTAAAAAGTCATGTTTTTTTATGGAATAGAAAAAACGAATATACTAGAAAAATGAATGGATAGTAAAAAGTGGAATAGATATGAAGTGTAAATAAGTGAAATAAAGCCTGTTTTATATGGTAGCCTATGCATGAAAACCAAAATGCTTCACTTTCATATCAATAAGTATTCTACAGTTGAAGTCGTAAGTTTACATTCACTTAGGTTGGAGTCATTAAAACAAGTTTTTCAACACTCCACAAATTTCTTGTTAACAAACTCTAGTTTTGGCAAGTCGGTTAGGACATCTACTTAGTGCATGACACAAGTCATTTTTCTAACAATTGTTTAGAGACAGATTATTTCACTTATAATTCACTGTGTCACAATTCCAGTGGGTCAGAAGTTTACATACACTAAGTTGACTGTGCCTTTAAACAGCTTGGAAAATTCCAGAAAATGATGTCATGGCTTTAGAAGCTTCTGATAGGCTAATTGACATAATTTGAGTCAATTGGAGGTGTACCTGTGGGTGTATTTCAAGGCCTACCTTCAAACTCAGTGCCATGACATCATGGGAAAATCAAAAGAAATCAGGCAAAAAAATTGTAGACCTCCACAAGTCTGGTTCATCCTTGGGAGCAATTTCCAAATGCCTGAAGGTACCACGTTCATCTGTACAAACAATAGCACGCAAGTATAAACACCATTGGACCACGCAGCCGTCATACCGCTCAGGAAGGAGACACGTTCTGTCTCCTAGAGATGAACGTACTTTGGTGCGAAAAGTGCAAATCAATCTCAGAACAACAGCAAAGGACCTTGTGAAGATGCTGGAGGAAACAGGTACAAAAGTATCTAAATCCACAGTAAAACGAGTCCTATATCGACCTAACCTGAAAGGCCACATTTAGCAAGGAAGAAGCCACTGCTCCAAAACTGCCATAAAAAAAGCCAGACTACGGTTTGCAACTGCACATGGGGACAAAGATCGTACTTTTTGGAGAAATGTCCTCTGGTCTGATGAAACAAAAATAGAACTGTTCAGCCATAATGGCCATCGTTATGTTTGGAGGAAAAAGGGGGAGGCTTGCAAGCTGAAGAACATCATCCCAACTGTTTAGCATGGGGTGGCAGCATTATGTTGTGGGGGTGCTTTGCTGCAGTAGGGACTGGTGCATTTCACAAAATAGATAGCATAATGAGGGAGGAAAATTGTGGATATATCGAAGCAACATCTCAAGACATCAGTCAGGAAGCTAAAGCTTGGTCGCAAATGGGTCTTCCAAATGAACAATGACCCCAAGCATACTTCCAAAGTTGTGGCAAAATGGCTTAAGGACAACAAAGTCAAGGTATTGGAGTGGCCATCAAAGTCCTGACCTCAATCCCATAGAAAATTTGTGGGCAGAACTGAAAAAAATGTGTGCGAGCAAGGAGGCCTACAAACCTGTCTCAGTTACACCAGCTCTGTCAGGAGGAATGGGCCAAAATTGACCAAACTTTTGGGAAGCTTGTGGAAGGCTACCCGAAACGTTTGACCCAAGCTAAACAATTTAAAGGCAATGCTACCAAATACTAATTGAGTGTATGTAAACTTCTGACCCACTGGGAATGTGATGAAAGAAATAAAAGCTGAAATAAATCTATTTTTCTGACATTTCACATTCTTAAAGTGGTGATCCCAATTTACCTAAGACAGGGAATTCTACTTGGATTAAATGTCAGGAATTGTGAAACTGAGTTTAAATGTATTTGGCTAAGGTGTATGTAAACTTCCGACTTCAAATGTACCTTGTAAATGCTCCCTTTCATACCTTTACTACACACATATCTGTTCCTCTATGCAAAGGATTTCAAAGCTATGATAAACCGCAGTACACAAAACCATGACATGCATGGGCAGAAGTCTAGATGCACGAGTGTTGAGAATATACAGGTCAAAATAAACATAAAAATATTGTGTCTTAATAGGCCGTTGGGCCACCACAAGCCAGAACAGCTTCAATGCACCTTGGCATAGATTCTACACATGTCTGGAACTCTATTGGAGGGACGAGACACCGTTGTTCCACGAGAAATTCCATCGTTTGGTGTTTTGTTGATGGTGGTGGAAAACGCAGTCTCAGGCGGCGCTCCAGAATTTCCCATAATTGTCCAATTGAGGTGACTGAGACAGCCATGGCATATGGTTTACATAGTTGTCATGCTCATCAAATCATTCAGTGCCTACTTGTGCACTGTGGATGGGAGCATTGTCATCCCATGGGGGCATAGCATTGGTAGGCAAAATAATGGTATGCCCAGCATTTTTATACAGGATGGGATGCTAATTGCTTAATTAACTCAGGAATCATACCTGTGTGGAAGCACCTAATTTCAATATACTTTGTATCCCTCATGTACTCAACTGTTTCCATTATTTTGGCAGTTACCTGTAAAATACATGTTTGTCTCTGCAGCAAATGAGACCAAATGTCCTTCTCTAAAGACGTAAAAAAATACTTTCCTGTGTGAAATGTGAACACACTTCATGACATACATTTTCACACAAAAACTAGATACTACATTCTGTAATATGATGTATATTGCAGAAAAGTATTCTCCCTTTTCTTCTTATGAAAGAGAACATTAGGAGACATTGTAAACTTGTTTTATTTTTGCAAAAATCCCTGAAGTGAGTAGTACATTTTTAGTACAGTATATTCTGATAAAAATATTTTAGTAGAAGTGGCTTTATTTTTTTATACAAAACCCAGCACAAAAAAACAACTGCTGATGACAGGGTCGTGCGCAACTATTTGCATAATGTATTATACCTTCCCACCCCTAGGAAGCTCACTACTTCGTGTCTTCGGAATGCTGCTCAATAAATATCCCCTTGTGATACTTCTGTCCAATCCCATAAGGCACGTGTGCAGCGGTAGTCCCCAGCTCCTTGGCACCTTCAATGTGGAACATCTGGTCATCAAAGAAGATGTGGGGCTGGATCTTCTGCAGGAGGGGCCCTTTAGGGGCCCCGGCGAGGAACAGGGCCTCGTCGATCTCCAGGCCCCAGCTCCTGAGGGTCTTGAGGACGCGGACCCCTGAGCTGGCTGCGCTGCGGGATGTTACTAGGTAGGTACGAATGGGGCAGGTCATACGCTCGTTCTTGGCATAGAACTTCCTCTGGAGCATCCCCAGGGCCTCCAGGAAACACTTTAAGGAACCCTGAGTGAATGAACGAGACATAGGGTTGCATCATTTTTATATCTAAGCAAATAACACATCAATGGGTTCCACTTTATTTGGATATTCTCCTATTATAGATGGTCTTCAGACGCTGAAACTATCACCAATCAATCAACTACCACAGATGATATGCAACAACTTGCAAGGATTAAGGTTATGTCTAGGATTAGGGTAAGCGGGTGTGTTAGTTAAAACATTTGTTGATAGTAAATTGAACATCTATAACCCTCTATAGGGAGACTCCAAATAAAGTGTTACCCATCAAGGAAATAAAATGTAATAATCAGAATCGAAAAGCTAAAAGCTAAAAAAAAAAAAAATGGAGGCATGTAATCTCATGAACACCTGTGCAAGAGGTTTGTTCTCAAACTCCTTCTCATGCTCAAAGAAGGTGTCCAGGCCGTGTTGTTTCACGATGATCTCCGACTCATCAGAGAAGAGGACGGCGTCCCCGTCAAAGGCAACTTTCAGCTGTGTGTCGGAAAGCTGGTTCTCCACATCTCCAGACGCAAACATGGTCACTGCTGCAATGCCTATTTATAAAGACATTATAAGGGGCTTATACATGCTCATAACAATGGTATCATAATGTATTACATCTGTAGGCTATATTAAACCTATAAAGCGTTACCACGATGTACATCTACAGTCTTTTTTAAAACTCTGTTACAAATGTAGTATCCATGTTAACCTAAAACAGTTTAGTCCCTATAGGACAATAAAAGAAAGCAGCATTATCAACTACCCTCCTCAATGGCCTCCAGGACTTTCTCTCCATCCTTTGAGAGGTACAGGTTGGTCATGTAGGCCTTCAGATAGCCAATGGGGCTTTCCCCTCCCGTCAGACAGAATCTTTCAATGTTTAAATCTGTCAGGTAGAGTGAAAAACATATCAACACCCCATAGATATGTGATAGTATAGTCATCAGGATGGTAGCCAAAGATGGCCACTAACATCCATGCAAAACAGGCATAGAACTGTTAAGAAAAAAAAATTACATTTGGTCAAAAAATACCAGTCATTCAATGAAATGCAGCACACAAGTAGTGAATCTTATAACCATAGAAATATAATTACTGGCCATTGTATTTCTCTGCTTATAGCACTGTAGTAGGCATGGCAGAGCGTGTCGACCACGAACCGTAGTGGTTGATGCTGTTGATGAGGCGCACCCCGACCTGGGCGTGGTTATTGGTCATTAGGACGATGTCAAACAACTCGTCGCTGTCGGGGTAGAGCCGCCTCAGCCGTGCGTTCACAGTCATCAAAGCCTGCAGTGTGTGTGTGTGTGTGTGTGTTTAGGACAGAGTTGACACAGGGATAAAGTCAAAACCTGACTGGTGGGTAGTAGAGCAACTACTTATAGGTGGTTGCTTCAGACTATTTAGTCCCAAGTTGCAACATATACATATGCAGGCAGGCACATGTACTGATAAATGCACAGGGGCGGACAGGGACAAGAATTCGGCCCTGGCATTTTATCCACACAAGCCTACGTCGCTGTGTAAACCACCATCCCTTCCACCATCATGCTACCACCCTCGGCAGGCCACCAACCACACAATACCCTGACAGGCAATAGTGCTGACATAACATTGGTAGTACAATACAGCATTTCTCAACCATTTTCTGTTCCAGTGAGTGGCAACACATGGTCCTCTTTAACCAGCTCATTTTCTTTTTTATAAACATGTAAAAACACCACTGGAAATACAACTCATCACTAAACTGGGCCTCTTCTCTAACCATTTTGGTTTGCCTCCCTGTTGTGCTGTCTATTAGTCTAAGCATCTTCTCTGCTGTCACTCTGTGCTGCTTTTGTTCTGTCTGCTTAAGCATTAGACGTTATAAAAGCCAAGCTAACAACCAAGCTATATCGCAAACTAGTGCCCGTCTTATATGTTCTCCTGAATCAGCACGACCCATGTTGGATTAACTCTTAAACTGGATTAAATCAAGGTTTATCTAATAATAATTTTAAACCTAGTTTTAAATTAATCCAAGTTAATTTAGATTAGAGGAAGGATTTAATTTGAGTTTTCACTTCAAACCTAGATAAATTTTAAACCTGTTGCTCAATGAATAAAAACTTAGATTGGAGATTAAACCATCTCAAGTGGCAGTTTAGAATGAACTGCTAAAAAATAAATAAAATGGCAGCATATCTACTGTGGAGAAACCAAAATGACAAGAGTTCCTCAGAGAATAATTAGAGACAAGTTGAATCCTGTCGAGTGATGATAATTAACTAATTATTAGGCTATTTACATGCCCATTTTGTACAACAATTGAATTGGGGCTTATGACATGCCCAGCCTTGAGCCGAATGATGATGTTGTGCAACAAACTGAACGGGCCTGATAACGGTAACATTGTTGTGAAGTTGCATCAATGTTAGTTTTAACGTGCATTATAGGCATTGATATTTACCAGTTATTTATGCTTACTAAATATTGGTGGTTCGAGTTGGCCGTCATCATAAGGTGATGACTGAAAAATACTTTTGGCTGTAACTGTTAAAACATTGTACTGCAGTGGAGGAGGATGAGGAAGACCATCCTACTCAGTGAATTTCAGAAATGTTTCAATAGTGAAACATTAAAAAAAGTCATCCATTTTAGATACAGTAAATATATTCACGTCACCAAATAACTGATTAAAATTCTGTTTTGCAATGAAGGACTACAGTAGCCTCAACAGCATCATGGTGTAGCCAGATGACAGCCATTTTCCGTCCTCCTCTGGGTACATCAACTTCAATACAAATCCTTGGGAGGCTCACGGTTCTCACTAGGGATGTGACAAATGAACAAATTTAAAAGCCAAAAAAAAATCATAAAATTCCATGTCAACTCACAATGCAGAATAACCTATTAAGCATGTACGACAACTAGGGCCAGTCATTGAAGTTACAGCGCATTCTGAAAATAATCAGAACCCTTGGACTTTTCACGCTTCGTTACAGCCTTATTCTAAGATGTATTAAATTACTTTGTTTCCCTTAATCTACACACAATACCCCATAATGACAAAGCAAAAACAGGCGTTTAGAAATGTATCAAATAAAAAACAGAAATAGCTAAGTATTCAGACCCTTTGCTAGGAGACTCGAAATTGAGCTCAGGTGCATCATGTTTCAATTTATCATCCTTGAGATGTTTCTACAACTTGATTGGAGTCCACCTGTGGTAAATTCAATTGATTGGACATGATTTGGAATGGCACACCTGACTAGATAAGGTCCCACAGTTGACAGAGCATGTCAGAGCAAAAACCAAGCCATGGGGTCAAAGGAATTGTCCGTAGAGCTCAGAGACAGGATTGTGTCAATGCACAGATCTGGGGAAGGATACCAAAACCTTTCTGCGGCATTGAAGGTCCCCAAGAACACAGTGGTCGTCATCATTCGTAAATGGAAGAAGTTTGGAACAACAAAAACTCTGCCTGGCCAAACTGAGCAATTGGGGGAGAAGGGCCTTGGTTAGAGAGGTGAAGAAGCCAATGGTCACTCTGACAGAGTTCCAGAGTTCCTCTGTGGAGATGGGAGAACCCTCCAGAAGAACAATGATCTCATCAGGATTCAACCAATCAGGCCTTTATGGTAGTGGCCAGACAGAAGCCACTCCTCAGTAAAAGGCACGACAGCCTTCTTGGTGTTTGCAAAAAGGCACCTAAAGACTCACAGACCATGAGAAACGCAATTCTCTGGTCTAATGAAACCAAGTTTGAACTCATTGGCCTGAATGCCAAGCTTCACGTCTGGAGGAAACCTGACACCATCCCTACTGCGAAGCATGGTGGTGGCCGCATCATGCTGTGGGGATTTTTTTTCAGCGGCAGGAACTGAGAGACTAGTCAGGTTCGAGGGGGGAAAAATGAACGGAGCAAAGTACAGACAGATCCTTAATGAAAAGGTTCACCATCCAACAGGAAAATGACCTTAAGCACACAGCCAAGACAATGCAGAAGTGGCTACGGGACAAGTCTCCGAGTGTCCTAGAGTGGCCCAGCCAGAGCCCGGACTTAAACCCGATCGAACATCTCTGGGGAGACCTGAAGACAGCTGTGCAGCGACTCTCCCCATCCAACCTGACAGAAGTTAAGAGGATCTGCAGAGAAGAATTGGAGAAACTCCCCAAATACAGGTGTGCCAAGCTTGTAGCATCATACCCAAGAAGAATTAATGATGTAATCACTGCCAAAGGTGCTTCAACAAAGTACTGAGTAAAGGGTCTGAATACTTAAATGTCATGGTTGCTTAAAACAAAAACAACAAAACGAGTTCTAAAAACCTGTTTTTGCTTTGTCATTATGGGCTATTCTGTGTAAATTGAGGAACAAAAAAACAACCATTATAGAATAAGGCTGAAACGTAACAAAATGTGGAAAAAGTGAATGGATATGAATATTTTCCGAAAGAATTGTATATCTACCGCAGTCATATACCCTTGAAAGCACCTCAGCTATGACATGTTTGTTTGTCTGTAAGGGTACAGTGTTTTTTTAAATGCCAAATTGCTACGCCATTTTACTTGTCTGTAAAGGAATGCCACTTCTGAAACGGAATAAGGTCATCACTAGCCGACCAGAATTGTCATTCAAATAATCACGAGCTGCCTGCCTGCAGACCACTCTCCAAAATACAGTACTTTGAAGTTTGTTAAATACCGTGACATTAGAAAACATCCACTAGGAATGAACTCCTAAGATTCAGTATTTTTGGAAAGGAGGAGACTGATTAGTTGCCGTACTTCCGCGAAGACAAACAACTTTCATAATGAGCTACAAAGGAACGGAGAGAGAGGGGAGGGGCACAGTACAGGTAGGTCGGCCACCAGGCAGACGGAGTCAGAACCATGCACTAGGCTTATCAATCTGCAATCAAAGGTTGTATCTGGCACCTTCAGTAAAGAAGGGCCTATCAATAAATATGCTAGGATATTCTACACGAAAACGACTGAACACACACACACTTGCATCATTTGCAAAGAGAAAGAGTAGGCTAGCCAGCTGCACTGTAAATGTTTTAAGGATCCATATTTTTTTGGTTTAAACATTTTAACATTCACACCCACTCATAGACTACACAGAAATTATGATGACTTCCGGAGGACGTCCTCCAACCCATCAGAGCTCTTGCAGTATGGACTAACATCTTGTCCATCCAATCAAAGGATCAGAGAACTAATCTAGTCCTGAAAGCATAAACTACAGCTAGCTAGCACTGCATAAAGTGTGGTGCGTAGTTGACTCAGAAAGAGAAAGACAATAGTCGAACAGTTAAATTAATTTCTTCCAAAATTAATGAGAAGCAGAGAGAGCTAGCTATATTTCATTGTATTCCCCCCCTTCCGAGTTTACCTTTCACTTACTTAGCTAGTTAATGCAGTTAATTTAGCCTAGTCAACAACCTGCCTCAGAGAGGACTGCCAAGCTTACCTTGACTTGCATTCATTTATTGCCACCGGGGCCACTATTGTAACTGCTTGCTGTACTGCGTGATTGTACACATGGATTGTATTGTGGGTTTACTAATGTTTTTTTTGCCTGGTCACAGACAGCTGTTGTGAACTGAAGTCCAAATTCGAGTATCATGTAGTAGCCTAAACCTATCAATGTTACATTGAGCTGGGTGAATGGAATATGAATGAGTCATCCAATATGCTTGCAGTAATAGAAATAAGGGCATGCTCATAAAATAATTGTCCTACAAAATCATTAATGGCACTAACTGCCACTGGTGTACAGTAAATATATATTTTGCATTTGTGAAATTATTTTGATGTGATATGAAAGTAGGGGGCTTTGTTTCTAGAACCTCAATGCAATTGAGAATCGATCTGTGTTTAAATTCATATTTTGGCTGTTTCTGCTGCCAGAGGCAATTCACCTATAAAACAGAAAACGTAATACCCTTACCAAAAAGATTGCAGTCAGAATGCAGTATAACTGTAGTACTGTAGTTACAATGCAATATAACTGCAGGAGGCTGCAAATACTACATCCAAAATAACTTTTTTTAACCACAGTAATTTTGCAGTGTAACTGCAGTTACAGTGCAGTATAACTGCAGTTCTTGCTATCACTGGTCCAAAATACCACAGTCGACTGCAGTTAGTGCACTTTTACTGCAGTTTCAAAACCGCAATAATTGTAAGGGCACCCTCTGCCTTTTCCTCGCACAGACATGCAGGTAGGCCATATTCTTCAATCACTCTCTGAATTAACCTACCTTCACTAGAGGAAACGCCACCCCTGGCATGAGCGGCTCATTGTCGTGCTCCTGTTGATAGGCCACATACTTCTCGACCCCATCTTCTTTGTAGATCTTCCCCTCTGCAACCATGTTGAACAGGGAGCGAGAGGAGACGGCGATAGTAACGGCATATTGGGGTTTGGGCTGTTTGCAAAACAAGCATAGTAAAGAAAAAAACGATACGAGACTAGCAGCAAATATACCCGTATTAACACTTCTTTTATCTACAAAAGGCAAACAAGAAATGCGAACGTATCACTTACAGGTCTGGGTTTGTTTGTTTTTAAACTGTCAAAAAAGGCTTTTGCTGCTGTCCAGTCTTTTTCCTCTCCAGCCTCCGTGGCTGTTGGATCGGTAGTTTTGATTTCAGTCATATTTGGCCTGGAAATGAAACGTTTTTAGTCTGATAATTCCGTAACAGTGATTACCAATTAGACGACCAGACCAAGAGACTACAGGAAATGCTTGCGCGATGGTGAAGATGTTCGTGTGTTTTTACCCATGATGCTCAATCACATGAGGTTGGTGGCATCTTAATTGGGGAGGACGGGCTCATGGTAATAGCTGGAGCAGAGTCAGTGGAATGGTATCGATACATAAAACCAGGGCCGGCTCTAGTCTTTTGGAGGCTCTAAGTGAGATTTGGTTGGGGGGCTCCCATCTCATGGCAAAACATTTTAGTGCCCCCCTCTTGACTGCGGAGAGAAAATGTTAAAGCTGCAATATGTAACTTTTTGGACAACTTGACCAAATTCACATTGACATGTGTGTTATAGATCTGTCATTCTCATTGACAGCAAGTCTAAGAAGCGGTAGATATGTTCTATGTGCTCTATTTCTATGATTCTCGTTCTTAAGTTTAGTTGTTACAACTTTTACTTTTGGTTTTGTACACCAGCTTCAGACAGCTTAAAATTCAATATTTTGGGTAATGGAAAAAAATATTTCACAGCGGTTTAGATGCTACAATGATTATCTACACTATACTTGTTTTGTCACATAAACAGAAATTAAGCGAATTATTAGAATTTTAGCAACCAGGAAATGGCGGAGCGATTTCTGCATACTGCATCTTTACACATTTTGCAATGAGGCGTAGAGAAAATGTGGCAGTTTTAAAGCAAGTTTTCTTCAATTCTACACGTTTTGTAATGACTTATGACATGTTAATATGATATCTGAGTGAAAATGACTAACAAAATCAATGGGGGCCCCAGAAGGTCAGGGCCCCTCGGCACGTACCCTGCTAGCCCAGTATTCTAACTCTTAATAGTAAGTTGAGACCCTAGCTGTGTTCGAATACCCATACTAACATACTGTATACTACATACTTCATGAGTATATACTACATACTATATACTATTAGTTCATTTTAGTATACTGTAAATGGAACAGTATCCTTTCAGTTGAGTGTACTAGCTCTTTGCCAGTCTACCGGAAGTTGATGCTGCTGCTATGCAACCACTTGCTAGCTAGTTAGCATAACAAATTACTAGTTAGACATTTTACGACTTCGGGTGTGTTGTTAAATTCAATCTGAAGTGCCAGAGTGCGCTTGTAAATTAAGAGCATTGTCAGATTGTCCGTTTGTAAATTCTGGACGCTCAGGCCGAGGAGTATGGTTGATTTGAGTGTTCTGACCTTACAACGGCAGTCAAGCACCCAAGCTAACGTTGGCTATCTTGCTAGCTACTGACACAAATGAGAGTGACCATTTTACTCGCCCTAGCAGAGCTGGTTAGGCAGTTTTCATGTTATCCAGAGCGTTGGTGACTAACTGTGTTGCTGGCAACAATTGCCTTAACTGACACCGGCCATATTCAACCGATGTTGAGCACTCGTAAATTCATTATTCTGACTTCTGGTACACTCAGAAGAGAGTGCTCTGAAATCAGAGTAGATAGCCAGAGCGAATTTACGAAAGCACCCGAATGTCCATTGGGAACGCACAACGACTATACCATTTAGCTAAGCTAAGAATGACAGGAATAATCAAGTCAATAAACGTTGGGTAGTTAGTTAGATAGCCTATTGTTAATATACTGGCAAGTTTGATGTATAAGTAGCCAATTAACGTTAGGTAACTAGCTAACATACCAGTACATACTGCTGTAATGATGTGCTATGTGGTTCGAAAGGAATGCGTAGCTAACAAATTGTCAGCCAACATAACGTGTAAGGTAACTTATTTGAAAAGTAATTACTTTATTACATTGCTCAACATTTTGTTAACATTTCTCATAATTAGTTAAAGCAATGAATTTGTATCCGTTATCGTTGGACTTCGGCAGTATATTTTCTGCCATTTTCTTCAAATCTGAAAACGATGTGAAGCTACGCCCATTTCCTGAAGAATTGCATTATGGGCCCTAAAGTATGGAAATAGTGTCCTCTGCGTGTATACTTCATATTTTGGCATACTAACTATATCCATACTACGACCAATAAGCATACTATATACTCAATTCACGCCACAAATAGTACGGTTAGTGTGGGAAGTATGAGTATTCGAACACAGCTCCTGACTGAGTTCCTAAGTGACCACTTATGTCGCTTTTGCCTGGAACCGGCCCTGCATAAAACACATGGGTTCCATGCATTTGATGCCATTCTATTTACTTTCTTCCAGTGTGACTAAAACTAGCCTGTCACTAAAACCAATACTATTGCCATCAACTGGCTGTGGTTAATCCTTACCACATACATGTGAAGTTCTCCTTTTCTTTCCTAAATTCCTTTCCTTCTTTCCTTGCTACCTTTCCTTTCCTTCTTTCCTAGTGTCCTTTCCTCCTTTCCTAGCTTCCTTTCCTCCTTTTCTAACTTCCTACTGTATTTTTCTTCCTTTCCTCTCTACTGCCCGTGGTTAATCCCTACCACATAAATGTGGACTCCTCCTTTTCTGTCCTAGATTCCTTTCATCCTTTCCTCCCCCCGCCTTTCCTCCTATCCTACAGCCTTTTAGTTTCCTCCTTTCCTAGCTATCATTCCTCCTTTCCTAGCTTCCTTTCCTTCCCTTCCTCCATTTCCTCTCCTCCTTCCTTATCTCCTTTCCCTTATATCCTTACCTTTCCTAGTTCCTTTTCATCTTTCTTCGCTCCCTTTTCCTAGTGTCCTTTCCTTATTCCTTTGCTCCTTTTCTTTCCTAGATTAATTTCCTCCTTTCCTCGCTCCCTTTAATTTCATCCTTTCCTGGCTTCCATTCCTCCATTCCTATATTCCTTCCCTACCTCCCTTTCCTATTCACCATCCCTATCTCCCTTTCTTTATTTCCTTTCCTAGCTCCTTTCAACCGTTCCTATCTCCCTTTCCTTACTTCCTTTTCTTTTCTCCTTTTTTTTCATAGATTTCTTTCCTCGCTCTCTTTCCTTTCTTCCTTTCCTAGCTCTGTTTCTTTTTCTCCTTTCTTGGCTTCCTTTCCTTCCCTACCTTCCTTCCTTCCTTCCTCTCCTCCTTCCGTATCTCCCTTATCTCCTTTCTTTGCTTCCGTTCCTTATTGATTTAATTTCCTCCTTTTCTTTCCTAGATTCCTTTCTTCCTTTACTTACTCCCTTTCCCTTCCTACTTTCCTAACTCCTTTTTCCCTCCTTTCCTAGCTTCCTTTCTTTTCCTCCTTTCCTAGGATTAACCATGGCCAGTAGAGAGGAAATGAAAGGAAGAAGGAAAGGCAGGAATCTAGGAAAGGGAGCTATTAAAGGAGGAAAATAGATAAGCTAGGAAAGGAAATTAAGTAAGGAAAGGGATATAGAGAAGGAGGAGAGGAAAAGGAGGTAGGGAAGGAAGCTAGGAAAGGAGGAAAGGAAATACATCTAGGAAAGTAGAAAAATAAATGGAGTTAGGAAGGAGGAAAGGAAAATGACAGAGGAAAGAAGAAAATGAATCTAGGAAAGAAAAGGAGTAGAGGAAAGTAAGCTAGAAAAAGGAGCTAGGAAAGGAAGAAAGGCGCTAGGAAAGGAAAGGAGACAAGGAAAGGGAGATAGGGAAGGAGGAGAGGAAATGGATGTTGGAAAGGAAAGGAAGTTAATAAAGGAGCAAAGGAAGCTAGGAAAGGAAAGGAACCTAGTAAAGAAAAGGAGTTGACATATATGTGGTAGGGATTAATGGCAGCCAGTAGATGGCTATAGTATTAGTTTAAGTGACAGGTATTTTTAGTGACAGGCTAGTTTTAGTTACAGGCTGCTGTGGAGCTGCAGCTGGATGCATCTCTCAATGCTCGCTCTGTGTCATTCTGAAAAAATAAACAAAAAAAATACTAATGTTCCCAGGCTACACATTTTAAGCACATTACCTGGCTACTTTTTGCATAAAGCCAAAGCCCGCCATGTAGTTACTGTTTATCTGGGCGTTATTACCAATTAATTGTAATAAAATTGATACCAGCACAAAAACACAGAACATGCAATAATGGGAAAACTGATTAATATTGAAAACTACACAAGATGATCCCACAGGTGAAGAAGCCAGATGTGGAGGTCCTGGGCTGGCTTGGTTACACGTGGTCTGCATTTGTGAAGCCGGTTGGACGTACAGCCAAATTCTCTAAAACGATGTTGGAGGCAGTTTATGGTATAGAAATTAACATTAAATTATCTGCCAGTACCTCTGGTGGCCATTCCTGCAGTCAGCATGCCAATTTCACACTCCCTCAAAACTTGAGACATCTGTGGCATTATGTTGTGTGACAAAACTGCACATTTTAGTGTCCTTTTATTGTCTCCAGCACAAGGTGCACCTATGTAATGATCATGCTGTTTAATCAGCTATTTGATATGCCACACCTGTCAGGTGAATGGATTATCTTGGCAAAGGAGAAATGCTCACTAACAGGGATGTAAACAAATTTGTGTCCAACATTTGAGAGAATGAACATTTTGTGTGTATGGAACATTTCTGTGATCGTTTATTTCAGGTCGTGAAACATGGGACCAACACTTTACATGTTGCGTTTATTTTTTTGTTCAGTGTATAAATATTACAAACATTTTTACTTTACGACAGTATGCATTACATAAAATAGCCTATTTGATACACACATAATGCATTCATGTTGACCTATACACTTTTTTATGCATAATCCATCATGCAAATGACCAATTATTAAACGATTTATTGCAAATAACCTACTACTTCTCATTGCACCTTAGGCTACAGTCAATGTGCGGTGCTGATGAACCGCATCAAACAATGCCCCCCTCCTTCAAACACTAGAATAACTTCTCCCGAGTTTTCACCCCCTCGCCTTGGACCAGTCCGAAACAGAACATCATGGCGATTGATGGTAAGTACACCGTCAACTTGCATGGGACATAGCTAGAATGCTTAGTGACAGTACCATTTATTCAGCAAGATAGATGTCTAGTAATGATATAGATGCACATTGCGTTGTCCCGTCTGCTTGGGCTGTAGGCGGTCTACACAGCGAGACGGGGTGCTGAAGATTAGGCGCAAGAGGCAGGGATGTTGCAGTACCTTCACCGGAAGAGCGCGAAGTGGTGTTGAAGTGGACACCGACCAATAAAATAAATGTGACTCGGTCATTACGTTCTTTTAGCTTAGTCGTTTGCATGAAGGTGTCGAAATCTTGATAGGCTACACAAATGCTTCCTTAGAAACAGGAGTAAGTGTTCAAGTTTATTATAGGATAATGGGATGGGAACTTTAGGAGCGGTGCAGTCAGATAAATGCTGTCAAAGGTAGCCTACCTGTCAGTTTGTCTTTTTAAAGCTCTGAAAATGTCTAGATTAAAAACTGCATGTCATACACATTTATGGGCTACTTGGTCACGTGTACTCGCACGTTGGTTGCTTGCGATCCCATCTCAGCATTGGAAGTGCTGCAGTCACACCTGGCAAATGTGGTGCTGCTGTGAGATGAGATGAGATGAGAGAGAGAGAGAGAGAGACTGTCAGTTGGTGAATGTGCTGGTCCTTAGCCAATGCTCATCTATACTTTACTGGTCATTGGTGTAAATACACAAAATGTTTATAAATTACTTAGGCTATTGCTTTTTTTTGTAACAGGCTTCGGCTCAACAGAACATTGGCGTTGAGAGCAAATAGGAAGCGTTTTCTGTAAGCTACAGATATTGCCAGAAGATAGAAAAGCTTTGCCTATTTTCAAGTGCTTTTGATTTTTACCTGACTTTTTTTGCTAGACAGGTGATGGAAAATATTGAAATATATTAATATAGAAGCGATAGAAAAAGTAGTCACAACTGATGATATAGGGCTACTGCCAAAGTAAAAACATCATTCATTCTAAGCAGTAGCCTGTTTTGCACACTTTGAACAACCTCTTGTTTTTTTTCCTTTTCCTCTGCGAAAAATGTCAACACGGGGAAGGAAAGCTTTAACCAAGCTAGTCAAGTGGCTTAGACTCACAAGACAGAGTCGTGTTGAGGTTGATTTGTGTGAAAGGAGAAAGGTTGCCTCAGTGCCCTGACTGCCCTTGCTGCCTTATTGACCTCAGTGATGTATTTTGATTTCCTCCTTCAATGTGGACTTCCTGTGTGTACGCTGTCTCTGTAAACTCACACTCCATAGGGATTATAGTACACATTCAGTAGTGAGAGGGTAGTTTGAGGGTCAAGAGCCTGAGCTACTATGCGACTAATAACTATAGTACACTCTCTCTGTAGACACTCAGAGAGAGTCTACACGACATAGTGCCAAGTGCCTACACGACATAGTGCCAAGTATGTGTGTTGTTGCATGAGTGCATGTGCCTACGTGTGTGTGCCTGTGTTTGTGTATTCGTTTGTGTGTTTCGTCTTTATTGTCTTATGAGTTTGTGAAGGTTGGGATACAGGGTTAAGAACATTGATCTATTTACAGTGCATTCAGGAAGTATTCAGACCCCTACGTTACAGCCTTATTCTAAAATTGATTCAATAAAACATTTTCCTCATCAATCTACACACAATACCCCATAATGAAAAAGCAAATGTATTAAAAACAGAAATACCTTATTTACATAAGTATATACTTTAAATAATGTAGCAAAATGTGGAAAAAGTCAAAGGGTCTGAATATTTCTGAATGCACTGTATATAAGTATACTCTGTGTTCTCTATTCTATTTTACTTCTCAACGTTTAAATTAAACGCTTTAATGGACAGACACGTTCTGTTCCATTTTAAACCCCTATTCAGTTATGATTCCTTCCAGATAAGGAATTGAACCCTTTAGTGAATTCCTCCAGTGAAAGAGCTTCTCATTATGTAATGGGACAGTGCCTTGATACATCTAATTGAACGCACTTAAACACTTGATAACCCCATGAGATTAGTTGGCTGGAGTTAATTAGTGTGACATCTGCCTCAGTAGCCTGAGGAGGAGCCAATCATAGGAGCCAGGGCAATTTCTTAACCTCTGACCCCTGACGCTCGTATCCCTTTACTTACCCCTTAGGTGGTGGTGGGAGGAGCTGTGGGGTGCATGAGCTCATCTGTGCCAGACGAGGTAAGATCAGGGGGTTGCCCTGTTTGTCTGTCTGTACTCTACTGTACTCTATGCTTCCTTGACTGTCTGCTTGACTGTACTTGTATCCCCCTAAAAGTAGAGAGATGGCTCCATCAAAGCACTTAGCTATCTGTTTTGCTTGTTTTGAACTTTTGAGTATAGAGGGCTACTCTATTGTTACACACTTCTAGAAGATTCTAGATCGGTGTGTGACAGTGGAGGCTGGCGGGAGGAGCTATAGGAGGACGGGCTCATTGTAATGGCTGAAATGGAACGGAGTCAAACGTGGTTTCCATGTGTTTGATACCGTTCCATTAAATTCCATTCCAGCCATTACAATGAGCTGTCCTCCTATAGCTCCTCCCAACAGCCTCCTCTGGTGTGTGAATCAAGTTTTAGACCTCTTCTGCAGAAAAGGCAATAGTATTCATTATTTATTTACCACAGAGGTTTTGTTTCGTATATGGGGGGGGGCAACGTTTTCAGATGAACCAATTGCATTTAAATAAGCGTGCCCTACGTTTCCTTAGTAACCTCAAACATGCGTACAATGGCACTCTGATACTGGGTCCTGAAAAAGGATACAACAAATATTGCCATTGCTACCATGCTCAGCTAGTCGGGTGGCAGGTGGTCTAGCGGTTACAGCGGTAGGCCAGTCCATGTGCCCTTGAGCAAAGCACTTAACCTTCATTTGCTCCAGGGGTGCTGGACTGCTATGGCTGACCCTGTAAAACAACACATTTCGCTGCACCTATCTGGTGTATGTGACAATAAAACGGTTTTGTTTTATCTGAATGTAAACAGCGAATTATGCAAAGAGGAAATACTAGAATAAATATGGCAGTTTTCTTTACTTCTCATCAGTATTTCAATGTCATATCGTAGACTCTATTTTTTTTCATTCGAATTTTGTGGACAAACACGGTACACATTTGTCAGAGTAACTCGGCTATTAACATATATTCCATTAGTTGAATGTCAAATGTTCATGGTCTTTTACTTTTAATTAGTGTTTTTTTTTTTTTTAACAGAATATTGTGGCAGTTATCTGGAAAACAGATGTAGCCCTGAGGCTTGGGAGTTCAAGTTCACATACTGTACAGCAGAATGCGCTTGTTGTTTTCTTTCTCTGATGCTCGGTTCATAGATTGCCCTTGGGAAAACACAACACACACACATACACATGCACGCACACACGTACTGTACATACGCACACACAAACACATGCACGCACGCACGCACACACACCCCTACCCATTCACACACACACACACACACACACACACACACACACACACACACACACACACACACACACACACACACACACACAACTCAGCTGCTTTGGAAACTCATCATACGAGCCCATCCCATCTGTCAGTATGAGATGAATAAGTCCACTGTGTCCATGACCTCACTCACCATCAGCCTCTATTGCCTTATAACAGTAATCCTCAGTGAGTGCAGAGCGGGACAACAGCATCTCACTCCGAGTGCTGATCTGGGATCAGCTCTCCCTGTCCATATAATCATATCCATTCATCTCTAAAAGGCATAACTGATCCTATATCAGCACTCTGAGACTTTGTGAACACAGGCTCGGGTCAGGTTAGCATGGGGCTAGCTAATAGCTAACGCTCCACCAGTGTCTGTCAATGAGAGAGGCATCCGGTTACTGCAGGTGTTTGAATTATTTAGGAGCAGTTGACATGCAAACAGCAGTAGCTTATGAAGTGTCACCACCACACTCAGGACAGGGACATACAGCACAGGACAGTTGAGCCTGGCTTTTGAACTTCAGGGTCACTTCAGGACCTAATTTGACTCAATTACCGGAATTGTCGTCAGTGAGAGAGGATAGGTACTGTTACTGTGTTGGGTGTTGAGAAGAATCAAGGAATTTTTGACCAAACACGAAAGATCACCTCATGGTCTCGAAGCGTTGTTACAGCTTTTGGTTACGTTGGACTCAATATTAGGATCATAACCGATTTTTGTGTTTTTTTGACTTATTAGAATGTCCTTTTCTTTGTGTTAGACTCAATCATTGTATTGGGTAACCGGATTACCACTAAGGGGAACAGCACACAACGCTGGTGTTTTGACAGAATGGAATAATTCAACGTAGACTAGGCGTGAAGCAATTGAGACACATACACAATCTAAAGCTGCTAGAATGGAGGTGAGCTGTGCACGTGGGTTATTGTTCTCTTATCTCTCCCTCTCTTTCACTCTTTCTGCTGAGCTTTGACTATCAGTCTTTCCTTTTTTGGGAGGAGGAGGAGACAGGAGAAGCCACTACTTCTTGTCTGTTCTCAGGCATCAGTGGTCTCTGCCTGTTGCCATGGTGAGAAGAAGAGATAGTCCACGAGAAGTCGTTCCTTCTAAACTCAGCCAGGGTTGGATGAATGGTGGACCTTTTCCTGTGGAGATGTAGTGTGAACGAGAGCTGTAAGGCCTTCACTCCTCAGGCAATAGACGTTTTCATATTGATGAACGTCCGCCCACGATACTCTGCCAATGGCCCTTCATAGTTGCTGAATTATTCTCAGTGTTTCTGAATTGTTCTGTGGCAGTGCATGTGCATATCAGATCGAAATGGAGGCTCTCGTGGACTTTTGGTGTGTTTTCCGAGCTTTTCTGGCAGGTCTGTGTTATTTTTGTAATTTAACGCCCACTCATGCACCTGTGGCTATTCCATGGCCTGTATATTATTAACTACCCGTTTCCATAACTACAATTCCAACTACAACCCCAAATGAATGGGAAAGATAAGCACCATATCATTTCCAGATCTTATTGGGTGCTATACTCTTTCCATTCATTTGGGGTTGAGACATTTAGATGGATCGACAGAATTGATGGCGTGAGACCTGGATTCGTCTTGACGTCTGGCAAATGTACATTTTTGACTGTAATATCCCTTGAAAGCTATTTGTGCTCTGTTTGTCCCTGGATCTGCTTATCAGTGAAACTCAATGCCTCAGAGGCTCCGTTAAAAATAACACATCGGCAAGAAGAGTGGGATGCTGCTTAGTAACATGAGGTATTGTTGGCCTGCATAAGTGTCTGCTGAGCCTTTGAAGTGAAAAATGAATCACGAACTGAACTGTACCGTAATGGGGAAGCTATCGGGGTTTCTCAAGTCATTCACGAACTGAACTGTACCGTAATGGGGAAGCTATCGGGTTTCTCAACTCATTCACTAGGGAGCATTCTCGCACTGCCTCCTTCATTTGTCTCTGTTTGTCTTCTCCCCCTCTTCCTTTATGTCTATGTATGTTTGTCTCCCCTCTTTCTCTCTCTTTCTCTACTCAGTGTCTCCTGAGCTGCTAGGGGTCCTGTCCTCCATTGCAGCCTTCATGGGCCTGATGGCTCTCTTTTTTCTTTACCTCAGCAACAAGCTGTCAGTGGAGAGCACAAGCGACCTGTCATGTCTAGACGACTATAGCCCCGACCAGCAAGGTAAACACGTCAAGGTGTATAACATGCAAAGTCTGTAAACAGTTTGTTTATTGTTCAATGGGCCTGAGATAGTTTCTCGGACCAAGATTAAGCCTAGTTCTGGACTGAAAATAATATTTTTCTTGTCCAGGTTTAGGTGTAATCTGGGCCTGGGAAATTGTCTCATAATGACATAAATAAATCCATATACATTGCCTTATGAAAGTATTCAGACCCCTTGACTTTTTCCACATTTTGTTACGTTACAGCCTTATTCCAAAATTGATTATATACATTTTTTTCCTCAGCAATCTACACACAATACCCCATAATGACAAAGCAAAAACAGGTTTTTAGACATTTTAGCAAATTTATTAAAAAGAAAAAACAGATACCTTATTTACCTAAGTATTAAGACTCTTTGCTATGAGACTCAAAATGGAGCTCAGGTGGATCCTGTTTCCATTGATCTCCAACTTGATTGGAGTCCACCTGTGGTAAATTCAATTGATTGGACATGATTTGGAATGGCACACAACTGTCTATATAAGTTCCCACAATTAACAGTGCATGTCAGAATAAAAGGGAATTGTCCGTAGAGCTCTGATACAGGATTGTGTCGAGGCACAGATCTGGGGAAGGGTACCAAAAAATGTCTGCAGCATTGAAGATCCCCAAGAACACGGTGGCCTCCATCATTCTTAAATGGAAGAAGTTTGGAACCACCAAGACTCATCCTAGAACTGAGCAATTGGGGGAGAAGAGCCTTGGTCAGAGAGGTGACCAAGAACCCAATGGTAACTCTGACAGAGCTCTAGAGTTCCTCTGTGGAGATGGGAGAACCTTCCAGAAGGACAACCATCTCTGCAGCACTCCAGCTATCAGGCCTTAATCGTAGAGTGGCCAGACGAAAGCCACTCCTCAGTAAAAGGCACATGACAGCCCGCTTGGAGTTTGCCAAAAGGCACCTAGAGACTCTCAGACGATGAGAAACAAGATTCTCTGGTCTGATGAAACCAAGATTGAACTCTTTGGCCTGAATGCCAAGTGTCATATCTGGAGGAAACCTGGCACCATCCCTACGGTGAAGCATGGTGGTGTGGGGATGTTTTTCAGTGGCAGGGACTGGAAGACTAGTCAGGATCGATGCAAAGATTAACGGAGCAAAGTACAGAGAGATCCTTGATGAAAACCTGCTGCAGAGCTCTCAGGACCTATAGTCACTGCCAAAGGTGCTTCAACAAAGTACTGAGTAAAGGGTCTGAATACTTATGTAAATGTGATATCAGTTTTTTTATATACATTTGCAAAGCCTGTTTTTGCTTTATAATTTTGTGGTATTGTGTGTAGCTTGATGAGGAAAAAAATGTGTTTAATCAATTTTAGAATACGGCTGTAACGCATCAAAATGTGGAAAAAGTAAAGAGGTCTGAATACTTTACGAATGCACTGTATATGATTGTCTGACTAACAACTTAAAACTCTCATAATCACTGTTGAGATACATGCTTGTGGGTGAGAATGTTGTGAATAGACATGATCCCTATTCCCAACCACAAATTGTCCTCCTCATACATGTATAAAGTGTAAGTCATGGATTTCAGATAGTAATACCTTTCCCACACACTCTCATGAACCAAATGTCCCTGCCAGAGCTGTGATTATGATATAATCTAGAACCCACCAGACAGTGTGGAGAAGGACAGCAGCCCCAGCCATCAGCGAATCCAACCAACATGGCATTCTTCAAGAGCTTCGGTCAGAACCTACCATCGGTCAGCATCTCCTCCATCTTGGATTCAGTCAGCAGCAGAGTGGACGACCTAGCCAGCGCTGTCACTGATGCCACCTACAGCGTCAGTGACCAGCTGACCGAGCTCAGCGACCAGGTCATCAAGAAGGTGCAGACAGAGGAGGAGGAGGCTGCAGATGCGGCAGAGGGGGGCCAGGACAGCAAGGAAGGGAAGGCCCAGGAAGGGATGGCCGAGTCAGTGAGGAGCAAAATCAAGCGGCAGGCTTCTGAGGCCTGCTCAAGCCTAACAGACTACAGCTCCAAGCTTAACCAATCCAGTGACTATGGTTTGAAGAACAACCAATCGAGTGAAGTGACCGCAGATGACTATGTTCCAGCCCACTTGGAATGGGTGTGGAAAGACGGAGGCTGGCGAGTCGTAAAACCAGGGGAGAGTTCTGCGGGGGACACGGAACCAGAAGAAAAAAGGAAGGAGGAGAAGAATAAGAAGGAGAAGGAGAAGAGGAAGGCAGATAAAGAGAAGAAGAAGGAGGAAAGGCTGAAACAGGAGGAGGAGAGGCTGAAACAGGTGGAGGAAAATAAAAATAGTCATGGAGAGACCATCAAGGAAGAGCCTAAAGATATAGAAACCAGCTTGTCCCCTAAAGAGAACCACACTACTTGTCAGGACAAAGAGTGCCAGAAAGAGGACAAATCCAATGGGCTCCACCAGAGTGACGACCGTAGCGATCCACCACAGTCTCCTTGCCCCGAGGAAGACTCGAGAGCATCCAAAAAGAAAAAGAAGGGGGAAGCTGAAGAAGAGGAGAACGAGGTGAGCCCTGAGGGAGACGGAGAGCAGAACGAGACTGAAGCCGCTATATCTCCCGCTTCTGAGGGAAAGAAGAAAGAGTGTGACAAGAAGAATAAGAAGAGGAAAGAGACCAAGAAGAAGAAGAGAGAGGATAAAGGTGAGAGGGTGTGCTGCTTCCCTCCAAATGTCTCTCTGGATCTCTCCTACTCTCTTCTACCACATTCCATCCCTCTTCTTCACTTCTGCTCTTCATGTCTGTCGGTGACGTTAATTAACTGAAGTCATGGGTTCTAAAACTGAAAACAAATCCTATTTTAAGTCATGGATGGATCAAAATACATCTGTCTGTAGCTGTCATGTTTACACTTTCAGTTCTTTCTCCTCACGGCTCTACCTATTTCTCTCAAATGATTGTTGTAGATGTGATATCATGGACACAGCAGAATAGCTTATCAGTTAGAAATATGATAATTCTCTTCTCTGACGTTCGGCCAAGATCAAGTGTAGTATCCATTCTTATCAGTCTGCTATCTAATACGTCCCCAATCTGGAGAACATGAAATACATTTTTGGAACAGGGTCCAAAAAAAATATCCTTACATTTTTTTGTGAGGACACATCCTCTGTGGTCTGTGAGTGGAGATGTGTCTTATGTCGGCTGATTGTGATGATGTACTATGATCTTGTGTGTGTGTATCTGTTTGTCCAGACCAGAGCTGCCCAGAACGTGGCTCCGAGGAGGATAGTGAGGAGGACAGACCAGGGAGACACTCTGAACCCTCAGCCCAGCACAGAGCCTCAGTCTGGGATAACAGACAGAAACACACCAGCGATCACAGCAGTGAAGCCTCCATTGGACAAAGTGAGAAACTCATTGATGTGACAACATACACGCATGTACACATACACACATCCGAGATGTTTACTAAGTCACAGATTAATCGTATCCATCACTCTGTTCCACAGCCAACAATATCCAGAGGATGAGACGGGGCTCTCCCCTCAACGAGAACCAGCCTCCCCCGTATCAGGACGAGGATAGACCGATCCGGGTGTCTCTCTCATGGTCGGAGGTAGGGGGCCTGGGGGAGTCGAACCCTGACGGCAATGGTACAAGGCACTCCAGCAAGGCCAGCGTTGACCAGGACACTGAGAGTTACCTCAACAAGGGCTATGATGAGGATGTACCTAGTGACAGCACTGCCGTCCTGGGACCAGAGGTGAGCTAGGACAAAGACATTCATGCACCAGATGGTGGACTGTTAGCATTTTCCATAGGACACTGTGTCACGCTAGCCGAGCATGCCAACACTACCTGAGCATGCTCACTGGCGTAGCACAAACCCCCACAAGGCGGGGCGGGGGGGGGGGGGGGGGGGACAAATACACATCTCTCAGCCTCATGGCAAAATGTGTAGAATAGCAGGCTCAGGGATTCTTGAAAGTCAGGACAATCCTTGTCCTGCAGGGAAACTATATTTTATTTTGTTGCATTATTTGAGCTTAAAATGTACATTTAGGGGAATGTTATAAGGAAAATATTTTTTCAAGAATTTTCTAAATACTTTCGATATATACTGCTCAAAAGAATAAAGGGAACACTTAAACAACACATCCTAGATCTAAATGAAAGAAATAATCTTAAGTACTTTTTTCTTTACATAGTTGAATGTGCTGACAACAAAATCACACAAAAATAATCAATGGAAATCCAATTTATCAACCCATGGAGGTCTGGATTTGGAGTCACACTCAAAAGTAAAGTGGAAAACCACACTACAGGCTGATCCAACTTTGATGTAATGTCCTTAAAACAAGTCAAAATGAGGCTCAGTAGTGTGTGTGGCCTCCACGTGCCTGTATGACCTCCCTACAACGCCTGGGCATGCTCCTGATGAGGTGGCGGATGGTCTCCTGAGGGATCTCCTCCCAGACCTGGACTAAAGCATCCGCCAACTCCTGGACAGTCTGTGGTGCAACGTGGCATTGGTGGATGGAGCGAGACATGATGTCCCAGATGTGCTCAATTGGATTCAGGTCTGGGGAACGGGCGGGCCAGTCCATAGCATCAATGCCTTCCTCTTGCAGGAACTGCTGACACACTCCAGCCACATGAGGTCTAGCATTGTCTTGCATTAGGAGGAACCCAGGGCCAACCGCACCAGCATATGGTCTCACAAGGGGTCTGAGGATCTCATCTCGGTACCTAATGGCAGTCAGGCTACCTCTGGCGAGCACATGGAGGGCTATGCGGCCCCCCAAAGAAATGCTCCTCCTTGCACAAAGGCGGAGGTAGCGGTCCTGCTGCTGGGTTGTTGCCCTCCTACGGCCTCCTCCACGTCTCCTGATGTACTGGCCTGTCTCCTGGTAGCGCCTCCATGCTCTGGACACTACGCTGACAGACACAGCAAACCTTCTTGCCACAGCTCGCATTGAGGTGCCATCCTGGATGAGCTGCACTACCTGAGCCACTTGTGTGGATTGTAGACTCCGTCTCATGCTACCACTAGAGTGAAAGCACCGCCAGCATTCAAAAGTGACCAAAACATCAGCCAGGAAGCAAAGGAACTGAGAAGTGGTCTGTGGTCCCCACATGCAGAACCACTCCTTTATTGGGGGTGTCTTGCTAATTGCCTATAATTTCCACCTGTTGTCTATTCCATTTGCACAACAGCATGTGAAATTTATTGTCAATCAGTGTTGCTTCCTAAGTGGACAGTTTGATTTCACAGAAGTGTGATTGACTTGGAGTTACATTGTGTTGTTTAAGTGTTCCCTTTATTTTTTTATGTATGTATGTATGTATGTATGTATGTATGTATGTATGTATGTATATATGTATGTATGTTACTGTATATACACACACAAATGGCAATAATTAACATTAACAGTAAAATTATATTTTGTAGTTTCTTACAATAGCCCTCTGTGACTTTATAAAATATTTCTCTCAAAACTATGATTCATAAAAGATGTGTCCGGAGATTTTTGTCAGATTTGTAAAAGATCCGGAAAGACCAGGATCAGCTATACCATAAGGACCCCTTATTCATGTCCTCATTACATGCAGTGCAACATGACCACTCATGGTCTGTAAAGTAATGTTTTTATTGGGATTCCATATTTTACAAGTGTTTGTATTGAACTTTTATTTGTAGAGGCAAAAATATGTCTGTTTTGAGAATCTGTTGTCAACTCCGTGAGTAGCTTGTCAACTACGTCACTGATGGCTAACCCCTCAATATCCTGAAAAAAGATTTCAATCACTGTTCCACAGCATATGCTTAAACAATGGAAGCATTTGCTGTGCTAGACCTGTTTGCTTAATAAATGTTTTTTTAATGTTTTAAATCTAGAAAAAGATGCCAAAATGCTAAGAAATTTGCCCTAGTGCATTTAATAGTGCTATTAAACAAAACAAAAAGGAGTTTGAAGGTTTGTATGACATATTTGATCAAGGCCTTTAAACACTTGTTGGTGAAATGCCTTTCATGGTGTCTGACGGAGTTGACAGAAATCTATATAGTTGCATTTTATGAGAAATAACATGGTGTGAAAGCTAATACTTTGATCTATCAAAATATGTATTTCACATTTTGTTAATATTAAGACATATGTGTGGGAGATTATCCCGTCTTTCCAGAATCCCTGAGCTTGCTCGTACCTTGTGGTTTTATGCATTAAATATGAATGTTATCATCCCCTCTCTCCCCTCTCTCTCTCTCTAACACCCTCCCCCCTCTCCCACAAGATGGTTCACTATCCCATCTGCCCTTCACCCAGTGCTCTAAGGGACTATATCTACCCTCACTCTGTGATGTCATAGATGAGGACTGACTAACAGATTCATGCATTAAAATGCATATTTTCATTATCTCTGTCTCTCTCGCTCTCTCCCTCTCACCCCTTCCTCCTCACTCACAGGATGGTTCACCCTCCCAGCTCCCCGGTGGCTATGAGCCTGAGCGACTGGCTAAGTACGGCACGCTGGACGTGGCCTTCGAGTATGACTCGGGCAAGCAACACCTCGCCGTCACTGTCACCGCGGCAACCGACATCCCCGTGCTCAAACAGACAGGCAATATCGCGTGGCAGGTGAAAAAACTTTACTGTTGTACTTGTCTTACTTGCTCTCACACGTAAACATATTTTCTTACTAGCACTGATTTTACTAATAGCGTTTATTTTCCAAGAAAGTTTAACTTGCAATGATTGTGATATGTGATTGTACCTACTACCTTAGTTGCCAGCACTGACTGCAAGTCACCCTGGATGAGAGCATCTGCTTCAGCTTAAATTACGTTGAATTATACAAAAAGAGAAATAATATATTATAAGACATTATGAAGGCTCATGCATGCCTATAGCAAGCTATAAAGCATTATACCAAATTCTCCTCCTGGAGATCTACCACCTGTAGGTTTTTACCCCAAACTTAATTTAGAACACCTTTTTCTAATTGTTAGCTGTTCGCCAAGACCTAACTAGCTGAATCAGGTATGTTAGGTGAGGTTTGAACTGAAAACCTGCCGGACGATAGATCTCCGGGAAGAGGTTTGGGTAGCCCTGCTTTACGTAAAGTGCTACCTACAGTGCATTCGGAAAGTATTCAGACCCCTGGATTTTTTTCCACATTTTGTTACGTTACAGCCTTATTCTAAGATTGATTCAATAAAAACATTTCCTCATGAATCTACACACAATACCCCATAATGACAAAGCAAAAACAGGTTTTTAGAAAATGTTGCGAATTTACATAAGTGTTCAGACCTTTTGCTATGAGACTCAAAATTAAGCGAAGCTGCATCCTGTTTCCATTGCTCATCCTTGAGATGTTTCTACAACTTGACTGGACCTGAGGTAAATTCAATTGATTGGAAATGATTTGGAAAGGCACACACCTGTCTATATAAGGTCCCACAGTTGACAGTGCATGTCAGAGCAAAAACCAAGCCATGAGGTCAAAGGAATTGTCCGAAGAGCTCCGAGACAGGATTGTGTTGGGGGAAGGGTACCAAAAGATTTCTGCAGCATTGAAGGTCCCCAAGAACATAGTGGCTTCAACATTCTTAAATGCAAGAAGTTTGGTACCACCAAGACCCTTCCTAGAGCTGGCCACCCGGCCAAACTGAGCAATCAGGGGAGAAGGGCCTTGGTCAGGGAGGTGACCAAGAACCCGATGGCCACTCTGATAGAGCTCCAGAATTTCTCTGTGGAGATGGGAGAACCTTCCAGAAGGACAACTATCTCTGCAGCACTCCACCAATCAGCGTTTATGGTAAAGTGGCCAGATGGAAACCACTCCTCAGTAAAAGGCACATGACAGCCCTCTTGGAGTTTGCCAAAAGGCACCTAAAGACTCTCAGACGATGAGAAACAAGATTCTCTGGTCTGATGAAACCAAGATTGAACTCTTTGGCCTGAATGCCAAGCGTCACGTCTGGAGGAAACCTGGCACCATCCCTACAGTGAAGCATGGTGGTGGTAGCATCATGCTGTGGGGATGTTTTTCAGCAGCAGGGACTGGAAGACTAGTCAGGATCGAGGGAAAGACTAACGGAGCAAAATACAGAGATCCTTGATGAAAACCTGCTCCAGAGCACTGTCGTGTCTGTGACTATCATTAATGTGAAGACTGTTATTTTATCAAATCAATTATCTATGTGTAATTATTATTATTATTACATGATTAAACTAATCATGTATACTTTAATTAACTAGGAAGTCGGGGCACCATGGGAAAATGTTTATAGTGTCTCTCTTTCCCGAATCGACTCTTTCAGATATTTTCAATACCTTATCAAAACAGTCACTTATTAATGAATTGTACCTCATCAGTTCTCATTACTGAACGTCACAATCCCTTGGATATCTGCACGAACCCTAGCATAAATTATGAATCAGTGATAAATAAATAAATATACAAATTGGCTTATTTATTTACTAACTAATCAAATCATAGAAAAACATGAAAACACACACAATTAGTTCATACGCGGGGTATTACATGATACAAAGAAAAAGTCCCTAGTGGACAAAACCGATATGACAGCTTGGTAGACAAAGGAAAGGGGGTGTGGACCACTCAAGGGCGGGAAACTCATAGCTGATAACTACACTCATAGGAATTGCTAATACTTTACATGAACGACCACTCATTGGAAAATAATTAGCAATTTACATATTTACGAGCGTATGTCTTGACTCTCTCTGTGGTCGCCAGTCCATCTGCTGGAGAGAGTCGACAGAAAAGTCTCTGGTTGTGTTCCCCAGAAGTCAGTCTGTCGTAATTGTTATAATGGATACTTCAGTGTCCCATTCGGAAATCTTCTTGGAATCAGATGCGTTTACCAGACTAAAGTATTTAAACAGCTGCAGTCTGAATAATTATTCTTTAGTTTGTAGATGTCTTTGCCATTTCAACGTGGGAATGATCTCCACGTTCTCTGGTCTTGTCCTTTGGTAGAGTTGTAGTTTAAACCACTTCACACACCAGCGTCACCAGGCATGTTTTGGTCTTAGGAATTCAACCGTTTGCAACCTTAGCTTACACCGTGGCTTGCGTGGTCTGCTGTGAATTGTGCCACGGGGGCTTTTATTCTTGAGTAGAAAAGGGCCGTCTCATCATGTTTGTGCCCACCTGGGCATGGCTACTGACTGTGCATAAGTTACCATAAAACAACCAATTCTCATTTAGAAGACTAAATCACATTGTTATCTTTCCAAAAGTATTATTGTACTTATTCATCCATCTTATACAACATTCAGAAGTAAACCTGACGGGGGGGCACGATATACACCCAAAAGACCACGTAGTGACAGCACTCAGGACCTCAGACTGGGGCGAAGGTTCACCTTCCAACAGGACAATGATACTAAGCACACAGCCAAGACAACGCAGGAGAGCCCAGCCAGAGCTGAACCCGATCGAACATCTCTGGAGAGACCTGAAAATAGCTGTGCAGTGACACTCCCCATCCAACCTGACAGAGCTTGAGAGGATCTGCAGTAAAGAATGAGAGAAACTCCCCAAATACAGGTGTGCCAAGCTTGTAGCGTCATACTCAAGGCTGTAATTGCTGCCAAAGGTGCTTCAACAAAGTACTGAGTAAAGGGTCTGAATACTTATGTAAATGTGATATTTAAGTTATTTTTCTTTTTATACATTTGAAAAAATTTCTAAAAACCTGTTTTTGCGTTTGTCATTATGAGGTATTGTGTGTAGATTGATGAGGGGGAAATAACAATGTAGTCTATTTTAGAATACGGCAATAACGTAACATTGTGTAAAAAGTCAAGGGGTCTAAATAGTTTCCGAATGCACTGTATGTAGGTACACCTGGTATTACTGCCCACTAAGAAGCAGCGGGCCAAGACGGGGGTGCAGAGGGGGCCGTGCCCAGTGTTCACAGAGACCTTCCGCTTCTCCCGGGTGGAGCAGGAGGCGCTGGCGGACCACGCCGTCCGGTTCCGCCTCTACAGCGTGAGGAGGATGAAGAAGGAGAAGGTTTGGGGGAAAAAACAAACATGTATGCAATAATTGTTGTAAGTCACTTTGGATAAAAGCGTCTGCTAAATGGCATATATTATTATATTATTATTTATGTTAGGTGTTGGGCGAGAAGGTTTTCTATTTGACTAAACTCAACCTGCAGGGCAAGATGGCGCTGCCCGTTACACTGGAGCCTGGCACTGCACTAATGGTGAGTGGCTGCGAAGATAGGGGTAAAAAGGGGTGTGTGTATGTTTGTTTTACTATACTTGTGGACCAGAAAAGAGAATTCGGACAAGTGAGGACATTTGGCCGGTCCTGAAAAGGATTAGGTTTAGGAGTTAGGTTAGGTTTAGGGAAAATAGGATTTTGAATGGGCATCAATTGTTGGTCCTAAATTTAGTGTAGTAATACACAACTGTGTGTCTGTGGTAGGGGTCTGTTTGTGCAATTTCTTGCCAATAAGAAGCAGCCTGATTTGCATGATGTCCACTTAGATAAATGATCTTGGCATTTTTCCTATTTTGTTGCCTTACAACCTGGAATTAAAATAGGTTTTTTTGGGGGGGGTTGTATCATTTGATTTATACAACATGCCTACCACTTTGAAGATGCAAAATATGTTTTATTGTGAAACAAACAAGAAATAAGACAAAAAAACAGAACTTGAGCGTGCATAACTATTCACCCCCCCAAAGTCAATACTTTGTAGAGCCACCTTTTGCAGCAATTACAGCTGCAAGTCTCTTGGGGTATGTCTCTATAAGCTTGGCACATCTGGGATTTTTGCCCATTCTTCAAGGCAAAACTGCTCCAGCTCCTTCAAGTTGGATGGGTTCTCAATTGGATTGAGGTCTGGGCTTTGACTAGGCCATTCCAAGACATTTAAATGTTTCCCCTTGAACCACTCGAGTGTTGCTTTAGCAGTATTCATAGGGTCATTGTCCTGCTGGAAGGTGAACCTCCGTCCCAGTCTCAAATCTCTGGAAGACAAACAGGTTTCCCTCAAGAATTTCCCTGTATTTAGCGCCAACCATTATTCCTTCAATTCTGACCAGTTTCCCAGTCCCTGCCGATGAAAAACATCCCCACAGCATGATGCTGCCACCACCATGCTTCACTGTGGGGATGATGAGAGGTGTTGGGTTTGCGCCACACAGCGTTTTCCTTGATGGCCAAAAAGCTAAATTTTCACACGACTATGAAGCGTGGCTCCAAAACGAGGCGGCAAAGTGTTAATGGTGCACCATGGAAATCATTTCCTGGAACCCGAGGTAGTAGGAACAGATAACACAATATCTTTTAGATGGTAGGTTCATATAGCCAGCTATCTAAACTTTTAGTAATCATGGTCGAATTACCGACCTGGGCCCCCATTGATTTTGTTAGTTACGCTCACATTAAAACATGTCTGTGTAACCGATGTGAAATGGCTAGTTAGTTAGCGATGGTGCGCGCTAATAGCATTTCAATCAGTGACGTCACTCGCTCTGAGACTTGAAGTAGGGTTTCCCCTTGCGTTGCAAGGGCCGCGGCTTTTGTGGCGCGATGGGTAACGATGCTTCGTGGGGTGTCAGTTGTTGATGTGTGCAAGGGTCCCTGGTTCGAGCCCGGGTTGGGGCGAAGAGAGGGACGGAACCTACACTGTTACGTTGATGCTGTTGACCCGGATCATTGGTTGCTGCGGAAAAGGAGGTCAAAGGGGGGGGTGAGTGTAACCGATGTGAAATGGCTAGCTAGTTAGCGGTGGTGCGCGCTAATAGCGTTTCAATCGGTGACGTCACTCGCTCTGAGACCTGAAGTGGTTGTTCCCCTTGCGTTGCAAGGGCCGCGGCTTTTGTGGCGCGATGGGTAACGATGCTTCGGTGGGTGTCAGTTGTTGATGTGTGCAAGGGTCCCTGGTTCGAGCCCAGGTTGGGGCGAAGAGAGGGACGGAACCTACACTGTTACATCTGCAAACATTTCTCTCCACCCTATGGTAAAATTTGTAGAATTGCATGAAATTAGCTGTAAAACTGCACATTTTTGCCCCATGGCAAGTAGAGTAGGATTGCATGAAATGAGTTCTAAAATGACTAAATCTTCTCTTCGCTCCATGGAAAAATGTGTAGAATTGTAGCAAACGTTCTTTAAAACAGCAACATTTTCTCTACACCCCATTGCAAAATGTGTAGAATTGCTGGAAATTAACTCTAAAACTTTTTTTCTCTCCTCTGTCAAGAGGGGGGATGCTAAAATCTTTTGCTCGCAAGGCTAAGGCCAGCTCTGACTGCATGTGTGGATATGGATGTGGGTACACCGACTGGCGAGCCACTGCGGCTTCTCATGTTGAGTTTAGATTTTTTTGTTGCTCCCACCCATCAAAGTTGCCCATCTATACACTCGATGGTGATGGACTGAGAGATCAGCCAATTAAAACCAGCGGTTGTTTTATGCTCTCCTGTGTCGCTTGAAAACCAGACAAGAGCACTTTAGACAAAGCATACTCTCACCCAATCCAAGCCATTCAGTTGCATTGTGCTGATTCCTACCTGCCTCCAACTCTGCATGTGGTGTTGTCCGTCCTCCCTACAGGGCTGTGGGTCGTTGGTGAGTGTGTCCCGTAGTGCAGGGGCTCTGTCCTACCGTTCCACCGGGGACTCCACACCAGAAATTCTACTGGGCCTCATCTACAACGCCACCACTGGTAGGCTCTCTGCAGAGGTCATCCAGGGCAGCCACTTCAAAAACACAGCCTCAGACAAACCTCCCAGTGAGTGGACAAATAACGTTTCTATTTTGCCTTTGATAATGTTATGGAGTAGTTGGGTAGCTTAGCATTCTAATCCATAGAACTGAATACCTGTTCTTATTCCTAGTTTTGTTTGTCTACCAGCTATTTCATCAGTCTTCATACGGTCTTATCTCTTCTTTCCTCCCTCCGTTGTGGCCCCCAGGTGGTCTGTTTTGTTGTATGAAACAGTTCATAGGGGGACAACTTTACATCATGAGAGGTGAGCCCTCTTATCAATCCATGTATCTCTATACCAGAGTCACTGTCTGTTCCTCTCTGGGTCTACTGATAATGTTGGCATATTGGGAAAGGGGGATACCTAGTAAGTTGTACAACTAAATACATTCAACTGAAATGTGTCTTCCGCATTTAACCCAATCCCTCTACATATTGTATTGTGAAAAAGAACCCCAAAAAATGGCTGGTATCAAAAAGCCATTCGTATTCTATTGTGGGTCAACATAATTTCTTGAATTTTTTTTATTTTACAGGTTAGTCTCGTTGAGATTAACAATCACTTTTACGAGAAACCTGGCCAAAATAGCAGCACACAAAGTTGAGTTGTTTTAAAAACATGAATTTACACATTGAACAGCAAGATGTATTGGGAAAGCGTGGTGCAACTAGGGGTCAAAACATTGACAGCCCCGCCCCCCCCACACTATTTTCCATCTTAGTGTTTAAACTCATTTAAAGGGATGGGCTCCTGTAATTTCAGGGCCGTTTGAAGCTCGTTCCAGGCAGAAGGGGCAGAGAACTGGAATGACTTCTTCCGAAATACACCATTTTCTATTATTCTCCACTAGATGGCAGCCTCTCACCATCTTCCTCCTCCCGTCCCCAGACACCTATGTGAAGCTGACCATGCTCGACTCCAAGGGCAAGGAGATGTCCAGGTGCAAGACGTCAGTTTGCCGCGGCCAGCCCAACCCCACTTACAAGGAAACCTTTGTCTTCCAGGTGAGAGAGTGAGAGAGGAGATATGATGAAGGAATACATTTTAAATACATGGACCCTGTTAAACAGCCCACCCCATCTCATCTTCCAGGTGGCCCTCTTCCAGCTGTCCGAGGTCTCCCTGGTGGTGTCCGTGTACAGCCGGAGGAGCAGCATGAAGGCCAGGGAGAGGGTGGGCTGGGTGTCCCTGGGGCTCAACAGCACCGGAGAGGAGCAGCAGGTCCACTGGAGCCAGATGAAGGAGGCCGGGGGACAGCAGGTGTGCCACTGGCACACGCTCTTGGACTCTTGAACAGGTCTTAATGAGAATCACAAGATTTCATCTCGATGACGGAGGAGGAGAAATATAGAGGCAGATTATGGGGTATCTTGATCTCGGTGTTGAAAAGGGATTGGTTCCTTGACATTCCGTCAGAGATGCAGACGAGGAACCATCTACCAATGCTATGCATATGAACCTGGAATGGGATGTGTGTGAGGGTGCAGCGCTATGAGAGGCACGTGGAGTCTCTGTTCATCAAGTGCTGCTTTAAATACCCTTTAATATGTAAAACAACCACTTGACCTGAGAAAGACTGACTGGTTCTTAGCAATGACTTCCTGCTCCTGTCATTGGGGACTGTCAGACTGATCTTTTAATACAACAGCTGATAGACCTCAGTTATGAACTGATCCTGAAATAGACGAAACTGCTACTGAAATGAACACAGCTGGTCCCGAAATGGACCATTCAGTCTCAGATTGAGGCCAATTGTGTGTAATTCATTTCCCATATTCTGGTCAATAATAATATTTTTGCATGTAATTGTTTACAGAAGATGATCAATATACGACCATACATATCTCGTACAATGGATCATTTTCATCATGAACCGAGGACCAAAGTGTGTGGAAGAGCAACGACCAAAACAAGCCAGCCCCCTCACATTCTTCTGGAGTTGTACCGGCCATAGAAATAGAATTACAAGAAGGGGAAAAGCCCCTCAGACCACTGCAATTTAAATAATACAATCATGGATTCACTCAATATGGCCGACATGGTAATTCTATTTCTAATGGTACCGACTTCAAATAACACCAGCATCAGTCATTTCTCGACTGACGCTCGCAGCCATTGGTAACAGGTATGATTGCAATGGAAGACTGTTGCCATGACTTGTGACATTATGCAACATTCATTTGACTGATTTGTAATATTTTGTTTTATTTTTACAGCTGTTTCATCTCTTGTTATAATACTGTGTATTTTTGTGTGTGCATGTGTTCAAGAACACAAAATACAAAGTACATCTTCAGAGTGGTCTTGCATCACATTTAGCATCATTTGAGAATAGAAAAACGATTTGTTTTGTTGTGGCTCACTGAATCAGACAACTCTGTAGCCTATACCATCCTTATAAAAAAAGACCCATCGCCTTTCATGTATTACATATTCGAGCAACAGTGCCTTCAGGAAGTTCACATGACTTTTTCCACATTTTGTGTTACAGCCTGAATTTCAAAAAGGTTTTGTCACTGGCCGACACACACTACCCCATAGTGTCAACGTGGAAATTGTAAAAAAAAAAAAAAATATATATATATATATAGATTTAAAAATGACAAATATCTTGAGTCAATAAGTGTTCAATCCCTTTGTAATGGAAAGCCTAAATAAGTTCAGGAGTAAATTTGTGCATAACAAGTAACATGAGAGATAAATATATAGAAAAATGTAAAATATCTTGAGTTGTAATGGCAAGCCTAAATAAGTTCAGGAGTAAACTTATGCTTAACAAGTCACATAATAAGTTGCATGTACTCACTGTGTGCAATAAGTGTTTAACATTTTTTGAATGACTACCTCATCTCCATACCCCACACATAAATATAATTGTAAGGTCCCTTGCAAAGAAGGGCACCTTTTGGTAGATGGGTAAAAAAAATAAAATAATTGAATATCCCTTAGAGCATGGTGAAGTTATTAATTACACTTTGGATGGTGTATCAATACACCCAGTCACTAGAAAGATACAGGCGTCCTTCCTAATTCAGTTGCCGGAGAGGAAGGAAACAGCTCAGGGATTTCACAATGAGGCCAATGGTGACTTTAAAACAGTTACAGAGTTGAATGGCTGTGATAGGAGACAACTAAGGATGGATCAACATTGTAGTTACTCCACAATACTAACCTAAATGACAGAGTGAAAAGAAAGCCTGTACATATTACAAATATTCAAAAACATGCATCCTGTTTGCAACAAGGCACTAAAGTAACACTGCAAAAAATGTTCCAAAGCAATTAACTTTTTGTCCTGAATACAAAGCGTTATGTTTGGGGCAAATCACTTTACTGAGTACCACTCTCCATATTTTCAAGCACAATGGTGGCTGCATCATGTTATGGGTATGCTTGTAATCAAGAAGGACTGGGGAGGTTTCCTGGATAACTAAACACAGGCAAAAACCCTAGAGGAAAACCTGGTTCAGTCTGCTTCACCATTCAGCAGGACAATAACCTAAAACACAAGGCCACTTACCAAGAAGACGGTGAATGTTCCTGAGTGGCCAAGTTACAGTTTTGAATCTCTATGGCAAGACCTGAAAATGGTTGTCTAGCAATGGTCAACAACCAATTTGACAGAGCTTGAAGAATTTTTTAAAGAATGTGGAAAGTTCTTAGAGACTTACCCAGAAAGACTCTCAGCTGTCATCGCTGCCAAAGGTTCTTCTACAAAGTGTTGACTCGGGTGTGAATACTTATGTAAATTAGGTATTTCATTTTCAATAAATGTACAAAAATGTCAAAATACATGTTTTCACTTTGTCATTATGGGGTAGTGTGTGTAGGTGGGCGAGAAAATATATATTTAATTCATCCCCACTACAGTAAGCTCTTCCATAGAAATATAATCTAGTCATTATATTTCTATGTAAAGAATCACTGGTGAATCAGAGCATTATGGGTACTGAAGTTATGCTACAAAGGTGTACAGTATGACAAGCAGGATTCCACACAGTGTGTCATGCTGACTCTGAAGCAGGCCTGGACACAGGGTCTGTTTCACATTTCACTGTGAAACATGTTTGATGGCTGCCATCGAGAAGCAGAGGTGAACACTAGTCTCTCGTACTAGCAGCACACCCCTGCTTTACTGTAACAAGAACCCCCCCACCTCCCTCTCTACCCTGGCTGGAGATGAGGGGAGTATTCTCTCATCTCCCTCTTGTGAAGTTAGTGGCTCAGGCTTGCTGCCCGACGCCCCACACCCCACTCCCATTGGGCCAGGGTTTCTACAGTGTGCAGCCACACCTCCCAGCATGGAGTCATGGGTGACATATTGCACTGAGATCCACAGTATGCTGACTGAAGTAAATCCCAGAGTCTAACTTCCAGTATCATTGATTAAGCTGAACATGCTCATAGTGGCTAATAACGTGTGAGAATAGAGAGCGTCAGGAAATGTATGCCTACTTTTTAATTTCTGCGGTGAGAGGAGGAGACAGGGAGTTGGACGACAAAAGAACAACATGAGTCAGAGACACGCTTTAAACTAACGTCGAGAGATTTTAATTCCATGTCTGGCCTTCAACGGTTTGTTTCACCCTGTCATCAGTGGTCAGTCTGGTACAGAACAGGGCAGGCAGCAGTAGTTGCAGTTGGCTGGGAGCCTAGCCCAGGGTCCTATTCATTGGGGAACACTAGCAAACAGCTTTAAAGCGTTTATTTTTTGTTGTTGACCAACACCAGGTAGGGACTTCCTGTTTCAGTCTGTTTGGTGCCTAATGAACAAGACCCAGGGCTGGGCGTGTGGGGGGGGGGACAGTCCCATGAGCGCATAGTTTCAGAACACAAACAGCTAGAGGAATGATTGGTGGCTTTTTCCTGGCCCTATTTCTTCATCTGTTGACACTAGAAAAACCAGCTGTGTCATTGTCCGCCGAGGGGGAAAATGGGGAGGGGAGAGGTGGGCCTTCCAAAGCACTGCATGAGACGTTACCCGAGTCGACCCCTCCCTGCCCCAGGAAATGTTAGGAGTGTGTCTGTCAGCCAGGTAATTATGCAGGCAGCATCTGGAGCTCAAACTCAAGCCACTGGTATGTGTTAGTGCATATTATTGCAAATGGACTGACTCAGTCAAAAACAGGTTTGAGCACATACCCAGACTGTAGTGGTCTCCAAGACTTGATCTCAGATCAGTTTTGCTTTTCACCTCTTAAAAAGGTTCAGATTAGGATTGGCGCAGGCTAGAGATGATCCCTAGATCTGTGTTTTAAGTCGAGCTGTCAATGCCACCTGCTGGTTCTCGTTAGTGTTCTAATGAGGCACACACACTGGTTGAATCAACGTTGTTTCCACGCCATTTCAATGAAAGGACTTTGAACCGACGTTGAAGTGGGCCAGTGATGCGTGGTCAGTCAGGCGAGGAGGTTCCGTTGACCAAGGTCACGTTTCATTTTATTGCAGTCATCATTTCTATTCACAAAGTTAACCCCTTCAAAAGCAAGCCTTAGAATGACCCATTTTCTATATTCAATTCAATAAATATACAGACATCACGGGGACGATAATGTGGAGTTCCTTAGTTTGAACTTCCCAGAATCAAATAGATTCCTATTGCTGATCAACAGTGTCGTCACATCTCCTGAATCATCTCAAATAAAGGATCTAGTGTTACAGATTAGATCCTCAAGTCAAATCAATGGAATGAAGCCAGAAAAGGTCAAAGTACGTTAATTAATAAGGGCTGTATAGGCACTGCCATTTCAATAGGTGAGGGGGGAGGCAACTTTTTTGTTTTAGGAGGGGGGATACTGTCTAAAAGGGGTGAGGGGGCAAGGGTGTACCAGACCGCATCCTATTAACAAGCGTTCACATTGTGCACTTTGCAAAACATTGTGCTGTTTTTCAGCAGTTAAAAATCGTACCTATTTGGCAAAGAAAACATTCATTGAGCATCAATCGTTACAAAATGAAACTTGAGGGACCTGACGTGGAGGCGCTGTACAGAGAAGCAGCTCATTTTGGAGGTTAATACTGAATGGAACTGTGATGATGGATAGAAACACCAAAATATCTTCTGTCGAAATAAGCTTGTTTTTCAGTTTCTTGCACTAAGGTCTGATAGACTTGTGTTTCCCACAAGTGCCCAATTGAAACCATTATTAAATGTTCTGGGGTGAAGTCTTCCCCTAGGTACAGATCTGGGATCAGCTTCTCCTCCCCCAATCCTAACCTTAAAAAGGTCCAATGCAGACATTTTTATCTCAATATGAAATCATTTCTGGGTAACAATTAAGTACCTTACTGTGATTCTTTTTGACCATTTTAATTGAAAACAAACAAAAATAGCTTCTTAGCAAAGAGCAGTGGTCTGAGCTGTTATTGGCAGAGATGTTTGAAACAGTCTTATTTACCACCTGGTAATGTCACCAGGCAGGCCAAAACTCCCTCCCACCAAAACAGGCTGAAATGTCTGTCTTTGCAAACAGCTCTTACACGAAAAAAGGCATTATAATTTTCACAATTTCAAAGTATCATTCCAACCTCACAGTGTGGAAATGCATGATAAAACCCCAAAATCCACTGTTTTGACTGCACTGGGCCTTTAACCATTAGTGGGGGAAATGCAAAACTGACCCAATATCAGAATCTAGGGGCAAGTTCACCCTCCTCCATTACTGAACACTTCATTAGAGGACTATATAGGAACGACTACTCCGTCATTTAACGCCGACCATTGATAGGTAGCCTAATACCACCAAGGTCCAGAAAGTCACAAAAAGCCGTGTAAACGCTCAGTGACAGCTGGAGACAACCATTCTGAAAACAACTAGGCCTACTAAGTGTTTCGGTCCAGCTTCAAACCATTGTAGTCTGCTGTAGCATTAACAAACGTGTTAGGTAATTGCTTTCCCATTTTCCTATGAATATTTGAGCGATTTTTTTTTGGGGGGGGGGGAAATGTGTAGAACGTGTGACCTAATGGTCCTGATCTTTAGTCTCCATCTGTAGTCATTGAGAGGCAGAGTGACAAACGGGACACTGTCTGGAGTTAGCTTAGGTCTGCCCATAGAAACAAAATCTACTCTGAGAATGCCATGGTCTGAGGGGCTTTGCCCATTCTAGTAATTCTATTTCTATGGGTCTGGCGACTGATAATCCCACGTCGAGATTGAGGTTTACAAAATTAAAAACCACGTTAAAAAAAAAAAAAATCATCGAAAAAAAAAAATACTTCTGCGACCATCAGTGCTTCTCTCGCGGTTTCATATACAAGAGTAGAGTATATAAATGTAAAATGAGTAAAAAAAAATAAAAATAAAGAAATGAGTGCAATGACAAACCATATATGCCTTTGCCCCTTTGTTTCTCTCCCAAAAGGTTACATGTCTAGCTAGCGATTCAGGAGCTCAGGGCCCACTGCCACAGTCCACTGTCTCTCGGCCTCTCTCTCCCTGTGTCAGTTTAAAACCAGTCTGTTTACATTGTCAGTTTGAGTTTGGCTCTGAGAGTCAAGTCAAGTCCTTGGGTAGGCAGTGTTACCACCTCTCTTGCCCATAAAAAGTGGCGCAAAAAAATGTATCTGTAGTGGTTGCTGATAAAACACACAGACGACATGACAGAAAAATAAAAAATGAAAAGGCTTTTTGATTGGCAGCGGCCCTTCTCTCCTTCCAGCCTATCAGGGGTTCCAGTAAAGGTGTGGGGGGGCGGGTCTGAGGGAGTTGTTATTGTACATCCGAGATCCAATTCTTGGGTGTAGGCCCTCACCCCCAAACCTCCATCCATCTCAGAACCAGCCCTCTCTGCTCCCTCTTCTGCCTTTCTTCCGTTTTGCCCGAGTTCCTCATTATCTTGCTCCGTTCTGCCCAACTTCCTTAGCTGGGCCTAGCCCTGGGCTAGATGAACTTGAAGCACTTAGTCTTGTCATGGGGCAGACGTGTCTTGAAGAGTACAGAGTCCACGCGGAACTGTGTGTAGAGTAAAGGCATGTAGCCGTACACCTTGACAAAGAAGTTGATGCACTTGTGGCGCTCGTGGAAGTGAGAGTCATCGTGCGACAGGGCTTGCGGGCAGCCGGGGCAGCGGAAGGTCCAACGAGACGTCACCTAAGAGGGAGGAAATGGAAAGGGTGTGTATCTAATCACAATGCTACAACCATTTTGATTGCTTTGTCGATACCATGAACATGTGGTCGTAAAATATGGCAGTGTGTGCCAATGAATATTGGGACAGAATACTTGCACAGAATTGTATACCGCGACACATATTACAGTGCATAAAATGAGGTTGACTCTTGGGGTTGATTCTCCAGGAAAAAGAAAGTCACTCATTGGTTATTGGAGGTTACTTCCCACCACATGCATTATTCACCTGCCTTTTTCCTACCAGGGCCAACTTGCTGTCAAGTCATACACGCTATCGAAGCCTGTTCTAATTCCTGAATGGAACACCTGGGAATATTCCAAGATTCCGGGTCCCACAATTCCCCCTGGCTCGATTGGCATAATTAGTCTGCTAGCCATAAATATGTATATACTAGTATAAATGTCCTGCAAATAGATGTCGAGGGAAACGCAAGCGTAGGGCAACAATCCAATCTTGTTGTGCTCTGATTTATAATTTGCCACAGAATAATGAGCATGTCAGGTTGAGTAATGGTTGGCTAAGTGAGCAGAAATATAAATAAACAGTACCCGGGGTGTGTGTGTCTTTTTGGAGTATACGTGGGTGTGTGCGCCCCACTGACCTTGATAGGGGGCTTTCGGGTGATGTGTGACACCAGGAAGTTCATGGCGATATCCTCGCAGTTGATGTACTCGTCCACCATGTCGCGGATGGCCTGAGGCATCACATACGAGTACAGGTACGCGTAGTACTGCAGCAGAGAGACAAAACATATGAGGGAATCAACCGGCGTCCCGTGCATTAGAACACGCAACGTTTTAAAACATTTTGCAACAGAAAATGAAAATGAGCGAGTCCAATGGGGTGGCAGGTTAGCCTAGTGGTTAGAGCGAATCCCCGAACTGACAAGGTTCAAATCTGTCGTTCTGCCCCTGAACAGGCAGTTAACCCACTGTTCCTAGGCCGTCATTGACAATAAGAATTTGTTCTTAACTGACTTGCCTAGTTAAATAAAGGTAAAAAAAAATTATAATAACTAAAATGGACAAGTCATCCCTCCCTGTTTTACGTTCTTTTCTTCCGTTTGGTGCCTAATGAATATGGCCCAGGTGGAATGACGAGAGGGTGAGACAGGTCAGACCAAAGAACGGAAGTCATGAAGAGAAGGGATGAGGGTGATGCATCTTATAGAAGACGGGTAAGTTTCGGAAAGCATTCGGAAAGTATTCAGACCTCTTTCCTTTCTCCATTTTGATACGTTACAGCCTTATTTTAAAATGGATTAAATAAAACATTTTACTCATAATTTTACACACAATACCCCATAATGACAAAGTGAAAACAGATTTTTAGATTTTTTTTCACATTTAATAAACCTAAAAAATTGAAATACCATATTTACACAAGTACTCAGACCCTTTACTATGAGACTTGAAATTGAGCTCAGGTGCATCCTGTTTCCATTGATCATCCTTCAGATGTTTCTACAACTTGATTGGAGTCCACCTGTGGTATATTACATTGATTAGACATGATTTGGAAAGGAACACACCTGTCTATATAAGGTCCCCAGTTGACACTGGGGACGGGAACCAAAATGTTCCTGCAGCATTGAAGGTCCCCAAGAAAAAAGTGGCTTCCATTATTCTTAAATGAAATAAGTTTGGAACCACCAAGACTCTTTCTACAGCTGGCCGCCCGGACAGATTTAGCAATCGGGGGAGTAGGGCCTTGGGTCAGGGAGGTGACCAAGAACCCGATGGTCACAATGACAGAGCTCCAGAGTTCCTCTGTGGAGATGGGAGGACACCTCTCTCTGCAGCACTCCACCAATCAGGCCTTTATGGTAGAGTGGCCAGGTAGAAGCCACTCCTCAGTAAAAGGCACATGACAGCCCTCTTGGAGTTTGCCAAAAGGCACCTAGAGACTCTCAGACAATGAGAAACAAGATTTTCTGGTCTGATGAAAGCAAGGTGGAACTCTTTGGCCTGAATGCCAAGCGTCACATCTGGAGGAAACATGGCATCATCCCTACGGTGAAGCATGGTGGTGGCAGCATCATGCTGTGGGGATGTCTTTCAGTGGCAGGGACTGGGAAAATAGTCAGGATCTAGGGAAAGATGAACAGAGCAAAGAACAGAGAGATCCTTAATGAAAACCTGCTCCAGAGCGCTCAGGACCTCAGACTGGGGCAAATGTTCAACTTCCAACTGGACAATCACCCTAAGCACACAGCCAAGACAATGCAGGAGTGGCTTCGGGACAAGTCTCCGAGTGTCCTAGAGTGGCCCAGCCAGAGCCTGGACTTGAACCAGATCGAACATCTCTGGAGAGACCTGAAAATAGCTGTGCTGCGATGCTCCCCATCCAACCGGACAGAGCTTGAGAGGATCTGCAGAGAAGAATGGGAGAAACTCCCAAAATAGAGGTGTGCCAAGCTTGTAGCGTCATACCCAATTAGACTCGAGACTGTAATCGCTGCCAAAGGTGCTTCAACAAAGTACTGAGTAAAGGGTCTGAATACTTATGTAAATGTGATATAATTTTTTTTTTTATATTAGCAAAAATGTCTAAAAACCTGTTTTTGCTTCATCATTATGGGGTATTGTGTGTAGATGAGGGAAAACAACTATTAAATCAATTTTAGAATAAGGCTGTAACGCACAACAAAATGTGGAAAAAAGTCAAGGGGTCTGAATACTTTCCGAATGCACTGTATGATATAATAATATACGCCATTTAGCAGATGCTTTTATACAAAGTGACTTGCAGTCGTGCATACATTTTACATTACGGGTGGTCCCGGGAATCAAACCCACTATCCTGGTGTTGCAAGCCCCATGCTCTACCACCTGAGCTACAGAGGACCACCAAACAGAGCTATGTGCAGCATAGAGGTCAGGGCTCACAGGGTTGAAAGGTGTCACGACGGGGGAGGGAGAAGGGGAGTACCTTGTGAAAGAAGGCGGCGCCCGTCAGCACCATGGAGAGTTCACAGGAGTAGTTAGAGTTGTAGAGCCATGACTGGTGGTTGACATCCCAGGCATGGAATCTCCCGGGGAAGCCCACGATGCGGTCCCTGGCCTCCCGCCACACCCTGATCCACACAACCAGACCAAGAGAAACATGACGAAAAAGGCAGCAATATACTGGGGAGAATGAGCTGCGACCACAATATATTAATCTTGTATTGTACATGTAGGCCTATAAGGAAAATCATACAGCTGACAACAAGGTCTCCACAGCTCGTCAGCAAGGACAGCAATCTACAAGGAGAAGAGATATGTGTTCTGTTGTGTGTTATTTTCGGACGTGCACACAGACACACACGAGACTACAAAGACGTGCTCACTGAGTGAGGAGTATCAACTGCTACATGTAGTTATCAGACGACACGTTCCTACTTCTGGAAGTCTCCAAAAACATGCTTGCACGTATAAGAGTATAACCTCTTCCCTTGGAGATATAGTACATTCACATTAAATCCACGCTATAGAAAGTCCCAGTGGGAATTTAGCGGTGGTTCTAGGTGAGGAAAAAAATTATTCCAGAATATTTCATGACAAATGACCCCCTTCATACGGTGCCTGCCTGGACACGCTGCAAAAGCGGCAAAACCTTTGGACAATGCTGCAGTCGGGGATTTTGGGAAGCTGTTCAATGGTCATTTCAATACTTGATATTTACCCATTGATTCTTGAAGAATGTAACTTATGAATAAATGACTTACGGGCAATGATCCATCTTTATGATAACCCAAAAATATAGGCTAAGGTTGTATTTCTCCATTGTTTACAAACAACAAAGAATGTAAACAAAGTACGTATAGCTTCAAGATTCGGTTAACCTCTATGGGCTAGGTGGGACGCTTGCGTTCCACCTACTCAACAGCCAGTGTAATCCCGTGGCGCGATATTCAAATACCTCAAAAATGCAAAAACTTCAATTTTTCAAACATATGACTATTTTACACCATTTTAAAGACAAGACTCTTGTTAATCTAACCACACTGTCCGATTTCAAAAAGGCTTTACAACGAAAGCAAAACATTAGATTATGTCAGCAGAGTACCCAGCCAGAAATAATCAGACACCCATTTTTCAAGCTAGCATATAATGTCACATAAACCCAAACCACAGCTAAATGCAGCACTAACCTTTGATGATCTTCATCAGATGACAACCCTAGGACATTATGTTATACAATACATGCATGTTTTGTTCAATCAAGTTCATTTTTATATCAAAAACCAGCTTTTTACATTAGCATGTGACTAGCATGTGACTAGCATTCCGACCGAACACTGCCGATGAATTTACTAAATTACTCACGATAAACGTTCACAAAAAACATAAATTATTTTAAGAATTATAGATACAGAACTCCTCTATGCACTCGATATGTCTGATTTTAAAATAGCTTTTCGGTGAAAGCACATTTTGCAATATTCTAAGTAGATAGCCCGGCATCACAGGGCTAGCTATTTAGACACCCAGCAAGTTCAGCACTCACCAAAGTCAGATTTACTATAAGAAAAATGTTATTACCTTTGCTGTTCTTCGTCAGAATGCACTCCCAGGACTTCTACTTCAATAACAAATGTTGGTTTGGTCCCAAATAATCCATTGTTATATCCTAATAGCGGCGTTTTGTTTGTGCGTTCAAGACACTATCCGAAAGGGTAAATAAGGGTGACGAGCATGGCGCATTTCGTGACAAAAAAATTCTAAATATTCCATTACCGTACTTCGAAGCATGTCAACCGCTGTTTAACCTGTTAGGGCTAGGGGGCAGTATTGACACGGCTGGATAAAAAACATACCCGATTTAATCTGGTTACCACTCCTACCCAGTAACTAGAATATGCATATACTTATTACATATGGATAGAAAACACCCTAAAGTTTCTAAAACTGTTTGAATGGTGTCTGTGAGTATAACAGAACTCAAATGGCAGGTCAAAACCTGAGAGATTCCTTTACAGGAAGTGGCCTGTCTGACCATTTCTTGAACTTCTTTTCCATCTCTATCTTTTACTAAGGATCTCTGCTCTAACGTGACACTTCCTACGTCGTCCATAGGTGCTCAGAGCCCGGGAAAAACCTGAATGTCGTCATCCCAGCCCCAGGCTGAAACACATTATCGCCTTTCTCAAGTGGCCGATCAAGGGACTCTGGGCTTAGGCGCGTGACCCGACCGACCCCGCCTTTGTGATTTTTTCCTCTGTTTGCCGAAAAGGAGATTCTCGGTCGGAATATTATCGCTTTTCTACGAGAAAAATGGCGTAAAAATTGATTTTAAACAGCGGTTGACATGCTTTGAAGTACGGTAATGGAATATTTAGAATTTTTTTGTCACGAATTGCACCATGCGCTCGACCCTTCTTTACCATTTCGGATAGTGTCTGGAACGCACGAACAAAACGCCGCTATTGGGATATAACGATGGATTATTTTGGACCAAACCAACATTTGTTATTGAAGTAGCAGTCCTGGGAGTGCATTCTGACGAAGACAACAAAAGGTAATCAAACTTTTATAATAGTAAATATGATTATGGTGAGTGCTAAACTTGCCGGGTGTCTAAATAGCTAGCCCGTGATGCCTGGGCTATGTACTTAGAATATTGCAAAATGTGCTTTCACCAAAAAGCTATTTTAAAATCGGACATATCGAGTGCATAGAGGAGGTCTGTATCTATAATTCTTAAAATAATTGTTATGCTTTTTGTGAACGTTTATCGTGAGTAATTTAGTAAAATGTTAGCGAATTCCCCGGAAGTTTGCGGGGGGGATGCTAGTTCTGAACGTCACATGCTAATGTAAAAAGCTGGTTTTTGATATAAATATGAACTTGATTGAACAAAACATGCATGTATTGTATAACATAATGTCCTAGGGTTGTCATCTGATGAAGATCATCAAAGGTGAGTGCTGCATTTAGCTGTCTTCTGGGTTTTTGTGACATTATATGCTAGCTTGAAAAATGGGTGTCTGATTATTTCTGGCTTGGTACTCTGCTGACATAATGTAATGTTTTGCTTTCGTTGTAAAGCCTTTTTGAAATCGGACAGTGTGGTTAGATTAACGAGAGTCTTGTCTTTAAATAGCTGTAAAATAGTCATATGTTTGAGAAATTGAAGTAATAGGATTTTTAAGGTTTTGAAAATCGCGCCACAGGCTTCAAGTGGCTGTTACGTAGGTGGGACGAATTCGTCCCGCCTAGCCCAGAGAGGTTAAAATCAATTTTTATGCCATTTTTCTCGTAAAAAAGCGATAATATTCCGACCGGGAAATCGTTTTTTATTACAAAGAGAGTGAAAGGTAAAGCATGCTATCCCCTCATGCACGAGCCTCAGTCTAATGGCCCTCTGATAGAGCACTTGCCAAACGCGCTAATGTGTTTCAGCCTGGGAATGGAATTACATCGTTCAGCTTTTTCCCGCCTTCTGAGAGCCCATGGGAGCCGTAGGAAGTGTCACGTCATGCCAGAGATCCCCTGTATTTGTTAGAGATGATCAAGGAGGGCAAGAAATGGTCAGACAGGCCACTTCCTGTAAGGAATCTTCTCAGGGTTTTGCCTGCCAAATGAGTTCTGTTATACTCACAGACACCATTCAAACAGTTTTAGAAACTTTAGGGTGTTTTCTATCCAAAGCCAATAATTATATGCATATTCTAGTTACTGGGCAGGAGTAGTAACCAGATTAAATCGGGTACGTTTTTTATCCGGCCATGTCAATACTGCCCCCTAGCCCTAACAGGTTAAAATATGAACAAACATGTCCAGTCATTGCGCCTAGAGCGCTGTCTATGGATTTGAGAGGTGTTACATTCCCTAGCTCAGATTTTTTCCCACTCCTCTGTTTTGAATCCCACAACGTAGCTTTGCACATGGCCCTGATGTGATATTCAAGGTGAGGCAAGTCTAGTGCGCTTGAAAAATCAACATGGTCCATTTCTTTCTTGTTGATCTGTCAGGGTCAGTTGCATTAGTGTATGTTTTGGTTTATGCTGTGGTACTGAGCAGAAAATGCTTTTAAAAATGTCAGTGTGCGTTGAATGTTTTTTCTTTCTTCATTATTATACATTTTATTTATTTTTTACTTTTGGAATAAGTGTCGATTAACACGACGCTTGTCGATATCTGTAGACAGATCATCGGTCTGCTGGGTTCCAAAGAAAAATGTATCTCTTTGAAAATCAATGAAGCACAAAACAAAGTACACTTTCTTTCTCCAAAAAGCTTTGGATCCAATGACTGGTCCCAGACTCCCCTCTAACTGACCTGAACCCAAACATAATCTCGTCATGGCGGAGGTGGGCGTCATCGTCGATGGACAAGATGGCCTCCGTTTCCACAGCGTCCCAGGGCAGGAAGCGGTTGTTGAGGCTGTTCTTCTCCGTGCGCACCACCTGCAGGACAGGAGAAGTGTTAAATAGAAAATATGAGTATTTTCTTAATTAGTTAACTGTTAATACGATCGCAAGAATGTGTGCATGTCGGTAGTCAAGTTTTCAAGATAGAGGACTTTTAAGTACAGAGCAAAAACACTATGTTTTGCATGACTATCCATTTAATGTCGAATTTCATGAAAGTATAGCACAGGGTAATGGTCCAAACCACTCAGCCCCCCTTTCTCAACAGCTTTATTAGGCTAACCCATCTAACAAAAAACATGAAAGTATGGAATGATCTAATAGCATTCAATAGTTACGCGGTTTGTCAAATGTGTGGACCAATTAGGCTATTCATTCAAGATCATTAAACTATCCTCCCATATCTCCCTACACAGAGGTAATCTCTTTCCTACAGACAGTGTAATTGGGATACTTGAGTATTCCGTTTAAGTTCCAGACCTATTCTGTGGACGTCACACCTCCTATTTCCTTTATATCAGCTGGTGTAATTTGTCCGGCTGTCCTGTAGAGTTGTAAGTGAAGCAGGGAGAGCAGATGAAATCAGCATCAGCAGCTAGACCAATGTGCTTGAGCACACTCTCAGACACCCATGGCCTTCCAAGATTGCTGCGCCACAACACAAGTTACACTATTTGCATTTCAGAAAAGGGTAGACGAGCAGGGCCTTTCAGATCACTCTCTCCCATTCAATCATATTGTTCGGTCTGAGTAGTGAGCACTAAGCAGCGGGGCATGTTTAGTATTGAGCGGCGGTGGAAAGTACTCACCACGATGGGCAGGCCGATGTCTGGCCACAGCAGGTCGTCTGAAGGAGGCTTGGGGGAGTTCCACACTACTACCACCTTGTTGAGGTAGGGCAACCCGTTGAGCCTTTCCAGGGAGTTCATTAGCACCTCCTCCCTTTCGTAGGTCAGCATGACCACTGTGAACTGCTCCCGGGGCACGTTACCACCCAGCGCTGCCTGAAACTCCTTCCCCGAGCCCCCAGCACCGCCGGCAATGGGGCGGAAGCCTGTGCCCGAGCCCAGGTACTTGGCCTCCGAGGGCAGCACGGGGTCCAGCGGCGTGTGGGGGAACAGATGGAAAGGCCCCGGGGCACGGTTCCAGGTCTGGTAGGTGTTGGCTGACGTGTAGGTAAAGTTGCGGAGGAAGCGCGGCGAGGCGTAGGGTGGCTCCGTCTCCACGGGGCCCAGGTCCAGGTCACCGTTGTCGGCCAGGTTGGCGTCCGTGCCGGCCATCTTGCCTGCTTTGTGGGGGATCTCCTGGGCGGGCTCCTCGCGGATGGGTGCGGCAGGCACCTGGATGCTGGTCCGGACGCTGGCCAGGATGGTGCCCAGTACATTCTCCGAGGTGGAGAAGTAGGTCTCCCACAGGAAGCGGCCCTGTCGTCGCATGGCCAACAGGTCGTTGTCTGATAGGCTGCGCAGCAGGAAATGCAGCTCGGTGATGCGGGGCTTAGGCACCATGATGGCTGCCTCGCTCCAGCGGATCAGCTCATGGTAGGGCAGCCTGGCGTGGTCCCCAAGCACCACAGGGATGGCCCCCACCTCTAGGGCTTCAAACAGCCTCATGCTACTGCCTGCCGAGGCCACCAACTGACAGTCCCCGGGGGAGATAACCAGGGCGAAGGTGGAGGCCTTGAGGACCTCGAGCCGCTCCTCCCTCTCGCCACACAGAGCCCACTCGGTAGGCAGGCTGGGCCGTGGGGTCTTACAGGTGAACTCCACCAGTACCTGGTCCAGGTGGCTGTCCTGCACCGCCTTGAGCGTGCCGATGATGCGGTCGTCGTAGTCGGCTGGCGCATCTCCCTCCATCTCCTCCTCAAAGGACTGGTGCGGTCCCTCCTGCAGGCTACTTCGCAGCGACTCCACCTTCTCGCCCTGGAAGGTGAACAGGTACTTCCTCTTGACGGGCACCTGGGGTGGCACCTCCAGGAAGTTGGGCTCAGAGAGGGCGTGGACCAGCGGGGACACCACCAAGTCAAAGCCCTCGCGGTACTGCTGCTCCAGGAAGGTGGACTGGGCCACTGCTGCTCGGCCCGTGCTCACATTGTACAGGAAGTTCTGCGTCATGGACTTCCTGGAAAGATGGACCAGGAGGTGGTTGTGTCCATCGGACCTCCAGTAGGGCAGAGCCTTCAGCTGCTTCTCCAGCTCCAAGGGAGCCGGGAGGGGGGAGGAGGGAGTCTCCTGCAGCTCCCCAACCAGCACCACATACAGACAGGCGATGCTGGGGTTGTTCGTCACGTAGATACTGCTCTTTACCGAGGTGGCGAAGGCCTGCTTGACCAATGGGTCCAGGGACTCGCCCCAGGGGTAGGAGGCCGTGTCATACACGTACACAGGGAAGCCAGAGGTCAACGGGCAGCGGGCGTAGTCGAAGCAGGAGCGCAGGCGGCAGGCACGGGCAGACTTGGGCGGGGGCAGGCCCGGGTCGTCCTTGTCAGGTAATAACCTCACGGGAAGCGAGAGCTTGGGCTGGTTCTGGGCCATCAGCTCTTTGTATGAGTGCTCCGTCTGGCTGATGACATTCTTCAGCTGCAGCAGGTCCTGCTTGGCACTGTCGATGCTCCGCTTGCACGCCTCAATGCGCAGGTTGAGCCGGGAGATCTCCCCGTTCAGCTCCTGCCGCTTTGCCTCCAGCTGTAGCAGCTCCTCACTGACTGACTCACGGATGCGGCACAGGTCTTGCACGTGCTTGGCCTCACATAGTTCGCCGCCGGGCCGCGGGCCAAAGATGCGCTTGTCGGGGCCGCCCGCCTCGTCGATGGTGGTGAGGTAGTAGTGGGCGATGAGTGGGAAGAAAACCAGGATGAAGAAGAGCATGAAGCTGAGCCAGGTGAGGCGCACGCGCCGCAGCAGCCACGGCTGGCCACCGGGCCCCACCCCGCCACCGTTACGCTGCATCATGGGTTAGGGTCACTGGGCTTAGCTCAGCGCCGCGCCGGAGTCTCTACTAGTCTACAGGGATCAGCAGCCATGGTGCAACCTCGTCAACATGGTGAAACAGTGTGTCTGAAAACCATCAGAATTGTTAAATCAACTTGTTTTGTCCTCATAAAATGTAATCTGAGTGGATCTACTTGATCGTGGTTTTCCTTTTGGTATCAGATGTAGGGGGACTTCACCTTTGTCTTGCTGGTGTGCCATAGTTCAAACAAGTCCTTGCCATCGTTCCTCTTGTATGGTGTAGTTGTATTTCTGACCTACGTGAGTAAACTGTCGGGTGGAGAGGAGCCCCGTTTGGGAAACGCTGGGGAGGGAGAGCATGGCTGGTCACAGTCCTGCAGAGTGGCATCATGGGTCAGCTGCTACTGCCCTGGTTGTGCCCATTTTCTAGGTCCCGGTTGGGTCTTGTCAAAGAATGAAAGGCCTCCAAATTCTCCTCCAACGTTGAATAACAAGACCTGAAACTGATAGAGAGAAACTATGTTAAAATGATAATATGTAAGGTCACTTAGTTGGCATTCTAGTATATCAGATTAAAAAGAAAAAAAAATCCAGAAAAGTCCAGCCTTCACGTCATTGCCCAAATAAGTACCATACCAGAATTCTGATGATATCACTAGGATAAATAACATTCTTAACAATTAAATTGTGTGCGTGACGTGACATATGTTTTAAGTTAACACAAAAATGCATAATTTGAACATGCATTTGAACATAAATACAAACTAGCCAATGTGAAACTGTATTTCCCCAAATAATGCTTCTTTGATGGTTTAAACATGGTTGTGTTAACATGACGATGAGTGTAGTTTTTCCATCTCTCTCCACAAGCTTGAAACAGAGAGCAGTAACCTGACTGATAAGCAGCACTGTGCATACTGTATCAAAACTGCTGACACAAGGTAAGGTTCATAGTAACAGCATCTCATCCCTCTAGGCAACATCCTTATTAGGAACTAACGGTTTTCTCCTCCTTGCTGGCTTTCCCAGGCTAAATCACAAAGGAGACAGGTCTTCCTGTTGAACAGCTCATTTCTAAGAAGAGAGACTGCAGAATCACAATACCAACTAGGCTACTCTGTGTTGGAGGAAACAGTAACAACAAAGTTTTGGGTTTGCAATCAGCAGACCATTAGCAGATAAATCAAAGTGCTGATAGGAAAGACATACTGATTAAAATGGTACGGGCAGCCAGGGACAGGAGGAGACCAAAAAGGACATTTTGGACATTTGTTCTCAGACAAGAGTCCTAATGCATCAGATAAGAATGAAAAAAGACTATTCCCCAGCAGACCAAAGACAAAAAAGGCATGGAATACAAACTAATCAATGCTGGTTCACACCAGTCTTGGGGAAGGCGACAGAACACAAACAGGACTAGACTATCTAAAGGCCAGAGAGTACAGTATCCTCACTGCTCCATATTGGTAGATAAGGCTTGTTTGGCTGAAGGCCTATAAACTAGGCCTACACACTAAACCCAAAACATTATGTTCCCTGATAAGACTAACATTACAGAATGGAGTTCAGAATGAGATTTCACACGGACATATAATATCACAAAATACAAAGTGTGAACAAGTACGTGTTTACCTTGGCAACAGACAAGGTTCAGTTGCAGATGAGCCATAAACTCACAGTCCTGACAACTAGGCTGCACCATTCATTGGGCTACTGTGAGACCTAATCTGCAGAAGGGCCACTTTCACTGCTGTCCGATTATAACATGTTTGCCTGCTTGCTCGATTATAACACAGATTACTAAAAGCTTTGTGGCGATTTGGAGACTCAAGCATCCAGCATATGCATTTTTCTCCCCTAATGGAGCATCTTGCAATATGGCCACACAGGTCTGCTCTTATTTTCCACACTGTACTCTAGCTATCTGGGGCTAGCCTTGCTGCTATCAGGGGCTAGCCTTCTTAACACAGTGTGTGCCATTACAGCAGCAGTGGTCATCAGCACAGCTCCCAGCAGGTCAGCTCCAAAATGCTACTGTGTCACATGACGTCATCTCTGCCTGCTGGCCCTTGCACCTCCGAGGTGCCACTGGAAGACAGAGGTGCTGGCACTCGAACCCTCTAGGGGCCACTGGGAGACCGGAGAGAGTGCCTATCAGGAGCCTCCGATTAATTTCTGCGGGGCTGGGATGCAGATCGACAGTGTAATGGGAGGCAGATGCCGCAGCCTCTCGGGGTGCGCCACATCTAATCTGGGGCCATAAACACACAGATTAGAGCCCCAGCTCGTGTTAGGCCTTGGGTGAAACACAGTCTCATCTACAACGGCAGGACTTCGGTAATCCTCAGAGTACATAGTCTTTACTCTATACCACAGAGTTGAATCTGTAGAGCATGGATGTGGAACACACAAACACACACATCCACACCAGTGTTTCCTCTGGAAGGTTTTGTAGCAGTGGGGGGGAAAGGTCACGGAGTAGATAGACTTCTACAGTCCAGTGGGACTGAGAAGCTCAGTTCTGGTGACCTTTTAAAAGGACATTCTAACAAAAATAGGTTTAAATAAATGATGCTGACACCATCTAAAAAAGAAATCCACATTGAGAAATGAGCCCAATAACATATTGGTAAACTTTGCATGGCCCATATTATTAGGCATGTTATTAGCAATAAGAATTGCAGTGTTTTCCACAAGTGAATAGAAAACATAGCCAGCCAGGCGTCCCCGGGTCGGAGCTCTATTTTGGTGGCCTCTGGTACATTCTAACGCCTAGATTCCATCTGAAATACACAGCAAAATTATTGCATACTTGAATACGAGTTTACCTCTCAGATTGGAAATATTTGTTGTGGTATTGTGTAGGAAAGCCATGACTTTACAATTTTAATGACAGAAAATGTATGAATTCAGTATATTGTAAGTTGTTTTGGATATTGTCTAGGTCTAGGCCTACAGGGCCTTCAGAAAGTATTCATACTCCTTCACTTATTCCACATTTTTTGTGTTACAGCCTGAATTCAAAATGGACTAAATAGATGATGTTTTCCCCCTCACCCATCTACACACAAAACTCCATAATGACAAAGTGAAAACACATTTCGAAATTTTGGGAAATGTATAAAAAAAATACAATTGCAGAAATCTAATTTACATAAGTATTCATACCCGAGTCAATCCTTTGTAGAAGCACCTCTGGCAGCGATTACAGCTGTGAGTCTTTCTGGGTAAGTCTCTAAGAGCTTTCCACTCGTGGATTGTACAATATTTGCCCATTATTCTTAAAAATAATAATCTAAAAGCACCGTCAAGTTGATCATTACTAGACAGTGTTGCCCTAGAATTTCAAGTCGATTTAGGTCAAAACTGTAACTAGGCCACTCGGGAACATTCAATGTTGTCTTGGTATGCAACTCCAGTGTAGATTTGGCCTTGTGTTTTAGTTTATTGTTCTGCTGAAAGGTAAATTCGCCTCCCGGTGTCTGTTCCAAAGCAGACTACCAGGTTTTCCTCTAGGATGTTGCCTGTGCTTATTGCTGTATTCCATTTATTCTTATCCCCCCAAAAACTCCTTAGTCCTTGCCGATGACAAGCATACCTGTTACATGATGCAGCCAAAATGCTTGAAAATACTCAGTGATGTGTTGGACTTTGCCTCAAACGTAACGCTTTGTATTCAGGACAAAAAAATGCATTTCTTTGCCACATTAGTCATTTAAAAATCATGTTAAACACTATTATTGCACGCAGTGAGTCCATGCAACTTATGAGACTTTTTAAGCACATATTTACACCTGAACTTATTTAGGCGTGCCATAACAAAAGGGGATGAATACTTACATAAATCTGAAATGTCTTGAGTCAATGAGGGGCTATGCGTTCTATGGAAAATAATGAACGACGTGGAAGGTGTGTTCCACAACACGCTAGCGGAGAGGACCTGACCTTCCACGGAGTTTCATTATTTTCCAGACAAAGCATAGAGCCCCGAGTTGATTATCCCTTTTATACCATGGCTATAATTTAACACATTTGCTGCTAGAAATGTGTCCATTTGACGATATAATTGCGTTAAACATCCACTGAAGTAGCTTGCAATTTTACTAGATAGCTACAGTAGACGCCTTTGTAACCAAACCGACTTGCTGGTTTAGCTAACCAAATCATCAGTCCTAGCTTGCTTTCATGAAAATCAAATTCAGCAATGCCAACGATGTTTTCAATTATACTTTTGCATTCAAAAGCAGCTCAAAATATAGAACATGAAAAAATTAACTATAGCCATTGAATTCTACCGTGCTGATATACTGTGCATTATAATCAGAAATGAGTATTCAACAATGACATGGTATAACAATTTAATAGATTTTAAGTCAGGCTGTAACAAAATGAGAGAAAAGTAAAGGGGTGTGATTAACTGTACATGATCAGGACTAAGAGAACAACTAAGCCAACAAACCTGTTAACAATTAACCTTCTCTTGAGATGAAAGTCTTATTTACAGTTGAACTGCAAGATATGAATTTCCACAATGTATGTTTTTCAAATTATGTATTTTATTAAAACAGAACAATGTAAGGTTTCGTTTTTTCAGGTTTCCACGTTTCCCCGTTTTCACTCTGAAAATCAAAAGCCCACAGCAATGCTTAAACCGCATCAGGAGACCACTTTTGAGTTCTGGGAAAAATCTGGAGGAATTTTAGGTGTAGTTACTCTTTATTTCAAGTGCTCACCAAGCTGTGTTTTTGTAGTGCACGTGTGATGGTAAAGGTTGCAAAACAAATACCCACTGGATTGATTAAAATAATTAGGATATCATTCTGCCAGGGAAGCATAACTTGTTAACTTGTAGTTAACATTTAATTGAGAAGGTTTTTGGGAAAGCCTTTTCATCTACCAGAAGAGTGTTTTTATTAGCATCCTCCCTAATGGCCACACAAAGCGTTAGACGCCCGCACTGCGCGCACACACACACGGGCATTCACTTTGCCTCTTCAGAAAGTTTCATTTTTGACAGGTTTTGGCGAGAGTGAAACCGCTGGCTTCACCTCTTTCTCGCTGCTGCGTTTCTCTGTCACCGTTCGCTTGGTGACTGACCGGCGCCTATCCTATCAATAGATCACTAGAAGATGCATATCGTTCATTCTAGCTGGAGAGGGCTCGGCGGACTAGCGAACTGAAACTTTTAAATGGAAAGTAGCCTGGTTAATATGAAGTGGAAAATGTAACCGGCTCATTAGCCAACACCCGGTGCTAATGGAAAACACTAGCATTATCACCTTTAGCACCAACTGAAGCAGCATAAAGAAGAAACAAATGCTTGGTTAAAAACAACCCAATTTGGGTACTTTGGTAACCCAGCACTGGGTAAATATTGGACTGAACACACAATGGGTTATTTTGACCCAGTTGAGTTTAGAGGTCAACCGATTAATCGGAATGGCCGATTAATTAGGGCCGATTTCAGCTTTTCATAAGAATCGGAAATCGGTATTTTTGGACACCGATTTGGCCGATTATTGTTATTTATCTTTTTACATCTTTATTTAACTAGGCAAGTCAGTTAAGAACACATTCTTATTTTCAATGACGGCCTAGGAACGGTGGGTTAACTGCCTTGTTCAGGGGCAGAACGACAGATTTTTACCTTGTCAGCTCGGGGATTCAATCTTGCAACCTTACGGTTAACTAGTCCAATGCTCTAACCACCTGCTTTACATTGCACTCCACGAGGAGCATGCCTGTTACGCGAATGCAGTAAGAAGCCAAGGTAAGTTGCTAGCTAGCATTAAACTTATCTTATAAAAAACAAATCAATCAATCATAATCACTAGTTAACTACACATGGTTGATATTAGTAGTTTATCTAGCCTGTCCTGCATGGCATATAATTGCTTAGGTACACGTTGCTCCAAAGTGTACCTAACCATAAACATCAATGCCTTTCTTAAAATCAATACACAAGTATAAGTTTAAACCTGCATATTTAGTTAATATTGCCTGCTAACATGAATTTATTTTAACTAGGGAAAATGTGTCACTTCTCTTGCAACAGAGTCAGGGTATATGCAGCAGTTTGGGCCGCCTGGCTCGTTGCGAACTGTGTGAAGACTATTTCTTCCTAACAAAGACAGCCAACTTCGCCAAACGGGGGATGATTTAACAAAAGCGCATTTGCGAAAAAAGCACAATCGTTGCACGAATGTACCTAACCATAAACATCAATGCCTTTCTTAAAATCAATACAGAGAAGTATATATTTTTAAACCTGCATATTTAGCTAAAAGAAATCCAGGTTAGCAGGCAATATTAACCAGGTGAAATTGTGTCACTTCTCTTGCGTTCATTGCACGCAGAGTCAGGGTATATGCAACAGTTTGGGCCACCTGGCTCGTTGCGAACTAATTTGCCAGAATTTTACGTAATTATGACATAACATTGAAGGTTGTGCAATGTAACAGGAATATTTAGACTTATGGATGCCACCCGTTAAATAAAATAAGGAACGGTTCCGTATTTCACTGAAAGAATAAACGTGATAGGTCATTAATATGGTCGAATCCGGAAACTAAGGCTCGTATTTCTGTGTGTTATGTTATAATTAAGTCTATGATTTGATAGAGCAGTCTGACTGAGCGATGGTAGGCACCAGCAGGCTCGTAAGCAGTCATTCAAACAGCACTTTCGTGCCTTTTGCCAGCAGCTCTTCGCAATGCTTCAAGCATTGAGCTGTTTATGACTTCAAGCCTATCAACTCCCGAGATTAGGCTGGTGTAACCGATGTGAAATGGCTAGCTAGTTTGCGGGGTGCGCGCTAATAGCGTTTCAAACGTCACTTGCTCTGCATGGGTAACGCTGCTTCGAGGGTGGCTGTTGTCGATGTGTTCCTGGTTCGAGCCCAGGTAGGAGCGAGGAGAGGGATGGAAGCTATACTGTTACACTGGCAATACTAAAGTGCCTATAAGAACATCCAATAGTCAAAGGTATATGAAATACAAATCGTATAGAGAGAAATAGTCCTATAATAACTACAACCTAAAACTTCTTACCTGGGAATATTGAAGACTCATGTTAAAAGGAACCACCAGCTTTTATATGTTCTCATGTTCTGAGCAAGGAACTTAAACATTAGCTTTCTTACATGGCACATATTGCACTTTTACTTTCTTCTCCAACACTTTGTTTTTGCATTATTTAAACCAAATTGAACATTTTTCATTATTTATTTGAGGCTAAATTGATTTTATTGATGTATTATATTAAGTTAAAATAAGTGTTCATTCAGTATTGTTGTAATTGTCATTATTACAAATAAAAATACAAAAAAACAAAAAACAAATCGGCCGATTAATCGGTATCAGCCTTTCCCCGGCCCTCCAATAATCGGTATCGGCGCTGAAAAATCATAATCGGTCGACCTCTAGTTGAGTTACATGAATAACCCAACATGTTGGGTTATTGGGATTACCCAAACATGGGTTAATTTAACCAACAGTTTCTTACTTTCATGCTGGATTTTATCCCAACAATGAGATTTGCATATGCTTTTAGGGAACTCATAGGTCTGTATGCCTCATTGAAGCTACACAAATTTGAATGTTCAACCTTAAACTATACAAAAGAACAGGAATACATTTTACACAGGTGGAAAGCCAACACGTCCAGTCTTCTGATCTGACCTGCTGGGTCATATCGTAATAACTCAGCACCAAAACACATGAACAACCCACCCTGGCTCTTTTCAAAGAAAACCCATCACCTGCAACCCAGCAGTTGAGTCAACCAAACAACCCAGCATGTTTTAGTGTAGTGGCAATAAATAAAGAGACTGAAACATGGGGTTGCCTATCTGCATTTACTCAATTGAGCTCATCATTAGTTAGATCCAAAATGTGATATTTTAACTAGTTAACATCCATTTAATTAAATTGAAGTCCCAAAAAACCTGCACAAACACAGTTAATATAATCTAGGCCTATCTGTTCGGGTAACGTGATTAGTTACCACAGTTATTCATTGGATGGTTCTCCCATCGATCGGGTTCCCGCCCATAAATATCTGGGCATTTGGATTGACAATGTTAAAAAAAAGTACGGACGAGCTAGTTAAAAAGCAAAGATTTAAATAGATCTTGCCTCACTGTAAATAGCAGGAAGCAGATTGTACAGTCAACTTTCCTGCCAGTTCTTGACTATGGTGACACCATTTACCAGATTGCATGAGCCACTACTCTTAAACATTTGGATGCCGTCTACCATAGCGCCCTTCGCTTTATCACAGGTGACAGTTTTAATACTCACCACTCCATCCTGTATCAAAAAGGTTGTCTGGTCCTCATTTAACTACTGTAGGCAACTTAATTATTCCCTTTTTGTTTACAAAGCTCTACTACAAAAGCTTCCGACTAACCCAACTCCGCTGTTAGAATATAAAAACATGATACCAAACCCTTTCACAAAGACGGTTAACTCTTGAGGTTCCTCGGGTCTCCACCGAACTAGGTAAATCCACTTTTAGTTTTAAAGCATCTCATTGCTGGAACCATCAACAAAATACAGTGTACAAAACATTATGAACACCTGCTCTTTCCATGACAGACTGACCAGGTGAAAGATATGATCCATTATTGATGTCAATTGTTAAATCCATTTCAATCAATGTAGATGAAGTGGAGGAGACAGGTTAAAGAAGGATTTTTAAGCATTGAGAGAACTTAAACGCATGTATTACATGTATTGGGGTCCAGAACTGTAGATTAATTTAAAATACAATAGAAGAATCTTAAAATTAATTCTAAAACTCACAGGCAGCCAGTGCAGAGACCTTAAAACCAGTGTAATATGTGCTCTCCATCTGGTCTTGGTCAGTACACATGCTGCAGCATTCTGTATGTTTTGCAGTTGACCAATGGCTTTCATGGGTAGACCAGACAAGAGAGCATTACAGTTGTCAAGCCTGCTTGTAATAAAAGCATGGACGAGTATTTCTCCATCAGCCCGAGAAAGAAACGGTCACACCTTGGCAATGTACCTCAGGTAGTAAAAAGCTATTTTGGTCACATTTCTAATGTGTGATACAAAACTGAGTTCAGCATCTAAAATAACACCTAGGCTTTTTACCTGGTGTTTTATCTTTATTGCCCGTGAACTAAAATGTGCAGCCAGATTCTCAGCTCTGTGCTTTTGACTCCAACAATAAGTACCTCGGTCTTGTCTTGATTTAGCTGGACGAATGTGTGAGCCATTCAAGTATTTAAATTACTAATACAGTCTAATAATTCATCTGTGGCGCTAAAATCCTCTGGTGACACAGAAATGTGAAGTTGCGTATCGCCTGCGTAGCAGTGGAAATCAATGCTGTGCTTTCTGATGACGCTGCCTAGAGGTAACATGTACAGTTGAAGTAAGAAATTTACATAAACTTAGGTTGGAGTCATTAAAACTCGTTTTTCAACCACTCCACACATTTTTTGTTAAGCTGTTAGGGCTAGGGGGCAGTATTGACACGGTTACCACTCCTACCCAGTAACTAGAATATGCATATACTTATTACATATGGATAGAAAACACCCTAAAGTTTCTAAAACTGTTTGAATGGTGTCTGTGAGTATAACAGAACTCAAATGGCAGGTCAAAACCTGAGAGATTCCTTTACAGAAAGTGGCCTGTCTGACCATTTCTTGAACTTCTTTTCCATCTCTATCTTTTACTAAGGATCTCTGCTCTAACGTGACACTTCCCACGTCGTCCATAGGCGCTCAGAGCCCGGGAAAAAACAGAATGTCGTCATTCCAGCCCCAGGCTGAAACACATTATCGCCTTTCTCAAATGGCCGATCAAGGGACTCTGGCCTTATGCGCGTGACCCGACCGCCCCCGCCTTTGTGATTTTTTCCTCTGTTTGCCGAAAAGGAGATTCCCTGTCGGAATATTATCGCTTTTCTACGAGAAAAATGGCGTAAAAATTGATTTTAAACAGCGGTTGACATGCTTCGAAGTACGGTAATGGAATATTTAGAATTTTATTGTCACGAATTGCGCCATGCGCGCGACACTTCTTTACCATTTCGGATAGTGTCTGGAACGCACGAACAAAACGCCGCTATTCGGATATAACGATGGATTATTTTGGACCAAACCAACATTTGTTATTGAAGTAGACGTCCTGGGAGTGCATTCTGACGAAGACAACAAAAGGTAATCAAACTTTTATAATAGTAAATATGACTATGGTGAGTGCTAAACTTGCCGGGTGTCTAAATAGCGAGCCCGTGATGCCTGGGCTATGTACTTAGAATATTGCAAAATGTGCTTTCACCAAAAAGCTATTTTAAAATCGGACATATCGAGTGCATAGAGGTCTGTATCTATAATTCTTAAAATAATTATGCTTTTTGTGAACGTTTATCGTGAGTAATTTAGTAAAATGTTAGCGAATTCCCCGGAAGTTTGCGGGGGGTATGCTAGTTCTGAACGTCACATGCTAATGTAAAAAGCTGGTTTTTGATATAAATATGAACTTGATTGAACAAAACATGCATGTATTGTATAACATAATGTCCTAGGGTTGTCATCTGATGAAGATCATCAAAGGTGAGTGCTGCATTTAGCTGTCTTCTGGGTTTTGGTGACATTATATGCTGGCTTGAAAAATGGGTGTCTGATTATTTCTGGCTTGGTACTCTGCTGACATAATCTAATGTTTTGCTTTCGTTGTAAAGCCTTTTTGAAATCGGACAGTGTGGTTAGATTAACGAGAGTCTTGTCTTTAAATAGCTGTAAAATAGTCATATGTTTGAGAAATTGAAGTAATAGGATTTTTAAGATTTTGAAAAATCGCGCCACAGGCTGCAAGTGGCTGTTACGTAGGTGGGACGAATTCCCACCTAGCCCATAGAGGTTAACCTGTTGGGGCTAGGGGGCAGTATTTTCACGGCTGGATAAAAAAACGTACCCGATTTAATCTGGTTACTAATCCTACCCAGTAACTAGAATATGCATATACTTATTATATATGGATAGAAAACACCCTAAAGTTTCTAAAACTGTTTGAATGGTGTCTGTATAACAGAACTCATTTGGCAGGCAAAACCCTGAGACATTTTCTGACAGGAAGTGGATACCTGATGTTTTGAATTACCTTTAAGCCTATGCCATTGAAACACACAGGGGCTGATTAATGTTTTGGCACTTCCTATTGCTTCCACTAGATGTCACCAGCCTTTACAAAGTGTTTTGAGCCTTCTACTATGAGATCTGACCGAACAAGAGCCTTGGAACGGTGATGGCCGATTAGACTCTGGCGCGCGAGGTCATGTTGGGTACCCTCGTTCCAATACGTTTTAAAAGAGAATGCATTCGTCCACCTTGAATATTATTCATGTTCTGGTTAAAAAAGGCACTAATGATTTATGCTATACAACGTTTGACATGTTTGAACGAACGTAAATATATTTTTTCCCCTCGTTCATGAAGTGAAGTCCGGCGGGCTTAGATCATGTGCTAACAACACGGAGCTTTTTGGACATAAATGATGAGCTTTTTTGAACAAAACTACATTCTTTATGGACCTGGGATTCCTGGAAGTGACATCTGATGAAGAGAATCAAAGGTAATGGATTATTTACATAGTATTTTCGATTTTAGATCTCCCCAACATGACGTCTAGTCTGTATCGCAAAGCGTATTTTTCTGGGCGCAGTGCTTAGATTATTGCAAAGTGTGATTTCCCAGTAAGGTTATTTTTAAATCTGGCAAGTCGATTGCGTTCAAGAGATGTAAATCTATAATTCTTTAAATGACAATATAATATTTTACCAATGTTTTCTAATTTTAATTATTTAATTTGTGGTGCTGACTTGACTGCCGGTTATTGAAGGGAAACGATTTCCTGAACATCAACGCCATAGTAAAACGCTGTTTTTGGATATAAATATGAACTTGATAGAACAAAAAATGCATGCATTGTCTAACATAATGTCCTAGGAGTGTCATCTGATGGAGATTGTCAAAGGTTAGTGCATAATTTTAGCTGGTTTTATGGTTTTGGTGACGCCTGTCTTTGAATTGACAAAACATTACACACAGCTATTGTCAATGTACTCTCCTAACATAATCTAACTTTATGCTTTCGCCGTAAAACCTTTTTGAAATCGGACAACGTGGTTATATTAAGGAGATGTTTATCTTTCAAAGGGTGTAAGATAGTTGTATGTTTGAAAAATTTGAATTTTGACATTTATTTGGTTTCAAATTTGCCGCTCTTGAAATGCACCTGCTGTTGATAGGGTGCACCACGGGTGGCACGCTAGCGTCCCACATAGCCCCAAGAGGTTAACAAACTATAGTTTTGGCAAGTTGGTTAGGACATCTACTATGTGCATGACACATCATTTTTCAATTGTTTACAGACAGATTATTTCACATATAATTCACTGTATCACAATTCCAGTGGGTCAGAAGTTTACATACACTAAGTTGACTGTGCCTTTAAAGAGCTTGGAAAATTCCAGAAAATGATGTCATGGCTTTAGAAGCTTCTGATAGGCTAATTTACATAATTTGAGTCAATTGGAGGTGTACCTGTGGATGTATTTCAAGTCCTACCTTCAAACTCAGTGCCTCTTTGCTTGACATCATGGGAAAATGAAAAGAAATCAGCCAAGACCTAAGAAAAAAAATTGTAGACCTACACAAGTCTGGTTCATCCTTGGGGGCAATTTCCAAACGTCTGAAGGGACCACGTTCATCTGTACAAACAATAGTACGCAAGTATAAACACCATGGGACCACGCAGCCATCATACCGCTCAGGAAGGAGACGCGTTCTGTCTCCTAGAGATGAACGTACTTTGGTGGGAAAAGTGGAAATCAATCCCAGAACAACAGCAAAAAGACCTAGTGAAGATGCTGGAGGAAACAGGTACAAAAGTATCTATATCCACAGTAAAACAAGTCCTATATCGACATAACCTGAAATGCCGCTCAGCAAGGAAGAAGCCACTGCTCCAAAACCGCCATAAAATAGCAAGACTACGGTTTGCAGCTGCACATGGGGACAAAGATCATACTTTTTGGAGAAATGTCCTCTGGTCTGATGAAACAAAAATATAACTGTTTGGCCATAATGACCATCATTATGTTTGGAGGAAAAAGCTGAGGCTTGCAAGCCGAAGAACACCATCTCAACTGTGAAGCACGGGGGTGGCAGCATCATGTTGTGGGGGTGCTTTGCTGCAGGAGGGACTGGAGCATTTCACAAAATAGATGGTATCATGAGGAATGAAAAGTATGTGGATATATTGAAGCAACATCTCAAGACATCAGTCAGGAAGTTAAAGCTTGGTTGCAAATGGGTCTTCCAAATGGACAATGACCCCAAGCATACTTCCAAAGTTGTGGCAAAATGGCTTAAGGACAACAAAGTCAAGGTATTGGAGAGGCCATCACAAAGCCCTGACCTCAACCTATTGAAAATTTGTGGGCAGAACTGCAAAAGCGTGTGCGAGCAAGGAGGCCTACAAACCTGACTCAGTTACACCAGCTCTGTCAGGAGGAATGGGCCAAAATTCATCCAACTTATTATGGGAAGCTTGTGGAAGGCTACCTGAAACGTTTAACCCAAGTTAAACAATTTAAAAGGCAATTCTACCAAATACTAATTGAGTGTATGTAAACTTCTGACCCACTGGGAATGTGATTAAATAAATAAAAGCTGAAATAAACCATTCTCTCTAGTATTATTCTGACATTTCACATTCTTAAAATAAAGTGGTGATCCTAATTGACCTAAGACAGAGAATTTTTACTAGGATTAAATGTCAGGAATTGTGAAAAACTGAGTTAAAATGTATTTGGCTAAGGTGTATGTAAACTTCCGACTTCAACTGTACATTAGTGTGTCTAGTTTGAGAAACAGACGCCTCACAAGTCTTCAACTGGCAGCTTCATTAAATAGTACCTGCAAAACACTAATCTCAAGTGGTGACTAATCTCAAGTTGTGTGATGGTCTGGGTGTGCTTTAGTGGTGGGAGATGTGTAAAGGGTAAAAGGGATCTTGAAGAAGGAAGGCTATCACTTCATTTTGCATCGCCATGCCATACCCTGTGGACGGTGCTTAATTGGAGCCAATTTCCTCCAATTTCACAACAGGACAATGACCCAAAGCACGGCTCCAAACTATGCAGAACTATTTAGGGAAGAAGCAGTCAGCTGGTAGTCTGTCTATAATGGAGTGGCCAGCACAGTCACCGGATGTCAACCCTATTGAGCTGTTGTGGGAGCAGCTTAAACCGTATGGTATGTAATAAGTGCCTATCGAGCCAATCCAACTTGTGGGAGGTGCTTCAGGAAGCATGGGGTGAAATCTCTTCCAATTACCTCAACAAATTGACAACTAGAATGCCAAAGGTATGCAAGGCTGTAATTGCTGCAAATGGAGGATTCTTTGACAAAAGCAAAGTTTTAAGGACACAATTATTATTTCAATTAAAAATCATTATTTATAACCTTGTCAATGTCTTGACTATATTTCCTATTCATTTTGCAACTCATTTCATGTATGTTTTCATGGAAAACAAGGACATTTCTAAGTGACCCCAAACTTTTGAACGGTAGTGTATACAATACCAGTGAAAAGTTTGGACACACCTTCTCATTCAAGGGTTTTTAATTTTTACTATTTTCTACATTGTAGAATAATAGTTAAGACATCAAAACTATGAAATTACACATATGGAATCACGTAGTAACCAAAAAAGTGTTAAACAAATAAAAATATATTTGATATATTTGAGATTCTTCAAAGTAGCCACCCTTTGCCTTGATGACAGCTTTGCACACTTGGCATTCTCTCAACCAGCTTTATGGGGAATTCACCTGGAATGCATTTCAATTAACAGGTGTGCCTTGTTAAGTTAATTTGTGGAATTTATTTCCTTCTTAATGCGTTTGATCCAATCAGTTGTGTTGTGACAAGGTAGGGTTGGTAAACAGAAGATGCCCTATTAGGTAAAAGACCAAGTCCATATTATGGCAAGAACAGCTCAAATAAGCAAAGAGAAACGACAGTCAATCATTACTTTAAGACATGAAGGTCAGTCAATTCGGAAAATAGGGCCGGGCAATGAAGTTATAGCTACTGTAAACCTTTACAGACATAGAACACCGCTACATGTTGATCGTGGCAATTGATAACTTTTCAGACTAAAAAAGGCAGCATGTACCTTTTCCAACAGTAGAATTCTGCTCCGGCATAAAATATTCGGTATTTTTTTCCCCTGACAACAATAAACGTTGCTGATTGATGTGCTGCAGTGTTGTTTTTTATGCTGTTTTTTTATGCTGTGTTAGGTAGATGTGTTTATTTATACTAAATGTCTTGGTAAGTCACGGTATTTAACTAACTTTAAAGTACTTTTTTAGGAAAGAGTGGTCTGCGCGCAGGCAGCAGGCTGCATGCGTCAGCTCACGATTATTTGATTGACAGTTCTGGTTGCCTAGTGATGGATTTTAGTCCCGGTTCAGACGAGGCATTCTTTTACAGGTAAGTAAAATGTCTGTTCATATCACCAGCGAAGGTTTCATGTCGGCATAAAAAAACGTAGTGTAGCCTACCCTAACAGACATTCCATAGCCAAGGCACTTTTAAGGAGCCACATTCCATTGTCTGAAAAGCGTAAATCGATCCAGGCTACCGGAAGCCTACTGCAATTTCATATGAGGCAAAAATGAAGAGCAGGCTAACCCGTGCCTGCAAGACTGGCCCGAAGACATCAGTGCCACGAATAGGCTAGGGTTTCCTTAACTCAGTCCTCGGGACCCCAAGGTTTGCACATTTTGGTTTTTGCCCAAGCACTACAACACAGCTGATTCAAAAAATATGCTAATCATCAAGCTTTGATCATTTGAACCAGCTGTGGCGTTAGGGCAAAAAACTAAAAGGTGCACCCCTTGGGGTCCCGAGAACCAAGTTCGGGAAATGCTGCTAGATAGTCTACACGCAACAGACCGGAGACTGTGGAAGAAGGCAGAAGGGTACTCATACATTTTGGTAATCTGAATGTCGCAATGTCTTGTCTTGCATATTCACCAAGTAGCCTAAAGTTTGCCTCTTCCTCTCTGGTTTTACTTGAATTACACAACTTCCCAGGCCTTTAGAGCCTATCGGCTATAACATGGTAAATCATATTTTTTGGTGATAACTGAACTGTGATTTTAATTAAGTGGAGAAAAAAATAATCTGTTAGGGATTTTTCTTAACGTTAAGGATCTCAACTTTGTTTAAACGTTTTAATGTTTAAACCTTCACACCCCTAGTCTCAATGCTAACTCCCCGCTTAAATAAAGGTTAAAAGATACACTATATATACAAAAAGTGAACACCCCTTCAAATTAGTGCATTTGGCTATTTCAGCCACACCCGTTGCGGACAGGTGTATAAAATTGAGCACACAGCAATGCAAGCTCCATAGACAAATATTGGCAGTAGAATTACCTTACTGAAGAGCTCATACTTTTAACGTGTCACCGTCATGGGATGCCACCTTTCCAACAAGTTAGTTAAATTTCTGCCCTGGGCAACTGTAAGTGCTGTTATTGTGAAGTGGAAACGTATTGGAGCAACAATGGCTCAGCCGCAAAGTGGTAGGCCACACAAGCTCACAGAACGGGATCGGTCTGTCCTTGGTTGCAACACTCACTACCAAGTTCCAAACTGCAACTGGAAGTAACATCAACACATGAACTGTTCATCGGGAGCCTCATGAAATGGGTTTCCATGGCTGAGCAGCCGCACACAAATGTAAGATCCCCATGCGCAATGACAAGCGTTGGCTGGAGTGGTGTAAAACTCGCCACCATGGGACTCTGGAGCAGTGGAAACGCGTTCTCTGGAATGATGATTCATGCTTCCCCATCTGGCAGTCAGGCGGACGAATCTGGGTTTGGCAGTTGCCAGGAGAATGCTACCTGCCCCAATGTATAGTGCTAACTGGCAAGTTTGATGGAGGAATAATGGTCTGGGGCTGTTTTTCATGGTTCGGGCTAAGCCCCTTAGTTTCAGTGAAGGGAAATCTTAACACTACAGCATACAATGACATTCTAGACGATTCTGTGCTTCCAACATCGTGGCAACAGTTTGGGGAAGGCCATTTCTTTTTTCACAATGACAAGCACAACGCGACCTCACTAATGCTCTTGTGGCCTAATGGAAGCAAGTCCTCGCAGCAATGGTCTAACATCTAGTGTAAAGCCTTCCCAGAAGAGTGGAGGCTGTTATAGCAGCAAACTCAATATTAATGCCCATGATTTTGGAATGAGATGTTCGACGAGCAGGTGTCCACATACTTTTGGTCATGTAGTGTAAAATAGGAATCCACCCCTGGTAACAAGCCCCCTGCCTGTACTTTTCACAGAAACCACTTCATGTCACAAAAAGTATGTGTAGAATGTTCTAGCATCTTTAAAGTGCGCCTCGACAGAATTGTTTTCTTAAATGTTCCATATTTTTTGGGGCGTGGTGGCAATTCATTTGCAGTGGCACAGCGCCACAGCTAAATTACTTCAGGGGAAACACTGATCCACACACACAGTATTGATCATGCCAGACACAGCTTATGTGAGAATCAATGATAATCTAATCATCGGCGTTGCGAGGCAGTTTTATGTTCAGCTCCTAATCGACGGCAGCGCCGCGGCAGTGTCCGTTTGCACTTGCACATTCGGAGAAAGACAACCACAAGGAGGTACAGACTGAGGCTGTAAAAAGCAGCCCGGAACGCATTGTATTACAGCGGCATGCATTACGATACTGTTTCTTTGTCTTCACCTTAAAGCGGCTACATCAACAGGAACATGTAAGGCTTGGGCCACCTCTATTATTTCAGCTCTATTTCAGAATTCTGCAACATGATCAAATCAGGAGGCCCGGGCTGTTCTCCCGGGAGGGGGTAGAGGCAGAAGCACAGTCTGATGACCCAGATAAAGGAGCAGCCAGTCGAGGGGTTAGTCAGAATGTCGGTGCTCAGAGCTGTCTAATCTAATTGCGATTTCAAAGTTAATTTCATTTCGGCCATATAGTGAGGCTGCTATGAACTCTTGAGCTATTAATGTCTAGCTAACTTTTTTAAGTTATAGAATGTGCATCAGGTGACAATGACAGGGCAACATGATGAAGTTGGCATGAGGAAAGCGGAGTAAAAAAGGGAGAATTGAGCGTAGAATCATGAAAAGGGCCAAATGTAAGCCTAGTTAGTTAGGCTGGAAGGCTTTAGGCCTATATTTTTATGGTAAAGAGGAAGACCAGACAGGTGTAGACTGGGCTCGTCAGAGCGTAGGGCCCTATAAAACCTGTGATGCGGCGAATGCAGACGGAATCACAGAATCCAGTTATTAAAATTGAATTCAACAATATTCCAAATGGTTCTAACTTTAGTAGGTAATCAACTAAATGTATTAAACTAGAAAATGTATTTGCCCAAGATTATGACAAGACAATAAAATGCATAAGTGATAGATATTTCCCTTCATCTTTTCTGAAGAGGCAATGGCGCGGGAATGCCCGTCTGTGTGTGTGTATGTGTGCGTGTGTGTCTACCACTTTGTGTAGCCATTAGCAATGATGCTAACTAATGACTGTCTTCCAATAGATCGAATGGCTTTCCTGAAAAATCTTCTAATTTGAATGTTCAAATTGGATGTTCTATAAAAAAAAAAGGGTGATTGAGTGAAAGCAACAAAAAAAAAGGAGGAATTGGGCAAAAAATACTAAATGATTTTAGAAGGCCCTAAGAGAAGTGAGTAAGGCAAGCATCAGTGGCTCTAGTTTCGGAGGTTGAGACGAGTTGAGCCACCACTGGCTAACCCTCCAGACAGAGTTTAAGAAGCACAGTCAGAGGAACAAACTTCCCGGTTCCCACACTATCATTTTGCTAGGCAAGCGACAAGTGCATCTCTAAATGTTTGAACAGTCTCTCTGCACATTGGCTGGGTGAGTGAAAGAGAGGGAGTCCTAGGACACTTCTGGCCAAAATATCATATCAGGGTATAATTTTTTTTAAATAATTGACAGTATTTTATGTTTTTGAATAATAAAAGTTCTACATTTGCTTTATGAGTAGTGCGTGACCCTAGAGTGGCAACACATACATTCTAAGTGATTTCAATGGGTCTTTCTCTATTATGATTGTTTTATACTGTTCAATTCAACCAAAAATAATTTTCAGCATTTTCAATTTCTGCATTTCCTGCACTCATTTGAGATAATTTCCACACTGGCACTTAGGGCTGCACGATATGGGCAAACAATCTAAGCCTTATTTTTAACAAAATGTTGCAATTGCGATTTGACTTGTGATTTAGAGCAACACACTTGGGTGAACAGTTGGAATCATGAAAATAGAATGATTATTCTAATTCTATAATTATAATATAATAGCGGGCACTTTGAATACAGTGTTTGACAACAAATGAAAATGCCAAGGAGTTATTGTGACAGGTAGGAACCAAGTGTCGACAAGTGCTTCTTAGGGGGCCATATAATCTTTGGCTACATGTAATGTTCTCTCTTAGCTACCTCATGTAGCTAACCTTCTTGTTTCGCGTATTCCTCTTCGATTTAAAAAAATATATACTATTGCACAAAAAACATGAATGTAGGTCTACACAATCACAGGGATTATCAGGCTGTTTAGCAAGTTATGTTTGCTCTGACAGTACATGTATTAGCTAGCGATTAGTATTCGTGATTAGCGGCTAACAATATTTGGGCCCAACTTGCTAAGAAATGACAAACTTGCTGTTTGCAGATGTAAGAAGCAAACTAACAGTGTATTTATAAACAGCATCGTCGTCGTCAACATTGTTGCATGTGCTGCATTGACCGCGTGGTCGAGGAACGACAAATGCGCTCCATGAGTGACGGGGGCGGGGCAAGGTCTGTGTGGAAAGCGGCATGGAGAGAGAGAGCGGAGAAAGATTACTAAAGCAAAGTAAACTATAAAAATGGACATTACACACGGCGAATCACATTTAACAAACCAAACATTCAAAAACCGTTATAGAAGGTCAAGTAAAAACCCAAACTGGTCCGTGCATCAATACCGGTATATCGTAAAATACGTAATACCAGTCAGCCCTAGGAGAGAAGGATGGCAGAGACAGAACTGGCAGTCAGTCAGGCACATCCGGAGAGAGAGCGAGAGAGAGAGAGATTAGATGTGAGTGGACTCAAATAGACCGGGGGCATTGTCTCAACTAGATTTGGGGATGGCAGGAAGAGAGATTTTGTAGCTTGTCTGCGGTTGTCAGTGTGAGTAATGAAAAAGTTTATGCAACACCAATGAAGAAAAAAAAAAAAGTGCACAGACCTGAGGCCTGCCTGGCTACGGAGTTATTTTTAATGTGAATTTGACAGAGAACCAGACAGACAGACAGAGAGAGAAAAATCCGTGGGCAGACAGAAGGAGAGAGATCACACAGCCTGTATTTTTAATAAGGCCCAGTGTACTGTGTGTACACTCCTCCAGATGGGTACAGAGATCGCACTCTGACGCTTCGATTTTTCTGTTATTGTTCAGTTCTTGCATCTGTGTTGTAAAGTAGCCTATAGTTCCGCAACGCACAACTTATTATATAGGTCTTAAATGGAAAGGTTCACACATGTTGAATGTTATTGTTTTTCTACATCTGAGTGATGTTCTGTCGATTCAATGGGTCATTTCATGTTTGAAAATACCAAAATACAACATCTGTTCACAAAAAAATAGAGTTATTTAACACTGTAAATGGAATTCAGTGGTTTTGGGTGGATTTTTATTTGAGTTCACACAAAGCAGACTTTAGATGACATGGTTAAAGCTTGCTGACCATTGAGGACAGGGGGCCTCGGTATACCTCGAGGGGGCATCATCGTTGAGCAGATATTCGCCAGTCATGAACAGCACGAGGGACTTAGGGATCCAGAATCAGAATGCACAAGACTTTGCACAGAATGTCTGAGTTTGCTGCTTGCTGAGGCAGCAACTGGCACAGGCCTCTGGAGGTGCTCTGCTATTGAACAGATGATCCCAGCAGATGACACTGGCTGCATCCCAAATGGCACCCTGTCCCCTACATCGCGCACCACTTTTGACCCGGCCGTGCGCTATTCAGGGAACAGGGTGCCGTTTGGGATGCAGCCAGTGTGAGCACTAAGCGAGTACGGAGTGAGAACAGTATCTGAGAAATGTGCCTGCGCATGTCTGATTTCCTAATAGGGTCCCTCCCTTTGTGCTTCAGTAAACTACCAACTGAAATCCCTAACTTCATGGCAAGGGGAGTATTCTCTGAGGAGGAGAAGAATGAGGAAGAGGAGGAAGGTAGCTTTGGAGCAAGGTGAGAGGGCTGTGGGAGGGAGTGGAGAGCAGCAGCTGTTTCAGCCATGGCTCATGCCTCATCTGCAGCCAGCTGACTGCCCTGAGGGCCTGTCTCTAGCTGAGTTACAGTGGACCCACAGAGAGGAAGAGAGACACAGAGAACCTTCTTCTAGGACTCCTCATTAAAATCAGATAACTCAGCACCAATAACTAACAATGAGCTGGATTGTGATCAGACCGTGTCTGTGGTGGTGTGCATACATTGGTAATTGGAATGCTCTCCACCACTGTGTGTGCAGGTATAGGTCTCGTGTGGCTCAATTGGTAGAGCATGGCGCTTGCATCGCCAGGGTTGTGGGTTCAATTCCCACAGGGGGACAAGTACGAAAAAGCATATAAGTCGCTCTGCATAAGATTGTCTGCTAAATAACTAAAATGTTTAAAAAATGGTGCATACGGTGTGTTCCACTGACAGATGGGCCTGGGTGCCTCCAAGCCAGCTCTCCAAATATGAGACTATAAAGAGCAGTTGTTTGAGTGTAGTCCTATTGACATGTGGACAAGAACAGAAGCAAAAGCCATGATGCATAATTTAACATGTTGAGAAAGACTAATGTCCAGCCAAGTAAATATTTAACAAAAATAAATGTGCAGGCTAGCTACCCATTTTGATTGGACTTTATTTACCTTGAACTCCCTCTGCAGAACAGGCTGCCCGTGTCTCCCCAACAACTGGGTTTCTCAATGAAAATCAGTGCACACACATCAAGTGTGGCCAGCTATTTCACTGACAAGCTCTATCCTTGTTTGGCACGGTCTGTCTCGTGACAACAACAAAAATGACCGGGTTTCGTTTGAGACATACTCCTCATACAACCAAGCGAAGAACGTTGAGTGTGACCCCGTCCGTCTGTCCGCGCCACATCGTTTAGTCTGCACACCACTACGTTGGCAAGACAACAACAAAAAACCGACAAGAAAGACAGTCATTTAATGTGAGAGGCTCAGCATTGTCAGGATTTTGAAAGCCGTGCACTATATGCCTGGTATTAGAAAACTAGGCGACGCATGGCCCCGTGTGACGCATTGGTGCACCCATCGTCAGGATGAGAATCCATCTTCACAGGGGATTTACAAACTAAAGGGCTGTGAGTGATTGCCGTTTGACCCTTTCATTAGCGCAATCAAATTACAGACAAAGGCCTCACGGTACTCGTTAAATCCTATGTGCCAGCCTAATTTGGCTAGATAGAGGAGGGAGTGGGGTGAAATTAAGTTAGTAGACACTAGAGTAGCCTACATGTCAAAGTCCGGTTCTGTACACAGACAGCGTTATGGAGCAGCAGAGCAAACATCTATTGTTATGAATGAAATACTGCAGCAAAAATGTCTGCAAGCAATACATTACAAGCATGTGCATGAGCGAGCGAGGTGAAACAGCAGTAAATGCAGAAGCACTGACCAGAAAAACAGCCCATTTCCCTAAAATACTTATGACACGATCAAACTGAAAAACACCTAAATTTAAAGCTCCTTGGTTTATTCCCAGTTAGCCTCGCAGGCAGCTACATTCAAATGATTTTGAATCATGGGAAACATCTGATACAGATGGGGTAGTGCAGGCCCGTCCTGATATCGGCTGTAAATCTACCGGGAGGAGAATGACCAAGGGCTCCAAATGAAATGCATTACTTCCCTTTCCAGGTCTTTCCAATCACAGCCTTCGCTCACTTACTTATTCTCTGACCGGGAGTCTTTTGCATAAGTGTATTGGCTATAAAGCTCAACGCTAATTTTCTTATGTCATTGAATGCCCCCTAAAATACACATTTCTACTCTTTTTCTTTTTTACACTTTAGGCAGCAGATCAAACAGTGCGTAGAACTCTGACGCAGTTCTTGATGAGGATGGATTGGCGCCCATTTAATCATGAGCTGAGGACCAGCGCTCGCTTTGGTATTTGAAGGGCAGGGCAACCTTAATTAGTCAACCGGGCTGTAATCAAGCATCGTCTCCAGCAACGCAAAGCCAGACATTACACCCCACAAGCACTGCGACGGCTTAGCGTCACAGCATTACAACAGGTCATTCAAGGGAAGTGAGAGAAGAATTTGAGGGGAAAAAACAAGTTCCTTTTTGTATTCTAGAGTGGAGGCGGCTGGCTTCGGTGATTGATTCCATTTCAAATTCCCTGCGGCTGACGCTCTCTCGGAGTGTCAGACGCACGCACACGGACACGCACGCCTCTCCTTTTCTCTGGTCAGGACTGACATCCGCAGCGGTGCGAGTTGCAGCCATCCGAGGCGAGGCGCTGCAGTGAAGTGCCCCAGGGCAGAGGGCACAACAGGAGACGCTGGCTGTCTGTGCTAATGGAGAAACTAAGTAGCGAGCAGCAGAGGAAGCAGCACAGGCCAGATCAGCTCCATCCATGGCACACAGACAGACAGCACTGCAGTCAGTCAGTAGGACCTTGTGCCAGGCAGAGAACAGAGACCAGTTTAACCCACAGACAGGATCTGTCAAGCAGCGCAATAACGAACAGGCAAACACACAGAAAAATAACAGGTGCTCTGAATGTTAACGCCACAGCATATTAAAGTCTACCTGCCAAACATTGTCAGTGTAATGACTCAAGCTTAGTCAATATAACTGTACAGTGCTACAGTTTCCTTTTGGGAGGGCGGAGTTTGTGCAAGAACTCTCCATTTCTAACAAATATGAACACAGAAAGTTGATCATGCAGCTGACTAAATTAAAGGGATACTTCGAGATTTTGGCAATGATGCCCTTTTTCTACAGATGAACTTGTGGATACCATTTTTATGTCTCCTTGTCCAATATGAAGGAAGTTCAAGGTAGTTTCGTGAGCCAATGCTAACTAGCGTTAGCACAATGACTGGCAGTCTATGGGTATCTACTAGCAGATAGCGCACTGTTCACCTGACTCTGAAAGTAGATAAAGGCCCTCATTGTCAAAATCCCAAATATCCCTTTAAGCAAGATTAACAGAGATTAGAAGCAACCCAATGGAAACAGCGGTGTAAAAAATCTGCCGAATTAGCCTAACACTTGCACACAGCAAGCCAGTTCTAAATAAATAAATCCTACCTCTTGTAATCTGGCCACAGCAGCGGTGGCAGTCCTGGTTTCCAGGGCCTCCTGAGAGCCTCTCTCTCTCGCTCTATCCCAGCCTAGGAAGATAGCTTAGCCCATCACAGATGGAGATAAGCCCTGCCAACAGCTGCCAGCTGCCAGCCCCAGCCCACCCCCTCCCCCCCCCCATTCTCTCTTGGATTGTGGGAGAGGAGCCAGGGTGATTAGCCCCGACCATGGGGGATTTACTTCGGTATACCGCCCCAATGGAGACGGCACACCAATCTTAACGGTTAACGGAAACATTCACAAGGCATAGGCCTACATTTCACTTGTATGCATTTTGTACGTCAATGAAAGAGCAACAGTGAATATCTGGCGTTGGAGACTGCCATTGATCCATTCCAGTAACAAGCAAGCACCATTCCAACAGCATCTAGCCAATAGCTTTCAAGAGCCCAGAGGCCAGAAAACAGAGGGCCATGGCACTAGCAATTTGGTCTGAAAAGGACCCACGTAGACCACGTCCTGTTCATTGACAGCCTATTCACAGGACGTTATGTTCTGCCACCACTAACACAACACACTGACTGGGCTTCCATTCAAATATTTACCCTTGGCCCGTGCTAGGCTAGCTATTTATTTTTAACTGCTTTCATCTTAACAACACATATGTTTACATTGTGTGGGGGTGGGATTGCCATCGGGATCCTCTGGGGGGGGAAAGAAATAGGGCAAACGGGGCTCGGGAAAAATGGAGCTTGGGAGAGGATGGATTAGCTAAGTAATCCCAATAGTGAAGCGGGGCCAGGATTTAACATGCGTGTTCCTCTGCTATCCACCGTCTCTGCCAAGAGCACATGAATTCTGCCACCTCTCTCCCTCCCTCTCACATACCAACATTTTATCACAGTGCAATGCCTTTACTCTCCATGCTGATTTAATCTGCCTCTGATCCCTTCATGTTCTCTACCTACACAGTGGACTACTCTGCATATTCTCTGAAATGCAATGAACCGAACTTCAGAAGTGGCGCTTGGCCCGTATAAATACCTTTTCCCCTCTGACAGAGAGAGAGAAAATAAAACAGATGTTGATGATTCAGGCTTTAGAGCCCGCCCTGCAACACCAACATTCATCGACAAACACGGCCAAACTTCTGCACCCTCTCAGCGCTGTCGGGAGAAAGTCGAGCAGACACTGCAAAAGGCAACACCTCTGGCTTATTTGCTCATTTATTGTCATTAAACTGGCACCAGTAGACATAGCTTGCACATTCAAAAAATGAAGTAATTCCCCACGCACATAGACGCCTGAGCAATGGATCAAACGGAGCAGCTGCATCCATTCTCTCACAGGAGCTTCATGAAATGGGTTTCCATTGCCAAGTAGTCGTAGACAAGCCTAAGATCACCATGTGCAATGCCAAGCGTCGGCTGCAGTGGTGTAAAGCAACGGGACTCTGGAGCAGCGGAAACGCGTTCACTGGAGTGATGAATCACGCTTCACCATCTGGCTGTCTGACAGACGAATCTGGGTTTGGCAGATGCCAGGAGAACGCTACCTGCCCCAATGTATAGTGCCAACTGTAAAGTTTGGTGGAGGAGGAATGGTCTGGGGCTGTTTTTCATGGTTTGGGCTAAGCCCCTTAGTTTCAGTGAAGGGAAATCTTAACACTACAGCATACAATGACATTCTAGAAGATTCTGTGCTTCCAACATGGGTAAGACCCTTTCCTGATTCAGTATGACAATGCCTCCAGTGCACAAAGGGAGGTCAATACAGAAATGGTTTGTCAAGATCGATGTGGAAGAACTTGACTGGCCTGCACAGAGCCCTGACCTCAACCCCATCCAACAACTTTGGGATGAATTGGAACACCGATTGCGAGCCAGGCTTAAATGGCCCAAGATCAATGCCCGACCTCACTAATGCTTGTGGCTGAATGGAAGCAAGTCCCCGCAGCAATGTTCCAACATCTAGTGGAAAGCCTTCCCAGAAGAGTGGAGGCTGTTATTGCAGCAAAGTGGGGGACCAACTCCATATTAATGCTCATGATTTTGGAATGAGATGTTCGACGAGCAGGTGTCACATACTTTTGTATTGCATTTTATTTTATTTTTTTTAGAGGTGGAATGAAAAACACTTTTTTCACAAATTGTGCTCTGATGGACTAACAGATACTCTAAATCATGATTCCTTAATATGAAAATGTATATTATTTAATGACGTGTTATTTGTGGTTTACATGATAACCACTAAAAAGCAACTATATCTTCTATAAATACGCAAGTAAATACAAAACAGTTGATTAGGTTACCTTAGGTACAACTTAAAGATGGATGGCAGTGGATAAGAATGCAGAAGTATTTGGGCTGAAGCACCACAAGCACACTAATAACCAAGGCGGCTGAATTAATGAAACTGTCTCAAAGTCAATCTGAAACTTTCCACAAGATCAAACTATGCATTGAAATCCTGTAACATGCAGTTCATAATGTCACCACTTTGTATTGAGTAGATTCACTACATTGCTTTACAACAGTCAAAGGTCATGTAAAGAAATCATTTTCTCCATCTCTGGCTTGTTATCAGATAATGTACTAGCACACGCTAGCTGTTCATTATGAAAATGTTTTCTTACTGAAATCAATGTAAACTACACTGTATCGAATTCAAAATGTATTGGCTATATATTTCAACTGTAAATGGTGTGCGCTGGTGACTGAAAACGTCAATGCAGGAAAATGCTTGCAGCACTGGTTTTAGTCACACGCTCAAATTTATCTAGCTAACAATATTCTCATCATGAATGAAGCACATGGCCTGAATGATAGATCTTCACCAACTCAGGGTTTCCCAAACTCGGTTTGTTTATTCGCTTCTTGATCAGTCTTGGTCAAAAAGCCCTGAGTAAAGTAGGCGCAGCCACATAGGGCTGGGTGATATGACCAAAATATCACATCACAGTATTTTAAAAAACATGGTATTTGACGGAATTTTATCTTTTTGAATAATAAATATTCTACATTGCTTTATGAGTAGTGCGTGACCCTAGAGTGGCAACACATACATTCTAAGTGATTTCAATGGGTCTTTCTCTATTATGATTGTTTTATACTGTTCAATTAAACTTCCACATAAAATTATTTTTGACATGCACTCATTTGTGGTCATTTACACACTGCCACGTAGGGTTGCACAATATGAGCAAACAATATGGGCCTTATTTTTAACCAACTGCTGCAATTGCGATTTGACTTGCGATGAAGAGCTAAACACTTCGGTGAACTGTTGGAATCAGTGGGCACTTTGAAGTGTTGTTTGACATGACAACGAATTAAAATGCCAGGAGTTATTGTGGCAGGAACCAAAGTGTTAATAAGTGTTTCCTAGGGGACCGTAGAATCTTTGGCTCTCTTTATTTTTTATACCTTTATTTAACTAGGCAAGTCAGTTAAGAACAAATTCTTATATACAAAAGGCCTCCTGCAGGGACAAAATAAAAAATATAGGATAAAACATCACAACAAGAGACACCACTACACTACATAAAGAGAGACCTAAGACGACAACACAGCATGGCAGCAACACAACATGGCAGCAGAACAAAATATGGTACAAACATTATTGGGCACAGGCAATGGCACAAAGGGAAAGAAGGTAGAGACAACAATACATCACACGAAGCAGCCACAACTGTCAGTAAGAGGGTCCATGATTGAGTCTTTGAATGAAGAGATGGAGATAAAACGGTCCAGTTCTTGCAGCTCGTTCACTAGCTGCCGCAAACTGAAAGAGAAGCGACCCAGGGATGTGTGTGCTTTGGGGAGCTTTAACAAAATGTGACTGGGAGAACGGGTGTTGTATGTGGAGGATGAGGGCTGCAGTATACATCTCAGATAGGGGGGAGTGAGGCTAAGAGGGTTTTATAAATAAGCATCAATCTTGCAACAGGTATATAGGGATGACCAGTTTACAGAGGAGTATAGAGTGCAGTGATGAGTCCTATAAAGAGCATTGGTGGCAAATCTGATGGCCGAATGTTAAAGAACATCTAGCCTCTCGAGAGCACCCTTATCTGCCGATCTATGAAATTAAGTCTCCGTAGTCTAGCATGGGTAGGTTGTTCAGCTGAATCAGGGTTAGTTTGGCAGCAGGGGTGAAAGAGGAAACAATGTCTAGATTTAACCTTATCCTGCAGCTTTGATATGTGCTGAGAGAAGGACAGTGTACCATCTAGCCATACTCACAAGTACTTGTATGAGGTGACTACCTCAAGCGCTAAAATCTCATAGGTAGTAATCATACCGGTGGGGAGAGGGGCATTCTTCTTACAAATCCACATGACCTTTGTTTTGGTGTTCAGAACAAGGTTAAGGGCTTAGAAAGCTTGTTGGACACTAAGAAAGCTTTGTTGTAGAGCGTTAAACATAAAATCCGAGGAGGGGCCAGCTGAGAATAATACAATCATCTGCATATAAATGGATGAGAGCTTCCTACTGCTTGAGCTATGTTGTTGATGTAAATTGAGAAGAGCGTGGGACCTAGGATCGAGCCTTGGGGTACTCACTTGGTGACAGGTATTGGCTGAGAGAGCAGATGTTCTGACTTTATACACTGCACTCTTTGAGGTAGTGAGCAAACCAGGTCAAAGACTCCTCAGAGACACCAATACTCCTTCGCCAGCCCACAAGAATGGAGTAGTCTACCGTATCATAAGATTTGGCCAAGTCAATAAAAATAGCAGCACAACATTGCTTAGAATCAAGGGCAATGGTGACATCATTTATGACCTTTAAGGCTGCAGTGACACATCCATAACCTGAGTGGAAACCAGATTGCATACCCGAGAGAATACTATAGACGTCAAGAAAGCCAGTCAGTTGATTATTGACAAGTTTTTCCAACACTTTTGATAAACAGGGCAAAATAGAATTTGGCCTACAACAGTTAGGATCAGCTTGATCTCCCTCTTTAAATAAAGGGTGCACTGTAGCTGCCTTCCAAGCAATGCGAACCTCCCCAGAGAGGAGAGACAGGTTAAAAAGGTCAGAGATAGGGTTGGCGATGATAGGGGCAGAAACCTTAAAGAAGAAAGGGTCTAAACCATCTGACCCAGATGCTTTTTTGGGGTCAAGTGTAAGGAGCTCCTTTGGCACCTCAGACTCAGTAACCGCCTGCAGGGAGAAAGACGGAAGAGCATCGGGGATAGACGCATTAGAAGGACTGGGAGATGAGGAAATGTTGGACGGGCAAGGAGGCATGGCAGAGTCAAATAAGAATCGTGACTTAATGAAGTGGTGATTAGAGAGCTCAGCAATGTGCTCGTCAGTAACAACAACATCGACATTAAGGGACACGGGTAGCTGTGAGGAGGGTTTATTCTCCAGGTCTTTAACCGTTTTCTAGAACTTCTTGGGGTTATTAAATAGCTCCATTAAATAGTACCCGCAAAACATCAGTCTCAACTTCAACAGTGGAGAGGCGACTCCGGGATGCTGGCCTTCTAGGCAGAGTTGCAAAGAAAAAGCCATATTGCAGACTGGCCAATAAAAAATAAGAAAAAGATGGGCAAAGGAACTCTGCCTAGATGCCATCATCCCTGAGTCACCTCTTCACTGTTGACATTGAGACTGGTGTTATGCGGGTACTATTTTATTAAGCTGACAGTTGAGGAATTGTGAGGCGTCTGTTTCTCAAACTAGACACTGTAGTTGTCCTCTTGCTCAGTTGTGTACCGGGGCCTCCCGCTCCTCTTTCTATTCTGGTTAGAGCCAGTTTGCGCTGTTCTGTGAAGGGAGGAGTACACAGCATTGTACGAGATCTTCAGTTTCTTGGCAATTTCTCACATGGAATAGCCTTCATTTCTCAGAACAAGAATAGATTGATGAGTTTCTGAAGAAAGTGATTTATTTCTGGCCAATTTGAGCCTGTAATCAAACCCACAAATGTGGATGCTCCAGATACTCAAGGCCAGTTTATTTTCTTCTTTATCATAACAACAGTTTTCAGCTGTACTAACATAATTGCAAAATTATTTTCTAATGATCAATTAGCCATCTAAAATGATAAACTTGGATTAGCTAACACAAAGTGCCATTGGAACACAGGAGTGATGGTTGCTGATAATGGGACTCTATACACCTATGTAGATATTCCATTAAAAATAATCAGTTTCTAGCTGCAATAGTCATTTACAACATTAACAATGTCTACACTGTATTTCTGATCAATTTGATGTTATTTTAATGGACAATAAATGTGCTTTTCTTACAAAAACAAGGACATTTACAAGTGACCCCAAACTTTTGAACGATAGTGTGTGTGTATGTATGCATGCATGTATATATCTATACACACACACACATACCTATATCTATACACACACACACACACACACCCACACACACACACACACACACACACCCCCCCCTACATACATATATATATATATATATTCTACCGGTCATAAGTTTTAGAACACCTACTCATTCAAGGGTTTTTATTTTTACTATTTTCTACATTACAGAATAATAGTGAAGACATCAAAACCATGAAATAACACATATGGAATCATGTAGTAACCAAAAAAAGTGTTTAACAAATCAAAATATGTTTTATATTTTAGATTCTTCAAATAGCCACCCTTTGCACACTCTTGGCTCTGTCGCATACTGGGTAAGTACATATTCAACGGTAGGCTGTGGAAATTGTCAAGGGGTCTGAATACTTTCCGAAGGCACTGTGTGTGTGTATATTACACACACACACACACACACACACACACACACACACACACATCATTTAGCAAACACTTTTATCCAAAAGAGACTTACAGTCATTTGAGCATACATTTTAAGTATTGGTGGTTCCGGGACTCCAACCCACTACTCTTTAGCGCAATGCTCTAAAAACTGAGCAACAGAGAACCACATAACATTTGGTTTTTGGGCATGCTTTTTGAAGCATCTTGCCATAGGCCCTTCCACTCCCATTGTTTCAATAGCGGTGATGCTAATGCTAGCTGTGGGGTAAGTAAATAAAGGCAACTAAGCCATATTCTCTATCATTTTCTCTTAGGATCAATGGATGAAACACTGTCAATAAAATTAACTATATATACACATTTGATGTACCGCCCCTTTTACAGAATATACACATTAAGTGTAATCTTCCTCAAATAACAGTCTGTTTTGGTTATTTTATTGCAGAAGACATTATTTACATGTCTAATGATGTTTTGCTATGATTGTTTCTTTTTCCAATAGTTTCTTATTGAGGTCAAAATGACCCTAGTTGGTAACCCATGCATGTAAAATATCAATATAGCTAACATATGAAATCCCAAAAACTATAGTGTTAAGGAAACCTGAGGTTTGCAATTACCTCTATTTAGTACCACTATCACTAAGTAGTAGCTTTTCTGGGGACCTCTACTGAGGCTTACAGTAACAGAACATAACAGCCTTGTCCCAAGTCCTTGTTGTTGGTGTGGTGTCACCCTTCTTCGTACCATGATTCACTCCATGCCAATGGCACTGAATTGGTTAAGTGTTGTGGCAAGCCAACTTCATTGCAGCATGCAAATCAAATGGGAAAAAGACTCGCTAGTTGCATTGACTAGGTAACCAGCTAACTTACTAGTTAGCTGCAATAAACATTTTTGCTTGCCTGTAACACTGACACCAAGTACCGTTTGGTCACCTTAATCATGTAATGTCTATACACTACATGGGATCCCGAGTGGCGCAGAATCCCAGTGCTTGAAGCGTCAATAGACACCCTGGTTCGAATCCAGGCTGTATCAGCGGACAACTGGCCCAGCGTCGTCCAGGTTTGGCCGGTGTAGGCCGTACTTGTAAATAAGAATTTGTTCTTAACTGACTTGCCTAGTCAAATAAAACTACATTAAAAAGTATCGCTAGCTAATGACTTACTGCTGGGTTGATGTGTGTGTCGTGTCGGTCAGAGATCAAAGCAAACACGCTCGCGAGGGTACTAAGAACGACCGACACAAACACAACGCTGGCTTTTAATAGCGAAATACTCGAGGCGGAATGGCTAAGTTCATTACTGAATAGTTAAGAGTAATAGACCTGTCCGCACAACAAGATAAAGGGATTGGAGAAAAGGCAAAGGGGGGACCATGTCTCATCTGACCAATAAACCAGCTAGCCACAACAGGCATTTACTTGCTAGCAGACGAATGTTAGTTTAGCTAGCTAGTTAGCTTGCTACTCACCCGGTATGAAGCTCCAAAATGTCTCCAAATAAAACCTTCGAAAGGCTTCAAAATATATGTCACGTTATGCGAGTTGATAACAAAATGGCATGCTCGGTGTTTAATGTAACCATGTACGCGTAGCGAGCTAGCTAGATCCCCCTGTGTGCACGATCAATTTTACATTAAGCTGCATTGTTGGAGAAGGCTAGGCAAGCATACTGAAGCATTCTGGGAGTGGGAGTTGCTGAACCTTGGACAAACTGTAGCGGTGAAGTGCTACACCTTGTGGCCATAAAAAGTACACTGTGTACTGAGCAGTTGTGGTTGTGCTGTTATACGGAGTATGCCCACAACATGTACCGTACAAGCTAAATAAAACAATACATCCATAAACAGTCGATTTCATCATTTAAACAGTTCAATTGTGTAAACTAAGGGGTATGTAGCAGGGGCATCATATTAAGCACGACAGCCTCTGACAAAAGGTCTTGACTAGACTTTACCGGTGGCACATGGCACAGCGCAGGAGGTACTGTAAAACCCCCTCCAAACCCTAAACTATTATGGCATTAGGCTTAGCAAGTATTGAAGGAGGGAGCCAGCTGCCCATAAAAGCACATCTATCATGATACAAAGTGAGAGGTATTAAAACTGCCCTGCTTGTAGACCATGCATACCTCTTTTGAGCAAAGGAAAATCATACATACATTTCATTTACTTATTTTGTATGCTTCTTCATCTGTAATTAAATCTAGAGCAGCATTAATAAAGTAAGCACTATGTAAAGGCTTTAAAAGTAGCCTACACCGTACAAACACAGATTAAAGGGTGTTAGTTGTCATAATCTTTGGTACAAACTAACGATAAACCCTGGATGGCAATTTCTAATTTGACACGTTTATTCTGTATTGAAGCCGCTGCGCAGCCATCTTGTTATTCCTCTTCAAGTGTAAAAACATATTTCGGAAGCTATACAAATGCATTTATTAATTTATTATATTACAGACACCTTACTGCATACTTTCAAATTATGGCATGTGAGCTAGACATAACCGATTACAAATTAAAACATTTGAAAAACTTTTTTTTAGAGCGCTAATATTGCTGTCCTCACAACTTAAATGCATGTAATTTTGTTCTTGAAACATTCAATTGAAATACTGTCTAATTCCATTCATTTTCATGGACTGCTCCTTCCAGGGAGGGCAATATGGCCAATACATAGCATCTGCCGTCCAGGGTTTTACATACATCGTCGGTAAAAGCACTCGGAGTATGACCAAAGAGATTGCTGTATCTGACAGCCTGCACAGTAGAGGGCGATAAAGTGCTTTATCTAGCTGTAGTTAGCTGATTTACAAATAAAATACCCGTAATAATAATAATAATAATTATTATTTATTTTTTAATTTGTTTATTCATAATACAAAACAACAATAGGATACGGTGCACTGGGTGAGTTTCACGTAAGAATACTGTACCAAGTTATCTAGCTGAATAAACTAAGTTTAAGCCTATTCCTGGAAACATTGAACCACTGTAGTTTACATCAATTATAATTCCTAAAGTGGAAGTTGGAAAAGTTTATTTGAGTGTTTCAGTGAATGGTTAGTGAGGGAGGCCCTGCTCTCTCGCTTCCCCAGTTGTTTAGTTAATTTACATTTCAATCTCCTTTGCATTAGCGTAGCCTCTCCTGTAGCCTGTCAACTATGTGTCTGTCTATCCCTGTTCTCTCCTCTCTGCACAGGCCACACAAACGCTTCACACTGCATGGCCGCTGCCACTCTAACCTGGTGGTCCCAGCGCGCGCGACCCACGTGGAATTCCAGGTCTCCGGCAACCTCTGGAACTGCCGGTCTGCAGCCAACAAGGCAGAGTTAATCTCAGCCTATGCTACCCTCCAGTCCCTCGACTTCTTAGCGCTGACGGAAACATGGATTACCACAGAAAACACTGCTACTCCTACTGCTCTCTCCTCGTCTGACGACGTGTTCTCGCATACCCCGAGAGCATTTGGTCAGCGGGGTGGTGGCACTGGAATCCTCATCTCTCCCAAGTGGACATTCTCTCTTTCTCCCCTGACCCATCTGTCTATCTCCTCCTTTGAATTCCATGCTGTCACAGTCACTAGCCCATTCAAGCTTAACATCCTTATCATTTATCGCCCTCCAGGTTCCCTTGGAGAGTTCATCAATGAGCTTGACGCCTTGATAAGTTCCTTTCCTGAGGATGGCTCACCCCTCACAATTCTGGGTGACTTTAACCAACCTACGTCTAACTTTGACTCATTTCTCTCTGCCTCCTTCTTTCCACTCCTCTCCTCTTTTGACCTCACCCTCTCACCGTCCCCCCCTACTCACAAGGCAGGCAATACGCTTGACCTCATCTTTACTAGATGCTGTTCTTCTACTAATCTCACTGCAACTCCCCTCCAAGTCTCCGACCACTACCTTGTATCCTTTTCCCTCTCGCTCTCCTCCAACACTACTCACTCTGCCCCTACTCAGATGGTATTGCGCCATCGCAACCTTCGCTCTCTCTTTCCTGCTACTCTCTCCTCTTCCATCCTATCATCTCTTCCCTCTGCTCAATCCTTCTCCAACCAATCTCCTGATTCTGCCTCCTCAACCCTCCTCTCCTCCCTTTCTACATCCTTTGACTCTCTATGTCCCCTATCCTCCCGGCCGGCTCGGTTCTCCCCTCATGCTCCGTGGCTTGACGACTCATTGCGAGCTCACAGAACTGGGCTCCGGGCAGCCGAGCGGAAATGGAGGAAAACTAGCCTCCCTGCGGACCTGGCATCTTTTCACTCCCTCCTCTCCACATTTTCTTCCTCTGTTTCTGCTGCTAAAGCCACTTTCTACCACTCTAAATTCCAAGCATCTGCCTCTAACCCTAGGAAGCTCTTTGCCACCTTCTCCTCCCTCCTGAATCAGTGTGGATGATGGATCACCACCTCAAGCTGAACCTCGGCAAGACGGAGCTGCTCTTCCTCCCGGGGAAGGACTGCCTGTTCCATGATCTCGCCATCACGGTTGACAACTCCATTGTGTCCTCCTCCCAGAGTGCTAAGAGCCTTGGCGTGACCCTGGACAACACCCTGTCGTTCTCCGCTAACATCAAGGCGGTGACCCGATCCTGTAGGTTCATGCTCTACAACATTCGCAGAGTACGACCCTGCCTTACACAGGAAGCGGCGCAGGTCCTAATCCAGGCACTTGTCATCTCCCGTCTGGATTACTGCAACTCGCTGTTGGCGGGGCTCCCTGCCTGTGCCATTAAACCCCTACAACTCATCCAGAATGCCGCAGCCCGTCTGGTGTTCAACCTTCCCAAGTTCTCTCACGTCACCCCGCTCCTCCGCACACTCCACTGGCTTCCAGTTGAAGCTCGCATCTGCTACAAGACCATGGTGCTTGCCTACGGAGCTGTGAGGGGAACGGCACCTCCGTACCTTCAGGCTCTGATCAGTCCCTACACCCAAAGAAGGGCACTGCGTTCATCCACCTCTGGCCTGCTTGCCTCCCTACCTCTGCGGAAGCACAGTTCCTGCTCAGCCCAGTCAAAACTGTTCGCTGCTCTGGCACCCCAATGGTGGAACAAGCTCCCTCACGACGCCAGGACAACGGAGTCAATCACCACCTTCCGGAGACACCTGAAACCCCACCTCTTTAAGGAATACCTGGGATAGGATAAAATAATCCTTCGAACCCTCCCCCCCCCCCACCCTCCCCCCCAAAAAGATATAGATGTACTATTGAAAAGTGGTTGTTCCACTGGATATCATAAGGTGAATGCACCAATTTGTAAGTCGCTCTGGATAAGAGCATCTGCTAAATGACGTAAATGTAAATGTAACTTACATCGCTACACCAAACATGTCTTACAAAACAAAACACAGGTATAAACAAGAAAATACTAAATACATACAAAACATTTAATATATAAAACATTTTTTTTTAAAGAACAACAATTCTAGTGCAATTGCATTCACTCAGAAAAAATCTCATTATAATGACTCAGGAAGATGTTATTATTGTTTTATTCACTAGGTATAATGTCTCAACAAGATAATTAAATTCAATCAAAAATATTTTTAATTTTGGTATAGAATTCTGGAATTTTGGTTTGTGTCTAAAGTATTTGGCAAATGTTTTAAATAATTCACAATAATTTAAATTGTCTTGTTATCATTGCAAAAGTAACATATTATATCCTTCATGTCAAAAACTTTGGTAGTGTTCAAAAAGGTAAATAAGTATTCTGTAAGGTTTTCCAAAAATTGTATTTATGCTGCAATAGTTTATGTGTCGGTGGGCTAGGGTCAGTCTGTTATATCTGGAGTATTTCTCCTGTCTTATCCGGTGTCCTGTGTGAATTTAAGTATGCTCTCTCTAATTCTCTCTCTCTTTTCTCTCTTTCTTTCTTTCTTTCTCTCTCTCTCTCAGAGGACCTGAGCCCTAGGACCATGCCACAGGACTACCTGGCCTGATGACTCCTTGCTGTCCCCAGTCCATCTGGTCGTGCTGCTGCTCCAGTTTCAACTGTTCTGCCTGCGGCTATGGAACCCTGACCTGTTCACCAGACGTGCTACCGGTCCTAGACATACTGTTTTCAACTCTCTAGAGACAACAGGAGCGGTAGAGATACTCTGAATGATCGGCTATGAAAAGCCAACTGACATTTACTCCTGAGGTGCTGACCGGTTGCACCCTCGACAACCACTGTGATTATTATTATTTGACCCTGCTGGTTATCTATGAACATTTGAACATCTTGGCCATGTTCTGTTATGATCTCCACCCGGCACAGCCAGAAGAGGACTGGCCACCCCTCATAGCCTGGTTCCTCACTAGGTTTCTTCCTAGGTTCTGGCCTTTCTAGGAAGTTTTTCCTAGCCACTGTGCTTCTATACCTGCATTGCTTGCTGTTTGGTGTTTTAGACTGGGTTTCTGTACAGCATTTTGTGACATCAGCTGATGTAAGAAGGGCTTTATAAATACGTTTGATTGATTATCACAGATTTACATTCATAGAACAAGTGAGTCAGATTTTCACATTCTTTTTTGCAAAAAATGCAGATATCATCAATAGCCACAAATTTGGATGACATAGAATCTTGTGTAGAATCTTAAAGTGCACTTCCTTAAATTTGTTTGGTATACAATATTTGTAAGGCATCAACCAAGACAATGTCAGGAATAAGCATGTTCCAGAAAATGTTTCCTCTAGGCATAAGTTGGTTCCGTGAATGGGAAATTTGTCTTATGTATTTATTACAACAAGATTTCTCAAGTAAGCCAACGCCTTACAAACTGAGATCTGGATAAGCTCTGTGATCATCACCAAAGCTAAGATGAGTTTTCATTAGTGTAGTTAGACCACTGGGAATGGCTTTGATCACAGAAATAAACTCTCTGAAAGGTATTGGAAACTCATTCAATGTTATAGATTGTGCATATGCAAGAATATTACCCCTGTTGTCGAAAACATCAAAAACAAAGTAAATGTTCCTCTCATGTCAGCTAGGGTAGAACAATGACTTATTCCTTACAGATATGTTTGAATTCTTCCACAAAATAGCTTTATGATGGGAAAAATTATGAAGAAAACATATTTTCTAGGACATTAAAGCTTGTTGGTGAAACCTGGCCAATTTAGTGGGTAATGTTTCAGGAATATAATTACATTTCAGTAAAAATTGAAAACCCCCAAACGTATTAAACACATTGTTTGGAATGAAATACCAAATAGATTTTGTATTGACCAAACATCTTTTCAACCAGTTGATCTTGAAAGTGTTATTTATGTCAACAAAATGCAATACTTCCAGACCTCTTTCAGCTCTTTAATTTGAGAGGACTGACTTTTTTAGTTTGTGAGATTTATTTTTCTAGATGAAGTCAAGAAAGGTCTTGTTGATCTCTTTAGAGGTAGAGGGATTTACTAATAAAGATAATGAGGGGGTACACAAAGCGAGACGGTACCTCTGCCTTGGACAGAAGCACTCTCCCAAGTATAGACAGATCCCTTTGTAATTATAAAAAATATTCTTGGTTTTCTTAAAATTTTAGGAGTGGCATTCATATGTTGTCTATGTGTTTTTTGGACAGATGTATTCCTAAATATTTAACACAGTCCTTTACAGGAATATTTTATGTCTTTATCATCAGAGTCATATAAACATAAGGTTTCACATGTAGAAACTTTCAGTTTTAATCCAGATGCAATAGAGAATGCAGTGATAAAATACCCGTAAGAATATCCCTGTTGTCGCGCTATTGATGACGTCAGGAATGAGAAAATATTCGACAACATGGAGAAGAAACATGTGTCCGCTTTTGCATTGTACCAAAATGCGCTATTAACATCGACTCCTGAAGTTAAAACATCATCTGTGAAGGTACTTCGGGTTAAGTTATTACTACTGGTGTTTGCTCGCTTGCAAGTTCAGATAGGGCATGTTTTTTTTTATAGTGTCCTATTTTGTCGGCAAACATCAACTGTGTTGACAAATCAACTGAAATAGCTAGCAAATGTATGTAATTTGAAGTTGGCTTCTTCCATAATGTGTATATAAGTAAGTAACATCTGTTTAATATACTATTGCAATATGTATCTGCGCAATTGACTGTTGATTGCCTAAAACCATTTCAAGGCTGACTGGCTCTGTCTACTGGATGCTTTTGTAGATTACAGCAAAGAAGCGGAAGGAAAATGGTATCCAGCCCCCCAAATCCATCAAAAAGACCAAAAGGAAACAGATGGGCAAGCAGGTCATAAAAGCGGCACAGAGAGAGGAGCGGGTGGAGAGTCTGACAGAGGTTAGTTTGCGGCATCAGCATATAGCCTATGTAATTGTTTGACTGTGGTTCCCTTGGTTTTTCAGTCATTGTGCGTGTTTTAGATAAAACTACATTGTATTCAAACTGAGCAGAATCGCTGCTCAACAATCACTTAGCATCCCAAATCGCTCGAGACTGATTGTGATCAATATAAGCTATTCTGTGCCTCGCTGGTCAAACTGACCCCCTTACACAGGCTGATTGTCTGGTTGCATGCAGGAGGTACAGTGTGGAGAGAGAAGCGGAGTGGCACTAGATGCTCTGCTGAGTGGCCTGGCTAAAGTCAGCAACAGCAGGGTGAGAGCCAGCAAACTTTTCCAGTGGCTCATCCACCCAATTTCCTCCAAGAGTTTCTTCAGGTAATGATGTCGGTGTAGCTTTTCACAGTACAGTATTGTAGTCGATTGCACAGGAAGATATCCGTTAACTATTGACTTCCTTGATCTTATAGCGATGCATGGGAAAAGAAGCCAGTTTTGATCAAACGTCAGAATCCAGACTATTATACGGGACTGTTCTCCACAGCAGAGTTTGATCGCATTTTAAGACGGGTAAGGTGTCATGACTAGCTGCACATCTTCTGTGTTTAGTGTCATTTTTGTTGCTCAAATAAGGTTTTTCCTATTGATATTTTCAGGATGACGTTCAGTATGGGGTGAACCTGGATGTCACCAGCTACAGAAACGGCAAAAGAGAGACACACAATCCTCCAGGGAGGGCTCTCCCATACACTGTATGGGACTTCTATGAGGTAGAAAGCCAAGTGAAAGTCTACTGATTGTCAAGTTAATTTACAAAGTGTGAGCAAGTGTTGGTTAGATCATACCAATGGCTGTGTAACATGTTCTAGTTAGAAGTCCTTAGTACCTCAACATAATATTGAAACCCAACCTGTTGTCTTCCATGTTGTCCAGAGTGGTTGCTCCCTGCGTATGCTTAACCCCCAGGCCTTCTCCTCCACTGTGTGGAATGTGCTGTCCATCCTCCAGGAGCACTTTGGCAGCATGGCAGGAGCCAACATGTGAGTGACCCTCTCTGACAATTTGACCAGTGAGATGCTCTCACACAACATTGAAAGTTATTGAACATGTATGGGACAGTGAACATAATTTCCTCCTGGGAGGACAAACTATTCTGTTGTATTCTTACTGCATGCTGATGCACTTCCTCATGACATTTCAGTAAAAATGTATTTTGTGTCCCCAGGTATTTGACACCTCCAGGAACACAGGGCTTTGCTCCACATTACGATGATATTGAGGCCTTTGTGGTTCAGCTGGAAGGGAAGAAGCACTGGAGAGTTTACAATCCCAGGTGACTAGTTTCTCAGTAAAATTCCCAAAAAGGTGATCAGCACCATCAACCCATTTTGAACTTGATTCATGTCAGTAAACTCTGCTGAGAAACAAATATATTTTGTGGGATGTGTGTTTCCTGTCACTTTTCAGGTCAAAAAATGAGGTCTTGCCTGTCGTTTCCAGTCGTAAGTAGTCTTTTGTCCACTGTTGTGCCTATGAATAGACAATAAGCATGACAGATCACTCCCCTGTTCCTTAGCCTCATTCCTTACAGATGGCTTGGTATTCCTCCTCCAGCTAACTTTAGCCACTCAGAGATCGGGAAGCCCATCCTGGAGGTGGTCCTGGAGGCTGGGGATCTCCTCTACTTCCCCCGAGGGTTCATCCACCAGGGGGACTGCCTGTCGGATGCTCACTCCCTCCACATCACTGTCTCATCTTACCAGAGGAACAGTTGGGGAAACCTACTGGCAAAGGTTTGTTATTAACCTGCTTAATCCTATGCATTCCTTGTGTGGGACATTGTCCAGTTCTTTGTCTAATTTTGTATCAATAAATATACTTACACTTTGAGTAAGAAAAAAACGGAAAATATTGCAGGATCTACAATATGGCATGTCTATACAAAAAAATTAATTTACTTGTAAGTATAGGCTTGTATTGTGTATGATGCAGAACATGATCTCTTTGACAGGTGGTCCCAGCAGCCCTAGAGATGGCCATGGAGGAGGATGTGGACTTCAGACGAGGCCTGCCTGTGGATTACCTGACGTACATGGGGGTGCAGAACTCAGACAAAGTACTTCAGATGCCACCATTTACTTGTGCCTGGTTTCCAATGTACAATCAACCTCGAAGCACCCACCCTCAACAGGGGTGTGTTCAGAAGGGTGACACGTTTGAAGATAGAAACGCTACAGAGCTGACGCCTATGCCCCATTGCAAAGAACATCTGTTCTGCATAATCTATTTATACCGGAACATACTGTAACGTTGCACCCTCGTAATGGCCCTCAATCTACCTGTGCATGTATAGGAGGATCCACGCAGGGCCCAGTTCCTATCCAGAATAGAGGGTCTGATGAAGAAGCTATCAAACTTTGCCCCTGTGGATGCTGCTGTGGATCAGAAAGCTAGGGACTATCTCCATGACTGTCTCCCCCCGATGCTCACCGCAGGTACCACAAGGTTTTACTTGAAATTGTGATAGGTGGTTGTTTTTACCTACTTCAGTTGAAACCAAATGTGACATTTTAGAGTGAATATTTACATTGAGTCATTTAGCAAATATTATACAGAGTGACTTACAATCACTCTGTATAATAGTTGCTAAATGACTCGATGTAAATATTCACTCTAAAATGTCACATTTTAAATTGATTTCTGCGACTCTACCAGTGTAAATGATTCTGGTGATTATCCACAGAGGAAAGGGCCAGCAGTGTCCAGGGAGCTCCTTCCAGGTGGGAGAATGGAGAGGCTGTGGACATGGGTGTGGCCATCAGTGGCCAGATCAGAGTCAGACTCATCCGTTCTGGAATCGCCAGGTAGCTCTCAGCATTAAACACAAAAGCATGGCTATAAAGGGTTGACCTTTCCAGAAAAGACCATGATTGACTTTTGTGCCCCTGCAGGTTATGCAGTGATGGAGAAGCAATTTGGCTTTACTACACTGCCGACAACTCCAGAGTCTACCACAAGGAGGAGCCCAAGAGCGTTGAAATAAAACCAGAGGTATGAATGTTTGGGTCTCTGTAATTGCCTTGCTAATATAGCAGTGATGTGTGCCTGTCTGATATGCTGCACTGCAGTGATAACCTTTATGATGTAACTCTTTCAGCACACAAATGCCATGGAGTTTCTGATCCATGCATATCCCAAGTTTGTGACAGTGGGCAGATTGCCATGCAAGTTGGCTGAGGACAAGGTGTGTTTCTCAACATGTTATGCAACATTGCAAAAACGTATGCTTTCTTCTGCATAAAGTCTAACCACATATGCATCTCTGTAGTGCATGGTCAAGCCTTGATGATATACAGTGTTGGACTCTGCACTGCAGTTTTCTTAAAGATGTAATTCCCTGCTCTTCCAGGTGTCCTTGGCTGAGCTGCTGTTTAAGAGAGGGCTTATTCACACTGCAGAACCTCTGCAGCAATCCTGAAGCGTTTCAAAATAAGTGTCTGCCACGCCAGCATCATTCACTTCACTATTATGTGTAGGTAGAATTCTGATTTGTAGGACAGCGGTCATTAACTCAGTAGTCCATCAGCATTGCCCTCTACAACATTCATCTAGACTTTTCAAAAACTGTTAGTAATAGATCTGTAAAAGCGATTTTACAATGTTACCCTTTACTTGTTCAGTAAGTATTGAATTAAACTTACTTGCATATTGGTGTAAAACACTCCTTGTTTGTGTGTGTTGCTAATGTCCAACTTTGCCTTATTGCTATAGTTGTGTATACTTAAATCACAAATGAATGACTAGAGGTTAAGATGACAACAGGACATGTTTATTGGTGGATACAGTGACTGAAACGTATCGGGGTGCTTGATTTGAAGACCATCCAGAAAGTGTAAATCACACAACAGGAGATGTGACTAACGCACAATAAATATTCCAAGACAGGTGGGTCTACTTCCAGGTGACTTCCTCGCCAGGCTTCAGCTCCCTTTTTATAGGGGAGAAAATTCAGAGAACCATTAGAACCCACTTACATTATTGCTAAGAATGTATGCTTTCATATGTCTAGATACTGTCATGCCTGATTCACACTGAGACCAAGCCATACTGGCCTGGTTTCACATCCACTACAGTTGCTTGAAAAGACAATGTGAAAAGAAATCTGCCAGCACAGTATGGTTCGCATCTATAGTGTCAGTGTGTGGGTGCTGCAAATCTATAACTTACCTGCTGTACAATGCGCTTTTGTTCCTGAAAGCGGTTAGCTTCTGGTCCTGTGCTCTGTCCATGTAGATCCCGATCACAAAGCCAAGGGGGACAAATATGTTAACCCAATGGTCACGCATCAGGGCAGCAAAGTTCACCATACTTCCTGTTGGTGTCAAAACACACATTTAGTTTACTGTATGCAACCAAATTGTATAACAAATCTTTGGTGCAGCTATAGCTGTGTAGCAGCATAAGTGTTTCTATTGTCAATTTCATAAGCAGTTGGTAAAGGATGAACGTCATAACATCTGGCAATCAATTAGCTACGGTGGTTTAATCTAGCAAATTTGTCAAATTGCACATTTGCTAAATTCTAGAAATAACTACAGTACCAGCCAAACGTTTAGACACCTACTCATTCAAGGGTTTTTATTTTTACTATTTTCTACATTGTAGAATAATAGTGGAGACATCAAATATGAAATAACACATGGAATCATGTAACCAAAAAAAAAAGTGAAATCAAAATATTTTATTTGAGATTCTTCAGTAGCCACCCTTTGCCTTCATGACACTCTCGGCATTCTCTCAACCAGCTTCATGAGGTCACCTGGAATGAATTTCAATTTAAAGGTGTGCCTTGTTAATTTGTGGAATTTCTTTCCTTCTTAAAGCATTTGAGCCAATCAGTTGTGTCAAGAAAGGGTTGGTAAACGGAAGATGCCCTATTTGGTAAAATACCAAATCGATATTATGGCAAGAACAGTTCAGATAAGCAAAGAGAAACGACAGTCCATCATTACTTTAAGACATGAAGGTCAGTCAATCCAGAAAATTAAGAACTTTGAAATTCAGTCGCAAAAACCATCAAAGTGCTATGATGAAACTGGCTCTCATGAGGACCGTCACAGGAAAGGAAGCCTTAGAGTTATCTCTGCTGCAGTGGATAAGTAAATTTGAGTTACCAGCCTCAGAAATTGCAGCCCAAATAAATGCTTCAGAGTTCAAATAAGACACATCTAAAGATCCACTGTTCAGAGGAGACGGTGTGAATCAGGCCTTCATGGTCAAATTGCTGCAAAGAAACCACTACTAAAGGACACCAATAACAAGAATAGACTTGCTTGGGCCAAGAACTACCAGCAATAGACATTAGACCAGTGGAAATCTGTCCTTTGGTCCGATGAGTCCAAATTTGAGATTTTTGGTTCCAACTGCTGTGTCTTTGTGAGATGCAGAGTAGGTGAACGGATGATCTCCGCATGTGTGGTTCTCACTGTGAAGCATGGAGGAGGTGGTGTGAGGGTGTTTGCTGGCAACACTGTCTGTGATTTATTTAGAATTCAAGGCACACTTAACCAGCATGGCTACCACAGCCTTCTGCAGCGATATGCCATCCCATCTGGTTTGCAGATCGTGGGACTTATTTGTTTTCAACAGGACAATGACCCAACACACCTACAGACTAAGGGCTATTTGACCTCAACCCAATTGAGATGGTTTGGGATGAGTTGGCCCGCAGAGTGAAGAAAAAGCAGCCAACAAGAAAATGATAGAGAATATGGTTTAGTTGCCTTTATTTACTTACCCCACAGCTAGCATTAGCATCAACGCTATTGAAACAATGGGAGTGGTAGGGCCTATGGCAGGATGCTTCAAAAAGCATGCCCAAATCCTGTCACTAAAAACCAAATGTTATGTGGTCCTCTGTTGCTCAGTTTTTAGAGCATAGCACTAAAAGGATAATGGGTTGGAGTCCCGGAACCACCAATCCTTAACATGTATGTGTAACAGTGTAGGTTCCGTCCCTCTCTTCGCCCCAACCCGGGCTCGAACCAGGGACCCTTGCACACATTAACAACTGACACCCCACGAAGCATCGTTACCCATCGCGCCACAAAAGCCGCGGCCCTTGCGACGCAAGGGGAAACCCTACTTCAAGTCTCAGCGAGTGACGTCACCGATTGAAATGCTACTAGCGCGCACCACCGCTAACTAACTAGCCATTTCACATCGGTTACATATGCTCAAATGACTAAGTCGCTTTGGATAAAAGTGTCTGCTAAATGGTGTATGTACACATACACAGAACCTTCGTAAAGTATACAGACCCCTTGACTTTTAACACATTTCCACAGCCTACCATTGAATATGTACCCAGTATGCAACAGAACCAAGAGTCTGCAAAGCTGGCATCAAGGCAAAGGGTGGCTATTTAAGAATCTCAAATATAAAATATATTTTGATTTGTAAAACACTTTTTTCGGTTACTACATGATTTCATAGTTTTGATGTCTTCACTATTATATTACAATGTGCAAAATAGTAAAAATAAAGAAAAACCCTGGAATGAGAAGGGTCCAAACTTTTGACTGGTACTGTATTACCTTAGCTAATTTGTGTCCACACAACTGCTATCAGCAAATATTCAATTTCTGACAAGAATGAGTGTATTTGCTCAAATCTAGAAATAGCTAGCTATATCAGGTGGTTACCATAGCTAGTTTGTCTCCACAACTGCATCAGCAAATACATTCATTCCAGGTAGTTACCGGTAACAATTTGTTTTAACTAGCTAATAGCTATTTAAATTATTAGCATATCTGTGTTATTAATCTAAACCAGCAAGCTAGCTCACCTTCATGGACTCAATAGGACCAGCTAACATCGTTAGCTAGCAAGCAATATGCCTCGGTTCTTCCCATAATAATTCTACAGTATGTTTCAATTGTATTATATACATTTTAAGTATTGCACTGCTATAGAAATACTTATAACGACTTCAAACTAATAAGTAATTTATAGGAAGGCATAAAAAAAAAAAGGTGACATTTTACCTAGTCTTGGCCTTCTACTTCTCTTGCTCAGAGGACGTTGGACCCTACCAACTGCTCTAAAATGGTGTTGTTGCCTTCTAACAGTGAATCTTGAAAAAATATTTTTAATTCAATATGCCTTGAACTTCAGAATATTAGAACATTCGTCTGGGGGATAATTTAAATGTAAAAAAACGGTTTCTTTCTTCTTTGAAAATAAAAGTTATTCTATTCACGATGCGATAAATATGATTTGATGGTACCTTCCCAGTGACCTTTCACATTTTCAGCGGCAAGGCTTCCGCTTCGTTGAAAGACTTGTTGACAATCGTTGCTGAAAATGCCATAATGTTAGACTGTTCATGTTATTGATTTCTTTGCTCAATTTTTGTGAAATCTTACATGGCACTTTATGGTATGTTACTCGATGGCCCATTTTTATAGGACAGTTAGTCTGATGGCCAATTTAGCATGCTAGCTAACGTTAGCTAGTTTGGACTGCAAACATACAATAGGTAGCTTGGCGTCTCCAACTAGCTCTGTATGAAGAATAGTGTTAATAATTGCTGTGTAAGTGTATCATGTCCATATACCATTCATGGACCATGTCTGTTCACATTTTTATAAAGATCAGACCTGCAGACCTGTTCGTCGTCAGTCATATTTTCTGCATGTGAAAGTGGATCGAAATATATAGCCATCTTGTTGATAACTAGGTAATGGTCTGTGTCTTGTCCCTGCAGTATGACAGCTGAGGAGAATGACTTCTATTATCAAACTGACCGCTGTGTCAGGGGTGCAGGAGGAGTCTGCCCTCTGCTACCTGCTGCAGGTGGATGAGTTCCGCTTCCTCCTGGACTGTGGCTGGGATGAGAGCTTCTCTATGGACATTATTGATGCCATGAAAAGGTAGAACACACATAATCTAAGCCAGTAGTTCTCAATGGGGTACTTGGCCTATCCAAAGGGAGTACTTGGTAAGACTCAGAACATAGATCTAATGATTGGTTACACATGAAGGGGTACATGTGCAGAGCAAAATGTGATTGGAGGTACGGATTGAGGATCTATGCTATCTAGACATTGTCTTTGATTCCTGAAGTCAACAACTAGAACTTATCCCTGTCAATCAGATCTCTTACGGGCCATTCCCCTTCTCAATAGGTATGTCCACCAGGTTGATGCGGTGCTCCTCTCCCATCCTGACCCCCTGCACCTGGGGGCTCTGCCCTACGCCGTGGGCAAGCTGGGCCTCAACTGCCCCATCTATGCCACCATCCCGGTCTACAAGATGGGTCAGATGTTCATGTATGACCTGTATCAGGTAAGGGCAGGAGTGTGTTAACCTGGTCCCAGATCTGTTTGTGATGTCTTGCCAACTCAGCAGGACAGCACAAACAGATCTGGGACCAGGCTAGGTGATGTCCTACACCCGCTTGAACAAGAGGTGACAGTGCACTGTAAAACTATTCTCACAATTGGGATCTGTTGCTTTGGTAGTCGCGCAACAACACTGAGGACTTCAACCTGTTCACCCTGGATGATGTAGACTGCGCTTTTGATAAAATCCAGCAGTTGAAGTACTCCCAGATTGTAAATCTGAAAGGTCAGTAAAACATGTATCAGTCTTACCTAATGATTGAATGATCATATTTCTATTGAGTAACCTCCTTGTTATAGCTGAAACACTGGTTCAATCGACCTTTTTACTTTTCTGGACAGGGAAAGGACATGGTCTGTCCATCACTCCACTTCCTGCTGGTCACATGATCGGTGGGACCATCTGGAAGATCGTGAAGGATGGGGAGGAGGAGATTGTTTACGCGGTGGACTTCAACCACAAGCGAGAGATGTGAGTAGAGACTGGATAGAGCATGTTTATTTTGCTGCTGAACCGTCAAGGTACAGTACAAGACCAAAAGTATGTGGACACCTGCTCATCGACTATCACATTCCAAAATCATGGGTATTATTATGGAATTGGTCAGATCAATTTGAAATGGCTGCGCGGCAATAATGACCTGACCTGTGTCCCATAATGAACCTGCATTTCATATAGAACCTGGCTAATAATGACTGGCCATCTTTTAAATTAGCATGTCCTTGCATGGCTTGACGTTCAGGTACACTACATGATCAAAAATATGTGGAGACCTACTCATCAAACATTTAATTTCAAAATCATGGGCATCAGTATGAAGTTGGTCCCCGAACATATTGTAAATCTTTCTTCCAGCCACCTGAATGGGTGTACGTTGGAGTCGGTGAGTCGTCCCTCTCTGCTCATCACAGACTCCTTTAACGCTACATACGTGCAGCCGCGTCGCAAGCAAAGGGACGAGCAGCTTCTAAGTAAGTTAATCAACTCTCACTCATGTGTGCAGTAATGATATCCTGATCACAAATATGTTTATGTTGTCTTGCCAACTCCTGTGGTCACTGTCACGTCATGGCCATGGCTAGACAGCACAAAAAGATCTGGGCCCAGGCTACAGTAATACCTATTAGTTGAATATTAAAAAAATGTCTGATCCGCCAAACATTTCCCCCTTCAGCCAATGTGATGGAGACGCTACGCGGCGACGGCAACGTGCTGATTGCCGTGGATACGGCGGGCCGTGTGCTGGAGCTGGCTCAACTGCTGGACCAGATCTGGAGGACGAAGGACGCCGGGCTGGGGGTCTACTCTCTGGCCCTGCTCAACAACGTCAGCTACAACGTGGTGGAGTTCTCCAAGTCTCAGGTCTCGGCCACACGCATACCCTTTTCATTACATGGTCACACACTACCAGACAATCTTTAAAACACTTTTAAGTGTTTGTTTCAGCCTGCCTGCAGTGCCAGATGGGTGGGGTTTGCACTTTTGGGACTGTTCCATTGGTTCAGTTGCACCGAGCTTGCACGGAGCTAAAGTATTTGAAAGATCTCATATAATATTTGAACCCAGGTCTCTAGCTCACTCACCAGGAGGAGATGTTCACTTTTCAATAGTGTTCACTGCTCAGTCATACACTTTGTGAAAAATATTACAACGATTGCCTTTTGTGGGATGGATTTAATCTTTTTCACAATGTTGTTGTAACAAATGGCGCATGTCCTGCTAATATTGTGTGATTATCCTGTCATTGTAATAGGCATGTTAACAAGAGACATGAATCTGCCTGTTATATTCTCCCCTACAGGTGGAGTGGATGAGTGACAAGCTGATGCGTTGCTTTGAGGACAAGCGCAACAACCCCTTCCAGTTCCGCCACCTGTCCCTGTGCCACAGCCTGGCAGACCTGGCCCGCGTGCCCAGCCCCAAGGTGGTGCTCTGCAGCCAGCCCGACCTGGAGTCAGGCTTCTCCCGCGAGCTGTTCATCCAGTGGTGTCAGGAGGCCAAGAACTCAGTGATCCTCACCTACCGCACCACGCCCGGCACCCTGGGCCGCTACCTCATCGATAATCCCGGGGAGAAGATGCTAGACCTGGAGGTGAGACTAGGACGGGGTCGGCAACTAGGTTTGGTTTTGGGGGAATTTTTCTGGGCTAATACTCAACGGGTCAGAACATAATTAGTATAATAGCAGCCCAATTCATAGGCCTACACTACAAATTGGACACCATTGGTCCAATGCAGCCATTTTTATCTCAATATCAAATAATTTCTGGGTAACAATAAGTACCTTACTTAGAGTGTTTTCAATTAAAATGGTCAAACAGAAACAAAAATAGTTTCTTAGCAAAGGGCAATTTCTCAAGCAAGAATTTTGCTATGATTGTCTGGGAATGGTCTGAGTAGGGAGGGGAAGACTGAAAATGTGCTGTTATTGGCAGAGCGGTTTGGAACGTTCTTCTGAGTCTATTAACTAATATGCCGCTTGGTGATGTCACCATTGAAGGCCAAAAACTCCATCCCACCAAAACATGAATAAAGTTTGAATCAGCTCTTACACTAAAAGGGCATTATCATCATTTTCACAATTTCACAGTATTATTCCAACCTCACAGTGTAGAAATGTATATAAAACATCACGATTTTGACTGCACTGGGCCTTTAACACATCTGGTTAGTATAATGAACATTAATAAATGCAACATGCAACAATTTCAAAAATGTTATTGAATTAAAGTTCATATATGGAAATCCATCAATTTAAATATATAAATTAGGCCTTATCTATGGATTTCAAATAAAAAATGTATTTGTCACATACACATGGTTAGCAGATGTTAATGCGAGTGTATTCCCATGACTGGGAATATAGATATGCATTTATTGGTCACAGATAGCTTAAAAAAAGGTAGGGGCGTAGATCAGAGAACCAGGCAGTATCTGGTGTGACCATCATTTACCTCATGCAGTGTGACACTCCTTTGCATAGAGTTGATTAGGCTGTTGATTGGGGCCTGCTCTTCTTCAATGTCTGTGCGAAGTTGCTGTATATCAGCTTCCAGGAATTGTGTACAGATCCTTGCAACCATTGGGCTGTGCATTATCATGCTGAAACATGAGGTGATGGCGGCTGATGAATGGCACAACAATGGGCCTCAGGATCTCTGTCACGGTATCTCTGTGTATTCAAATTGCCGTCAATAAAATGCAATTGTGTTCGTTGTCCGTAGCTTATGCCTGCCCATACCATAACCCCACCACCACCATGGTGCACTCTGTTCACAAAGTTGACATCAGCAAACCACTCGCCCGCATGTCCCCCATACACGTGGTCTGCGGTTTTACAGTCGGATGGATGTACTGCCAAAACTTCTAAAACGACGTTGGTAGCGAAATTAACATTCAATTCTCTGGCAACAGGTCTGGTGGACATTCCTGCTGTCCGCATGCCAATTGCACCCTCCCTCAAAACTTGAGACGTCTGTAGCATAGTGTTGTGTGAAAACTGCACATTTTAGTGGCCTTTTTTAATGTCCCCAGCACAAGGTGCACCTGTGTAATGATCATGCTGTTTAATCAGCTTATTGATATGATCACTAACAGGGATGTAAAGAAATTTGTGTACCACATTTGAGAGAAATAAGCTTTGACCGTATGGAACATTTCTGGGATCTTTTACATTTCAGCTCATGAAACATGGGACCAACACTTTACATGCTGCTTTTTATATTTTTGTTAAGTGTCTATAGTCAATTCAATGACAATAACATAATAATTTCTATCTGATTACACTGATACAATCAACAAAGTCTTTACTAAATTAGTTTTTTTAAATGTATTTTTGTGCGTTGATTGGGGAAAATCATCTTGCAATCAAGAGAAAATGTTGCTCTCAAAACAAAGGTGGCTAATGAAAATAGAAGTTTAAGGGAAGACTGGGCACAGAAATATGCATTCTTACCATATTTCTCCAATGTCAAACCAGTGTCTTTTTTGCAACGAAACTGTTGCTGTTTGCAAATAATGAAGTCTGGGACGTCCTTATGAATCTAAGCATGGTAGCCTACTTTCAAAAGTTAACTTTCCACCCAGACAGCATCCCGACAGATGCAGAAATTGTTTAGCTTAGAGTGACAGGATTGCAAATTCCATTTTTTTTTGGTCTATTTCGAATATAGGTCGTATCACAGCTTCAAAATGTCATAGAGACAAACCATATGCATCAGTCAGATATTTTGCATGCATTTTAAAAAGCTTGTTTGTAAGGTAAGGCATCAGTGTTGAGCATCGTTATAGAACACTTTATGTAATCAGGGTCCTTTTTTATTTCATTTCAAAATATTAAGCTAACAATAGGTAGGGTATCCCTTCTGTCCTTTTCTTTAACAAAGGATATGTCATACCCTCACATACCCCCTTCAGTTGAAGTCCTGCTTTAAACCGAACACTCCATGCCCTTCATGGACACGGTGGTATTTAAGGAGGGAATGGTGACAGTATTGGAGGATTTGGCTACCGACAAATCTATGGGAAGCATAAATGCGTCTGTCAAACAGGTAGGCCGACCCTGTATTTCTTAAATAGGAAGAAATAGTCGAATTCAAATGAAGAAAATGAATTACTCAAATTACTTTCAGCCTCATTCGCTGTCCAGCTCAGTTGATTGTAGGCGGCCGCCGCTTCACGTTTCATTACTAGGCTTGTCACGATTCCCAAATATTACAAACAATAGGATACCAGGCCAAGGATCATGATACCGAGTAGTATCGCGATGCCATGGTGGAAACAAATCGGTGGCCTAGCATCCTGTTCACCCCGTGCCCCGGACGCTTGTTCACGTTTTCTAAACCTCCAAAAACCTGTCACTGAAATTCACACTTCTACTCAATACAACACATTGAATTTAACTTCACACTGTTAAGTGTATAATATAATACTGCATAGATTGGCTTATTTGCCAATATTTGCAAAGGCATACCTGTGATTTGGCTGGAGGAATGGGAAGAAGGAATATGGAATGGCATCAAACACATAGAAACACGTGTTTGATACCATTCCTCTCATTCCGCTCCAGACATTACCACGAGTCCGTTCTCCCCAATTCAGGTGCCCCCAACCTCCTGTGATATACCTGCATAATGATCTGCATGTCATTGTGTCAGTGAGGAGAACATACTGCATAATGATCTGCATGTCATTGTGTCAGTGAGGAGAACATACTGCATAATGATCTGCATGTCATTGTGTCAGTGAGGAGAACATACTGCATAATGATCTGCATGTCATTGTGTCAGTGAGGAGAACATACTGCATAATGATCTGCATGTCATTGTGTCAGTGAGGAGAACATACTGCATAATGATCTGCATGTCATTGTGTCAGTGAGGAGAACATACTGCATAATGATCTGCATGTCATTGTGTCAGTGAGGAGAACATACTGCATGAAACCTTCTTTCCTCTTCAGTTAACACATACTCACTCTCATAAACACACAACACTCTCTCTCTCTTTCACAAGCACACATACACACACTGCTTCCAATTTTTCAAACGTTAGACACCAAACAGAATGTAAGGAGCACCAGAAATAGATAGCTGTTTGATATAGTTTAGGCTTACATTAGTTAGGCCTTATATGAATTATACCTTTTGAAGTAGAATACCCTTTTCCTTTCTTCCTGTGCCAATCAAATTTGCCTAAATCTACTGTCAAGTTACCAGGTTGTTAGCTAGCAAGGTAACATGACTGAACAACATTGTTTATTATCAAACCAATAATTAGCGACTCTGGATTAGTTTAAAACGGCCCGCGACATGGTTTGTGAAATGATATAAAATGCGCGCGAATCCCGATTGAAAGAATAAAAGGCATCTCTGGTACTATGGGTTTTATGTTTAGGCTAGAGACAAGCCTATTTCTTTGCTGTAAAGCTGCGAACATGGGGGAATAGACGCGCGCAAAGAGCGGACAGAGTGAAGCAGGTGAGTGAGCACTAGTAGGGGATGCGGCTGGCTGTTTCCCTTTGACGCATGTGATATGCGCATGGAAGGGAAGTGGATATTGGACCTGCATATACAAGTGGCTGTTGCTTCAATTCAACTGAATTTATAAACCAAACTAACTTTATAAACATTTTATAACCGGCACCAGCAGGTTCTTAATATCAGTAGGGCTGAAAAAGTTGGTAGTATCATATGAAACGGTACTACAGTATTCTATAATGTTATTGTAAGTGTCATGACGTTTTGGTACCTTGATATTACACCATGGTACCGGTATACTGTGTAACACTTTTCAGCACAACCTAGCACGTTTGCCTTATTAGTTGACTGTCTCTTGCGCTCTCTCTCCTCATGGATTGAAGTTGAAATGTATCTTCTGCATTATTTTGGTGGGGTAACTTCTTCTTGGTACATTACATTTGGATCTGATACAAAAGAAAAACAACTTTTTATGCATAATTAATATGGGGGGGCTTTGGGGAACCCCAAAAAATAGAAGAGCAGCTATGCGGCCATTTTGGCTCAGAGTGATAGCTTTTTGGATTTATTTATTTTGGTGCAGCATCTCCCTAGGGCTCTTCCTGTCTCTGTTTCCGTCTCAACTCAAGCGTGGAACAGCTTGATGTGTCACTGGCATTCGCACTGTTCCTCCCCCCTTTTTTTTTTTTCTCCATTTCATTTTCTTGTCATGTTGACAGATTAGAAAACGGGTGAAGCTGGAAGGCAGGGAGCTGGAAGAATACCTGGAGAAAGAGAGAATGAAGAAGGAAGCTGCCAAAAAACTTGAACAAGAAAAAGAGTGAGTCACTGACACTGTTTGTGTTTTGGGCCTCAACTTATTTACAATATTTGGGCACCGTGAATACTATTCCCAGACGTGGGTATTGTTCTGTGTGTGTTACGTGCATGTGTGCATGGAGGACGTACTATACAGATTCATGAAGTTGGTCTCCGGGAATGAAGATGTTTGTTTTTGAGATGAAGAAACACAGCAAGATTGTGTGTGTGTGAGTCTAATATATTTGTGTCTCTCAGGGTGGATGTGGACTCCAGTGACGAGAGCGACATGGAGGATGACCTGGAGCTGCCGGCGATGGTGAAGACCAAACACCACGACCTGATGATGAAGGGAGACGGCGTCCGCAAGGGCAGCTTCTTCAAACAGGCCAAGAAGTCCTACCCCATGTTCCCCACCCACGAGGAGAGGGTCAAGTGGGACGAATACGGAGAGATCATCAGGTACTGTAGTCATTAAACTATTACCCTTTTCACATTAAGGCGCTGATCCAAACTGAGCTGTGCTGACCCGGTTATGCATCAACCATAGATGCTGGACAAGGGAAATATCAGCGCCAGTACAGTTCGGTTGGCACAGAAGTGTAAAAATGCTCTACACAGACTGTCTTTTACCTCGGTAGAACCTAGAAATCGAAACATGAAACCCGTTTGAATAATGAACTATGCATTGGATTTTCTGTTGAAGCAGAGCTAACTTCACACGATGATGTATTAATTAATGACTGTCTCCAGACCGGAGGACTTCCTGGTACCAGAGCTCCAGGCCACAGAGGAGGAGAAGAACAAGCTGGAGTCATGCATGGCCAAAGGAGACGAACCCATGGACCAAGACTCCTCATCCAAAGTACCCACCAAGTGTACCTCCACTACAGAGAACCTAGAGATCAAGTAAGTGGGCCTACCCACCTAAATTGAAATATGATTCAATATGATTCATATTTATATTGTAGTGATTTACAAGGAATACATAGTGCTGAAACATGTACGTTTGGGATTTTAATGATCCTTGTGGATATGCCAAGACTCTAGTTATTTTAATTTGCGCAAAATATTAAAAGTACCTTTAGTATTTTTCTCTAATATTATCAGGGACCCCCTCTCAGGCAAACCGGCGACCCACCCCCATCATACGTTAGCAAGAGAAAAAACATTCACGTGTCTTGTCGTCAAGTGAATGATAATGGCATGTAAAAGTAATCTTTTTTATTCTTATTTATAGCTTTGGTAGATCATTTTTTCATTATTTTGATCTCCCCACATAATTGTAATAGGAAGTGTAAACTCTAACAGCCTATTAGCTATAAAGGTAACTCAAACATATTTTTGAAAATAAGGGGTCTGCAGACTGCCGGTTGAATACCCCAGATAGTATTTTTTTTACATCACATTTAAAGTGACTATCTTAATAATTAATATTTAAAATATTGAGAAATTATAAATTCTTATCTGATCATACTGTGCAGAGCCAGGGTGACGTACATCGACTACGAGGGGCGTTCGGATGGCGACTCTATCAAGAAGATCATCAACCAGATGAAGCCGCGGCAGCTGGTGATCGTGCACGGCCCTCCCGAGGCCAGCCTGGACCTGGCCGAGTCCTGCAAGGCCTTCACCAAGGACATCAAGGTCTACACGCCTAAGCTGCAGGAGACTGTGGATGCCACCAGTGAGACACACATATACCAGGTCAGTCGGGTTATAATTTTACACAAAATGCCATGCTAATTTAAAATATTTTGGGACAGATTGGACTAATGCCCTATATGAATGTGAATAATTGACATAGAATGTTGTGTTATCACAATTCACCAATCAGAAAGTTGATAGCTTTAGTAACTGTAACTAATCTAACCCAGGTCAAGCCATCTTAGAATTCTCAACTTGACAATGGGTCAATTTGGTATAAGGTTTATAATAATAATATTATAACATATGCCATTTAGCAGACACTTATCAAAAAGCGAGTTACAGTTGTGCGTGCATAAATATTACGTACAGGTGTTCCTGGGAATCGAACCCACTATCTTGGCATTACAAGCACCGTGATCTACCAACTGGGGTACAGAGGACCCAGTTAAACAGTTTGTTTGTGTGCAGAAACCTTTTAAATGTTAAGCTTAAGCACTTTCTGTCATATATACATGACATATTTTCTTCTTCCTCCTCAGGTGCGGTTGAAAGACTCGCTGGTGAGCTCGCTGCAGTTTTGCCGCGCCAAGGACACGGAGCTGGCGTGGATCGACGGCGTGCTGGACATGCGCGTGGTCAAGGTGGACACAGGCGTGCTGCCCGAGGAGGGCGTGGTGAAGGGTGAAAAGGGAGCCGGCGAGGAGGCCGTGGAGGACGGCGAGCTGGCCATGGACGTGACCCCTGCTGACGACGGCACCACAGACCATAGCGTGGTGGCTCAGCAGCGCACCATGAAGACGCTGTTTGGCGAGGACGTGCGCGAGCTGTCGGAGGAGAGCGACGTCATCCCCACCCTGGAGCCCCTGCCCGCCCACGAGGTGAGAGAGCGAGAGATGGAGGGGAAGAGGAGATGTACTGTAGCGAGAGATACTGCGGATAGACGGAGGGGAAGGTTGGCTGTAATCTCTTAGTTCAGACAAAGGGAGAGAGGAGATGTAAAGAGGGTAAGATAAGGTTGCTTTGTTCTCAGTGAAAGAGGATGGGAGAGGGCTGACCCTGAGGGAGAGGGAGACGGGTGTTGATCCCGGAACCGTTTTTTATTCAGAGAGGGAAATGATAGGTTGAGTGGTTCCTCTCTAGGTTTCTTCCTAGGTTCCTGCCTTTCTAAGGAGTTTCTCCTAGCCACCATGCTTCTACATCTGTATTGCTTGCTGTTTGGGTTTTAGGCTGGGTTTCTGTATAGCACTTTGTAAAAAGGGCTTTATAAATACATTTGATTGATATGACAGTAGACACAAAGAGCAGCAGAATGCACAGGAAGAAAGCTAGCCTGTGGCTAATTTAGCAACAGAGAGAAGGGAGTGCACCGGGTAAAACTGATCTGAGGTTATATGTATAGAAATTATTGATAGTTACATATCGCAATATTATTTTTGGATTATATTGATATTTGACTCTGTATAAAAAGTAACATCTACTTGATTTAGCTGGATAATGTTAGCTAGTGCTAGTCGGCTGTACCTGTGGCAAATTTTTCATCCAGTAGCTTGTTCTCCATCTTCTTTTTAAGTAGTTTCTCTGCAGCAGACATATAGTGAGAAATATGTTTGGGACATCAAATCGCAGCAAAGTCGCAGTATCAAATCGCAATACATATAGCATTGTGAGAATCACAATACATATGGTATCGGCACAGAAAGATCGTGATAATGTCAGATTATGAGGTTCCCAGCCCTAGAAAATATATGGTTAGGGTTCTACAGAGTCCACAGTCAATAGAGTCAAGCTGATCAGATGTAAAGAAGCTATTACATTTACGTCATTTAGCATACGCTTTTATCCAGAGCGACTTACAAATTGGCCCCCCTACCTCTGCGGAAGCACAGTTCCCGCTCAGCCCAGTCAAAAAAAATAGATATAGATGTACTATTGTAAAGTGGTTGTTCCACTGGATATCATAAGGTGAATGCACCAATTTGTAAGTCGCTCTGGATAAGAGCGTCTGCTAAATGACGTAAATGTAAAAATGTAAATGTAATGCCACCTTTCCAACAAGTTAGTATATCAAATTTCTGCCCTGCTAGAGCTGCCACGGTCAACTGTAAGTGCTGTTATTGTGAAGTGGAAGCGTCTATTAGCAACAATGGCTCAGCCGCGAAGTGGTAAGCCTCACAAGCTCACGGGACCACCGAGTGCTGAAGCACGTAGCGTGTAAAAATCGTCTGTCCTCAGTTGCAATGCTCTACCGTGTACCAGACTGCCTCTGGAAGCAACGTCAGCGCATCAACTGTTTGTCGGGAGCTTCATGAAATGGGTTTCCATGGCCGAGCAGCTGCATACAAGCCTAAGATCGCAAGATGCAAAATACCAAGCGTCGGCTGAAGTGGTGTAAAGCTCGCCGCCATTGGACTCTGGAGCAGTGGAAACACGTTCTCTAGAGTGATAAACCATGCTTCACCATCTGGCAGTCCAACAGACAAATCTGGGTTTGGCGGATGCCAGGAGAGCGCTACCTGCCATATTGCTTAGTGCAAACTGTAAAGTTTGGTGGAGGAGGAATAATGTTCTGGGGAAGTTTTTCATAGATTGGGCTAGGCCCCTTAGTTCCTGTGAAAGGAAATCTTAATGCTACAGCATACAATTACATTCTAGACGATTCTGTGCTTCCAACTTTATAGCAACAGTTTGGAGAAGGCCCTTTCCTGTTTCAGCATGACAATGCCCCCGTGCGCAAAGGGAGTTCCATACAGAAATGGTTTGTTGAGATCGGTGTAGAAGAACTTGACTGGCCTGCATAGAACCCTAACCTCAACCCAATCGAACACCTTTGGGATGAATTGGAACTCTGACTGCGAGCCAGGCCTAATCGCCCAACATTAGTGCCCGACCTCACAATTGCTCTTGTGGCTGAATGGAAGTCCCTGCAGCAATGTTCCAACATCTAGTGGAAGGCCTATCCAGAAGAGTGGAGGCTGTTATATCAGCAAAGGGGGGACCAACTTCATATTGATGCCCATGATTTTGAAATGAAGTGTCCACATTCTTTTGATAATGTAGTGTACCTGGATGTCAAGCCCTGCAAGGACATGCTAATTTAAAAGATGGCTAGCCATTATTAGCCTGGGTCTATATGAAATGCAGGTTCATTATGGGACACAGGTCAGGTCATTATTGCAATGAAAAAATTGGTGCAACCAAACCATGTGCTGATGCCATCAACTGAAAAAGTTTGATTCGCACCAGTGCCACAAGTGCAAAAAGTTTGTCTCGAGCCCTGAACAAATCCAGAGTCCAACTGATCTGAGGTCAGATTTACCAATATATAAACTGTATGGTTGTGGTTCCACAGAGTCCATTCAGTTCAACTGATCTAAGATCAGAGGTGTGTTCAATAAGGTAAATATTTTGAACTTTAGCTAACACATTCCATTTGTTTTGTGTTGGCCATGAAGTTGCGAAATTTTGCTAACGTTAGCAAAAAGCCTGAGAAGGTAGTGTGCAGCGAACGTACGTGTCTGTTTCGGATCTAAACTGCCACTACAAATAATCAAATCAAATCAAAGTTTATGTAGACCTTACAGTGAAATGCTTACTTACGGGACACAATGCAAATAGTCCGTTAGCCATTTGATTACCTGTTCAGAAGTCTTATGGCTTGGGGGTAAAAGCTGTTGAGAAGCCTTTTGGCTTGCATTAGAAGAGAGAACAGTCTATGACTGGGGTGGCTGTGGTCTTTGACCATTGTTAGGGCCTTCCTCTGACACCACGTGATGTAGAGGTCCTGGAGGGCAGGCAGCTTAGCCCCAGTGAATGGGGCGTGCTCAGTCCTCCTTTTTCTGTAGTCCACAATCATTTCCTTTATCTTGATCACGTTGAGGGATAGGTTGTTATTCTGGCACCACCCGGCCAGGTCTGACCTCCTCCCTATAGGCTGTCTCGTTGTTATTGGTGATCAGGCCTACCACTGTTGTGTCGTCTGCAAACTTAATGATGGTGTTGGAGTCGTGCCTGGCCATGCAGTTGTGGGTGAACAGGGAGTACAGGAGAGGACTGAGCACGCACCCCTGAGGGGCTCCGGTGTTGAGGATCAGCGTGGCAGATGTTTTGTTACCTACCCTTACCACCTGGGGGTGGCCTGTCTGGAAGTCCAGGATCCAGTTGCAGAGGGAGGTGTTTAGTCCCAGGATCCTTAGCTTAGTGATGAGCTTTGAGGGCACTATGGTGTCGAACGCTGAGCTGTAGTCAATGAATAGCATTCTCACGTAGGTGTTCCTTTTGTCCAGATGGGAAAGGGCAGTGTGGAGTGCAATAGAGATTGCATCATCTGTGGATCTGTTTGAGCGGTATGCAAATTGGAGTGGGTCTAGGGTTTCTGGGATAATGGTGTTGATGTGAGCCATGACCAGCCTTTCAAAGCACTTCATGGCTACAGACGTGAGTGCTATGGGTTGGTAGTCATTTAGGCAGGTTGCCTTACTGCTCTTGGGCACAGGGACTATGGTGGTCTGCTTAAAACATGTTGGTATTACTGACAGGGACAGGTTGAAAATGTCAGTGAAGACACCTGCCAGTTGGTCAGCATGTGGCCATGTAGGTTTTCTATGACTTGTAGTTGGAATAGCAAAGTCATTTGCAGTTTGATTATTTCCTCTAAATGCCACAGTAATCCTTAGAAAATATTTTGTTTCATGTTTCACCGTAACATTTTTGAATGTTCATTCAAATTGTTTCTAAGGCTGCATTTACACAGGCAGCCCAATTCTGAGCTTTTTTTCACTAATTGTGGCTTTTGACCAATCAGATCAGCTCTTTTGCCAGTAAATGGGCAAAAAATCTAACATAGTCCTTAGAGTCATACTGATCTGAGGTCAGATGTACAGAAACTGTATGGTTGTGGTTCCACTAATCCACATAGGATGCGTTTACACAGGCAGCCAATTCTGATATTTTGGCATGACCATGGCAAAAGAGCTCATCTGATCAAAAGACGAATTAGTGGAAAAAAATATCAGAATTTGGTTGCCTGTGTAAACGCAGCCATAGAGTACAACTGTTCTGAGATCAGTTGTATATCATGTGTTCTGGTTCTAACCCATACACACCCTGTCTAACTCACAGATCCCAGGCCACCAGTCGGTGTTCATCAACGAGCCGCGCCTGTCCGACTTCAAGCAGGTGCTGCTGAGGGAAGGCATCCAGGCTGAGTTTGTGGGAGGAGTGCTGGTGTGCAACAACATTGTGGCCGTCCGCAGGGTGAGTTGTCCGTCTGTCTGTCCTTCTCCCCCAGCACACCACAGTACAGCCACAGTCATTCATTTAGTTCATTCAGCTCGCTTTGACAGCATAAGCCAACCCCAGCCCTGGCCTGCTTCATGAGAAAGGGGAAATGGGCCCAAAGGTTGCGTGGGGTGGCATGTTTTTCAGCAAAAAGCTGTGACTGTGGCATCCAATTGCAGACCTCTATTATATATGTATGTGTACCTATTATCTAACTTCAATTTAATTGAAAACCAATTCTTATTTATTTACAAGAATGCTCTGGGGAAGGAACGATGACGCAGGATTAAACAATCCATTTTACTCAGTTGGCAATAAGTAGTTTTTAGACTGAAGGGGCAACCTATGTGTAAACAAACCATTTCTGCTACTAAAGTCAGCACCACTCCATCTCCACATCTATTTGTGGATGTTAAAGGGGGGAAAAATGGTTGTGACTATGCGTGACCCCTCTAACCCTTGTCCGTATCGCCATCCCCCCCCCCCCCCCCCCCTGTACAGACGGAGGCAGGGCGCATCGGCCTGGAGGGCTGCCTGTGTGATGACTATTATAAGATCCGCGAGCTGCTCTATCAGCAGTATGCTGTGGTATAGGAGAGACGAGCGGCCGCGGAGACGGCGTCGGCCGTTACATGATCACACAGAGACATTCCATTTGGGAGGAGAGAGAGTGGAGAGGAGAGCGGACTGTACCCAGAGGACCACAGTGTTCTAGGTGTTCTCCACACACAGGCTACCTGAGCTCCCCTCGAGCATCTCCAGCTGTTTAACTTCCAACCGCTGTGTTGATTTCTCCTTTTTTACCCCCTTTGTCTGTTTACTGTTTATTTTTTTATTGTGCGTCTTTCCCCCCGCAGTGAGAGACAGATGGGCTCTCCCTTAGTGACCTCTCCTTCATGCGAACACATGATGTGCGAACCAACGGTAACCCTTAGGGTGTTTTTTATTTCTCCTCAAACGCCCTCAGCTCTGGAGAAAATACACCACACACTCGCTGGAGAGTGCCATCACTTGACATAGGCTGAAATGGTTTCTGTTTTTTTTGTTTTCTACAACTCATTAAATTCAATTTTTTGAACAATTTAATTGGTTTGTGTCATATATATTTGCTGTTGGTTGAGAGGGGAGCCAGACTTGTATATGTACTGTATGTAGGTTTGGGGTCATTTCAGTTAATGTTTCAATGAGGGCAATTTTGAATGGGAATTCCAGTTTACTTCCTGAATTGTGTGAATGGAAATGGAATTGACCCCGACCCTGACTGTATGTAGTACCATTTCAAGGGGCTTTGCTCTACTGTGCTGCTGCAGTTCCGGTTTGATAACACTAGATGGAGACATTTTTCTGCCTCTTCCTCCCTCTACCTCTGTCACACACAGCAGCAATTCCAGGGTTGAGAGATGACGTTGTCCCTGCAGTGATATCTTGGAAAATTAGCATAATTCACTCAGTTACGTACATAACAAGGTATAATACTTAATTCTCTAATGTTTATATTTCAGGTAACTGAAATTAGGTTATATAGTTAAGATTGAGACTGAGAGGAAAGTGAAAATGTATTTAAAATGGCTTGCTGATTTGTGATATCTTCTAATCCACATATAAGGTCAATGTTATTATCCCTGTGAAGTTTAAATTCACCATTGTCTCAGGAGACTGCTTGGGGGGAGGGGGTGTCCCAAATTGGCAAATTAACCGGAGCCTTATGGTGAAAAGTAGTGCACTATAATGTGAGTAGGGTGGTGTGACTGTGATGATGCTAAGATGGAGGGGGGGTGCGAAGCAGCCTTTTTCTCCTCGGCTGCGGTGTGTCATTGGCTGGCTGAAGTCCGCTGCTGCAGCAGTGGTGCCACATCGTCTCAGCCCATTACGCTCACAGACGGGCAGACAGTCAGTGTTGTGCGAATCCCCGGGGTGGCCCCTCGCCTAGCCACCTTACCACATGGGCAGTTGTGGTATGTCACTGCCGTGGCTCAACCCACAACAAAGCACCCCCCTACCATATACACTTTCTCTCTCTCTCTCTCTCTCTCTCTCTCTCTCTCTCTCTCTCTCTCATACACTACACACACTCAGTGACCTATCGGCATGGGTCAAAGCACCTCCCCTACCATACACACAGTGACATCACTTCACCCTCAGTCGTTGTCGACTACCAAACTCTGCCCAACCTATGGCCCCGCAGCCAGTCAGAGTATGGTGGGCCACGAACGTTTTAGTCTGGGCCGACCCGACGAAGCGAGTGGACGGTGGGCAGAGGGAGAGGGGGATCATGCACATGAATGGATGGAGGGAGTTATAGGCATGAGCAGCATGGATGGCTGGCCCGCTGATGCGCAGCTAGGTTAGTTTTGTACAGAACAGTTGCGTAACATATAGTTTTGCACTTTAGAAACATTAAAATTTAAATGCCCTTTTTTATAATCCATGGCACAGGCACACACACACACAACATTTGCGGCAGAAAATATGCCTTTATTCTCTCTCTGTGAACTTCAGTAATCCCTTCTGTGACAGTAAGAGAGAGATAGAAAGAGAGAATGGGATAGAGATAAACCGAGAGAGATGGAAAAAGAGAGAGGCTCCTGCCCAGTCACTACTTTTCATTTTGATAATTGACGGCGGGAACACTAGAAAGGTCCATCAGCGTAATCCTCTTAGTGTTTATAATGTTGACTGTCACAGAAGCCCCTATTTTAATGTAACGAGCAGCTAAGGCCCCACTTTGCCCCCAGGAGGCAGGGAGGAGACCTGAGCCCTGAATGCATCCCAAATGACACCCTATTCCCTAATGCACTACTTTTGACCAGAGACCTATGGGCCCTGGTAAAAGTAGGACACAAAATAGGGAATAGGGTGCCATTTGAGAAGCACAGAATGTCTCCCCTTCTCACTCAACAAGTGCCCTTCTCATTTGTGCCATGGGATGGGTGGAGGACAAGCAAGGGTATTAGGACAAAAGCAAAGTTACAAATTGGGCATCTACTCTATGTGTATTTATTCATAGCTCTGTGGAGGAAAATTAATTCAACCTAATCCCGTTGAATTCCTGGTGGCCTCTCTTTCTCCCTCCCCTTTCTTCTTCTCTCTGTATTAAGCTGACCACTTAATGCTGCCAGTGACATCAGTGGAATAATGTGAAATAGGAGTGGTTTTCTAAGAAAGAATGTTTGAAACAACATGTGGCACAGGCACAAAAAGCAAATCATTTGTTGTCTGGGCTTCCAAAGGTAGGCTATGTTTGAGCAGTTCCACGTGGGTGTGAAACACTCCTGATTCGCTGCATACGGGTAGGATGAGGAGGTAGGATGAGGAGGGGTCTACTTTCACTTTCTCTCTACCCCTCTCCCCCGCCCTCTCTCCGTCTCTCTCTAATTCGCTCTACTCTATGGGGCTGGGTAATCCCTCTGTGCCAGTGTCTTCAAGCAGTAATGGCCCTTAGCAGGGGAGCCAGTCATGCCCACCCACTCATAAGACACATGGAGGGGGCTGGTCTGTCTCAGGGGGCTGCTGGGGATGCGATGGGCTGAGCATCCTCCTTTGAATTACACAATTACTAAGGTGATCCTCTTACGCAACCGGCTCCTCACACGGGCCCACAATACAAGGTAGGCGATCCCTGTGAGCATAAATCCATCCACAAAGGCAGGCAGCTCGATGACAGATTATCCCCCAGGCCAATAATACAGGCAGCTGCCATATTGCCTTTGTGATAAAACAATTGTGCATTTGTGGATGGAGGACATTGGGTTGGGGTGATATGATCAAATCGAAATCAAGTCAAATTTTATTTGTCACGTGCCGAATACAACAGGTGAATGAAATGCTTTCAGTGAAATGCTTACTTACAAGCCCTTAACCAACAATGCAGTTAAGAAAATACAAAAAAAAGTAAGAGATAAGAATAACAAATAATTAAAGAGCAGCAGATAACGGGGGGTTGCTATGCAAATAGTCTGGGTAGCTATTTGATTAGCTGTTCAGGAGTCTTATGGCTTGGGGGTAGAAGCTATTTAGGAGCCTCCTGGATCTAGACTTGGCGCTCCGGTACCGTTTGCCGTTCAGTAGCAGAGAGAACAGTCTATGACTAGGGTGGCTGGAGTCTTTTACCATTTTTAGGGCCTTCTTCTGTCACCGCCTGGTATAGAGGTCCTGGATGGCAGGAAGCTTGGCCCCGGTGATGTACTGGGCCATACGCACTACCCTCAAAAGTGCCTTCAGGTCGGAGGCCGAGCAGCCTTACGAGACAGTGATGCAACCCGTCAGGATGCTCTCAATGGTGCAGCTGTAAAACTTTTTGAGGATCTTAGGACCCATGCCAACTCTTTTCAGCCTCCTGAGGGGGAATAGGTTTTGTCGTGCCCTCTTCACGACTGTCTTGGTGTGCTTGAGCCATGTTAGTTTGTTGGTGATGTGGATGCCAAGGAACATGAAGCTCTCAACCCGCTCCACTACAGCCCCGTCGATGAGAATGGGGGTGTGCTCATCCTCCTTTTCCTGTAGTCCACAATCATCTCCTTTGTCTTGATCACGTTGAGGGAGAGGTTGTTTTCCTTCCACCACACGGTCAGGTCTCTGACCTCCTCCCTATAGGTGTTCTCATCGTTGTCGGTGATCAGGCCTACCGCTGTTGTCATCAGCAAACTTAATGATGGTGTTGGAGTCGTGCCTGGCCGTGCAGTCATGAGTGAACAGGGAGTACAGGAGGGGGCTGAGCACGCACCCCTGAGGGGCCCCCGTGTTGCGGATCAGCGTGGCGGATGTGTTGTTACCTACCCTTACCACCTGGGGGCGGCCTGTGAGGAAGTCCAGGATCCACTTGCGGAGGGAGGTGTTCAGTCCCAGGGTCCTTAGCTTAGTGATAAGCTTTGAGGGCACTATGTTGTTGAACGCTGAGCTGTAGTCAATGAACAGCATTCTCACATAGGTGTTCCTTTTGTCCAGGTGTGAAAGGGCAGTGTGGAGTGCAATAGAGATTGCATCATCTGTGGATCTGTTGGCGCGGTATGCAAATTGGAGTGGGTCTAGGGTTTCTGGGATAATGGAGTCCATGTGAGCCATGCCAGCCTTGCAAAGTATTTCATGGCTACAGACGTGAGTGCTACGGGTCGGTAGTCTTTTAGGCAGGTTACCTTAGTGTTCTTGGGCACAGGGACTATGGCGGTCCTCTTGAAACATTTTGGTATTACAGACTCAGACAGGGAGAGTTTGAAAATGTCAGTGAAGACACCGAGCGCATGCTCGGAGTAAATATCCTAGTAATCCGTCTGGCCCTGCGGCCTTGTGAATGTTGACCTGTTTGAAGGTCTAATTTACATCGGCTGCGGAGTGCGTGATCACACAGTCATCCGGAACAGCTGATGCGCTCATGCATGTTTCAGTGTTACTTGCCTCAATGCGAGCATAGAAGTTATTTAGCTCATCTGGTAGGCTCGTGTCACTGAGTAGCTCTTGGCTGTGCTCCCCTTTGTAGTCTGTAATAGTTTGCAAGTCCTGCCACATCTGACTAGGTACGATTCGATCTTAGTCCTGCATTGACGCATTGCCTAATTGATGGTTTGTGAGATGGCAGTGCAGGGTTTCTTATAAGCTTACGGGTTTGAGTCCCGCTCCTTGAAAGCGACAGCTCTGCCCTTTAGCTCAGTGCGATTGTTGCCTGTAATCCATGGCTTCTGGTTGGGTATTTACATGCAGTCACTGTGGGGACGATGTCGTCAATGCAAAGCAGTCCTGTAGTTTAGCGTCTGCTTCATCTGATCACTTTCTTATTGACCGAGTCACTGGTGCTTCCTGCTTAATTTTTGCTTGTAAGCAGGAATCAGGACGATAGAATTATGGTCAGACTTTCCAAATGGAGGGAGAGGGAGAGCTTTGTACGTGTCTGTGTGTGTGGATTAAAGATGGTCTAGAATTGTTTTCCCTCTGGTTGCACACTTAACATGCTGATAGAAATGAGGTAAAATGGATTTAAGTTTCCCCTCATTAAAGTCCCCGGCCACTAGGAGCGTCACCTCTGGATGAGCGTTTTCCTGTTTGCTTTTGTCGGTATACAGCTCATTGAGTGAGGTTTTTGTGCCAGCATCGGTCTGTGGTGGTATGTAGACACCTATGAAAAATACAGATGAAAACTCTATGGAGATAGTGTGGTCTACAGCTTATCATGAGCTACTCCACCTTAGGTGAGCAAAACCTTGAGACTTCTTTAGATATTGTGCCCCAGCTTTTGTTCACATATATGCATAGGCCCCCGCCCTGTGTCTTACCAGAGGCTGCTGTTCTGTCCTGCCGATGGAGTGTATAACCCGCCAGCTGTATGTTCTTAATGTCGTCGTTCAGCCACGACTCGGTGAAACATAAGATATTACAGTTTTTAATGTCCCGTTGATAGGATATACGTGCTTTTAGCTCGTCCCATTTATTTTCCAGCAATTGAACAGTAGCTAGCAGGACGGAAGGCAAGGGCAGATTAGTCCTTGCCTTACTTGGACTAACAGTATACACTTTGACACTGTAAAGAAGCATTATGACCATCATAATCATATAAGCCAGATAAGCCTATCACTTTCATGCCCTTATATCAGTCATCAGTCAAAAATAGGTTTTCTTGTCCTGCTCATGAAATCTGTTCCTGCATTCATCCCAGTCATCAACAACAGAGCTTTGGGATGGGTGCTTGTTGGACATAAATATGTGCGTAATTACAATGATCATTTAATACGGTCAGTTTTTAAAAACATTATAACATAGCCTAGTTTATGGTGTAATGGAATGTTTTGCCTTGTGTGATTGGTTTTGTGGGTTTTGACATTCTTATGAAGGTGTCATAACCAGCCATAAAATAACTACAGTGTAAGTTCTGTGGGTTTTTACACTCTTATGTAGGTGTCATAACCAGCCATAACATAACGCAATATATATCACAGTGTTAACATGACAGTGTTATGACCATATTATAACAGGTTTTGTCAGCTGTTATGACATTAGGACATGTATATGTCGTGTCTTTGGGGTACCATTAAACTGAAGACATGTTTATCAATTAACTCCCTGTAATTATTATCACGCGATTAAACTGATTAATCGTTTAATTGTAATTAACTAGGAGATCGGGGCACCAAGGAAAATATTCAGATTACAAAGCTATAATTTTCCTAATATAACTTTCCTATATTATAACATTATATATTATATTCTACCGATTATCTTCTGGTTTAAATGGTGTATTTTACCTCGCGTCCAGTCTCATTCCAAATGTTGTAAATTGTTGTATCTGCACGAACCCAGTCTTTACTAAGAGTCATCCATACATCAATTGTCTTAAAATCATTTATTTACTAAACTAATTAATTCGCAGAAAGTATACAAACAGTAATTATCATCACAAAGAATTAGTAGAGTAATGTGCCCTAGTGGTCTAAAACAGGCATGGCTGGTGTCTTGTAGAACAATGGGTCATAAAATGTTCAGCTGAGGAGGTACACAGAGTTCATTAATATTAACAATTGACAATTGAAAGCTCACTCATTTGGGAACAATTGCAATCAATATATATTTACGCTCAGTGTGTCGTCGGGATCCTTGTTGGAGCGTCGTTCCGTTGGAGAGTTCTCTCTCTCTCTCTCTCTCTCTCTCTCTCTCTCTCTCTCGGTTAGAATGGATCTTTCAAAGTGACATTCATTAATGTCGTCATAGAATGGATGTTTTGTTGGTCTTCGCGTTCAATGATATAATTTACTTAGCTGCAGACTAATAATTAATATCAAAGACTTGTTCTTATTCTGTCGGTATCGATAGTCTAAAAGTTAACCATGTGGTATAGTTCACTTTCAGTAGAGTACTTGGATGGTCAAACCTATTGGCCGACTCGCAATGGAGTGGAGGCCGGGTCTGAAGAAAGTAGATCAGGCTATGGTTTTATAGTGAACATGTCACATGACACCTGGTCCTGTCTGTGTCCCTGGGGGCGTGCCGATGACTGAGTTAAGCTTGGTACAGAAATATAATTCTATCACATTAACATAAGTACATAGCATCTCAATGTATTACAAATAGCTTTATCCTTATTAATACATTCTATACAACCATGTGGATGCAAGTCTCAAGGCTGAGGCAATTATATAAACCGTTTTATGGTAATATGGCTATATTGTCTCTTCTGAGTATCACAAAATTGTACCAAGCGGACCAGTTCGTAGCTGGATTCTTCACCAATCTTCCATACCTTCTCCAGAACACAAATGTCATTCGGTTCCCCAATTCTGTGAGTTGGAAGAATTTCCTGTGTCTCTCTATGGGACCCCTCTGTGTCTCAACTGGGCCATGTAGTTGTAAGATTCTCCTCTGGAATTGTACAACCCTTTCACACAGGGCCTGGGTGGGGGGAGGTAGGTTGGGGGATGGTGCAAGGGGGGAGGGGGTCAACTGTCCTCCCTGTACGCAAAGAGGCCAACGTCATGACAGTTATGACCGTGTCATAATGTTATGACGCTGGGTGTCAAGTCAAGCAGAACCTCCTAGTCAAATTATTATATATGATGCCGTAGCCTTTTTGTCTTCTACCAAAACGATCAGATGGTTGTTCGACATAACGAAGCTTCGGACGTCATTGATCACGTGCTTCTGATAAAGGATACAAGCATTGGCACAATGTTTCGAAAATATACTTCTTAGCGATTTCGACACCTGACTTGGAGCTACGGTATCAAACGTAACATCACGACTCATTATGCTGTTTGGAGAATTCACAGTTGAAGTCGGAAGGTTACGTACACTTAGGTTGGTGTTATTAAATCTCGTTTTATCTACCACTCCGCAAATTTCTTGTTAAAAAACTATAGTTTTGGCAAGTCGGTTAGGACATCTACTTTGTGCATGACACAAGTAATTTTTCCAACAATTGTTTACAGACAGATTATTTAACTTAGAATTCACTGTATCACAATTCCAGTGGGTCAGAAGTTTACATGCACTAAGTTGACTGTGCCTTTAAACAGCTTGGAAAATTCCAGAAAATTATGTCATGGCTTTAGAAGCTTCTGTTAGGCTAATTGACATAATTTGAGTCAATTGGAGGTGTACCTGTGGATGTATTTCAAGGCCTACCTTCAAACTCAGTGCCTCTTTGCTTGACATCATGGGAAAATGAAAATAAATCAGCCAAGACCTCAGATTTCTTTTTTGCAGACCTACAGAAGTTTGGTTCATCCTTGGGAGCAATTTCCAAATGCCTGAAGGTACCACATTCATCTGTACAAACAATAGCACGCAAGTATAAACACCATGGGACCACTCAGCCGTCATACCGCTCAGGAAGGAGACACGTTCTGTCTCCTAGAGATGAACGTACTTTGGTGCGAAAAGTGCAAATCAATCCCAGAACAACAGCAAAGGACCTTGTAATGATGCTGGAGGAAACAGGTACAAAAGTATCTATATCCACAGTAAAATGAGTCCTATATCGACATACTTGAAAGGCTGCTCAGCAAGGAAAAAGCCACTGCTCCAAAACCGCCATAAAAAAGCCAGACTACGGTTTGTAATTGCACATGGGAACAAAGATCGCACTTTTCGGAGAATTGTCCTCTGGTCTGATGAAACAAAAATAGAACTGTTTGGCCATAATGACCATCGTTATGTTTGGAGGAGAAATGGGGAGGCTTGCAAGCCGAAGAACACCATCCCAACCGTGAAGCACGGGAGTGGCACATCATGTTGTGGGGGTGCTTTGCTGCAGGAGGGACTGGTGCACTTCACAAAATAGATGGCATCATGAGGCAGGAAACTTATGTGGATATATTGAAGCAACTTCTCAAGACATCAGTCAGGAAGTTAAAGCTTGGTCGCAAATGGGTCTTCCAAATGGACAATGACCCCAACGAAACTTCCAAAGTTGTGGCAAAATGGCTTAAGGACAACAAAGTCAAGGTATTGGAGTGGCCATCACAAAGCCCTGACCTCAATCCTATAGAACATTTGTGGGCAGAACTGCAAAAGCGTGTGCGAGCAAGGAGGCCTACAAACCTGACTCAGTTACACCAGCTCTGTCAGGAGGAATGGGCCAAAATTCACCCAACTTTTTGTGGGAAGCTTGTGGAAGGCTACCTGAAACGTTTGACCTAAGTTAAACAATTTAAAGGCAATTCTACCAAATAATAATTGAGTGTATGTAAACTTCTGACCCACTGTCAATGTGATGAAAGAAATAAAAGCTGAAATAAATCACTCTATTATTTTCACATTTCACATTCTTAAAATGAAGTGTTGATCCTAACTGACCTAAGATGGGGAATTTTTACGATGATTAAATGTCAGGAATTGTGAAAATCTGAGTTTAAATGTATTTTGCTAAGGTGTATGTAAACTTCCAACTTCAATTGTAAGTCCTAAATGATAGATACTTGCTGCCCTATGTTCTATCCATTTGTATATCCATGCCCTTTGTTCCTATTCCGTTTAGTCACCTGCCACTACTTTGTTTTGTCTGCAGCACCTTATGTTGATCTTAATGTGTTTCCCTCATCTCCCTTCCAGACCACATCCTAAAGCATATCCTTGGTATCCACACCATTCCTTTCTCCAATGCTTTACAAGCCACAACTCCTGTTCATTTGTGTGTGTGATACCGCTAAATCTGTATTGCTGCTTCATCAGCTCATTTGCATTCTGACCGATGTGCAATAGTGGTAGGAACAGTCCTGAACATAGTTTACAGTCCACCCTAGCCCCAGTCCTTTCCTTCAAAGCTCACAAGGCATTTCTAAGCTATGTTCTTCAAGAATCAGTGGGTATATATCATTCATTTATAAGTCCAAAAATGTATGTTGCAACTAAGGATTCCAACTTTTAAAAATGATTTCACTCCTGGTTCCCTCCCCATTCGTTGTGGAATGAGATGTATTTTTGCTTTGTACCTGGTCTGACATGGCGGCATCCTTCTCAAGAATTTTCCATTCATCTTTAGACTGTTTCAAAGCAGCAATAAAGTTAAAAAAGCTGTAAAACAAAAGATGGCAACACAGTAAAGTAGGGGGCTGAACTGAAGTAAACATGAAAGTTTAGTATGGTTTTGTTTTTGTCACATCAGGGCATCAGCCAAGGTCACATCCTTATCAAGTTTCCATTCATCTTTGGACCGTTGCACACAATAAACAAAATAAAAGCTGTAAAAAGACAGATGGTAAAGTAGGTGGGTGTGCCTAAACTAAAGTAAACTGATGTTTTCATTCTCAAAGTTTAGAACCATCTATATTGAACAAAAATATAAATGCAACATGTAAAGTGTTGGTCCTATGTTTCATGAGCTGAAATAAAAGATCACTGAAATGTTCCATAAGCACAAAATCCTTATTTCTCTAAAATGTTGTGCACAAATGTTTACATCCCTGTTATTGAGCATTTCTCCTTTGTCAAGATAATCCATCCACCTGACAGGTGTGGCATATCAAGAAGCTGATTATACAGCATGATCATTTTTGGCCTTTTATTTTTTTAAATAAAAGGCCACTCTAAAATGTGCAATTTTGTCACACAACACAATGCCACAGAAGTCTCAAGTTTTGAGGGCACATCCAATTGGCATGTCAACTGCAGGAATGTCCACTAGAGTCATTGCCAGAGAATGTAATGTTTATTTCTCTACCATGAGCCCTCATTTTAGAGAATTTGGCAGTACGTCCAACCGGCATCACAGCTGCAGACCACGTGTAACCACCACAGCCCAGGACATCCACGTCTGGCTTTTACACCTGCTGGATTGTCTGAGACCAGCCACCTGGACAGCTGATGAAACTGTGGATTTGCACTACTGAAGAATTTCTGCACAAACTGTCAGAAACAGTCTTAGAGAAGCTCCTCTGCGTGCTCTTCATCCTTACCAGGGTCTTGACCTGACTGCAGTTCGGCATCATTACTGACTTCAGTGGGCAAATGCTCACCTTCAATGGCCATTGACATGCTGGAGAAGTGTGCTCTTCACAGATGAATCTCGGTTTCAACTATACCGGGCAGATGGAAGACCACGTGTATGGCGTTGTGTGGGTGAGTGGTTTTATTGATGGCAATTTCAATACACAAACATATCGTGACGAGAGGCCCATTGTCGTGCCATTCATCCGCCGCCATCCGGCCATCCGCCGCCTTCATGTTTCAGCATGATAATGCACAGCCAAAATGGTCGCAAGGATCTGTACACAATTCCTGCAAGCTGAAAATGTTCCAGTCTTTCCATGGCCTGCATACTCACCAGACATGTCACCCATTGAGCTTGTTTGGAATGCCCTGGATCGACGTGTACAACAGCATCTTCCACTTCCCGCCAATAACCGGCAACTTCGCACAGCCATTGAAGAGGAGTGGGACAACGTTCCACAGACCGCAATCAACAGCTTGATCAACTCTATGCGAAGGAGATGTGTCGCGCTGCATGAGGCAAATGGTGGTCATACCAGATACTGACTGGTTTCCCTAACAACATATGCATATCTGTGTTCCCAGTCATGTGAAATCCATAGATTAGGGCCTAATGCATTTATTATCAGAGATCGGTGTCCAAAGATCGATTTCAGTGAAAATGTCAGTCGGAACTAGTACCAGAACCACGTAGGTCCCCTAAACAGGGGACTTTACATCTAAGAGGTTTTAATATCCTCAGATCTTCCATAATAAACTGAACAAAAATATAAATGCATCATACAACAATTTTTAAGATTTTATTGAGTTACAGTTCATATAAGGAAATCAACAATTCATTAGGCTCCAATCTATGGATTTCACATGACTGTGAATACAGATATGCATCTGTTAGTCACAGATACCTTAAAGGTAGGGGTATGGATCAGCTAACGTCATAGTTGACATAGCTACTAGAAGTAACATGTTAGTATAGCCGCTACAATGATGCAGTAAAGTGTACAGTCAGCAAGCTGTTTAGCAGTTAAACCAGCGGGCCCTGGTGGCAATAAATTAATAAAACCAAAAGCTTACCTTGACTTGGAATAGTTTCAGAGTTAGATAGCCATAGCCAGCTAGATGACATAGCATCCCTCTCTGTTTGTGCCGGGTGTTTGAGTAGGCTAATCTAGCTAGCTGCAGTGAAAGTAAAAGAATTATGAAATACTATGAAATATAGCTACTCTCTCTCTTGTGAACATTCTATTGGATAGGCTCCCATACAACAATATATACTAAGGTGTGAAAAACATAGAAAGCAACTTTTTTTTAATCATATATCAATTTCATAAGGGCCTTGTGGGGAACAATTTAATACCATCAAACCTTTGGACAAGTGGAAACATTTTTAATCTGGCCCATGTACTACAGTAAGCAGCGACTGAAATTGTATTTAAAAAGCCTGTGGCTCATCTGCTTTATTGCATCACCATATAGAGTTGTCCTTCTTCGGTGAACCTCTCCACTCCCGCATTTGTCCTATACGTTTCCCAGTCGAGCCGCATCATATTTTGGATCCTGTTTCTGAAACTCTGTTATCTTCCCAGAGTAAATGGGCTTGACGGACTGCAGGAATAACCTTTGTGATCTTCCTCAATGGGATGCTTTGCAGGGGGAAAAGGTTAGTCTTTCCTTTCCCTGCCCTTCCTTCCTGCTCAGCAGACAGAAGTAAAATGAAGTTACTTATATGAGGCTCATTACAAATGCCCTGTGCCCTCACCGAGGTAGCCCACTCTGTGCTTCTGTCTTCTTGTCTGAATCCTCTCGGACTTAAGGACGAAACTTGAATGTGGAAATGTTGCCCCCTTTCATTTAAATTGAGTAACACTAAGTCAATCAATAAATCAAATGAATTTATAAAGCCCTCTTGACATCAGCAGTTTAAACAGTTTGCCACTGGAGGGAATGCTCAAGGTCCTTTTATATCTTTGTAATGAGTGATTTTCAAAACGGTAACACCAATGACATAACACTGAGGGACAGGCATTATACTAGTAAAAATATACACTACCGTTCAAAAGTTTGGGGTCACTTAGAAATGTCCTTGTTTTTGAAAGAAGTCAATTAAAATAACATGAAATTTATCAGAAATACAGTGTAGATATTGTAAATATTGTAAATGACTATTGTAGCTGGAAACAGCTGATATATTTATGGAATATCTACATAGGCATACAGGCCCATTATCAGCAACCATCACTCCTGTGTTTCAATGGCATGTTGTTCTATCTAATCCAAGTTTATCATTTTAAAAAGCTAATTGATCATTAGAAAACCCTTTTGCAATTATGTTAGCACAGCTGAAAACTGTTGTCCTGATTAAAGAAGCAATAAAACTGGTCTTCTTTAGACTAGTTGAGTATCTGGAGCATCAGCATTTGTGGGTTTGATTACAGGCTCAAAACGGCCAGAAACAAATAAGTTTCTTCTGAAACTCGTCAGTCTATTCTTGTTCTGAGAAATAAAGGCTATTCCATGCGAGAAATTGGCAAGAAACTGAAGATCTCGTACAACACTGTGTACTACTCCCTTCACAGAACAGCGCAAACTGGCTCTAACCAGAATAGAAAGAGGAGTGGGAGGCCCAGGTGCACAACTGAGCAAGGGGACAAGTACATTAGTGTCTAGTTTGAGAAACAGACACCTCACAAGTCCTTAACTGGCAACTTTTGAACGATAGTGTATATATTTTTAAATACTTTTTTATTGATCTATACAATATATTAAATATTTTTCACTTTCTAACATTCAAAATAATAGATATCTCTAAATGTCACTACGACTCTACACAGCACTGCTGGGACAAGCCAATTTTCTTGCCCTAAGTACTTTAAACAATGCATAAACAAAAATTGTTGTAGTTTAAAGGACTTTCATGATTAATTATTAATAAGCAGTTCAATATAAACAAAAACATGTATGATGTATTTGTAATTTTTTAAGTGTTTTTCGTGGTCCTGCATCTCAGTGCTTGAGGCGTCACTACAGACCCTGGTTCGATCCCGGGCTGTATCACAACCGGACGTGACCGGGAGTCCCATAGGGCGGCACACAATTGGCCCAGCATCGTCCGGGTTAGGGGAGGGTTTGGCCGGGGTAGGGCGTCATTGTAAAATAAGAATTTGTTCTTAACTGACTAAATAAAGGTTAAATAAAAAAAATATGCTTTGTAGTCAAAACAGTTGAACTTTGCCAGTATGTCATTGTGGCACATTACATCTACCTGTGTTTGAGAAATAAATATTTTATGGGCAAGGTATGTTTGCCTGGCCTGGCTGTATCAGAGGTGACACTCAATGGGTGATTGAGTCCAATTGTTATGGAGCTGATATCAGTCAGGTATAGTGCTGAAGATGACTGCTGGCTCCAGAATGCATAGACTAGGCTCTTTGTCGCTTCTCTCTCTGTGCTGTTTACTCTTCACACCCGACCAGGCATACAAACAGACCTGCGGCGCTGCTGCTGCCACAGAACCAACGCTCTACATCGATGATGAATATTGCATTTTTCCTGCAGCGAGAAGTAAATTCAGCACTTCCACAGGGACGCCCCGTGTACACGACGAGGCTGTCGGGTGCTGTTTGTTTTATTTGTATTTATTTTTTATTTTATTTCACTTTTATTTAACCAGGTAGGACAGTTGAGAACAAGTTCTCATTTACAACTGCGACCTGGCCAAGATAAAGCAAAGCAGTGCGACAAAAACAACAACACAGAGTTACACATAAACAAGCGTACAGTCAGTAACACAAAAGCAAAGAAAAATAGAAAGATCTATGTAAAGTGTGTGCAAATGTAGAAGAGTAGGGAGGTAGGCAATAAAAAGGCCATTGAGGCGAAAATAATTACAATTTAGCATTAATACTGGAGGGATAGATGTGCAGATGATGTGCTCGTAGAGAACCTGGGGGTTAAGTAATAATATGGGGATGAGGTAGTCGACTCCAGCTTCAGAGATTTTTGCAATTCGTTCCAGTCTTTGGCAGTAGAGAACTGTAAGGAAAGGCGGCCAAATGAAGTGTTGGCTTTGGGGATGAACAGTGCAATATACCTGCTGGAGCGCATGCTACGTGGGTGGGTGGGTGTTCCTATGGTGACCAGTGAGCTGCGATAAGGTGGGGCTTTACCTAGCAAAGACTCATAGATGACCTGGAGCCAGTGGGTTTGGCGACGGATATGTAGTGAGGGCCAGCCAATGAGGGCATACAGGTTGCAGTGGTGGGTAGTACATGGGGCTTTGGTGATAAAATGCATGGCACTGTGATAGACTACATCCAGTTTGCTGAGTAGAGTGTTGAGGGCTATTTTGTAAATGACAAGTCAAGGATCGGTAGGAAAGTCAGTTTTACGAGGGTATGTTTGGAAGCATGAGTGAAGGGGGCTTTGTTGCAAAATAGGAAGCCGATTCTAGATTTAATTTTGGATTGGAGATCCTTAATGTGAGTCTGGAAGGAGAGTTTACAGTCTAACCAGACACCTAGGTATTTGTAGTTGTCCACATATTCTAGGTCAGAACCATCCAGAGTAGTGATGCTAGTCGGGCGGGAGGGTGCGGGCAGCAATCGGTTGAAGAGCATGCATTTAGTTTTACTTGCATTTAAAAGCAGTTGGAGGCCACAGAAGGAGTGTTGTATGGCGTTGAAGCTCGTTTGGTGGTTTGTTAGCACAGTGTCCAAAGAAGGGCCAGATGTATGCAGAATGGTGTCGTCAGCATAGAGGTGGATCAGAGAATCACCAGCAGCAAGAGCGACATCATTGATTTATATCTCCACCCGGCACAGCCAGAAGAGGACTGGCCACCCCTCATAGCCTGGTTCCTCTCTAGGTTTCTTCCTAGGTTTTGGCCTTTCTAGGGAGTTTTTCCTAGCCACTGTGCTACACCTGCATTGCTTGCTGTTTCGGGTTTTAGGCTGGGTTTCTGTACAGCACTTTGAGATATAACCTGATGTAAGAAGGGCTGTATAATTAAATTTGGTTTGATTTGAAATTTGATTTATACAGAGAAAAGAGTCGGCCCGAGAATTGAACCCTGTGGCACCCCCATAGAGACTGCCAGAGGTCCGAACAAAAGGCCCTCCGATTTGACACACTGAACTCTGTCTGAGAAGTAGTTGGTGAACCAGGTGAGGCAGTCATTTGAGAAGCCAAGGCTATTGAGTCTGCTGATAAGAGTGTGGTGATTGACAGAGTCGAAAGCCTTGGCCAGGTCGATGAAGACGGCTGCACAGTACTGTCTTTTATTGATGGCGGTTATGATATCGTTTAGGACCTTGAGCGTGGCTGAGGTGCATCCATGACTAGCTCGGAAACCAGATTGCATAGTGGAGATGGTATGGTGGGATTCGAAATGGTTGGTGATCTGTTTATTAACTTGTCTTTTGATGATTTTAGAAAGGCAGGGCAGGATGGATATAGGTCTATAACAGTTTGGGTCTAGAGTGTCTCCCCCTTTGAAGAGGGGGATGACTGCGGCAGCTTTCCAATCTTTGGGGATCTCAGACGATACGAAAGAGAGGTTGAAAAGGCTAGTAATACGGGTTGCAACAATTTCGCCGGATAATCTTTGAAAGAGAGAGTCCAGATTGTCTAGCCCAGCTGATTTGTAGGGATCCAGATTTTGCAGCTCTTTGTGGCATCCGATAGGGTGGGGGAAGTTGAGGGAATGGTATGGGGCGGCATTAGCACATGGGAAACTGACATTAAAAAAGGCCAGTCCTGACCACAGTGTTATGCTATTAATACAGAACCGGAGACTACAGAACCGGAGACTAATACAGACCGGACTCCCTCCCTCTCTCCTCCACCAGCTCCCGAACAGTTAGCAAAATATTATTTACAATACCGGCGAGGCATTAAAGCAAGGTGTCAGACTTCCTCCTTCAGCTCTGTCTCACCCAGGCCCAGGCAGCCTCTCCTCCGCCATCCTCCCCCTACCCTCTCCTGTCCCCTCTAGAGAGATGGACACGTATGCTCGCTCGGCTGTCTGTGTTGCTGGTGGACTCAGCAGAATTTGCCACTCATGTACAGTATGGTATATCCCAGCTCACCCTAGCAACTTGACATCTGAACCCATCCAAAAGAACATATCACTGTCATCCTTTTTCTTTCTCCACACTACAGATGCAGTTTACGTAAAGCCTGCTACCAACTTTAGAATTGAAACAAATAATGTAGCATAACAATGCAGGCATTGCTCATTTGAATTGTGAATATTGGGGCATGAATCACCCCACTGCTGAGGTACACAGCGGGAGAAACTGTTGTATTGTTGAACACACCGATTGTTATGTATGTCACTCAGTCCATTGTTAACGCCATCAACACTTGTCTTTCCCGAGTAAGGACATGACACATGCTTCCCACAATGAGGTTAGTGTTTTTTGTTGTTGTTGCTTTTGCATCAAAGTCCACACACACACACCTCTATCTCTCTGTCTCTATTTCTCTGCTGCAGGTCAGATACACTGCGATGGGTCCCACAGAACGAGCAGGAGGAAGGGCCTCCCGAGTGGCGCAGTAGTCTAAAGCACTGCATCGAGGTGCTAGCTGTGTCACTAGAGCTCCTGGTTCGAGTCCAGGCTCTGTCGCAGCCGGCCGCAACTGGGAAACCCATGGGGCGGCGCACAATTGGCCCAGCGTCGTCTGGGTTAGGGGAGGGTTTGGCCGGCAGGGATGTTCTTGTCCCACTAGCGACTCCTGTGGCGGGCCAGGCGCAATGCACGCTGACACGGTCGCCAGGTGTATGGTGTTTCCTCCGACACATTGGTGTAGCTGGTTCCCGGGTTAAGCGGGCATTGTGTCAAGAAGCAGTCCCCTTGGCTGGATCGTATTTCGGAAGACGCATAGCTCTCAACCCTCGTCTCTCCCGAGTCCGTACGGGAGTTGCAGCGATGGGACAAGACTGTAACTACCAATTGGATACCACGAAATTGTGGAGGAAAAAAAGTAGCAGGAGGGAGCAAGCAGGTGATGTGTGTAGATTTGCAATAACAAGGGACAGGCCAGGGAGTGTAGCACAGTGGATAAAGTCCTGTAAGCAAGCCCTGGCACGGCTCCCCGATTGCCTGCCTGCTGTGTGGGCCGTGGCCTGGGGGGGAACTCATCCCTTGACATGTGTGTGTTGCTGGCTGGCTGGTGACCGATGCTGCAGGATGGAAGGACCTGGGGCCAGATTAACCCTGTGAGACCCACGTTACCTAAATTGCATCCTTTACAGGCAAAATGTAAAATGTATTTCATTGTCTTATAGACACGTCAAATGACCAAAAGTAAATATATTTTTAAATGTATGCTAAACGAGGTCAGGACAACCAAATATTACTAAAAGTAAATCAGATGTTCTCCATACGTAGAAAACACCCCACAAATAGTTGGTCCTTTCAAATATATACATTTTTGATAGCGCAATACAAACATTTGGATTGGTCAAGTTGGTATGTTTTGCCATTTCAGATGTGTATATATCATTAGACAATAGTTTCCATCATGTCAATGCTTTTTCTCCATTTTAATGGGATTTGTATATCATTTCAGTTTTTTTAGCACAATTTTAATACCATTGAAGCCCATAGTGGTGTTTTTGCAACGATTCCATAAAATTGTTCTACAAACTTGAAATTGAAAAACATATTTTCATAATCAGAGGCCAGTAAGTATTTCTGAAGGGTAATCCATTTTCTTTCTCTAATTTGGATCTATGCTTTGGTCTCACAGGGTTAGAAAGCCCTCCCTAATGACAGAGATGTTTGCCACTGGAGGGAAGATGACAGGCTGGTTTTTCTGACAGGCTGGTTTTTCTGACAGGCTGCTTACTGACATGTCAACCTGACCCCTGTGGATTGGTCTGTGGCTGCGTGCGGCATCTTTCCTCTCCTGCCTGTTATCTTGGTAGTTGAGGTGACCTGCGGGGCCCAGGGGGAGGTGCGCAATCTCCATCCCACAGCACCTCAAGATCAAGGCTATGGTCTACGGCGGTCTACCCTTATGAGACAAGTTTGTATGGTTTGTAATTGCGGGATGATCCAATTGCTGATTACTTTTTTTACAACGCCCCTCATTTTGACATTACCACAAATTACTTCAGTGACGGCAGACTCAGACAGAAGTACAGTATGTAACGAACATGTAGCAGCGCAAGAATTCAGTTTGAGCCATCAGGCAAGCACACAGGTGCACATAAATGCTTGGACACACCCCTTTACATACAGTAACACACACTTCCTAAAAAAAATTGGCATGCACATAGACACCTTCATATATTACTTATCAGGGGCGCAACTTTGGTTTTAGAAGGGGGGGTTGGGGGGGTGTAATGTGTATATATATTTTTTTTAAATGTAGGGGGTAGATCAGCTTTAATATTGCAGATATATTGTGGCTTCCATCAATGTAATTGTCTGCATCATTTCCATTCCACCATATTTTTTTTGTTTAAATATATTTTCCTTTATTATTTTCCCCTAACCCTACCATCCCTCCCCTAAATGAGATAAACAAATGGAAAACAACTCTTAGGCTTCTACTTCCAGATTATACATTTGTCCCTTGACACAGTATATTTTACAATAGTTATCTTTTGTTTGTTTTTAGTCCCATCCTTCAGCTCCACTCAACCCCTCCCATCTATCTCTGAACACCATCCAGTTTTGTGCTGTGATGTTTCACAAAAGTTCTGAACATTTCTATTCTCATAGATTCTACATATTGTAAATTAAAAATAAACATTTTTGTCATGACTTCCACCGAAGTCGGTCCCTCTCCTTGTTCGGGCGGCGTTCGGCGGTCGACGTCACCGGCCTTCTAGCCATCGCCAATCCACTTTTAATTTCCATTTGTTTTGTCTTGGTTTCATTTCCCCAATTACTTGTTCATAATTTAACCCTCTGTTCCCCCATGTTTGTTTGTGAGTAATTGTTTGTATGTAATATGGTCCGTTATTGTGGGCTCGCATTATTGCGTTGTATTTGTTTGTATTTTGAGTAAATACGTTTTTTACTCATATCTGCTGTCCTACGCCTGACTCCTCCACACCAGCTCACACAGACTTTATTACAGAATTACTCACCTGAAATGGAATCAGCAGGAGCAGACGACCCCCCTTTTTGCGTTCAAAGAGTGCGTCCAGCAGCACGCGACCATGTTACAACGTCTGGGCACCGCCATGGATCGCGTGCTGCAGACGATGGATAGATGGGAGAGAGAAGGAGGTCCTCCAACGCCTCCACCAGCCCCACTACAGCAGGCTCTACTGGCCACCCCTCCTTCACCCGGTCCCAGCGGGATTCGGCTCGCACTCCCGAGGGAATATGATGGGACGGCTGCCGGATGCCAGGGGTTCCTACTCCAGCTGGAGCTCTACCTGGCGACCGTCCACCTGGCTCCTTCGGGACTTGAGAGCGTGTCCGCCCTCATTTCCTGCCTCTCAGGTAAAGCCCTGGAAATGGCCAACGCCGTATGGCGTAAGGGACACGTGGCATTGGACCATTATGCAGAGTTCACCCGCCGCTTTCGGGCAGTTTTCGACCACCCACCTGAGGGTCGAGCGGCAGGTGAACGTCTGTTCCACCTGAGGCAGGGGATGAGGAGCATGCAGGATTTCGCTTTGGACTTCAGGACCCTGGCCGCCAGCGCGGGATGGAACGACAGGGCCCTGATCGATCACTACCAGTGCAGTCTGCGCGAGGACGTCCGTCGGGAGTTGGCCTGCCGAGACACCACCCTCACGTTGGACCAGCTGGTGGACCTGTCCATCCGGCTGGACAACCTGCTGGCCACCCGTGGATGTCCGGATCGGGGCCCGTCAGTTCCATTCCCCAGCACCTCCGATCCGATGCCCATGGAGCTAGGAGGTGCTGCATTTAGGGCGACCGGAGGAGGGGCCAATCCCTGCACCATCTGCGGCCGCAGAGGGCACACTGCTGGTCGGTGCTGGGGGGCTTCCTCAGGGAGTCGAGGCAGCAGGCAGGGCACTATCGTGTCACCCCAGGTGAGTCGGCACCAGGCTCACCCAGAGCCCACTGTTGCTCACATGTATGTGTTTATCACATTTCCTGAGTTTTCCCCGCATTCCCAGCATAAGGCGCTCGTAGATTCAGGCGCAGCTGGGAATTGTATTGACCGTTTGCTCATAGTTTAGGGATCCCGCTTGTTCCTGTAGATATGCCCTTCCCTGTGCACGCCCTAGATAGTCGACCATTAGGGTCAGGGCTGATTAGGGAGGCCACCGCTCCACTTGACATGGTTACGCAGGAGGGTCACAAGGAGAGAATCAGTCTCTTCCTTATTGATTCTCCTGCGTTTCCCGTGGTGCTGGGACTACCCTGGTTGGCCTGTCATGACCCCACTATTTCGTGGCAACAGAGGGCTCTCAAGGGGTGGTCACGACAGTGCGCAGGGAGGTGTGTGGGAGTTTCCATCGGTGCGACTACAGTGGAAAATCCAGACCGCCTCCACCGTGCGCATTCCCTCAGAATATGCCGATTTGGCTCTCGCCTTCTGTAAGAAGAAGGCGACTCAATTACCACCCCATCGACGGGGGGATTTTGTGATAAATCTCCTGGTAGACGCAGCACTTCCCAGGAGTCACGTGTATCCTCTGTCACAGGAGGAGACGGCAGCTATGGAAACATATGTCTCCGAATCCCTGGGGCAGGGATACATTCGGCCCTCCACTTCACCTGCCTCCTCGAGTTAATTTTTTGTGAAAAAGAAGGATGGAGGTCTGCGCCCGTGTATTGACTATCGTGGTATCACTCAGATCACAGTGAGGTACAGCTACTCGCTGCCTCTCATTGCCAGTGCAATTGAGTCAATGCACAGGGCGCGCTTCTTCACAAAATTCGATCTCAGGAGCGCTTACAACCTGGTGTGTATCCGGGAGGGGGACGAGTGGAAGACGGCATTTAGTACCACCTCAGGGCACTATGAGTACCTCGTCATGCCGTACAGGTTGATGAATGCTCCATCAGTTTTCCAGGCCTTTGTTGACGAGATTTTCCGGAACCTGCACGGGCAGGGTGTAGTGGTGTATATCGACGACATTCTGATATACTCCGCTACACGCGCCGAGCATGTGTCCCTGGTGCGCAGGGTGCTTGATCGACTGTTGGAGCATGACCTGTACGTCAAGGCTGAGAAATGTCTGTTCTTCCAACAGTCCGTCTCCTTCCTAGGGTACCGCATTTCCACTTCATGGGTGGAGATGGAGAGTGACCGCATTTCAGCCGTGCGTAATTCGCCGACTCCCACCACGGTAAAGGAAGTGCAGCTGTTTCTAGGGTTTGACAACTACTATCGGAGGTTTATCCGGGGTTTTGGTCAGGTAGCGGCTCCCATTACCTCACTGCTGAAGGGGGGACTGGTGCGACTGCAGTGGTCAGCTGAGGCAGACAGCTGAGGCAGACAGGGCTTTTGGTCACCCGAGGGCTCTGTTTACCTCGGCTCCCGTGCTGGCTCATCTGGATCCCTCTTTGGCGTTCATAGTGGAGGTAGACGTGTCCGTGTCTGCGGTCATATTGCCAGGACCGGCTGGGAGAGTGGGCGACGTTCATCCTCTGGGCAGAGATGGCCCAAAACTCACTCCGCCACTCCTCCACTAACCTCTCTCCCTTCCAGTGTGTCCTGGGGTATCAGCCAGTTTTGGCACCTTGGCATCAGAGTCAGATCGAAGCTCCTGTGGTGGATGAATGGTTTAAGCACTCGGAGGAGACCTGGGACGCCGCCCATGTACACCTGCAACGGGCCGTGAGGCGGCAGAAGACGAGTGCCGACCACCACCGCAGTGAGGCCCCGGTGTTCGCACCAGGGGACCGGGTCTGGCTCGCGACCCGAAACCTGCCCCGCCGCCTGCCCTGCCGGAAGCTGGGTCCGCGGTTTGTGGGCCATTCAAAGTCCTGAGGAGACTGAACGAGGCATGCTACAGGTTACAGCTTCCCCCAGATTACTGTATTAATCCCTCGTTCCATGTGTCTCTCTTCAGGCCGGTGGTGGCTGGTCCACTCCAAGAGTCTGAGGTGCAGGAGGTTCCTCCGCCCCCTCTGGACATCGAGGGGGCCCCGGCGTATGCTGTTCGAGCCATCCTGGACTCGAGGCGTCGGGCGAGGGGCCTTCAGTACCTCATGGAGTGGGAGGGGTACGGTCCGGAGGAGAGATGCTGGGTGCCGGTGGAGGACGTCTTGGACCCTTCGTTGCTGCGGGAGTTCCACCGTCTCCATCCGGATCGCCCTGCGCCTCGTCCTCCGGGTCGTCCCCGAGGTCGGTGTTGGCGCGCTCAAGGGGGGTACTGTCACGACTTCCGCCGAAGTCGGTCCCTCTCCTTGTTCGGGTGGCGTTCGGCAGTCGACGTCACCGGCCTTCTAGCCATCGCCGATCCACTTTTCATTTTCCATTTGTTTTGTCTTTGTCTTACACACCTGGTTTCAGTTCCCCAATTACTTGTTCATTATTTAATCCTCTGTTCCCCCATGTTTGTTTGTGAGTCATTGTTTGTATGTAATACGGTCCGTTATTGTATGCTCGCATTATTGTGTTGTATTTGTTTGTATTTTGAGTAAATACGTTTTTTACTCATATCTGCTGTCCTGCGCCTGACTCCTCCACACCAGCTCACACAGACTTTATTACAATTTTTGTTAAGAGTATTATTATATTATTGATCGATTGACTATGACTTTTTAAATCACCCAGCAGTGCTATTTGCAGAAGTGGACATAACTTGACAGTGGGTCTGGTGGTCCTCACATTTTCTGGGGCATCGAAAGATAATTTCTACACAATCTAATATGACCCATGGCCCTTCTAGTCGTCTCTATTTAGAGAAAAATGCCCACTATATGCCAGTGAAACGGAATATCATGCATTCAGAAATTGTATTATTCTGCTGGGGCTGTAAAGCACAAAAGGGGACATATTTGCATATGTTGTGGTCTTGTGAAGGCTGGCTGAATTCTCACAAAGAGTATGTTCTTTTATCTCAACATGTCTACAGATTCTCCCTTTTCCCTGTTTTTGTTTGCTTGGAAATGTTGATACTGGAGACTGTTATCAGAAGAAACTGTGTAACCTGACATTTGTAGTGGCTAATAAATGCATTGCCATGTGGTCCTGTGTGGCTCAGTTGGTAGAGCATGGTGTTTGCAACGCCAGGGTTGTGGGTTCGATTCCCATGGGGGACCAGTATGGAGAAAACATTTATGAAATGTATGCATTCACTACTGTAAGTCGCTCTGGATAAGAGCGTCTGCTAAATGACTAAAATGTGAATTGGAAGGATGGTTATCCACCCACAATGTATGGAAGACATGTCAAGTTATGTAAAGCATCACTACATTTGTTGTTTGCAACTTTCATAAGGTCTGGATGCCTTTATATGGAATACTGTACAACGAAAGCGGTCTTTATTGAAAACATGCCCACGTCAGGGGAGTTACCTATTTAGGCAACACCTAGTTGCTGAGTTGCTCAGTCCTGGCCCTGGGGGTCTGCTGTACTGTTGTCACTCTGGCCTTGGCCTAACAAACCTGAAACCAATAATGAATGTTTCACTAAGATCCCAAGGCTGAGTGGGGTGTGTTGGGTTGGGGCGCTGCATGGCCGTGGACCCCTAGGGGCAGGACGGGGTGACCCAGCTATATGGTGTGCAAGTAAAACGAGCTCTACAGTACTATTAGGCCTATGATATGAATTATATGGAGGGTGAACTGTTTCTGTGTGTTAATATGTAGGTGTATGTGTTTTCATTCAACTTTTGTTTTCCAAACCTTTCCCTTGAGACATAAAAAAGAAAGGAAGTGTTAGGGTGAGAGTTCAGTTACTGACTTGACAGGTGGGGGTCGGGCGTGTAGGCGGCTCGGGTTGACTGAGCGGTCTGGCTGAAATGTTATATAGAGGATGTCTTAAAGACAATACAAAAGTCTTTGTACTTTATTTGTAAGAGTTGTTGGACCCTTTTTTTCCCAATTTTCGCCTAAAATGACCTCAGTACCTGAAGCAAGGATATGCATATTCTTGATACCATTTGAAAGGAAACACTTTGAAGATTGTGGAAATATGAAATTAATGTAGGAGAATATAACACATTAGATCTGGTAAAGATAATACAAAGAAATTTTTTTTTTTTTTAAATCATCTTTGAAATGTAAGAGAAATGCCAAAATGTAATATTCCAGGTTAGGCACAATTTATATTTTGGCCACTAGATGGAAGCAGTTTTAGACTGATTCAATGAACCATTGCATTTATGTTCAAAATGTTGTATCAAGACTGCCCAAATGTGCCTAATTGGTTAATTAATACATTTTTTAATTCATACATTTTCAAGTTCTACTGTAAATTGGATAGTGCATTTAGATTAACAATAATTTAAGCTTTCTGCCCATACTATATCCTGGGAAATGTTCTTGTTACTTACAACCTCATGCTAATCACATTAGCCTATGTTAGCTCAACCATCCCACGCGGGGGGGAATAGTAAAAAGAAAAACCCTTGAATTAGTAGGTGTGTCCAAACTTTTGACTGATACTGTAATTCACCTCAATTTCATACTAAACTCAGTAAAAAAACAGAAACGTCCTCTCACTGTTAACTGCGTTTATTTTCAGCAAACTTAACATGTGTAAATATTTGTATGAACATAACAAGATTCAACAACTGAGACATAAACTGAACAAGTTCCACAGACATGTGACTAACAGAAATGGAATAGTGTGTCCCTGAACAAAGGGGGCGTCAAAATCAAAAGTAACAGTCAGTATCTGGTGTGGCCACATTAAGTACTGCAGTGCATCTCCTACTCATGGACTGCACCAGATTTGCCAGTTCTTGCTGTGAGATGTTACCCCACTCTTCCAACAAGGCACCTGGAAGTTCCTGGATATTTCTGGGGGGAATGGCCCTAGCCCTCACCCTCCGATCCAACAGGTCCCAGACGTGCTCAATGGGATTGAGATCCGGGCTCTTCGCTGGCCATGGCAGAACACTGACATTCCTGTCTTGCAGGTAATCATGCACAGAATGAGCAGTATGGCTGGTGGTATTGTTATGCTGGAGAGTCATGTCAGGATGAGCCTGCAGGAAGGGTACCACATGAGGGAGGAGGATGTCTTCCCTGTAACGCACAGCGTTGAGATTGCCTGAAATGACAACAAGCTCAGTCCGATGATGCTGTGACACACCGCCCCTCTCCACCTCCAAATCGATCCCACTCCAGAGTACAGGCCTCGGTGTAACGCTCATTCCTTTGACGATAAACGCAAATCGGACCATCACCCCTGGTGAGACAAAACCGCGACTCGTCAGTGAAGAGCACTTTTTGCCAGTCCTGTCTGGTCCAGCGACGGTGGGTTTGTGCCCATAGGCAACGTTGTTGTCGGTGATGTCTGGTGAGGACCTGCCTTACAACAGGCCTACAAGCCCTCAGTCCAGCCTCTCTCAGCCTATTGCGGACAGTCTGAGTACTGATGGAGGGATTGTGAGTTCCTGGTGTAACTCGGGCAGTTGTTGTTGCCATCCTGTACCTGTCCCGCAGGTGTGATGTTCGGATGTACCGATCCTGTGCAGGTGTTGTCACACGTGATCTGCCACTGCGAGGATGATCAGCTGTCCATCCTGTCTCCATGTAAAGCTGTCTTAGGCGTCTCACAGAACGGACATTGCAATTTATTGCCCTGGCCACATCTGCAGTCCTCATGCCTCCTTGCAGCATGCTCACGCAGATGAGCAGGGACCCTGGGCATCTTTCGGTGTTTTTCAGAGTCAGTAGAAAGGCCTCTTTAGTGTCCTAAGTTTTCATAACTGTGACCTTAATTGCTGTTAGTGTTTTCAGGACTGTTCCACAGGTGCATGTTCATTAATTGTTTATGGTTCATTGAACAAGCATGGGAAACAGTGTTTAAACCATTTACAATGAAGATCTGTGAAGTTATTTGGATTTTTACAAATTATCTTTGAAAGACAAGGTCCTGAAAGGGGCCGTTTATTTTTTTTTGCTGAGTTTAGTATATCAAACTGTGAATATCCCAGTGGCCAGGGTCAGTCAGTTAGTAAAGGGTGGATGCTGCTCAGGAAAGATGCAGACAGATATTAGATTGGGTTTTTCCAATTCAGCACTATGTAATCGGGCAGGCATCTTCCCCTTTTTGTCTCCCACTCGCCAAGTGCCCTTTTGGGTAGTGGTATAATTATAGATTGTTGGTATACATTTTTTTTGTTCGGTTGTTCTGAACTCACTGCACCAAAGTCTACCCCTATCCCGTCCGTTGGTCTGCCCTGTATGGAGATTGCCGCCTGGTATCCAAACATGCATTGTGATGCGGGTCACCGGTCGTGTGTGTGTGTGTGTTGCAAGCTATCTAGTTTAAATATAAACAGTACTGCCACACCAGCATAAGATGTGATTAACATTCGATTTACATCATTCGCTTTGGTTGGCTGATAGCCTATGCGCAGCAGCGCTTCATAATTTATTTCCTTATAGAATCATAGCGGGGGAAGGTGCTGGAGGTGTTGTAGCACCCCTGAGGAATTGAAATAAATGTGTCAAAATTATAGAATAACTGCTGTCTGAAAGAAATGTAATAATTCGGAATAGCCTACTGCACCATGTGTAGGGCTATAATTTAGCCACAGAGGATCAATAGCTTCTTTTAAAAATAGCCTTGCTGTGGATTGCCTGTCTCCCAATAACAAGGCATAGTCTGCAGTCGGGATTGCGCCTCAAATCTGTCAGTGAACAGCATGCAGACAAAACAGGCCTTTCGTAATATTTCAAATACAATGAAGGGAAAACACAGGTTGGAAAGGAAATGACTCCTGCTGAAAAGAAAATACTAATCTGTCTGCTGTAGGCTACCAAATTATTTTATCAACCTCCAGATAGGCCTATTGAGCGAACATTGTTTAGTCTTCAAGTGAGAGTATTTTGGCACAAGCGCATCGGCAAGGCCAGTGAGCAGCACATCATTGGGTGAGTCAGTGAAACTGGAAAGCTTTTTTAGGATTATAATTTCCTCCTCATATTGTACAATAATTGTCAACACACACCTGGTCCTACGGTAGGCTGTTGATGGATTCAAGAGGAGGTTGTTTTTATTGATCTCAGTTTGTCAAAGTAGCCTGTCATTTCAATCATTTGTGTAGTAGGCTATTAAAAATACTATGCCAAAGTCTCCAGTCATTCACATTTACATATAAGTGCATGAAATGTGTTCATAAAAAAAAGGCCATTTTTTTCCTGGACCTAGGCTACTAAAGATGTGCAACTTCTGTAAGCACTGCTACCGCTTAATGCCACTACGCAAATACGATTATACGCATGCAATGCTTTAAAGGTGTTTTTTTTTTGGGGGGGGGGGGGTCAAAGAAACAGAAGTTCTAGTTCAGAGTGGTCGATGAGCTGCTGTCAGGATTTCAAGGTGGATGGTCCAGTGTTTTCAGTTCAGTTGTAACCGAGCTATAGACAAGAATATTATCCATTGCCGCAAACTATCACGTGTCTGCACATGACACCCTCGGAAAAGTTGCAGTTGGAGGAATCCGGCGAGGTGTTTTAAATGGACCGAAGACTGTAGCTTAATAAAGGAAAACTGCACCGGGAGCGACGGAGTTGGCGATAGTCTCATCACCCGCACGCGTATTATTCTGCTCTACGACGAATTTAAGGGGAGGTTTTCGAACGATGTGACATGACTGCTACCCGAATGTAACAATTAGGCTAACCTTGATGAAATCCGATTGCGCTCTTCCGCCGAGTATTAATTGAAACCAGTCGGGTGCGCACAGTTCTGCGGCCATATGTAGTTGAATCATTTAACTGAAGAGGATGCTTTAAATGTACATTCAGTAGAACATTGAAGGCTACCTTGAAGGCAACCCGGAATAGCCCCCAATTAATTTCAAATGCCATGGTAGCTTATTTGCTTAAACGTAAAGGTCCGAATCTGGGGTTTGCGAGATAAATGCTGAATTGATTGGAGACCTTCGGAATTGACCGCCCTGTCATTCATTGCCTGTTGTGTAGGCACGGAATTTTCACGCGCTGTTCTAGCAATCCAACAGCTGAACAACATTGTAGCCCATCCAAACTGACCGCCCCACTACTTCGCATCTGCGCCCCGGCCACTTGAAATGAGGACCGCGTCCCGAGCCTGTTCTGTGTGAAGCCGCGAAAACGGGCAATACCTTCCGTCTCTCCCGTCCGCAGTGAGGCAAGGACAATAAGTCCCCGTTTGGCCGTGCTGCAGCCATGGACCAGGACGAGAACAAGAGCGTCTCGAAAAAGACCATAATCACAAAGATTTTCAAAGTTCGCAGGAGGAGAGAGATGCTTTTCGTGCAAGTGTGTTTTCTCTGCAGTGTCCTCTGCATGGCATGGAGCATGTCAGTATTGCTGACAAAGACAGGTGAGTGTGAGCCGGGGAAACTGCTGAGAAACGTGGGGCAGGGAGGACAGCTGAGAATTCTGCGGTGTAATAGTGCACCCTCTAACCAGCTAGCCATTAGTTATATACAGAGAATTGTCTTTCACCACGCTTATAAAAATACATTTTCAAGGACATGCAAGCACAGCATTGTCCGAATCATTTATGGTGCCCCCCCCCCCCCCTCCAGCATTTCCAGATATTCATCTGCATCAAACCATGTTGAGATAAGATGGAACCACTGATAAAGTGCATGGTTATTGCTCATAATTATTCAGCGCAAAATGCTTAGTGAAGTGATGGTTTATAACAATGTCGAGAGGTTTTGAGAAACTCTGCATTTAGTCTCAATGTCGACGCAGTGGCTGTTTGCCTCGGCATTATGACCCAACGCTCTCATGACAACTCCCATATTAATTGTGAGGATACCTCTGCGATATGGGGTCACTATAATTTTTCTTCATCGTGTTCGACTATGCGTTGGTCTTTCCGTATGCCGCAGTGTGCGCGGCTGCAACACGTTAAGAAGCGTGCAAGGTGGCTTACACCTCGACAACCATATACATCACGTCGGATGTAGGCTGTCATAGAACCTAAACAATATGTTATCGTGTGGGTTGGTAAACATTTGGTTTGAGCGTTGTCACCCTATGGCAGATGCCTGTACCAGGCGCGAGAGCAACCAACCTGGCGCACCAGTCGCTCAGCGTTTGAGAGAGAATGAGCGTAGGCTTGTGGTAATGCTGGCATCATCGTGTCTCGCCCAGGGCTTCACACACCGTTGCACACTGGACAGGGCCGGCTCTTTCCTTTTGGGCCCCCCTTTCCTGCAATTGTATATATTTTACCATGGGACTGCGAGAACATTTAGCAATTGTATAACATTTCCTGAAATTGTACACATTTTGCCATGACTTATGTCAAGTTAAAATTATCTTAGAAAGTTACGAACAAAATCTATGGGCCCCTGGACACTTGCCCTTCATGCCTGATCGTTAATTTGGACGTGATTACTACAAGTTTAGATAGTTGGCTAGAATAATTTACCAATCTAAAAAATGTTAGCTGACATTGGCTAATTGAGTGACTGAAATAAGAGAATCTGCTGATGCACAACCACATTTCAAAACGTGCACCTGTTTGTATTCTACTATTCTAACTCAATAGTAAGTTCAGACCCCGACTGAGTTGCCCATTCCTGGGCTATATGGTAGGCTATACACAGTGGCAATTTAACCTGTGGCATCGATTATTAGAAACATTTATTGTCGTGTCAAAATAGACTAGTGTAAATAGGATCATTTTGTTCAGGAAGTCAGTCTTGTCCAAAAGAGTTTTGTGAGTTAGTCATGACTTACTTGAGGGGTAGGTTGATTTGGACATTGCTCATTTGCCCACTCACGGGATACACAGTTGCAATGATTGGACTCTATCCAATCCTACCGCAGAACAGTGTGAGGCAGACCTGCCCATCAGCACAACAGATACATAAACACATCATGCATTTAACTTGAGAAATACTGCACCAAACACCTTAATGTCAAATTGTGCAAATTACATTTCAGCAAAAACATACATTTCTGGAGTTATTCTATATTCATGGACTGTTTTGGGGAAATTACACTGGCTTTGTTCATATGGTGTCTCATGGGAGACAAACCTTTAACTGCCACATCAAACCACACCCAAGACTGAAATTCGGTGTGTTCAATCGCTCTTTAAGTTTGATGGCTGACCATGTGTGTGACATGCCCAAAAACCAAAGGTCATGGGCCCCCACGTACTTGTCATAAATCACCTCAGGCACGTGTGAACATTCAGGATGAGTTGCCAACACATTAGGAATATGTAATCAGACAAGTAGCCCTGTCCGTTTGCTTTTGAACAGAACGTATGACTGATAAGCACCGTCACTGACATTTTGTTATGACAGGAATAGAGATTTCACCCTAGATCAATTACAAATGACCAATGGTTGTCAGTCATCCTTTCTTTAGGCTGTAGCGTTTAGGATTGACACTAAGCTCTGAGAGCACAACTTAAACAAAGGACTGGGAGTTTTTTAAAGGACTGTCTGGTTTAGGATTTCTGCTGTCACCTTGGCACATCGGTCAGAATGCAATGAGGAGAGAAAGATGAGAAATCCAGTTTTAAGGGTAATTATTATATACAGTTGAACAGAGGCACATGGGGGGAGGGTTTGGATGGAGGTTAAGTGTTGGGATTGTAAGGCCTCTAGGTTGGATAGGAATAATGTGTTAGGAATTGTGTCTTGTCAGGCCTTGGAGAAAAGATTGGATGTGAGGGCCTGGAATGGAGATATAAAAGGGTAACATTAAGAAGACAACATAAATGGTGCAGACATGACAAAGTAGTGCCATGTGATTATGGGGAATAGGCTTAACATATAACTTAGGAGACTGCCAGGATAAATGTAACAAATGAGCATTAGCATGGATATAAGGGATATGACAAGTCTAAACAGCATAATATACATTGTATTCAACACTTTTCTCAGAGAATAAATATATATACAGTACCAGTCAAAAGTTTGGACACACCTACTCGTTCCATGCTTTTTCTTTATTTTTACTATTTACTACATTGTAGAATAATAGTGAAGACATCAAAACTATGAAATAACACATATGGAATCATATAGTAACCAACCTCAAAAGAGTTAAACAAATCAAAATCTATTTTATATTTGAGATTCTTCAAAGTAGCCACCCTTTTGCCTTGTTGACAGCTTTGCACACTCTTGGCCTTCTCTCAACCAGCTTCATGAGGAATGCTTTTCCAACAGTCTTGAAGGAGTTCCCACATATGCTGAGCACTTGTTGGCTGCTTTTCCTTCACTCTGCGGTCCAACTCATCCCAAACCATCTCACTTGGGTTGAGGTCGGGTGATTGTGGAGGCCAGGTCATCTGATACAGCACTCCATCGCTTTTCTTTTTGGTTAAATAGCCCTTACACAGCCTGAATGTGTGTTTTGGGTCATTGTCCTGTTGAAAAACAAATGATAATCCCACTAAGCGCAAACCAGATGGGATGACATATTGCTTCAGAATGCTGTGATAGACATGCTGGTTAAGTGTGCCATGAATTCTAAATAAATCACCGACACTATCACCTGCAAAGCACCATCACACCACCTCCTCCATGCTTCACGGTGGGAACCACATATGCAGAGATCATCCGTTCACCTACTCTGCGTCTCACAAAGACATGGCGGTTGGAACCAAAAATCTCAAATTTGGACTCATCATACCTAAGAACAGATTTCCACCAGTCTAATTTCCATTGCTCGTGTTTCTTGGCCCAAGCAAGTCTCTTCTTGTTAGTGTCCTTTAGTAGTGGTTTCTTTACAGCAATTCAACCATGAAGGCCTGGTTCACACACTCCTCTGAACAGTTGATGTTGAGATGTGTCTGTTACTTGAACTCTGTGCTGCAATCTTAGGTGAAGTTAATTGCTGCTTTCTGAGACTGGTAACTCTAAGGACTTTATCGTCTGCAGCAGAGGTAACTCTGGGTCTTCCTTTCCTGTGGCGGTCCTCATGAGAACCAGTTTCATCATAGTGCTTGATGGTGTTTGCGATTGCACTTGAAGAAACTTTCAAAGTACTTGAAATTTACCCGGATTAACTGACCTTCATGTCTTAATTAAAGTACTGATGGACTGTCGTTTATTTTTGATTATTTGAGCTGTTCTTGCCATAATATGGACTTGGTCTTTTATCAAATAGGGATATCTTCTGTATACCACCCATACCTTGTCAAAACACAACTGATTGGCTCAAACATATTAAGAAGTTAAGAAATTCCACAAATAAGCTTTTAACAAGGCACACCTGTTAATTGAAATGCATTACAGGTGACTACCTCATGAAGCTGTTTGAGAGAATGCCAAGACTGTGCAAATCTGTCATCAAGGCAATGGTTGCTAATTTTGAAGAATCTCAAATATAAAATACATTTTGATTTGTTTAACACTTTTCTTTGGTTACTACATGATTCCATATGTGTTATTTCATAGTTGTGATGTCTTCACTATTATTCTACAATGTAGAAAATAGTAAAAATAAAGAAAAACAATAGAATGAGTAGGTGTGTCCAAACCTTTCACTGGTACTGTAAATGAAAAGGCCCTTTATCAGTCACGGCCAATGGCCGGCAGAAGGATAGGGCATCACCAAGCAAACTAAAGCATACTGCTTACAAAGGGAACTGGAGAGTGAAAAATGTAGAGGAGAGGTGATTAAGAGAGTGGGAACAGGTGTGGTCGGAAGGGGTGTGGCCTAGGGTAATTGGAAGCATTTGGAGTCCTGTAGAGTGCCATTACCCTTCACAATAATACCACATGGGCCTTATGGGGCTTTCAAGACAACTCGGAACTAAACAAAAAAAACTAGGTTAAATCATGACGTCAGTGATCTTCATGTCGGAAATCTGAGCTCTAGAAAGATGTCCGAGTTTCTGACTTGGAATTCCGAGTTGAAAGACAGAGTTCCCAGTTGTCTTGAACGCACTGTTGTAGGAGATTTCCCAGTTCAGAGTTCCAACAGTAGTGGAACATGTCCATCTGCGTCCACTCAGGCCCCTGAGCGCAGAAACCCACCATAAATCGCCTCATTATGCTATGTACTGTAGGCCCATGTCTGACCGCACTGATATGTTGGAGTTTTTATTAATTACATTAAAAACAACAAGAGGCTTAAAAGATTATTCTGGAATGATATACAGACAAGCTTGCTGCAAATCTCTTATCTCCAAAAGACGGGATCTAAGGGGACCAAAGTTAAAGCTTTATGGTCAGTAATGGCTTGCCTTTTTTTTGCATTTAATCAAGGTTGAATGACCTGTGCACCGTGTGCTGTGATTGTCACCATAAGAGGGTATTTGATAAGAGAGCATGCTGTGAGCCTACCATGATTGGACATGTCACATGTTTGACCATCACCTTTTGTGAGGCGAGGCAGATGTTGGAGGCAGGTGTTTGATCAGAGAGAAATACAGGTATAACCCCTCACCTCCCCTCCATTATCCTCCTTTAATTCTCCCCCCTCCCTAATCCCCTCTGAACGCATCTGACTGCTCTCCATATTGCTCTCAATCCCAAATCACCATAAGAATAGGAACCAGGCATTCGTAATATGCCCATGTCCCTTTTCTGACTCCTGTTTATATGGATGGGAGTACTCTGGGGTTGTTTGTCTGTGACAAATGTAGTGCCAACAGAATAAGGGCAGATGGATGGGAATTGAGTGAAGGATTACTTAAGGGTTATGTCTCTCTGTCACTCTCCATTTTGATTGGAGCAGGGTATGTCTCCATGATGAAGATGGGGAAGGTAGAGTACTTTTGAGAGTATGCCAGGTGGTTACAGAGCTAGGGCCAGGCCTGGTCTGACAGGTGTGTATGCTGTAGGGGTGATGGTGAGGGAGATGGCACTGGGAAGTCTCAGCAGTGTCAGGGCAGGAAGGCGGAGAGGAGCCGTGTTTGTGTGGGAGCCGTTCGTGGCACAGGAAGTTGGCAGAGATTGATGGGTGTCATTGGTTCATCTCACTCGCCAGCTAATTGGACTGGGTTGCAGGATGATGATGCCCTCTGTTTCTCTCTCTCTCAGTGTAGTCCTAATAGGGCCCTATAAAATCTGTTTTATTTTTTTCCTGATTCTGTGAATTGTTTTCTCCAAAATTCCATTTTGTTTTTTCCAGGCTTCAGTTTTCCCAGTATTGTCAGGTTTTTTGCTGACACAATTTTGAGAAAAACAAAACAATTGGATGTTCTAAATCCAGAACAATGCTTAAACCAGATCAGGAGACCACCTTTGAGGTCTGGGGAAAAAAATACATGTCGAATTTTGGGTGTAGTTACCCTTTAATGTACATGAGCACCAGCCAGAGACCAGTGTTTCTGTAATGCTCATGTGATTGCAGAGTTTGCTAAACAAATGGCCACTGGACTGATGCAAATATTCATGATATCATTCTGCCAGGTAGACATGGGCTACTTTGTAGTTCACATTTAATTGAGAAGGTTTTTGGGAAAGCCTTTCCATCTACCAGCAGACAGTTATCGTTAGCATTGATGCTAACGGCTACACAAGGTGAAGACTAGACATACACATGCAAACACCTCGCACAACACACCAATGGGAGCATTCCTGTTCCGTTTCAGAAAGTTGCATGTAAATATGAATTTGTTTGCATTTTGTTTATGTCTTATGATTAACTTGAGCAAATTAATGCATTTTCGAATAACTTCAATGTATTTAGTTTATTTCCTACTAAGTTAAAAACATAAAAAAATGGCAAACATTTGTCTCCACCCTATGGCAAAATGTGTAGAATTGCAGGAAATTGCCTGTAAAACTGCTACATTTTCTCTTCGCACCGTTGCAAAATATGTAAAATTGCAGCAAAATGCACAGAATTACATTCCCATCAAAGTTGCCCATCCCTGATCTACAGCTACCCTTTGGTCTCCCATTCAAGGTTTTAACCAAGCTCAATCCTGCTTGGCTATGATATTTGTTACTGACCATTACCAATGTGCTATTGTGAGAGTGATTGTTGAGAGATCCCCACTTAAAAACTAAATAGATTCACTGCTACTATCAAAGTCATCCTCAAGGGTAATAAGTTTAACAGAGCAAATTAAATTTGTCCATACTTGTATCAATCATTAATGACGCTATTTAGGCCGATATACTGTAGCTTTTGAAAAGTCATCAACAGCAATTGTTTTGAATTCAACCCAGAATTCAACTAAAAATGGACGATACAATAATAGGCCTAGGGTTTCAAGCTCTCGTTGATTTCAAATTTGATGATATTTAATGATATTATTGAATTGTGTTTGGTTGTCAACACAACAAAATATCAACACTTTGCCCTCAGAACAACCTTAAATCTTCGGGGCATGGACTCTACAAGGTGTTGAAAGTGCTCCACAGGGATGCTGGCCCATGTTGACGTCAATGCTTCCCACAGTTATCAAGTTGGCTGGATGTCCTTTGGATGGTGGACCATTCTTGATACACACAGGAAACTGTTGAGCGTGAAAAACCCAGCAGTGTTGCAGTTCTTGACACAAACCGCAACGTGTGGCACTTTCTACCATACCCCGTTCAAAGGCACTTCCATTTTTTGTCTTGCCCATTCACCCCTGAATGGCACACATACACAATCCATGTCTCAATTGTCTCAAGGTTTAATAAACCTTTAACCCGTCTCCTCCCCTTCATCTACTCTGATTTGAAGTGGATCTAACAAGTGACATCAATAAGGGATCAAAGCTTCCCCCAGGATTTCACCTGATCAGTCTATGTTATGGGGATAGCAGATGTTCTTAATGTTTTGTATATTCAGTGTGTATGTTGGATTCACATCTCCATCTCAACCAAAAATCTAAGTTAAAGAATAGGACTAAATAAAATCAAACTTCTGTTTAAAAGCGCATTTAAAGTTTGATTTGATTTGGTCCTACTCTATAACTTAGATTTTTGGTTGAGATGGAGACGTGAATCCAACATATCAATTATTCATTTGTAGTCAACCTGGAATTAATGCCAGAATAAATCAGTGGCACAGATGGAACTATTCAAGCAGAAAATACATCTCCTTCAAATGTTTATATTTGGTTGCGTTGACAACCAAACACAATTCAATATCACTTTTGTAATACAACAAATAGCCTTTTGACTTGTCGACAAGTTAACAAATGATATGTTGGATTCATGTCTCCAACTCAACCAAAAATAAAAGTTAAAGAATGAGATTAAGCCAGTGGCTCGGATGGAACTATCCAAGCAGTAGATGAATATCCTTTTAAATTTTGATTTTTGGTTGTGTTGTCATCAAAACACAATTCAATATTACTTTTGTAATGCAGTAAATACAGCTTAATGTTAAGGCCATTTTACAAACCAATGTAACATTCAAAAGTAATATTGTAATACATTTCTTCTCATGTAATAATCTAAGGCATGCATGTTCAATATATAGTAGCATGCATAGGTCAACATCGCAGGTCTGTGGAGATCTTCACAATTGCTGTAATAATCTGTGCAGAATCACTTGCACCATGTACTTTTAATGTAGTCTCAACTGCAATCCAAGTCACTCGGGCTCCCGAGTGGTGCAGTGGTCTAAGGCACTGCATCTCAGGGCTAGAGGCATCACTACAGATCCTGGTTTGATTCCAGGCTGTATCACAACCAGCTGTGATTGGGAGTCCCATTGGGCGGCGCGCAGTTCCCCAGGGTCGTTAGGGTTTGGCTGGGGTACGCCATCATTGTAAGTAAGAATTTGCCTAGTTAAATAAAGGATCGAAAAATACACATTTGGTTCTCCTATTAGATGAAGCCCTGTGATATCGCATTAGTCTGTATAAATAAACAAAATATCTGATGTTGAATTCTCATTTGAACTTTGCTGTGCTTTTAAATGGTTGAAATACAGTGATAGACATTTGGTTGACAACTAAACCAAAAATCAGACTTTGTTTTTCCATTGGAATTTGGTTGTGCTTTTAGATGGTTGAAAGCATAGTGACAACACATTGGAGATTTAACTACAGTTTGACTGTCTTTTTGAGTAGGTGAATATAGGTTGTCATCTCATTGATCAACGTCTCAACCAAATATTACCCAATTGTCCATGTCAAAATTACGTAGGGTAATGTCTTTGTTTTCTGCTTCAAGGAAGCAAATTAGTTTTGGTTTTCAAGCACCTAGCTTGTTCTGCCTCACACTTTTCATGGTTTCATCCTGAGGCTTCTATCTCTTATAGAATTCAGATGTCGTAACGCATCTTAATGTCTTAACTCAAGGCTCGAGTCTGGTTGGTCTGTTCAGTTCTTGACCGTGACTTGACCAAAAATCAATACCCTAAGGGAAAGGTTAGTTAGTCAGTCATTCAGTTAAGTCGCTAATCCTTTTCTGTTGGGGGTTGAAATCAGTGAGCCTATAATCTAACTGGGGTCCAACACTGACAGTTTGTAAATCTGGGTTCTTTGCACATTGCAATCTCATTGAAAACCTTCGAGAAATGAATGATGGAAAGCCAGAAGCGTCGCAAGTTGGCTGTGTGTATGGGTGATTTGCATCCAGTAATCGGGAATTAAACAGTTCTCATTTTGTATTCATCCCACTTGAAACATTCAAACCTGAAAGGATGGGGGAAATTAATTATTGAAGCCTACTCCATCCTACAATGCGATTAGTTATCAATCTAGTTTGAGGTAGAATTTCCATGCATATCCATTTCGTTTCAAGTGATCAACATTACAATCATTGTCATGATTTATGAATGCATCTGTATTTTTCAGCACCTTTTTCACAGATACATTGGTTATGTCTCGTTCAATGATACTCAGTGGTGAGAAAAAGTACTCAATTGTCATACGCGTGTAAAAGTAAAGATACCTTAATAGAAAATGACTCAAAGTCACCCAGTAAAATAATACTTGAGTAAAATTTTTAAAGTATCTGGTTTGAAATGTACTTAAGTACAGTGGTGGAAAAAGTAAATGCTATACATCAAATTATTTATATTAAACAAACCAGATGGCACATTGTTATTGTTTTTTACATTTTTCAGACAGCCAAGGGAACACAGACATTATTTACAAAAATGCAGTATTTGTGTTTAGTGAGTTCGCCAATCAGAGGCAGTAGGGATGACAACGTGTTATATTGCTAGGTGCGTGAATACAATCATATTGCTGTCCTGCGTGAGCATTCAAAATGTTAAAAGGACTTTTGGGTGTCAAGGAAAATGTATGGGAGTAAAAAATGTTTTTAGGAATGTAGTGGAGTAGAAGTTGTCAAATATATAAATAGTAAAGTACAGATACCCCCCAAAAAACTGCTTAAGTAGTATCTTAAAAGTATTTTTAATGAAGTACTTAATAACACTGATGTTACTCAACTTCTTAATGTAACATGGCTATGATTTTCTATGAGCAAGGATACCTCTTTTCTTCCAGGGTACGGAATAACATTAAAAAATGGACACGAGAAGCATGAACATTGGGGAAGGAAGCTCATGGGACATGAACCCGACAACGACAATGAGACCGAGACCGAGTCAAAGAACTGCACAGAGCCAGGTATGCTCCCTTCACTGGGGAAAACTACTGTCGACCATGGCAATAGTTTTGTATTTATTATTTGAACCCTGATTACTGTTATATAGAGCTTGTCAGCTTGTAGTCCTAAAAAACGTACATGAGTTACCTCTGGTTCGTTCAGCCATTCCTATGGGGGAAATTAATGGGGAAAGAATGGGGTTTTGGGATAAATACAGAAAATAAGGTCTGAGGTTAACACAGGCTCAGGAGATCTTTTACGTTTTGATCTGAGATAATATTAGTCAGTTAACATGATCTTTATGAATTATGAAGCCTTTATGCCTTATGTTCTTGTTTTGATAACATACCCACATGGAAAAATGCTATAGTATACTATGGTATAAATATTATAGTATTCATGTAGTATTTTTGCAGGCTTTGCTGTAGTATTCATCAGGGTTACCCAACTTGTGACCGTTTTATTTGGCCCCCCAAGTTGGTCAACATCGCAGGTGCAAGTGATTCTGCACAGATTATTGGCCCCCCAAGTTTTCTGAACAAAAAGTGATGTATTTTTTATTTTCTTTTGAATTTTCATTATTGGACATAAAAGATTGTAAAAACACCAGTTATTTTAATTTTGGAAATCTATCCCCAATTATTCCCATGCATAATAGAGACACATGATCATATACAAATGTACGCAAAGTTTGAAATGATCATGTTTTTGTCAAAACTGTTATGTATTTGTGATTCTTGCAGTCTACAAATGATTTGTAATTATGTTCCGGCCCCCGGACCATAGGATCACGATAAAAACAGCCTGCGTCTGAATCTAGTTGAGGATCCCTGCTGACACGCCGTAATGTTAAATAATGGTGTTGTATTAATTGTGACAGGCTCACGTTTTACTGGTACAGCGTACACCCACTATTTATTTTACCGGGACGCCGTACTGAACCGTACCCCCTGACTTTAACCCCTGAATGTGTTACAGCAACGAAATCACGCTCTCCTGCTGCGCTACGATGTTAGTGGCTGTGACGTAGGGTTCAGCCAGTAGTTGATGAACAGTCGGAAGAGTGAATGAAATGGTAGGAGGGACACCCCAGCTTCAAATGGTGTCAGATTTCACATCCTGCTTCACAAAGGCAGAAGAGGCATACTCCTGGGTCCGTGAGAATCATGGCTAACGCTCCAGCAAGCCATTTCCATCTATGGTGTCTACAGATTAATTTATAAGCGAAAATGTCAGTCGGAACCAGTACCAGAACAACGCAGATCCCTAAAACAGGGGACTTTGCATCTTTAAATACTCTGAGGGTGACACAAGGTAACAGACACTTTGGAAGGTTGTGTTGCCGGCTATTAATAGTTTCATTGTGACACATTTGGCCCAATGGAGATTGAGTGTCTGTTTCTCATTACCAGCCACAGCTAGCAGAATCCTTTGGGGGCCTCACTGAAAGTGTTGAGGGTTGAAGCGTCGTCTTTATAAGAGGAAGTTTTGTCAGTGTTAAGTGTTGAAGTGTTTACTTCAATCTAGGCCTCCATGATTGGAATATGAGTTAACACTTATTTTTAACACTAACACATTTTCAACACTTTAACACTACAAGTGTTTCCCTATCTATAATTTGAGGATGAGTAATTTATTTATATTTATATTTATATTTTTATATTACTCTCAAAGTATATTGGATTTGTATTGTCAAGCACTTTGAACATTTAGAGCATTAACTAATTTAAATGCAATAGGGTCCTTTTGAGATGAGTGCCAGTTGACAAGATTATGTGCTGAAAATTTTACTACTTCTAATCCAGAGGGGGATTACCTTATTTTTTGTTTGTTTACGTCTTCTTGCCCACTGCAGGCAGACTGCCCCACTCTTTCCTCCTCTCCTCTCCTCTCCCCCCCCCCCCCCCATTCCTTTTGTTCTACCCTTCTCCTGGCAAAACAATATGTTTTATAATCTAAGATCCTGGCTATTTTACATGCTCTGCTCATATGAGAGCACAGTTTTGTTTCCAGGAATAGGCTCAGTGTGACCAAGACGCCCACCTGACATCCTAGAGTCTCCACAAGCGCTCCCCCTCAGCCTCGGCCATCTGGGGCAGAGCATGGAGATATGGGCTGGGGATGGCACCAGGGTAGTTTATATAGATGGATGAGAATTATTATTATCCTAGGCTTTTTTGTATCCTGAGTATGTGCCCCAGCTAAAGCTGTGCGTAATTAGGCCAGTGTTTGTGAGATGCATAGATTATCTTCCGCCTGATTTGGTCTTCTCTCTCCTCCTCATCATTATCTCTTCGCTCAGTACTTCTGGGTTCACCAGAGGTGCTAATGTTGATCAGAGCTGGATGACGCTTAATGATGACCGTTGTCGTAAATTAGGTTTATTGTCCGTTCAGCAATATTACGTTCTTAGAAATACCTTTTTTTCTATAAATAAAGCTACAAATTACGTTGCTGGTACACTAGACTATGAAGCACAGAGATCAAATAAAAAACAATATATAATGCTATTTTACTTCATTCAAAGAATCATTATATGGACTGGAATGCTTCCGTATTCTTCTTTTTCTTTTTTGACCCGTCACTCACTTGAGTCATTAACCCTCACTCTGATCTAATTAAAACGTGTGTTTTAGAGATTTAATTTCTCCTTTGACTGTCCCAATGATGAATGCAAACTGTAGTACTGCTGTAACTGTAGTTCTGCTTAATTTGAAAGCAGTACTGTTTTATTGCAAAGCTCATGTTTTATTAGCCCTTACAAGGTGACGTGATCCAAATTGGCGAGGGAACAATTTGTTTTTCACTTGTACTTTGTTACAGGCACTTACTCAAATGCTGCGGGTCTTTTAAACAATTTAATTTCTTTCAGGCCCCCAATGCTAATTTAAAGCTGCAGACTTGACACTGCTTAAGTAAAAAACCAATAATGACTCAATAATCCGTGCTTTCTGGAAATGTTATAATGTCCAAAAGTTATGGGCGGAGCTAGAAAGTTGGCTGTTAGAAGTATTACAATGTAAACCTCAGTCTGCATATTTCAAGACATGGCATATGTGTCACAACTTCCGCCGAAGTCGGTCCCTCTCCTTGTTCGGGCGGCGTTCGGCAGTCGACATCACCGGCCTTCTAGCCACCGCCGATCCACTTTTAATTTTTCCATTTGTTTTGTCTTTGTTTTACACACCTGATTTCAATCCCACGATTACTGTTTCATTATTTAACCATATGTTCCCTCATGGGTTTTTGTGAGTGATTGTTTGTTGTATTGTGGTCCGTATTGTGGGCTTGGTAATTCTCTGTTATTTTGATGACTTTGAGTAAAGTTACTTTTATTTACTCATCTCTGCTGTCCTGCGCCTAACTCCTCTGCATCAGCTACACATAGACCCTTACAATATGGGAGTGTAGTGAGATACCCAATGGGTTGGACGCTTCTCTTCTCGTCACTCATCTTGAAAAAACGTACACTAAAAGCATCAATACACTAAAAGCACACAATCTAATGATTTATTATTGAAATATCGAAAAAGCATGGGCTACCGAGAAAAACGAATTGGTACAATTTAAGGCCAAGTGGCAAACAATAATGCAGGCACTAGGGGTGGGGGTGTGAACATGCAGGTCTAGGCAGACGAGATGAAGTCATTGTTTGTGTGCGTCTCTGCAAGTTGTTGTTCGTATAATTTTGTATCTGGAATGATTTTTTTTATATATATAAAAAAGATTTGAATGCTAAAAAGCAAAGTAGAACTGAAAAATAAAGCAAAGGTTTTATTATGGCTTAGTTTCTAGTATGTAATAATCCCCTTTTTTGATTACAGTGGTTTTAGATACTGCATCACACTAATCTGGAAGAAGGAACAAGGGAGGGAGGGATGTGGAGGGGGAGAGGTGTGCGTATGTTGCGTGTTTATGGCATGGGGCGAGCAGGGGTGGCGTGAGAGGAGAAGGTGAGTCACACTGCCCCCAAAATTGAAACGTTATGGCGCTGGCAGCCATGATACGGCTGTGTCTGCGTTTGTGTTTGTTTGTGTGTATATATACACACTACCGGTCAAAAGTTTTAGTACACCTACACATTGAAGGGGTTCTTCTTTATTTTTACTATTTTCTACATTGTAGAATAATAGTGAAGACATCAAAACTCTGAAATAAATCAAAATATATATTTTTATTTTAGATTGTTCAAAGTAGCCACCCTTTGCCTTGATGACAGCTTTGCACAATCTTGGCATTTTCTCAACCAGCTTCATGAGGTATTCACCTCATGAAATTCCCACATATACTGAGCACTTGTTGGCAGCTTTTCATTCACTCTGCGGTCCAACTCATACCAAACCATCTCAATTGGGTTGAGGTCGGTTGATTGTGGAGGCCAGGTCATCTGATGCAGCACTCCATCACTCTCGTTCTTGGTCAACTATGCTAGAGGTGTGTTTTGGGTCATTGTCCTGTTGAAAAACAAGTGATTGTCCCAATATTGCTGCAGAATGCTGTGGTAGCCATGCTGGTTAAGTATGCTGTGAATTCTAAATAAATCACAGACAGTGTCACCAGCAAAGCACCATCACACCTCCTGATCCATGCTTCACTGTGGGAGCCACACATGCGGAGATCATCTGTTCACCTCCGCTGCGTATCACAAAGACTCGGCGGTTGGAACCAAAAATCTCAAATTACATTTTATTTGTCACATACATGTGTTTAGCAGATGTTATTGCGGGTGTAGCGAAATGCTTGTGCTTTTAATTCCGACAGTGCAGCTATATCTAGCAAGTAATATCTAACAATGTCACAACATATACCTAATACACACAAATCTAAGTAAAGGAATGGAATTAAGAATATTTATATATATGGACGAGCAATGTCAGAGCGGCATAGACTGAGCTACAGTAGATAGTATAGAATACAGTATATACAGTTGAAGTCGGAAGTTTACATACACCTTAGCCAAATACATTTAAACTCAGATTTTCACAATTACTGACATTAATTCTAGTCACAACACAGCTGATTGGCTCAAACGCATTAAGGAAAGAAATTCATTTGATTTGATATTCCACAAATTAACTTTTAACAAGGCATATTTGTTAATTGCAAGTTGAGAGCTTCAAGTTCCTTGTTGTCCACATCACCAACAAACTATCATGGTCCAAACACACCAAGACAGTTGTGAAGCGGTCACGACAAAGCCTATTCCCCCTCAGAGGACTGAAAAGATTTTCCATGGGTCCTCAGATCCTCAAAAAGTTCTACAGTTGCACCATCGAGAGCATCCTGACTGGTTGCATCACTGCCTGGTATGGCAACTGCTCGGCCTCCGACTGCAAGGCACTACAGAGGGTAGTGCGTACGGCCCAGCTTCCTGCCACCCACCAGGCGGTGTCACAGACTCCAGCCACCCTAGTCATAGACTGTTCTCTCTTCTACCGCACAGCAAGCAGTATCGGAGTGCCAAGTCTAGGTCCAAGAGGCTTCTTAACAGCTTCTACCCCCAAGCCATAAGACTCCTGAACAGGCCAAAGAGTTCAATCTTGGTTTCATCAGACCAGAGCATCAGGTTTCTCATGGTCTGAGAGTTTATTTAAATTTTTTACCCCTTTTTTCTCCCCAATTTCGTGGTATGCAATTGGTAGTAGTTACAGTCTTGTCTCATCACTGCAACTCCTGTACGGACTCGGGAGAGGCAAAGGTCGAGAGCCATGCGTCCTACGAAACACAACCCAACCAAGCCGCACTGCTTCTTGACACAATGCACATCCAACCCAGAAGCCAGCCACACCAATGTGTCAGAGGAAACACCATACACCTGGCGACCTGGTCAGCTTGCACAGCCCGCCACAGGAGTTGCTAGTGCGTGATGAGACAAGGATATCCCTGCCGGCCAAACCCTCCCTAACCCGGACGACGCTGGGCCAATTGTGCGCTGTCCTATGGGCCTCCCAGTCGCGGCTGGCTGCGACAGAGCCTGGGCTCAAACCCAGAATCTCTGGTGGCACAGCTAGCACTGCGATGCAGTGCCTTAGACCACTGCGCCACCCGGAAGGCCTCCGGTCTGGGAGTCTTTAAGTGCGCAAATGGGTTGTGATGTGCCTTTTACTGAGGAGTGGCTTCTGTCTGGCCACTCTACCAGAAAGGCCTGATTGGTGGAGTGCTGCAGAGATGGTTCTCCATCTGGAAAGTTCTTCCATCTCCACAGAGAAACTCTAGAGCTCTGTCAGAGTCACCATCGGGTTCTTGGTCACCTCCCAGACCAAGGCCCTTCTCCCCTGATTGTTCAGTTTGGCCGGGCGGCCAGCTCTAGAAAGAGTCTTGGTGGTTCCAAACCTCTTCCATTTAAGAATGATGGAGGCCACTGTGTTCTTGGGGAGCTTCACTGCTGCAAACATTTTTTGGTACCCTTTTCCAGATCTTTTCCAGATCTGTTCCTCGACACAATCCTGTCCTTGAGCTCTACGGACAATTCCTTCAACCTCATGGCTTGGTCTTTGCTCTGACATACACTGTCAACTGTTGAACCTTCTATAGACAGGTGTGTGCCTTTCCAAATCATGTCCAATCAGTTGAAATTACCACAGGTGGACTCCAATCAAGTTGGAGAAACATCTCAAGGGTGATCATTGGAAATAGGATGCACCTAAGCTCAATTTCGAGTCTCATAGCAAAGGGTGTGAATAGTTACGTAAATAAGGTATTTCTGTTTATTCATTTTAATGCATTTGCAAACATTTCTACAAATCTGTTTTTGCTTTGTCATTATGGGGATTGTGTGTATATTGCTGAGATGTTTTATTTTTTTAAATCAATTTCAGAATAAGGCTTTAACGTAACAAAATGTGGAAAAAGTCAAGGTGTCTGAATACTTTCCGAAGGCACTGTAGGTATATGTGTGTGTGTATATATATGTATGTGTGTGTCTGTGAGAGAGACAGGGCTGGAGGAAATGAGGTACAGTAGAGGCTGTAGTGTTGGGATACTTGATTTAAGGGGTGAGTGCCAGGGCCTGGGACGTGTGGCGGTGAGAAGCCGTAGCCTGCTCTCCAGCCCACCCTCCCTGCTCACCCTCCTTTGGTGGCGAGTCACGCAGGTTAGTCCATTTTGGGGAAACACCAGAAGGCATTTTAAAAGGGGAATTACACAAGCAGGGGATTATGCTGCTACCGCATAATGGAACAGGAAAAACAGCAAAAACAATACAGGGCCTTGTTCATTTGCCACCAAACGGGAGAAAGCGGACTGAAACGGGGAGGTGGCTACACGCAATCGTTTCCCGGCCGCATCAGGAAAAGTTGAGCACGCAGTTCGTTATCAGAAATCTCGTTGTTTACCTAGCAGTGGACACGATCACGTGCAGCTTCAAGTGCAGCTCATGCAAGTTAACAAACACGTAATCAGATAGTTATCGTCTACAACATCGCAGATGTCATCTGAGGATTGATTACCAAGAAAGATAGCAAGCCAGCGAGGCAAAGTAAAATATTAGGAAGGTGTTGCTAATGTTTGGTACACACAAGAGTACTTGTTGAACATAGCTATAACTATCAGTCTCTAGTATTTTCATGTTCGTCACTTAAGTTTGTCAAGGTCTCGACATCAGCGTTAGCGTGATAAACAAAACATTGCTCTATTGCAAATGCTCATTTCCTTTTTCCGTTGCAAAACGTTTTAAAATGTTGGGTGCCCTATTGAACAGAACCCAGTAGACAGAATGGGTGAGTGAGTGTACCAGGAGGCTGAAAAGATTTGGCAAGCGCCCTCCTCAAAAAGTTCTACAGATGCACCATTGAGAGCATCTTGACTGGCTGCATCACCACTTGGTACGGCAACTGCAAGGCAACCGACTGCAACGCTCGACAGAGAGTGGTGAGTACGGCCCACTACATCACTGGGCCCGAGCTCCCTGCCATCCTGGACTTCTATACCAGGCGGTGTCAGAGCTCAGAGGAAGTCCCAAAACATTTTCAAAGACTCCAGCCACCCAAGACTGTCCTCTGCTACTTCATGGCAAGCCATACAAATGTACCAAGTCTGGAACCAAAATGACCCTGAACAACTTCTACCCCATAAGCCTTAAGATTGCTAAGCAATAGTGCTAAATAGCTAATCAAATGGCTACCCAGACTAACTGGATTGAGCCTTTTGTTTTGCACTAACTCTCTTGCACTGACTCTATGCGCACACACTGGACTCTACCCACACACTCACACCTATTTACACTGACACCCCAACACACACGCACACACTACATACTCCCACACACACGTAACATGCATACACATGCATACTGACGCCACACACACGCTCACACACACACTTTCACACTCACCACATACGCTGCTGCGTCTGTCTATTATCTATCCTTTTGCCTAGCCAATTTACCCCTACCTACAGTGCCTTCAGAAATGATTCACACCCTTTGACTTTCTCCACATGTTGTGCTACAGCCTGAATTTAAAATGGATTACATTTTGATTTTGTGTCACTGATCTACACACAATAACCAATAATGTCAAAGTGGAATGATATTTTTTTGAACATGTTTATAAATTCATAAATTTAAAGCTGAAATGTCTTGAGTCAATAAGTATTCAATCCCTTTGTTATGGCAAGCCTCAATAAGTTTAGGACTAACAATTTGCTTAACAAGTCACATAAGTTGCATGGACTCACTCTGTGGGCAATAATAGTGTTTAACAAGATTTTTAAATGACTACCTCATCTCTGTAGCTCACACATACAATTATCTGTAAGGTCTCTCAGTGGAGCAGTGCATTTCAAACACAGATTCAACCACAAAGACCAGGGAGGTTTTCCAATGCCTCACAAAGAAGGGCACCTATTGGTAGATGGGTTAAAAAAATGAAAATATATTGAATATCCTTTTGAGCATGGTGAAGTTATTAATTACTTTCGATGGTGTATCAATACACCCAGTCACTACAAAATATACAGTTGTCCTTCCTAACTCAGTTGCCGGTGAGGATGGATACCGCTCAGGGATTTCACCGAGTCCAATGGTGACTTTAAAACGGTTACAGAGTTTAATGGCTGTGATAGTAGAACACCGAGGATGGATCAACAGCAGTGCAGTTACTCCACAATACTAACCTAATTGACAGAGTGCAAAAATGTGTGGTAATTTTGACAACCCAGCACTCGGTCAATATTGGGCAAACACAGCATTGCTTGGGTTGTGCTTCTAACCCAACACCTTGGGTTGAGCATTTGACCCTACTGCTGGGTAAATTAGACTATATTGCTGGGTTAAAACAACCCAGTGTGTTGGATTGTGACAAACCCAGCACATTGGGTAGGGGGATTGACCCAGAGGTCATTCTAATTTCAATTTTGCATGCATATTTTAGCCTTCTCTACCATCCCACCCCCTCCCTGTCCTACACATACACTCAAGATACAATGTTGAATTTCAAATAATTCATTTCTATTCCCTGCATTTCAGAACATACATCATGTCAGAAAATGTACAATAATATATTTGTAAATAGCACATTGAAACAAAGCCCTATTGTCTAAATATGTATTAATCCACAAGATAAGACTACATAAGATAGGATTGTTTATTAGAATTAGTTTTTATTATTTCATGAACCGACAAGTCCAAACATCAGACTAAAGCCTCAGTTGAAATTGCAGTGAACACTCCGATTGCAATCTCAGAAAAACAAAGCATGACACTGTCTGTCTTAAGTGGTATTAACACAGATCTGTCTATCAGACAGTGCCAGAGCTAATCAATGGATATTCACATTCACTGACACACTACAGCTATCTTAGGTGACGGCACACACACACACCATGCTGTTTTGCCATACAATAATGGTCTACATTTGTGTCGAGGTAAAACTATTGTTACACAGAACAAGTGTAAAATAAACATTTGAAGGTCACTACTAAGGACATGGACTAATAACTCATTACTTAATAACTGTATTTCATTCATAAAGCACTTTTCACAATCCCCAATGTAACATTTGTATTTAAAATAAATTGTGATAGAATGAAAGTGTACCAGAACGCACTTCAGTAGTTGAACTAAAGGCAAATAAATAGTGCCTTAAGAGCATATCAGCATTGGAACGAGACACTTACGGCTCATCCAGCCATTGATCTACTCATTCACAGGAACACATCAGCCGGAGGGCTGTGCTTCCTCCTGTCACTTCTCACACTACATACAAGAGCAGAAAAGTATCCACTATTGTTCAGTGGAAAAAAGACATTCGCGCAACCGACGTACTGTGAGCTATTCTGTTCCTGGTAGCCGATACACTGTGGTCTGAAGGAGTTCCCATGCTGGGGCACAGTGGGAAAGTTGTTATCAAGCACATAATAGGACTTGAAGCACACATCCAGTGCCACAAGCAGTGTACCTTGCTCCAATGCCGGTCCACTAATGACCGTAAACACCTGTGAGCAGTCCCCAAGAGACAACACAAATGGGTTGGGTCTGGTCACCTCCGCCTGGTGCAGTTAATCAACCATGTTGGTCCCAACCTGTTGGTGAAATCATTTGATTTTAGAATATGAGGACTTGTGCAAATCATGGAGGCACACTGACAATGCCATCACACATTGTATTTTGTATATTTTATAGCCATTTACATCAATCAACACCCAATCCCTGTTTTATGCCTACATCTTCCATTCATTTGTGGCTGGAGTTCATAGGTTCATTTACACAACACTAACCATGTTTCCATCTAACCATTTCATGCGGATGAATTACCTGATGCATGAAAAAAGTGAGAGCTGATGGAAACATGAAATGCTGGTGCAATTTTATAAATGCCAACAGACGATTTGTTCGTTTGACAGGGTGGGATCTTTTTGTGTAGTTAAAATGAATTATGCGAGAAATGGCGGTGGAAACTCAGCAGTTTATTAGCTACAGATGAAATAAGTTATGATAAACTTGACAGGACTGTGAAAGTGCAAGGTGATGAGATTGATGCTCCTTTCCAATAAATATTCAGGGTCTAATTCTGGTGACATGATGATCGATGCTCCTTTCCAATAAATATTCACGGTCTAATTCTGGTGACATGATGATCGATGCTTGGCGGCCGTTTCACAATGTAAATATCGCTCTTTTCCGTAATAATCTCATAATATAGATTGCCTACCACAACTGTATGTGCGAGCTGTTGACTAGAGCGCACGTGCCAAGACCAGAGTGGGCACATTTGCTATATAATGCAACAGTTTGTGACAAAACCATCAGTAGAGTTGAAAATATGATGGAAACCCATTTAACTTGATTTTTTTTATTCGGTACATGGGAATTTAACGGCAATTTATTTTTATGTACACTACGTCATCAAGCACAGCCTTTTCACCGCAAAAGTCAGTTTGCTGGAAACATCTCCAGTGGGAAAATGCGCAACAGATTTTGGAATGCTGTTCCTTTCACTCAAGGTTTACAAAATGCCATAATGCCATAATTATCCCATCAATTTCCCTATGCCAATGTCTTCCAGCCTATCTTGTAGACTGGTGTTGGGAGGACCACTGGCAGAAGTCTTAAAGCAATGTCACTGTCGTGGAAATTCTACAGAGGGACACTTGAAGTGTCCATTTGCACACACTGTATATAGACTTTCTTTTTTCTATTGTGTTATTGACTGTACGCTTGTTTATTCCATGTGTAACTCTGTGTTGTTGTTTGTGTCGCACTGCTTTGCTTTATCTTGGCCAGGACGCAGTTGTAAATGAGAACTTGTTCTCAACTAGCTTACCTGGTTAAATAAAGGTGAATATATATATATATATATATTTTTTTTTAAAGTAAATCTTAAATTAATCATTGTTTATTATCAGCGCACTGGAGTGGTTCCAACCAACTCAATGCACCAAGTACACATGTCGATCAGGAGCTCTATTGGGGCAGTCCCTGTAGATCTCTTATATACAGACAAGTTATATTTGCATGGTTTAGCTTATTCATCATTCATAATCATCCTACCTGACAGGTCGCTCCTACCAGGTGGCGTGGCGAGAATCTGTCTCCGCACCATGCACTCTCACCACTGGTGTCCCCCAGGGCTCTGTTCTAGGCCCTCTCCTATTCTCGCTATACACCAAGTCACTTGGCTCTGTCATATCCTCACATGGTCTCTCCTATCATTGCTATGCAGACGACACACAATTAATCTTCTCCTTTCCCCCTTCTGATAACCAGGCGGCGAATCGCATCTCTGCATGTCTGTCAGACATATCAGTGTGGATGACGGATCACCAGCTCAAGCTGAACCTCGGCAAGACGGAGCTGCTCTTCCTCCCGGGGAAGGACTGCCCGTTCCATGATCTCGCCATCACGGTTGACAACTCCCTTGTCCCCTCCTCCCAGAGTGCTAAGAACCTTGGCGTGATCCTGGACAACACCCTGTCGTTCTCCACTAACATCAAGGCAGTGACCCGATCCTGTAGGTTCATGCTCTACAACATTCGCAGAGTACGACCCTGCCTCACACAGGAAGCGGCGCAGGTCCTAATCCAGGCACTTGTCATCTCCCGTCTGGATTACTGCAACTCGCTGTTGGCTGGGCTCCTTGCCTGTGCCATTAAACCCCTACAACTCATCCAGAACGCCGCAGCCCGTCTGGTGTTCAACCTTCCCAAGTTCTCTCACGTCACCCCGCTCCTCCGCTCTCTCCACTGGCTTCCAGTTGAAGCTCGCATCCGCTACAAGACCATGGTGATTGCCTACGGAGCTGTGAAGGGAACGGCACCTCCATACCTTCAGGCTCTGATCAGGCCCTACACCCAAACAAGGGCACTGCGTTCATCCACCTCTGGCCTGCTGGCCCCCCTACCTCTGAGGAAGCACAGTTCCCGCTCAGCCCAGTCAAAACTGTTCGCTGCTCTGGCACCCCAATGGTGGAACATGCTCCCTCACGACGCCAGGACAGCGGAGTCAATCACCACCTTCCGGAGACACCTGAAACCCCACCTATTTAAAGAATACCTAGGATAGGATAAAGTAATCCTTCTAACCCCCCCCCCCCTTAAAAGATTTAGATGCACTATTGTAAAGTGGTTGCTCCACTGGATATCATAAGGTGAATGCACCAATTTGTAAGTCGCTCTGGTTAAGAGCGTCTGCTAAATGACTTAAATGTAAATGTAATAATTAATTAATAATTAACATTTGCTTCATTCATGTGACCGACCAATACTGGGTCATGCATGTGACAGACCAATACCTCACGAGGCTTCGTCTCTCTAAACTGAGACCTTGAAACTGAGATATCTTTCATTATCAAAACAAGGGTCTGGGCGTAATACCAAATTGCAGATATTGATAGTGAGGATTCGTTCAATTAGTTACTTGCATGAACACAGAAATTTGTTATTAGAAAAGCACAAACATAGAACACAGAAATTGGTTAACCTCTTACATCTAGACGTTCCGCTAGCGGAACACCTGCTCCAATATCCAATGATAGGCGTGGCGCGAATGACAAATTCCTCAAAAATACAAAAACTTCAATTTTTCAAACATATGACTATTTTACAGCATTTTAAAGACAAGACTCTCCTTTATCTAACCACACTGTCCGATTTCAAAAAGGCTTTACAGCGAAAGCAAAACATTAGATTATGTCAGCAGAGTACCCAGCCAGAAATAATCAGGCACCCATTTTTCAAGCTAGCATATAATGTCACAAAAAACAAAACCACAGCTAAATGCAGCACTAACCTTTGATGATCTTCATCAGATGACAACCCTAGAACATTATGTTATACAATACATGCATGTTTTGTTCAATCAAGTTCATATTTATGTCAAAAACCAGCTTTTTACATTAGCATGTGACGTTCAGAACTAGCATTCCCACCGAACACTTCCGGTGAATTTACTAAATTACTCACGATAAACGTTCACAAAAAAGCATAACAATTATTTTAAGAATTATAGATACAGAACTCCTTTGTGCAATCGAGGTGTCCGATTTAAAAATAGCTTTTCGGTGAAAGCACATTTTGCAATATTCTGAGTACATAGCCCGGCATCACAGGGCTAGCTATTTAGACACCCGGCAAGTTTAGCCTTCACCAAACTCCGATTTACTATTAGAAAACTTTGATTACCTTTGGTGTTCTTCGTCAGAATGCACTCCCAGGACTGCTACTTCAATAACAAATGTTGGTTTGGTTCAAAATAATCCATTGCTATATCCAAATAGCGGCGTTTTGTTCGTGCGTTCAAGACACTATCCAAGGGTGACGAAGGGTCACGCGCACGGTGCATTTCGTGACAAATAATTTCTAAATATTCCATTACCGTACTTCGAAGCATGTCAACCGCTGTTTAAAATCAATTTCTATGCCATTTTTCTCGTAAAAAAGCGATAATATTCCGACCGGGAGTGGTGGTTTTCGTTCAAAGATAAAACATGGAGTCAACTCGTGCACGAGCCTGAGTCTCACAGTACTGTGACCAGCCACTATCCAAACGCGCTACTTTTTTTCAGCCAGAGCCTGCTAAGCCACGATTCAGCTTTTTGCCGCCTTCTGAGAGCCCATGGGAGCCGTAGGAAGTGTCACGTAACAGCAGAGATCCCCTGTATTGGATAGAGATAATCAAGAAGGGCAAGAAATTGTCAGACAGGGCACTTCCTGCATGGAATCTTCTCAGGTTTTGGCCTGCCAAATGAGTTCTGTTATACTCACAGACACCATTCAAACAGTTTTAGAAACTTTGGCTTGAAAAATGGGTGTCTGATTATTTCTGGCTTGGTACTCTGCTGACATAATCTAATGTTTTGCTTTCGTTGTAAAGCCTTTTTGAAATCGGACAGTGTGGTTAGATTAACGAGAGTCTTGTCTTTAAATAGCTGTAAAATAGTCATATGTTTGAGAAATTGAAGTAATAGGATTTTTAAGGTATTTGAAAATCGCGCCACAGGCTTCAACTGGCTGTTACGTAGGTGGGACGAATTCGTCCCGCCTAGCCCATAGAGGTTAACCTCTTATGGCTAGGGGGCAGTATTTTCACGGCTGGATAAAAAACGTACCCGATTTAATCTGGTTACTAATCCTACCCAGTAACTAGAATATGCATATACTTATTATATATGGATAGAAAACACCCTAAAGTTTCTAAAACTGTTTGAATGGTGTCTGTGAGTATAACAGAACTCAAATGGCAGGTCAAAACCTGAGAGATTCCTTTACAGGAAGTGGCCTGTCTGACCATTTCTGGAACTTCTTTGCCATCTCTATCTTTTACTAAGGATCTCTGCTCTAACGTGACACTTCCTACGTCGTCCATAGGCGCTCAGAGCCCGGGAAAAACCTGAATGTCGTCATCCCAGCCCCAGGCTGAAACACATTATCGCCTTTCTCAAGTGGCCGATCAAGGGACTCTGGGCTTAGGCGCGTGACCTGGCCGCCCCCGTCTTTGTGATTTTTTCCTCTGTTTGCCGAAAAGGAGATTCCCGGTCGGAATATTATCGCTTTTCTACGAGAAAAATGGCATAAAAATTGATTTTAAACAGCGGTTGACATGCTTCGAAGTACGGTAATGGAATATTTAGAATTTTTTTGTCACGAATTGCGCCATGCGCGCGACCCTTCTTTACCATTTCAGATAGTGTCTGGAACGCACGAACAAAACGCCGCTATTCGGATATAACGATGGATTATTTTGGACCAAACCAACATTTGTTAATGAAGTAGCAGTCCTGGGAGTGCATTCTGACGAAGACAACAAAGGTAATGAAACTTTTGTAATAGTAAATCGGAGTTTGATCAGGGCTAAACTTGGTCGGTGTCTAAATGGCTAGCCGTGATGGCTGGGCTATCTACTGAGAATATTGCAAAATGTGCTTTCACCGAAAAGCTATTTTAAAATCGGACATATCGAGTGCATAGAGGAGTTCTGTATCTATAATTCTTAAAATAATTGTTATGTTTTTTGTGAACGTTTATCGTGAGTAATTTAGTAAATTCACCGGATGTTTGCGGGGGGTATGCTAGTTCTGAACGTCACATGCTAATGTAAAAAGCTGGTATTTGATATAAATATGAACTTGATTGAACAAAACATGCATGCATTGTATAACATAATGTCCTAGGGTTGTCATCTGATGAAGATCATCAAAGGTTAGTGCTGCATTTAGCTGTGGTTTTGTTTTTTGTGACATTATATGCTAGCTTGAAAAATGGGTGTCTGATTATTTCTGGCTTGGTACTCTGCTGACATAATCTAATGTTTTGCTTTCGCTGTAAAGCCTTTTTGAAATCGGACAGTGTGGTTAGATAAAGGAGAGTCTTGTCAAAATGCTGTGAAATAGTCATATGTTTGAAAAATTGAAGTTTTTGTATTTTTGAGGAATTTGTAATTCGCGCCATGCCTATCATTGGATATTGGAGCAGGTGTTCCGCTAGCGGAACGTCTAGATGTAAGAGGTTAAGTATTCACGTTTATCCAAATAAAAGAAGAAGATGAGCACTGCACCCGCTGCGCCTTGGTCCACTTTTTACGACGTGGCTGACACAATCTGTGATAATTATCATTGTCACGCTGGTATAAAGGATTTGGAGAAAGGCGCAGGAATACACAATAGGGTTTTTTAATACATCCAAAACAAACACGTATACAAAAACACTGGGCTGTATCCAAACAAAAGAGTGAGGGTAAACCACATTGAACGACATGGGACGATATCCGTAATATACAATATATAATGGACGCAGAATAACAGCTGCACCAATGCATAGGTACTCACACGACCAACGGACATGGGAACAATAACCGACAAAGACAGAGGGAACAGAGGGCACATATATAACATACTAATCAGGGGAAATGTGAACCAGGTGTGTAATCAGACAAGACAGTCCGGTTTGATGATAATGAATCCCGTTCAGTGAAGCCTAGAAAGCCGGTGACGTAGACCTCCGGAAGTGGTGAACAGAAGGAGTAGCAGTACTGGGGGGATACGTAACAGTACCCCCCTCCCCTCGACGCGCTGCACCAGCAGCGGGACGACACCAGCCTCGGGGACGACCACAGGGGCGTGGTGCGGGCCGGTCTGGGCGCCGACGGTGAAAATCTCTGGTAAGCGAAGAGTCCATAATGTCCACTGCAGGAACCCAGCACCGCTCTTCTGGGCCATACCCCTCCCAGTCGATGAGGTATTGGAGACGCCCCCCCCCCTCCCGATGCCTCGTATCCAGGACCACCCGGACCGAGTACGCCGGACCTCCCTTGATGTCCAGAGGAGGAGACGGGGCGTCACTGGGTCCAGCCTCAGCGAGGGGAACAGGCACCACTGGCTTGAGGAGAGACACATGAAAGGTTGGGTTAATGCGATAATCAACAGGGAGTTGTAAATGGTACGTTACCTCATTAACCCTCAGGACTTTAATCGGCCCCACAAACTGCGGGCTCAGCTTCTGGCAGGGCAAGCAGAGGGGAAGGTTCCGGGTGGGGAGCCAGATCTGGTCGCCTGGGGAGAAAACAGGCGCCTCGCTGAGGAGGTGGTCGGCCTGCTCCTTGTGCCAACGCATGGCGCTGGAGACGAGTGTGCGCAGCGTTCGGTCTGGCTCGGATGCCAAGGTGCCAGGGCCGGCTGATACCCCAACACATACTGGAAAGAAGTGAGGTTAGTGGAGGAGTGGCGGAGGGAATTCTGCGAGTTCTCCGCCCAAGGTAGAAAATCCGCCCATTCCCCCGGCCGATCCTGACAGTAACACTGCAGGAACCTGCCCACCTCCTGGTTGACCCTCTCCACCTGCCCATTTGCTTGAGGCCGATACCCGGACGTGAGACTGACCGTGACCCCCAGGCGTTCCATGAATGCCTTCCATACCCGTGAGGTGAACTGAGGGCCACGATCTGACACAATATCCTCCGGGATCCCGTAGTGCTGGAAGACATGCGTAAAAAGAGCCTCTGCGGTTTGCATGGCCGACGGAAGCCCAGGCAGAGGAAGGAGGCGACAAGCTTTAGAAAACCGGTCAACAATGATGAGAATGGTGGTGTTCCCCTGGGAGGGGGAAGGTCAGTGACAAAGTCCATCGAGAGGTGAGACCAGGGTCATTGTGGAACCGCCAGGGGATGGAGCTTTCCATAAGGAAGGTGTCTGGGTGTCTTTGACTGAGCACAGATGGAGCAGGAAGACACGTAAACCCGGACATCTCTAGCCAAGGTGGGCCACCAGTACCTCTCCTTTAGGCAGGCGATGGTACGGCCTATTCCAGGATGACCCGACACAGGTGCCGTGTGCACCCAAGAAAGGAGGCGGTCCCGCACACCTGTGGGCACGTAGGCGCGGTTCTCCGGGCACTGTGCAGGTGCGGGTTCCGTACGCAGGGTCTGCAGTATGTTGGCGTCCACGTCCCATACCACTGGCGTGATGATGCGGAACGGAGGGATGATGGGGGTCTTCTTTCCCTGCCTCTCCTCTGCGTCATAGAGGCGAGACAGGGCGTCCGCCTTCACATTCTTCAAGCGTGACCTATAGGAAATCGTAAATTGGAATCTGGCGAAGAACAGAGCCCACCTGGCCTGTCTCGGTTTTAGCCTCTTCGCTGCCCTGATGTACTCTAGTTTGCGGTGGTCCGTCCACACCAGGAAAGGGTGTTTGGACCCCTCCTGCCAATGCCTCCACGCCTTCAGAGCCTTCTTGACCGCCAAGAGTTCCCGGTCCCCTATGTCGTAGTTCCTCTGGACGGGGCTCAGCTGCTTAGAGTAGAAAGCGCAGGGCCGCAGCTTTGGAGGGGTTCCGGTACGCTGGGACAGCACTGCCCCGACTCCTACTTCTGAGGCATCCACCTCAACGATGAAGGGGGGTGAGGGGTCAGGATGTGCCAACACGGGAGCAGTGGTGAAACGTGCCTTCAGCATCTCAAACGCCCTCTCCGCCTCCACTGTCCAACAAAGCCGCTGGGGACCTTCTCAGCAGGGAGGTAAGAGGTGCTACCACATTGCTGAAGCCCTGGATGAACCTCCGGAAATAGTTGGCGAACCCCAGGAATCACTGGACTGCTTTCACAGAGTTGGGGAAGGGCCATGACCTTCCTGCGCTGACACATTGCTCCTCCATCTCCACTCCCTCCGTGGAGATGAGATAGCCGAAAAAGGACACAGACCGCTGGAAAAACAAACATTTCTCCTGTTTAACATATATATATCATGCTCCGACAGTCTTCTCAGCACAGACCTGACTAACGAGACATGCTGGACGCAGTCAGCAGAATAGACCAAAATGTCGTCTATATAGACCGAGATACTCGTAATGACCCATGGTCATGGAAAAAGCAGTCTTCCATTCATCACCTGCACAACAGATTGTAGGCGCTCATCAAGTCCAGCTTTATTAAGTACTTTGCCCCATGCATTTGTTCGATGATGGTTGGGATGAGGGGTAAAGGATAGCTGAACTTGACAGTGGCCTTGTTCAGTTTTCAATATTCAATGTAGGAGCGCAGTCCCCCATCTTTCTTCTTGACAAAAAAGAAGCTTGAGGAGGCTGGTGACTTAGAGGGCCGGATAAAACTCTGCTGGAGACTCCTGTACATAGGTCTCCATTGCTTCGGTCTCCGCATAGGAGAGGGGATAGACATGTCCTCTCGGGAGGGCTGCGTCAGACAACAGGTCAATGGCACAGTCCCAGGGGCGATGGGGAGGCAGGCGTGTAACCTGCGTCTTTGAGAAAACCTGTTGCAGATCCTGGTACTCCTCCGGTAAATCCAATTGAGGAGCACAGCCCGGAATTTCCACCATAGTGGTGTTTACAGGCACCGCGAGACACCTCCCCTGACACTCCTACGACCAACCCAGCAGTCTCCACTCGGAACTAAAACAGTGGGGTGCGTGGGGGTGTCTATAATCAAGAATGTGATCTGTTCTGAATGAGTGCCATGGGTCAGCAAAGAAACAGGAACAGTAATGTGATGTACGCGCCCTGTCTCTATTGGACGATTATCCAGGGCTCGAACTGGAATGGGTGACTGTAGGGGAACCAAGTGAATGCTTAGCGCACTGGCCACTGCATTATCTAAGAGATTCCCGGCAGCTCCGGAATCAATCAGAGCTAACGGGAGTGAAGGGCTAGAGTACTCAGGGAATTTAACGGGAAAACACACTGGTTGATTTGACAGACAAGGAGAGGAGACCTTGCCTTCTACCTGGGTTGGCGCAGGGGAATTCCTTGGTTTGTCACCTCCTCGCCTCCTAGTGGATAGAGAGCAGGTCGGGGAGAAATGACCCCTTTCTCCACAATAGAAGCAGAGGCCCAGATTCCTCCTCTTCCTATACTCTGCCTTGGGCAAATGTGCCGAGCCCACCTCCATCGGCTCTGGCCACGGAGCAGGGGTAGCCATGGGCTCCGAATTCCATGCAGGTCTTCTTCATAACCGTAGGAGGTTGTCCAACTGGATCGCCATGCTGATGAGCTGGTCGAATGACAGGTTGTCATCACAGTAGGCTGTACCTCCTCCTGCAGTCCGCTGCGGAAAACGGATGCCGCGATGGTCCGGAACTCCGGGGCAAACTCCGAGGCGGTCCTAGATCCCTGGCGTAGTCGGAGTAGATGCTCACCCTCCTCTCAGCCCTCCACAGGATGATCAAACACCGAGCGGAAGAGGAGGGTGAAGCGCTCGTAGGCCTCGACCTCTGGTCCGCCCATCTCCCAGACTGCGGCACCCTGGTCCAGAGCCCGTCCGGTCAGTGCAGAGATGACGGTGGCAACACTGTCTCTTCTGGAAACAACCCCAGCATAGCCAGTGAGGTACAGGTTGCTTTGTAGAAGGGCTCCGGGAGGGACAGGGGTATTCCATTGTCCGGTTTCGATGGGACGGAGGTAGGTCGTGGTGTATGTTTTTTATCCAGCCGTGAAAATACTGCCCCCTAGCCATAACAGGTTAATGACAGATCAGTATCTCAATGCATTTCTAGTCTGAAGTACTATACATTTTGCAGTGTGCAGACCTCCATAATCAACCTGATACCCCAAATAAACAATTCTGGATAAGCCTAAATTAATTACGGGCACGGTTGACCATCCCCCTCCCTCCCGGCACTCATTCTTCTGGAATTTAGTTCGGATTCCCAATGGCACATGTTCAAAGTGGATGGCAGCATGAGAGAACTTTGGACGGGATCTCTCTCCATGCTCACTCCACGTGGACTCATGTCTCACTTCTGAGAAAAAAGACATGAGAGAAAAGGCAGTTGATAGCGTCGACTGGATGCTGTGTACAGGTTGCTGGCTTGGACTCTGGTCTCAAGGTAGAAGTGGTGAAGGACCTTACTGAACGCCATTGTCGCCATTACTTCAGCCGGTTAGAGGGGTGAGGCTTACACTGTTCTCAGACAAATTATCCCTTCCATGCATCTAGCTACCATCTGTGATCACCTTCGCCATAACCTTGAGAGAAGACAGACCAGAACAACAGTTTAGTTTAGGGCATTTCTGATTCAGATAATCCAGACAAATTATTTACTGTATGACAAATGATTCACTGAATGACAAATTATTACTACTACCAATTTTCTTAATACAGAGTTCTAAAACAAATGTCAAAGAGAATAACAACACCATTTTTTCCCCTGAAATTGGTTTACACTCCCCTATCATCTTGGCGATCTCACAGCAGAGTTACAGAGTCAGGGTGTTAGAGGGATAATCCTTCGGGAGAAATTCCAACCATCCAGCAGAACCAATCTGGTGAGATTTGTTATTGAAGCAAGACAAAAACAAAATTAAACAAAACAGCCACAGCAATACACATACAGTTGAAGTCGGAAGTTTACATACACCTTAGCCAAATACATTGAAACTCAGTTTTTCACAATTCCTGACATTTAATCCTAGTAAAAATTCCCTGTCTTAGGTCAGTTAGGACACCACTTTATTTTAAGAACGTGAAATGTCAGAATAATAGTAGAGAGATTGATTTATTTCAGCTTTTATTTATTTCATCACATTCCCAGTGGGTCAGAAGTTTACATACACTCAATTAGTATTTGCTAGCATTGCCTTTAAATTGTTTAACTTGGGTCAAACATTTCGGGTAGCCTTCCACAAGCTTCCCACAATAAGTTGGGTGAATTTTGGCCCATTCCTCCTGACAGAGCTGGTGTAACTGAGTCGTGTTTCTAGGCCTCCTTGCTCATATACGCTTTTTCAGTTCTGCCCACAAATGTTCTATGGGATTGAGGTCCAGGCTTTGTGATGGCCACTCCAATAACTTGACTTTGTTGTCCTTAAGCCATTTTGCCACAACTTTGGAGGTATGCTTGGGGTCATTGTCCATTTGGAAGACCCATTTGCGACCAAGCTTTAACTTCCTGACTGATGTCTTGAGATATATATCCACATAATTTTCCTACCTCATGATGCCATCTATTTTGTGAAGTGCACCAGTCCCTCCTGCAGCAAAGCACCCCCACAACATGATGCTGCCACCGCCGTGCTTCACGGTTCGGATAGTGTTCTTCGGCTTGCAAGCCTCCCCCTTTTCCCTTCAGACATAAAGATTGTCATTATGGCCAAACAGTTCTATTTTTGTTTCATCAGACCAGAGGATATTTCTCCAAAAAGTGCGATCTTTGTCCCCATGTGCAGTTGCAAACCGTAGTCTGGCTTTTTTATGGCCGTTTTGGAGCAGTGGCTTCTTCCTTGCTGAGCAGCCTTTCAGGTTGTGTCAATATAGGACTCATTTTACTGTGGATATAGATACTTTTGTACCGGTTTCCTCCAGCATCTTCACAAGGTCCTTTGCTGTTGTTCTGGGATTGATTTGCACTTTTCACACCAAAGTACGTTCATCTCTAGGAGACAGAATGCGTCTCCTACTTGAGCAGTATGACGGCTGCGTGGTCCCATGGTGTTTATACTTGTGTACTATTGTTTGTACAGATGAACATGGTACCTTCAGGTGTTTGGAAATTGCTCCCAAGGATGAACCAGACGTGTGGAGGTCTACCATTGTTTCTGAGGTCTTGGCTGATTTTTTTTAATTTTCCCATGATGTCAAGCAAAGAGGCACTGAGTTTGAAGGTAGGCCTTGAAATACATCCACAGGTACACCTCCAATTGACTCAAATGATGTCAATTAGCCTATCAGAAGCTTCTAAAGACATGACATCATTTTCTGGAATATTCCAAGCTGTTTAAAGGCACAGTCAACTTAGTGTATGTAAACTTCTGACCCACTGGAATTGTGATACAGTGAGTTATAAGTGAAATAATCTGTCTGTAAACAATTGTTGGAAATATTACTTGTGTCATAAAGAAAATAATGTCTTAACCGACTTGCTAAAACTATAGTTTGTTAACAAGAAATTTGTGAAGTGGTTGAAAAACGAGTTTTAATGACTCCAACCTAAATGTATGTAAACTTCCGACTTCAAATGTATATGAAGTTTCCATACTATACATTGTGCATGTAGTATCAAAAATGATGAAAGTGTTTTTGTTAAGAGAGGGATGTGAATGGAAGGAAAATCAACTCTGTAGTTATGTTCAGGATACACAACAAGTCACCCGGATACCGGACAACTACAAAGAATGATATCAGTAGAAGACGTGTTGGAACCATTTTGGACAATCAGAGCCTTACAAGCGTGCCGCGAAAAGGCCCAACCCCATTTCCAAGGCTACCCTGTCCACCGAGAGATCCCCGGCGAACCCAGGCATTTCACGTAAATACATTCATGATTTCTGACTCACAACGGGTGGCGGTTTGTGTGCAAAGTAATGGTTACTGTAGGTGAGAGTGGTACATTTTTAAACTAATGTTAAGTGTCTCTGTCCCCTCCCCATCTCTTCTTTAACAAGCAGCCATGTTGTTGTCATTCCGCTAGGGACCTGTTTTCGGCGTGTTAAGTCTTCAGTCAATAACCGGTGCAGAGTGTGTATGTTTATCCTGTGTTCCTATTTAATTAGCTAGTAAATAAATAATTAAACCAATTTGTGTAGTACTGAATCATAATAAGTCTTGGGTTTTTGCAGAGGCAAGGAGGTTACGACGGTTCAGAATGACAATATGATACAAGGTTGTGATTAATAATTTTTATTACCAATCTCTGTTGGATATTCACTTTCTGCTTCAATATTTATTAAATGACTAGTATTTTAACATTCATACGTAATACTCTGGAGGGATCAATATGTATTAACTGAGCTGGCACTGTCTATCAGTCCCCTGTAGATGGCATGGTGCTCTGTCCATAATAAGTCTCTACCTAGCAAGTTAAATGGTTGAGTAGGTGAATACAGAAAAGCATTGGGTCTATTTAACAGGGTATGGGATTTATTTCAAAATGTATTACCAGGCTGGAGGAAATCTCATCAGCGTTTATAGTTTTATTGGTTAGGGGTAAGTCAAGTGCCGTAAAAGGCTTTAACTTTGTCTTCATCAATAAAGGGACCACTCTGAACATTTCTCAGAATACTTTTTACACCACTTACATACCTGTATGTGTGGGTGTGCAAATTGTATATTATAAATGTATTTTTCATCTGATCTCCAGTAACCCATTATAATCAATATTATGTTACTTTATCTCTAGTAACCCATTATACATTAGTGTTACATCACAAATTCCTCCTCTACACCAGTGTTGTATTCATACAGGGGTTTAAATATTTAAACACTCTAGTGTTCTATTTAACAGCATATTTGGGAATAGTCCTCTCTTTCATATCTCTATACAGAATCCCTTTATAATGTTATAGATCATAAATGCCTACAGACATCCACACCACTCATGGGCATCAACTACTCTAAATGCCTACAATAACACCGTGTGCTATTATCAGTGGTTCTCAGACCACGTAGTCTATCATTACACACGTTCTATTAGTAGTGGCTGCAGACACACTTCTTATGTATTCACCATATGGATCTTCAATGGTTCCAGTGGTTCTCCGACCATGTAGACTCTTCTCTTATAAATGCCTACAGATAACTGGCCTCATTCTAGCCTTCTCCTAAGACTAGCCAGTGGTTCTCAGACCACGTAAACACTTCTTATGAATACCTACACTTCTCTTATAAATACATACAGACAATTGGCCTCTCTGGCCTCACTCTAGCCTTCTCCTAAGACTAGCCAGTGGTTCTCAGACCACGTAGACACTTCTTATGATTGCCTACAGACAATTGTCCTGCCCTCACTCCTGCCCTCACAGCTTTCTCCTAAGACTAGCTTGCCGCTACTTCCTATACATATATAATAACATTATAGATTAAAAAAAACTCAGGTCACAGAACTGGTTGGGGTATACTTTCAGACACGCACCTCTTTCACACGCACACAACTCTCACATCCACATTCACTTAGTACTATTCCCAAACACACTCGGTAATCTCCCTTATTAACCCATGAGCATCTTCAACGATTCTCCTGTTACTTCCTATGCACCATATATATCTTTATATAGACTTTGTGCTATTATCAGTGGCTGCAGACCATGTAAACACTTCTCTTATGAATGCCTACAGACAGCTGTCAGCGGGGCATTCCATGGCATTCCATGTCCTCTTTTGGTCAGACGGGAATTTCCCTCACGCTTCATAACATTTTCCATCACATCACCTTGTGTATCTGGAGAGAAGAATGTTTAGTGAATAACTTATAAATTAATAACTTGTAGTGAATAAATTAGCATCTGAGGCATCACCAGCAGGGTCATTTCAAACTATACCTGCACTTCGAAGAGAAGATCTTGGGCCTGCTTCTCTCTGGGCTGGCGAAGCGAAGTTCTTTGTCCTTGTAGACCGCGATCCAGCTATTAGTCAGTTTCCCCGAGCAGTCCGGGTTTAAATTGTAGAAGTCCTGAGCAATCTGTAGTGACAGATAGATACCATATTACAAAAAATGTAATTAACTTTTTTTTTGACAAACAAAAACATACATTGACAAAAACAATACACAACTTAACATTTACATACAGTACATATCCACAAAAATGTATGACATCACACTTGCTCAGATCCACATGTTCACACAGTAGCCACACCCAATGCTGTTTCTAATTTTAAAATCCAAACAATGAGAGGTCTCAAACCTAAGAGGAAAAAACAGCATTTGAGAAAACCAATAGCACAATATTTTAGCAAATATTGTATTAACAAACGTGGATATTCTCAGACTATCTCGACTGTCTTGGCCCCATTCGGTCTGGTCCACTGAACCCTCTGAATTGCGGTCTCCTTCAGGTACTCCGCAACCGGGTTTGCCGGCCAGATGTTGTTGCGCCACTTGGTCACGTGGGCTGCCGTCTCACATTGGACTCTGTTGTGTGCACGAAGTATTCAATTAATTATACATTTATTTAAAAAAAATGTGTTTTCAAAATACCCAAATCTTTCAACATGTACCTGGCAAGACCCGGCTACTGCTCAAGCTCAGTGTGTCGCTTGGTGTATCCACAGTCCTATGTATTCATGTGTGTGTCCCGTGGACCTCCCCTCATGTATAAAAAAGGTGCCGTTTACAGAATCCTCACTGCTTGTAAGGCATTTATGTTCCTCTTTAACTTCAGGCCATTGTCAAGTCATGCAAAAGCAAGAGGGTTTCCTGGTCCATCTCTTCCGCTGCAAACGAAAGGGTAAAAGGGAAAGGGGATACCTAATCAGTTGCACAACTGAATGCATTAAACCAAAATGTGTCTTCCGCATTCAACCCAACCCCTCTGAAACAGAGAGGTCTGGGGGGCTGCTTAAATCGACATCCACGTCTTTGGCACCCAGGGAGCAGTTGTTGTTGGGGATTAACTGCCTTGCTCAAGGGACTGAACGGCAGAATTTGCCGCCTTGCTGGTTTGGGGATTTGAACCAGCAACCTATCAGTTACTGACCCAACGCTCTTAACCGCTAGGCTTAACCGCTAGGGGGGATATTTTAAAGGATAGTTCACCCACATTTCAAGATTAAATACTTTGAGGGAATGGTTGATAAGCCAGGTCAAATGATTGAACAAAGGCAAGGGAGTGAGGAAAGGGCAAAATGAATAGGGGCTGCATTAGCTTCGAGGTTAGAAAGGCAGGCCAATATTTGAAACCCCAAGCTGCCTGCGGGGAAATCTGCAGAGAGTGATCCGTCAGCCAGAGGCTTACTAGCTACAATATTTCTGTATACTAAATACTGCTGTTGTGCCCTAGAGCAAGGCACTTTACCCCTAAGTGCCCATGAGCTGCTCCTAGCCTGTGATGTGTGTCAGTTTGGTCACTGTGACAGAATAGACTATCTATGGTATCTGTGCATGTAATGTATCTAGTCCCAAAGTGGCTGATTGGTTCTAAAGAGTCTCTGGCGAAGTTAAGTCTTTCTAGTTTCCATTAAGGTTATATTATAGGTTATCGATGACAATGTGGAAGAATGCTGTTTTACATAGGGTCAATCTGTGTTTTTCTCCCCCCAAAGCTCGGTCTCCACTCTCAAAAAGGAATTACTCAGTTTTACTTACCCTCAAACTTTGGAATCAAAGGGGCCAGGTTTCCTCATTCGATGTATCTTGACAAAGCTGTCCATTCATTAGCATTGACCTCTGTATCTAAGAACCGAAAACAAGAAATGCTACAAACATAGTTTAGCTAGCTGGCTCTAGCTAACTTGGCTACATCAAATTTAAGGTAAACTCTAACGTTAGCTAGCTAACAGAATTTGCATCCATCCTCCTCAACTTCACAAGTCCGACTAAAGCTGCCACTGTCAGAAACCATTGAAAACCAGTGCAGTAACGCTAACAAACTCAATCAATCACCATGCAAGCATGAGATAAGCTTGCCAAATAGCTTGGTGAAATTAATCCAGCTAATTTAGCTAACGTAGTTAACGAGTGAAACCATGCCCGATACAGTCCAGAAGAAGTGTCACACTAAGGTAGCTAATAACTTTAGTTAGCTACCATTACAGATACTGACATGGCTAGCTAGCTAAATGCCAACAAAAAACAAAACATTTAGTTATATTCTGCCACAACACTTCCGTAAGCTAGCGTCGCGAGCATGGTCGCGAGGCTAATGTTAGCTAGCTAGCTAATGTTACCACAGCCAGAGATATTAGCACAGAAAATGATATTAGCACAGAAAACACTCAAGATAACATTAGCTAGCTACCTAATTATGATAGGATAACCTATTTAACCTGAATGACCATCAAATTCATAATTCGTAACGTTTGTTACTTATCGTTTTCACGGTTTTCAGTAAGCCAAAACACCTTCAGTCTGTTTAAATAACGTTAGCCGTTTTCCACTTGTCAGTCACTCAGTCGCATTAGCTAGAACTAGAATACTTCCAAGTTTTCTGGTGGACTTCACGCGCTTGTGGTGGGAGAATTAACCCACCTGCTGGGTCAAATATCCATAACCCAACTTTAATAATAACCCAGCACCAACAATCCAACCTTGCTGTATTTACAGAAAACAACCCAACTATATTGACCCAATGCCTGCATCCCAGCAATTGGGTCATCCAAATAACCCAACATTTTTTTGTGTAACTTACATGTCAAAACCATGCATGCAAGAAGCCTTGACCTCTCCGGTGCACACATATTTCTCTGTCTTCAAGTTTGATTGAATGCCTCAATCTGTATTTTTGCCTTAGTTTAAATCAATTAAAGATCTAATTGTTACAAAGAAATAATATATGGGCTACATTTATGAGGAAAAATACATGCATTTACTTACCTTATCAATCTTGTGTAGAGCTGATAGACATACCCAAGACGACAAAGCTGTAATCGCCGCCAAAGGTTTTGTACAAAATATTGACTTAGCGGTGTGAATACTTATGTACAGTTGAAGTCGGAAGTTTACATACACTTATGTTGGAGTCATTAAAACTCGTTTTTCAACCACTCCACAAATTTCTTGTTAACAACTATAGTTTTGGCAAGTCGGTTAGGACATCTACTTTGTGCATGACACAAGTAATTTCTCCAACAATTGTTTACAGACAGATTATTTCACTGTATCACAATTCCAGTGGGTCAGAAGTTAACATACACTAAGTTGGCTGTGCCTTTAAACAGCTTGGAAATTCCAGAAAATGATGTCATGTCTTTAGAAGCTTCTGATAGGCTAATTGACATCATTTGAGTCAATTGGAGGTGTACCTGTGGATGTATTTCAAGGCCTACCTTCAAACTCAGTGCCTCTTTGCTTGACATCATGGGAAAATGAAAATAAATCAGCCAGGACCTCAGAAAAAAAAATGTAGACCTCCACAAGTCTGGTTCATCCTTGGGAGCAATTTCCAAACGCCTGAAGGTACCATGTTCATCTGTACAAACAATAGTACGCAAGTATAAACACCATGGGACCATGCAGCCGTCATACCGCTCAGGAAGGAGACATGTTCTGTCTCCTAGAGATGAACGTACTTTGATGTGAAAAGTCCAAATCAATCCCAGAACAACAGCAAAGGACCTTGTGAAGATGCTGGAGGAAACAGGTACAAAATTATCTATATCCATAGTAAAACGAGTCCCATATCGGCATAATCTGAAAGGCCGCTCAGCAAGGAAGAAGCCACTGCTCCAAAACCGCCATAAAAAAGCCAGACTACGGTTTGCAACTGCACATGGGGACAAAGATCGTACTTCTTGGAGAAATGTCCTCTGGTCTGATGAAACAAAAATATAAGGGGGATGCTTGCAAGCTGAAGAATACCATCCCAACCGTGAAGCACGGGGGTGTCAGCATCATGTTGTGGGGGTGCTTTGCTGCAGGAGGGACTGGTGCACTTTACAAAATAGATGGCATCATGAGGTAGGAAAATGATGTGGATATATTGAAGCAACATCTCAAGACATCAGTCAGGAAGTTAAAGCTTGGTCACAAATGGTTCTTCCAAATGGACAATGACCCCAAGCATACTTCCAAAGTTGTGGTAAAATGGTTTAAGGACCACAAAGTCAATGTATTGGAGTGGCCATTACAAAGCCTTGACCTCAATCATATAGAAAATTTGTGGGCAGAACTGAAAAAGTGTGTGCGAGCGAGGCCTACAAACATGACTCAGTTACACCAGCTCTGTCAGGAAGAATGGGCCAAAACTCACCCAACTTATTGTGGGAAACTTGTGGAAGGCTACATGAAACATTTGACCCAAGTTAAACAATTTAAAGGCAATGCTACCAAATACTAATTGAGTGTATGTAAACTTCTGACCCACTGGGAATGTGATGAAAGAAATAAAAGCTGAAATAAATCATTCTCTCTACTATTATTCTGACATTTCACATTCTTAAAATGAAGTGGTGATCCTAACTGACCTAAGACAGGGAATTCTGACTAGGATTAAATGTCAGTAATTGTGAAAAACTGAGTTTAAATGTATTTGGCTAAGGTATATGTAAACTTCCAACTTCAACTGTAAATTAGATTTTTCTGCATTTCATTTTTGATAAATTTGCTAACATTACTAAACGTGTTTTCACTTGGGATATTGGGTGAGAAACATATTCAATCAATATTGAATTCAGGCTGAACGCAAACAAAATGTCGAATAAGTCAAGGGGTATGAATACCTTCTGAAGGCACTGTACTTGAGCTGTGTGTGTGTGTCTGTCTGTCTGTGTGTGTGTCTGTGTGTGTGTGTGTGTGTTTACCCAGCCATGTGCTGGGGAGGTTGAGGGAAGGTTGGAATGTGACAGGGAGGCACAGCTTGGACTGGTACGTCAACTGCCACATGCCAACAGTGGGATTTGCAGTGTTGACATGGTATCTGGGTGTCACGGCAACATACTCAATGTGAGGCCTGACCCTGACCAGCAACTTTTTGTCACCTTTTATTTGAGGGTATTTTCATTTTTGCCCAATAGGAACTGAATGGTGAATCATGTATTATCATTTTAGGGTCACCTTTATTGTAAATAAGAATAGAAAATGTTTCACTATACTTCTACATTAATGTGGATGCGAACATGGTTATCGATTATCATGAATTAATCATGAATGATAAGTGAGAAAGTTAGAGGGTCAAAGATCATACCCCCCAGAAAATAACCTCTAACCAATAACCGGAGAGGTTTGCGTTTTTGGGGGGGTATGATTCTGTAACTTTCTCACTAATCATTCATCACAATTTATGTAGAGCTGAATTTTTTTATGTTAGCTTAGCTGTCCAAATAAATACGGAGGAGTGTATGATGTCATTCGTCATGCCTGCCAATGTAGTCTGTCTGGTGACACAATGAGTAATTATCTACAAATAATGAGTCACTGCTTCGTGATCGGTTACTTGCAGGTTTAATCATTTATATTTTCCAGTTGAATATTATGAAAGGTGCGCCAGTATAAAACATAAAATGCATGCATTACCATAATTGTTTCCGAGTCTCCCGTAAATTCTAGTCTGAATCAGAACATGGTATGTGTATTTCCTAGGGGGGGGGGGACATCTTTGGATCCCATAAATTTGGCAGAGAGTGCAGACCATATGCACAAAACATCTACTATGCACACATTCTGTAGCCTATTCAGGTATGTTGATGTACTAATGAATATGAAGAGCCGTATGTTAAGTCCAAGCTTGACAAATCGAGTTATGTTGTGCGTGTGAGAAAGAGAGATGTGGGGGTGAGGAGAGCACTACCTAGGATCACAGGCCTAATGCTCAGACACAGTTGTGGCCTATAGGATCTAGTATGCGGCAGGAGATTGTTGGATAATGACCTTATTGACCTATCAGTGGGTTGGTTAATGACTCGGAAACTTAGGATGCTCTAATGCCCACGTGGTTAGCACTAGCAGGCGGAGACCTTTTCTTGTAAACCCTCCAACACCTCCTCTGCTTGGGCTCTGTGGATTACTTCTGGAGCTGATTAACCAACCCACTGATAGGTCAATAAGGTCATTATCCAACAATCTCCTGCCGCATACTAGATGTGTGTGTGTGCGTAGAGAAGATTGATAAACAGAAGTGTTGCCATTTATTGCATAAGTAGACGCTACTAGTCAGGTGTCCAAACAGAGAATCCAGTGGTTTATTTATAGATGTGTAGTTTACTCTTTAGAAGACTTTGTGGTTTTCTCTCTCTCACTCTCTCTGGCTTAACAGTTAGACTTCCCAAAGAAACAATCCCAAGCAAATGCGACAAAGCAGGAGCGACTTTTTTAGTTATTCTACTGTTATCCTTTTCAGAAGGTCCTTTGAGCATGTATTTACTTGGTTTAAGAATGTAGCTTGCTTGTTTATGTCAGACATTTTAGTGCAGGTGTACACCGACTGACGTTTTGGAAAAATATATCAATAGAATGCTCATCTATTTAACTAGGCAAGTCAGTTAAGAACACATTCTTATTTGCAATGACAGCCTACCGGGAAAGCCAGTTCCACTACATTTTCTTGTTCAGGGGCAGAACGACAGATTTTTACCTTGTCAGCACAGGGATTCAATCCAGCAAACTTTCGGTTCCTGGCCCAACGCTCTAACCACTAGGCTACCTACCACCCCATACTAATTGGCTGTTAAAAGGTCATAAAAACATCCTGCGTTATATTTATATTTTTTGCTGAGTCAGACGGCTCAGCTCCAGTGATGTAACGCAACTGTGACGGCATGCACTGCTACTATTGTTGGCATGTAAAGTAATATGATAGAAGTTAACATATTATTTAAGGGCACCATACTATTTTAACCTTGCATGTGTTCTATATGTCACTAAGACAATGTCTCTTTTAGCCAACTACTTTGTGGTTTGTTATGACAAAACAACACAAAGGTCTTCCAGCTGAAATTGATTTGCATGAGAATGACTTTGTGGTCTAGGACCCTGTACACACTCAAGTTGTGCAACTGATGTGAAACAAATTTGTCACAAGAGTTGTGACTTGTGACACAAATGTTTTTTTCTGTACAATAAATGTTACACAGGATTTGTTACCTCATAGGGTAAGAGTTGAATACCCTGCACTATACCATCTTTAGAAGGATAGTTTAGTTTTGGAGCAACATTTTATTAGCATGTCGTTACATAATACGTTGGTAATTGCATTTTAAATGCATAGCAATGAGCTGAGTTTTTGTAACTACTGTACACAAGGAATAGTCACTGTTCCATATTCCACTTATGTAATAACTTGATTATTATGCAATTATAAAGCAATGTAACAATGTTGCAATGTAACAAAGTTAATACACATGTATAAGAACTTGATGTAAAGTGTTAGTTTTACCTTATGCCACTCGTTATGAAAATATATTTTGTTAGTCATTTTGAAGCTGCACAAGTGGTCTACTCTAATGATGAGGTGATTCCATGTCCCTCATGCATTTCATTATAAGATTAATATCTGAAAGCCCTCCAAACCATAGTTAGACTAATTCAATGAACTGTTGTAGTTTTTGGTTCTTCATCAAATATTTGGCAGCCATCAAATATTTTTTTGTTTTGTTTTCAAATAACTAGCATATATTCAAATACCTTCAAATATCATTTGGTTTTCTGAGAGGTTGTCACGTCCTGACCCTGGTATGAGGTCATTTTTCCCTAGTAGATTGGTCAGGGCGTGACAGGGGGGTGTTTTGTCTATGTGTTTTGGGTTTTCTGTTTTCTATGTGGGTTGTCTGGAGTTTCATTCTATGTTGTCATTTTCTATGCTGTGGCCAGGTATGGTTTCCAATCAGAGGCAGCTGTCTATCGTTGTCTCTGATTGGAAGCCATACTTAGGTAGCCTGTTTTCCTTTGGGGTTTGTGGGTAGTTGTTTCCGTTTAGTCTAGTGTACCTGATGAGACTGTTGGTCGTTTTGTTGTTAAAGTGTATTCATTAAAGACAAAGAATGAGCACTGTACACGCTGCGCCTTGGCCTCCATTCAACGACCCCTGTGACAGAGGTATTGAAAATAGTTTAATAATATTTTATTCTGAGACCTGTATTTGAATAAAGAAAATAGTTACCTTTTAGTTGAAACTCTATAAAATCTATATTCGACCACCATGAGTATTTTCAAATAAACTAAAATATGCAAAAATGTTCTGCCCAGGTCTGGTACGGGGCCTAGTTGACTCACTGCATGTGATATGAAGTTACGCTATGGCAATACACAAATGTATGGTGTGCCACAATATATTCATATCAGTGCCAATTTTGGACATTTAGGTGCTACCCAGGTATTCCTATTTTATGTAGGCTAGGTGGTGAAAGACTGACTTTACATTTTTGTTGACCATGTTCAATCCAACAAGAACATTAGGTTATTTCAAGGTTGACTCATGTTGAAACTGAATGATATATCCTACTCTCAAAGGCAGGGGCGAAAATCTGATATCAACTTTGGAGGGGACAATTACATGAAATTTTCTCAAGAGCAATTCCTGAGGGGGACACCAAAAGTAGTGCTGTAACACATAGCCTACATTGTAATATGGTAAATGTATATTGAGGAACCAAAGAAATAAGGTGTTTGCCGTACTCCTAACTACCGGTACCCAAAACTACACAACTAATCACAACAGCAATACCATTGCCTTTAACAAATCTTAGTTCAGTCACCAGTTTAAGTTGAGAGTGGGGGTATCCATGGCATTTTCCAATTATGTTCCTATTTTACAAGTAAAAAACCTTGAGAACCTTTCATAATGTTGCCAAACAAAGACTCAACAAACTTACCTGAGACTCCCTGTCTCTGCAAGTCTGTCCCTGCATATCTGTCCCCAACTCTGCTGTCTGTGTGCCATCTGTTGCCTGCTCTGCCTAATGACATCATTGTGAAACATTTTCATTAGAATTTCATTTATTTCATCAACTAGTCTTTGAGATATTAGGCTACTAGGGTTCTTACTTTGCGTTTTGGTGTACTGAAAAATACTCTGTCTGTCTTTTATTTTTCTGCCATTTTTCTACCTGGCTGGCTGGCTACACACACACACAGTGTGTAGGTTATTTACAGTAGGAGATGGGCTTCTATCATCTTATCTTTTATCATTCTATTTGGGCTTCGATCTAAAAGGTAGCTAGCAAATGTGAAATGGATTAAAATGACAAGAGTTGACAGCTGTATGAGTTCACCATTTACACAACATATTGTGGCAAACCTCTTCAAAGTTAGGAGCGTTTGTCACAAATTAAGTGGGAAACTGTCACCAAAGTCAGCCCAGAATGAAAGTTATTTCGAACATGACAGTACCTGTGTGTTTGTTTCGCTGTCCTGGTCCACCCAGGCCGCGGGTGAGGTCAAGGATAGCAGGGTTCGGTACACAAATCTGGTTCTCGGTAGGTCCAGGTCTAAACGCCAACAGGTAAGTCCAAAACAGTCCAGCTCGTACACGGTAAATCCAGCCAATGTAGATTGTCTCTTTCTCTACGGTTCATAGATCCTTCCCGCCCTCTCTCTCTCTTCCTGGTTTTTCTTGACCTTTTATCTGTGGGTCGGCTCCACCTTCTGAGGGTTCCCCTTGCTTCTGGGAATTGCAGTTTTGGCAGTCGGCCATTTTGTGATCTGTAGTTCTGATCGGGGTGGCCATTTTAGTGATCGGGCAGAGCCCGTTTATTAGTTCTGCCCTCACATATCTGCCATTTATCACTCGACCCCCTTCTTTGCCACAATATGCTGCAACCTTTTGTAATTTTAATAGTTTGTTTCATATTGGCTGGCTTCCAACAATAGCTGAATTTGCAAAGCTTGCGAGCACCAATTCCGTTTCAGTGGTGTTTGCTATAATCTTTGCTACCCGGGTTAAATGAAGGTGAAATAAAATAAATAAATAAAAGTTTCCTTGCGACAATTTAGCTTTTGCAACGAGACCATTAAATATATTTAAGACAATGGTAGAAGAGAGTGTAGTTCTGTTCAGTTTGGACTTCAGTTTATCTCTAACCTTATCACAGGGACTTTGAAGCACTAACTTACATCATATGCATGCTGATCTTGGAATAAATTGACGATAGCAAAGATTCCATCTTTGACGAGGCCAAAAAAATGGAATAGGTACTTGCTAGCTTAATAGTTAATATTTGCCCGCTAGCTCTGCATATTCAGCTAGGGTGTGTGCGCGATTGACTGGATTAACCTCACGTCAGTTACGTTCATTGAGTGCCTTTCAGACAGTGGATGCCACCCCTCTGTTACCTTGCCAAATAAGGAACTGGCAGTGGATCAAACCATTGTGAGGCAAAGGGTGGGGGGTCGCAATCTTTTGAAACTTAAAAACACGCTATTAAGTGTCTATAATCAGCACAATTGCTTTCATTGCGTATTATTAATATTATTTAAATTACATAGTTATGTTTCAGTGATATATTGGGGGGGACAAATCATATTTTCCCCAGGATGGGGGGGGTCGTGTCCCCCCCCGTCCCCCCCGGGATTTCCGCCCCTGCTCAAAGGTATCCCACAAGGTTACCACACAGAGACACACTGACGCCTTGTTTCACACTAAAGAACTGCAACAACGCGCAGAACGCAGCAGAGACTTTCCAGTGCAATAATACCGTCAACTCTGATCCACTGACTTGTCAAATGTGCCACCTTTTTAAACCTCAAGCCTACACTTGTGGAAAACGTACCAATTAACTTATCTATATGATGCAGCAATTTGGTTAGGTTTGGGATGCGACATTTAATCAAGCAGCATGGGAGCACCCTCCTTCTGCCGCCGCTGTGCTCTGCCTGCTCTAGTGGTAACCTAGCGATCTCACTGCCTATCCCCGTGTGGAAACGTCTGTTGAAGCATGTTCATGTCTGGACTGACCTCTGCAGAAGGGAAACGGGCTAACTGTGTGCAGATGGTGTCTGGTACACTGTTTACACTGCTACGAGAGCGGGAGAGAGGTGACCAGACCCCCTCCGCCCGCCCAACTGTGCGCTAGCTCCCAACTCTCGGAGGCGTCCTCTAAAGCCTTTTGGAATACTGACTGTCCAAACAGCAAGTTGCATGTGACCAAATCGGATTTGTGTGTGTTGCGACAGCAGTCCTTTGCTGGCATGGCTACTCTAGTTGCCATAGTAACAACGAGTGTGTGCGCACTGGTGTAGATTGATTGGTGGTGGTATTCCTGCTTCTTATCACTAAGTTATGTAAGGTGACCACAATGCCTGCCATGGACCTTTCCCAGTTAATTTGAATGTTCAAAATCATAATGTAAGAACACTTTTAAAGCCTTAAGGGATAAGATTATCCAACTTTTAAAATGTGTCCTTTTTGGCTAGCCAAGGCAGTCAACTAGCTAGCTAGGTAGCTGTTTAGCTTTCTAGAGCATTCACTAATATGTTTGTAAACAATTATCAAGCTAATTAGCTACCACATGTTCTTGTCAAACTGTCAACAGAGTAGCTAGCAAGCAACAAGATATGCTAAATAACAGTCTATAAACCACTTGAGGGCAAATAAATCAGATTTGACCGTTCAGTCACAAGTTGCATGGTCAGGAATCAGATTTGTATCTGACTTCAAACCACCTACGAAGGTGTAGACACAGTGTTTCATTGTTACGTTACATGCCGCTCAAGTAGCCTAAAGACCCTTATCCGCAGCTGTCATGCTCTAAGTAATTGCACCTGTGATCTTGTGAGCAGTGGAGCCTACGCAACGCTTTTGCCACATTACTTGGTTTCATAAATAAAATGGGAAAAATATAATGAATGATGAAATGTTGTTCCACACTGAATTCCACATATTGCTTTCTTCGCTTATATCTGTAATGACATGCAGCATCTGACCTTGAGAAGACTCTCCATAGATTGTATAAGGCCTTACAGAGATTTCAGAGGGGGGTGTGGTGTCACGTGGCAAAGGACCGATACCTGTGCTAATATAAACAAATCACGCTACTAGCGGAGAGCCAGTTCCACGGATAATGACCAAGGAAATCCTGGACCCATATCGGAAGTTTACGGTCCTTTTTTTTAACCTCATCCCTCTTTTTACCTGTATGCCTACTGGGGGAAGGGATGTCAAAGACTACTGTACATCTCATATGATATCCCTTCGAAGAGTTGGCCAAAGCAGCGTTGCCAAGGAGGATTCAGAACTTGGGTTAGTAAATCAGTCATCAGCGCCATCTAAAGTTAATAGGCGGTGGATTTCGTTAGGCGTGTGGGACAGGTTCATTGTCTCAGGGGACAATTGTCATTTCATGGGTCCATATGCGACAGAAGATCAAAAGGTATTGGTGCGTTCTGTGTTAAACTGTGCGTAGTACTTATATGTGAATGGTAATGCATGATTGTTTCAGTTTCTTTTCGAATTATCTGTGGTAAGCATTTTTATCAAGCCACATGCAAATGCGGCAGTACATCAAAACAAGTCCCTATGGTCTATCTCATCTAAATGTAGCCCACTGTGTATTTTGGACAATCTATGATTATATAACTTCATGCTCTAGTATCCTTGCTGCCTGGCACATTATTGTACATTATGTAAGAAATAGGAAGAGAAGGCACATGCAGGTGGGTGTACATCTGACCTCGTGTGGACTTAACACCATTCCTAATACAGCCACAGTCTGTTTCTTTTTGCTGCGGCCAGATGCTCATAGGAGTGACCACGGTCTTGGGCAGTACAGGGGTCAGTACTGGGATCAATACAGTCAGCGGTCAGCCTATAATCCGGGTTGCCTCCCACAAATTATATATATATATATATATATATATATACAGTACCAGTCGAAAGTTTGGACACCTATTCATTCAAGAGTGTTTCTTTATTTTCACTATTTTCTACATTGTAGAATAATAGTGAAGACCTTTCCCTTTCCCTTACATCAAAACTATGAAATAACACATGGAATCATGTAGTAACCAAAAAAAGTGTTAACCTGTTAGGGCTAGGGGGCAGTATTGACACGGCTGGATAAAAAACGTACCCGATTTAATCTGGTTACTACTCCTGCCCAGTAACTAGAATTTGCATAGAATTATTGGCTTTGGATAGAAAACACCCTAAAGTTTCTAAAACTGTTTGAATGGTGTCTGTGAGTATAACAGAACTCATATGGCAGGCCAAAACCTGAGAAGATTCCATGCAGGAAGTGGCCTGTCTGACAAGTTGTGTTTCATCTGGGCTCTTTTTATTGAAGATTTAGGATCTTTGCAATAACGTGACACTTCCTACGGCTCCCATAGGCTCTCAGAGCCCGGGAAAAAGCTGAAGGATATCGAGGCAGGCTCTGGCTGAAACACATTATTGCGTTTGGCAAGTGGCCGCTCAGAGTACTGTGGGCTTAGGCGCGTGCCCGAGTCGACCGGATGCTTTATTTTCTTTCCTCTGTTTACCTAAATGCAGATTCCCGGTCGGAATATTATCGCATTTTTACGAGAAAAATGGCATAAAAATGGATTTTAAACAGCGGTTGACATGCTTCGAAGTACGGTAATGGAATATTTAGAATTTTTTTGTCACGAATTGCGCCATGCTCATCACCCTTATTTAACCTTTCGGATAGTGTCTTGAACGCACGAACAAAACGCCGCTGTTTGGATATAACTATGGATTATTTTGAACCAAACCAACATTTGTTATTGAAGTAGAAGTCCTGGGAGTGCATTCTGATGAAGACAGCAAAGGTAATAACATTTTTCTTATAGTAAAAGTGACTTTTCTGAGTGCTAAACTTGCTGGGTGTCTAAATAGCTAGCCCTGTGATGCCGGGCTATCTACTGAGAATATTGCAAAATGTGCTTTCACCGAAAAGCTATTTTAAAATCGGACATATCGAGTGCATAGAGGAGTTCTGTATCTATAATTCTTAAAATAATTGTTATGCTTTTTGTGAACGTTTATCGTGAGTAATTTAGTAAATTCACCGGCAGTGTTCGGTGGGAATGCTAGTCACATGCTAGTCACATGCTAATGTAAAAAGCAGGGTTTTGATATAAATATGAACTTGATTGAACAAAACATGCATGTATTGTATAACATAATGTCCTAGGGTTGTCATCTGATGAAGATCATCAAAGGTTAGTGCTGCATTTAGCTGTGGTTTGGGTTTATGTGACATTATATGCTAGCTTGAAAAATGGGTGTCTGATTATTTCTGGCTGGGTACTCTGCTGACATAATCTAATGTTTTGCTTTCGTTGTAAAGCCTTTTTGAAATCGGACAGTGTGGTTAGATTAACGAGAGTCTTGTCTTTAAAATGGTGTAAAATAGTCATATGTTTGAAAAATTGAAGTTTTTGCATTTCTAAGGTTTTTGAATAACGCGCCACGGGATTACACTGGCTGTTACGTAGGTGGGACGATTTGGTGCCACCTATCCTAGAGAGGTTAAACACATCAAAACATATTTTATATTTGAGATTCTTTATACTATCCACCCTTTGCCTTGATGATAGCTTTGCACGGTCTTGGCATTCTCTCAATCAGCTTCATGAGGTAGTCACCAGCTTTACACACACTTGGCATTCTCTCAACCAGCTTCACCTGAAATGCTTTTCCAACAGTCTTGAAGGAGTTCCCACATATGCTGAGCACTTGTTGACTGCTTTTCCTTCACTCTGCAGTCCAATTCATCCCAAACCATCTCAATTGGGTTGAGGTCAGGTGATTGTAGAGAACAGGTCATCTGATGCAGCACTCCATCACTCTCCTTCTTGGTCAAATAGCCCTTTCACAGCCTGGAGGTGTGTTTGGTCATTGTCCTGTTGAAAAACAGATGATAGTCCAACTAAGAGCAAACCAGATGGGATGGCGTATCGCTTCAGAATGCTGTGGTAGCCATGCTGGTTAAGTGTGCCTTGAACTCTGTGAAGCGTGTTTTTTGGGCTGCAATCTGAGGTGCAGTTAACTCTAATGAACTTATCCTCTTTAGCAGAGGTAACTCTGGGTCTTCCTTTCCTGTGGTGGTCCAGTTTCATCATTGCGCTTGATGGTTTTTGGTACTGCACTTGAAGAAACGTTCTTGAAAGTTCTTGAAATTTTCTGCATTGAATTATCTTCATGTCTTAATAAAGTAATGATGAACAGTCGTTTCTCTTTGCTGATTTGAGCTGTCCTTGCCATTACATTTACATTTACATTTAAGTCATTTAGCAGACGCTCTTATCCAGAGCGACTTACAAATTGGTGCATTCACCTTATAATATCCAGTGGAACAACCACTTTACAAAAGTGCATCTAAATCTTTTAAGGGGGGGGTTAGAAGGATTACTTTATCCTATCCCAGGTATTCCTGGGATAATAATATGGAATAATATGGACTAATAATATGGACTTGGTCTTTCATCAAATAGGGCTATCATCTGTATACCACCCCTACCTTGTCACAACATAACTGATTGGCTCAAAGGCATTAAGAAGGAAAGAAATTCCACAAATTAACTTTTAACAAGGCACACCTGTTAATTGAAATGCATTCCAGATGACTGAAGCTGGTTGAGAATGCCAAGAGTGTGCAAAGCTGTCATCAAGGCAAAGGGTGTCTACTTTGAAGGTTCTCAAATATAAAATATATTTTATTTATTTAACACTTCACTATTATTCTACAATGTAGACAATAGTCAAAATAAATCAACTCTGGAATGAGTAGGTGTGTCCAAACTTGACTGGTACTGTGTATATATAAAACATTTTATTTGTGCGTCAATTTCGACCAGCTCACCAAACAAAAAATGGTCCGGTTCATCTGGCCTTTGCCAGAATTGCCAGATGGCCAATCCGCCCCTGTTGGACAAGTTCAGGTAGTACATCCCGGCTTTATAGGTTTCCAAACGTTTACTCCCTACTGAACACAAGATCCAGTTTATGCTTTTTAAGTATTACCTCACTGTCTTTTTTTAGGGGTTGAGGAGGATCCTTTGGTAACATAATGCAAATTAAGTAATGTTGACTTGAACATTTAAAAGTCTTACCAAGCTCTTTGTCAGTGCCGCAACCACACAAGGTGAACTCATCCTTGGTTGTGGACAAGGGGGCGTCTGGGACATCAGTCACATTACTGACACACCGTGATGATGTTGTTTTCTCTTCACAGCTATCAAGGAGTTCCCTGAAGACATGTTTTCCAACAACGAGCGCAAGAGTGGGGCCGTCCTGCTGCACATTGTAGCGGTAAGAGAGCGCTTTGACTGCTTCTATTACTAGGTATAACTCTTTTATCACTAGCCCAGTCCAAATTCAACCTCTTGTTCCCACACCTAGTTAGTGGACACTTCTTGATTGCCCCTAATACTGTAGGTATGAAAGGTGTAAGCAATATAAGAATGACTCTACCTAGACCTTGCTCTTAGAATGATGTGCTGGAGTTTCCACCAGTGGCGTCATGCACGACAAATGTTTGTGGGGGCACTGATGGCATCATTCAATATTTTCACATTAATACTTTTTAATCTTTTTTTTTATACACTGCTCAAAAAAATAAAGGGAACACTTAAACAACACAATGTAACTCCAACTCAATCACACTTCTGTGAAATCAAACTGTCCACTTAGGAAGCAACACTGATTGACAATAAATGTCACATGCTGTTATGCAAATGAAATAGACAACAGGTGCAAATTATTGGCAATTAGCAAGACACCCCCAATAAAGGAGTGGTTCTGCAGGTGGGGACCACAGACCAGTTCTCAGTTCCTATGCTTCCTGGCTGATGTTTTGGCCACTTTTGAATGCTGGCGGTGCGTTCACTCTAGTGGTAGCATGAGACGGAGTCTACAACCCACGCAAGTGGCTCAGGTAGTGCAGCTCATCCAGGATGGCACATCAATGCGAGCTGTGGCAAGAAGGTTTGCTGTGTCTGTCAGCGTAGTGTCCAGAGCATGGAGGCGCTACCAGGAGACAGGCCAGTACATCAGGAGACATGGAGGAGACCGTAGGAGGGCAACAACCCAGCAGCAGGACCGCTACCTCCGCTTTTGTGCAAGGAGGAGCAGGAGGAGCACTGCCAGAGCCCTGCAAAATGACCTCCAGCAGGCCACAAATGTGCAAGTGTCTGCTCAAACGGTCAGAAACAGACTCCATGAGGGTGGTATGAGGGCCCGACGTCCACAGGTGGGGGTTGTGCTTACAGCCCAACACCGTGCAGGACGTTTGGCATTTGCCAGAGAACACCAAGATTGGCAAATTCGCCACTGGCGCCCTGTGTCCTTCACAGATGAAGCAGGTTCACACTGAGCACATGTGACAGACGTGACAGAGTCTGGAGACGCCGTGGAGAACGTTCTGCTGCCTGCAACCTCCTCCAGCATGACCGGTTTGGCGGTGGGTCAGTCATGGTGTGGGGTGGCATTTCTTTGGGGGGCCGCATAGCCCTCCATGTGCTCGCCAGAGGTAGCCTGACTGCCATTAGGTACCGAGATGAGATCCTCAGACCCCTTGTGAGACCATATGCTGGTGCGGTAGGCCCTGGGTTCCTCCTAATGCAAGACAATGCTAGACCTCATGTGGCTGGAGTGTGTCAGCAGTTCCTGCAAGAGGAAGGCATCGATGCTATGGACTGGCCCGCCCGTTCCCCAGACCTGAATCCAATTGAGCACATCTGAGACATCATGTCTCGCTCCATCCACCAACGCCACGTTGCACCACAGACTGTCCAGGAGTTGGTGGATGCTTTAGTCCAGGTCAGGGAGGAGATCCCTCAGGAGACCATCCGCCACTTCATCAGGAGCATGCCCAGGCGTTGTAGGGAGGTCATACAGGCACGTGGAGGCCACACACACTACTGAGCCTCATTTTGACTTGTTTTAAGGACATTACATCAAAGTTGGATCAGCCTGTAGTGTGGTTTTCCACTTTAATTTTGAGTGTGACTCCAAATCCAGACCTCCATGGGTTGATAAATTGGATTTCCATTGATTATTTTTGTGTGATTTTGTTGTCAGCACATTCAACTATGTAAAGAAAAAAGTATTTCATAAGATAATTTCTTTCATTCAGATCTAGGATGTGTTGTGGCTACAGGTTAGCAATGAACCCCGAGTCGGGATTGCTAACAAGGCTGGAAATTCAAAACATCAAAAATCGAATCATTTTTGCCAGGATTCCCAGGTCCGGAACAAATGTGGTTTCTTTTGACAAAGTTCATAATTTATGTCCAAATAACACCAAGTACTTAGCGTTCATTATGCTCCCACAAAACGTGGTGGGGGGGTGTAAAATCACGCCGAAAAGCTAAAAAAACCTAGTAAATAATCTATTTACGTTCGTTCAAACATGTCAAATGTTGTTTAGCATTTTTTAACGTTAAACATCAGTAATATTTTCACACAACCTATCCTATGTCTAGATAAACAATGATGACAAACTCACGCTTCTCAGATTTATGCGCAGGCGCAAAAAAATGAAGTGATGACATGTCAACTTCCTTGCATTCTAATTTGCTCTCTGTTTATCATAGACGCTTCAAACAACTTTATAAAGATCGTTGACATCTAGTGGAAGCCGTAGGTGTTGCGAAATGAATCCTTTCTCACTATGGTATCTATAAAACAATGACACTAAATAGTACAGTCACAAAATTCACATTTTTTTTGATCTATTTTTCACAGGTTTTTGCCTGCAATATGAGTTTTGTTATACTTACAGACACCATTCAAACTGTTTTAGAAAATTCAGAGTGTTTTCTATCTGAATGTGTTAATAATATGCATATCCTAGCTTCTGAGTTGGTGTAGGAGGCAGTTAAAAATGGGCACATATCTTTTTCAAAATGTCTCAATACTGCCCCCGAGCCCCAACAGGTTAAGTGTTCCCTTTATTTTTTTGAGCAGTATATAATGAAAATGTAAAATATTTAAGGGTTTCAATGGACATCTAGTTTCAATGGACATCTAGTACCCCCCCCCCCCCCCCCACACACACACATTATTTCAGATGTACAAGTATGATTAAGAGGTGTCTCAGTAGGGGGCTAAGGGTTGAATTTGGACTGGCATACCTCGATCTCCTTTAACAACAATACACCTCAGCTTGATCTCACACCGGGGAGAACTACTTCCCCCTCTTCCCCCTCTCAAGGCCGACCGCGGTACTCCAGGCATTGTTTTGCAGAAAACAGTATCCCCCATTGTAGTGAATGAAAAAAATGGCAATCTTCGCGGTCAAACTTTGTGGAAATAATAACAATGTTTAGAAAACAATCATGATACCAATAATTGCATCTAATACACCATTTGAATAGTTAATTGTTTAATTCCAGCATTTTAATCAATTTCTTCCTTTCCTGCACTAATGTGTTGTCATTTACACGCTGTGATGTTTCTTTCGTCTTAGTATGCCTCCATTTTATTTTTTAACAACACTTTTCCTTGACAGAATAATGATTCTCCTATTTGACTGTGCATTTTCAGGCAGTTCTTACTTTGGTCACTAGAGGGCGTTCGGGCTATTTCTAAGGGTCTGTGCTCCTGAAGTTGTTGACTGTTTTTGTGCTTGCCAGCAGTTCTCAGCTGTTAGCAGCAAATGGCAAGCAGTTTCTTACTGGCAATAACAATTTATAATTGCCATCATTTGTTTGAGTCATTGCTGAATTTTTTTATGTAACAAATTAAACATTAAACCTCGTAAATAATACATGGTAGTTCATGGTAACCTTGTAAACAATTCATTTAGACCCTGCGTTTATTTTGAAAAATGCACTTATTTGCTGAAATGTGTGCCTTTGCACAGCAATTAAAAGGGACAGGCACTTATTTGAGACAATGTTTAATTGAAGTTTTACTGTAAAAAGTATAATTTACTTGCTAATGAGAGCCTGCAGTACCCTGATCGACCTTCAACTTGAGTTACTCAATGAGAGGGGGCAGCACTGAGATAGCCAGCAACGTCACTTCCTGGAGTAACTCAAACTGTGCATGTTATTTCTCTATGAGATGCCATCTTTAATTGACTTCATTTGGCTTCAATGCGCTATTGTGTCTTCTTCATGTGTCGCACCGAGAGATAAACACCTCTCTGGGAAGAAAAAGGGCAGGTGTGTATGGTTCATGATTAATGACTCATGGTGTAATCATAGCAACATACAGGAACTCAAGTCCTTCTGCTAACCCGACATAGAATTCCTTTCAAGCAAATGCCGGCTATATTATCTCCCAAGAGAATTCTCATCAGTTATCGTCACAGCTGTGTATATACCCCCTCAAGCAGACACCACGACGGCCCTCAAGGAACTTCACTGGACTCTATGTAAACTGGAAACCATATATCCTGAGGCAACATTTATTGTAGCTGGGGATTTTAACAAAGCACATTTGAGAACCAGGCTACCTAAATTCTATCAGCATATTGATTGCAGCACTCGCACGGGCAATACACTCAATTACTGCTACTCTAACTTCCGCGATGCATACAATGCCCTTCCTCGCCCTCCCTTCGGCAAATCCGACCACGACTCCATCTTGCTCCTACCGTCTTATAGGCAGAAACTCAAATAGGATGTACCCGTGACTAGAACCATTTAATGCTGGTCTGACCAATCGGAATCCATGCTTCAAGATTGTTTTGATCTCGCAGACTGGGAAATGTTCCGGGCAGCCTCAGAGAATAACATCGATCTATACGCTGACTCGGTGAGTGAGGTCATAAGGAAGTGCATTGGAGATGTTGTACCCACTGTGACTATTAAAACCTACCCTAACCAGAAACCATGGATGGATGGCGGCATCCATGGCTGAATATAAACAGTGTAGTTATTCCCCCAGCAAGGCAATCAAACAAGTGAAATGTCAGTATAGGGACAAAGTGGAGTTGCAATTCAACAGCTCAGACACGAGACATATGTGGCAGGGTCTACAGGAAATCACGGACTACAAAAAGAAAACCAGCCACGTTACGTACACCGATGTCACGCTTCCAGACAAACTAAACACCTTCTTTGCCTGCTTTGAGGGTAATACAGTGCCACCATTGTGGCTTGCTAACAAGGACTGCACCCCCCCCCCCTCCCTATCATTCTCCCTGGCTGATGTGAGTAAGACATTTAAGCGTGTTAACCCTCACAAGGCTGCTGGCCCAGACGGCATCCCTAGCCGCATCCTCAACGCATGCGCTGTCCAGACATGCGCTGTGTTTACGGACATATTCAATCGCTCCCTATCCCAGTCTGTTGTCCCCACATGCTTCAAGATGGCTACCATTGTTCCTGAACCCAAGAAGGCAAAGATATCTGAACTAAATTACTACCGCCCCGTAGCACTCACTTCTGTCATCATGAAGTGCATTGAGAGACTAGTCAAGGATCATATCACCTCCACCTTACCTGTCACCCTAGATCCACTTCAGTTTGCATACAGCCCCAACAGGTCCACAGATGATGCAATCGCCATCACACTGCACACTGCCCTATCCCATCTGGAAAAGAGGAATACCTATGTAAGAATGATGTTCATTGACTACAGCTCAGCATTCAACACCATAGTACCCTCCAAGCTCATCATTAAGCTGGAGGCCCTGGGTCTCAACCCCACCCTGTGCATTTGGGTCTTGGACTTTGTGACGGGCCACACCCAGGTGGTGAAGGTAGGAAAGAACATCTCCACTTCGCTAACCCTCAACACAACACACAAGGGTGCATGCTCAGCCCCCTCCTGTACTCCCTGTTCACCCATGATTGTGTGGCCATGCACACCTCCAACTCAATCATCAAGTTTGCAAACGACACAACAGTAGTGGGCTTGATTACCAACAACGACGAGACAGCCTACAGGGAGGAGGTAAGGGCACTCGGAGTGTGGTGTCAGGAAAACAACCTCTCACTCAATGTTAACAAAACAAAGGAGATGATCGTGGACTTCAGGAAACAGCAGAGGGAGCACCCCCCTATCCACATAGAAGGGACAGTAGTGGAGAAGGTGGACATTTTAAGTTCCTCGGCGTACACATCACAGACAAACTGAAATGGTCCACCCACACAGGTGGTGTGGTGAAGGCGGCTCAACAGTGCCTCTTCAACAGCTTACAGACGACAACAGCTTACAGACGGTAGGCAATTAAAGTCACAGTTATGAAAACTTAGGACACTAAAGAGGCCCTTCTACTGACTCTGAAAAACACCAAAAGAAAGATGCCCAGGGTCCCTGCTCATCTGCGTGAACGTGCCTTAGGCATGCTGCAAGGAGGCATGAGGATTGCAGATGTGGTCAGGGCAATAAATTGCAATGTCCAAACTGTGAGATGCCTAAGACAGTGCTACAGGGAGACATGACGGACAGCTGATGGTCCTCGCAGTGGCAGACCACATGTAACAACACCTGCACAGGATTCGTACATCCAGACATCACACCTGGTGGACAGGTACAGGATGGCAACAACAACAGACTGTCCGCAATAGGCTGAGCGAGGGTGGACTGAGGGCTTGTAGGCCTGTTGTAAGGCAGGTCCTCACCAGACATCACCGGCAACAACATCGGTATGGGCACAAACCCAACGTCGCTGGACCAGACAGGACTGGCAAAAATTGCTCTTCACTGATGAGTCGCAGTTTTGTCTCACCAGGGGTGATGGTGGATTCACGTTTATTGTCAAAGGAATGAGCGTTACACTGAGGCCTGTTTATTGTACCTTTATTTAACTAGGCAAGTCAGTTAAGAACAAATTCTTATTTACAATGACGGCCTAGGAACAGTGGGTTAACTGCCTTGTTCAGGGGCAGAACGACATAGTTTTACGTTGTCAGCTCAGGGATTCGATCTTGTAACCTTTCGGTTACAAGTCCAACGCACTAGGTTACCTGCTGCCCCAGGTACCTACCTGCCTGTACTCTGGAGCGGGATCGTTTTGGAGGTAGAGGGTCCGTCATGGTCTGGGGCGGTGTGTCACAGCATCATTGGACTGAGCTTGTTGTCATTGCAGGCAATCTCAACGCTGTTTGTTACAAGGAAGACATCCTCCTCCTTCATGTGGTACCCTTCCTGCAGGCTCATCCTGACATGACCCTCCAGCATGACAATGCCACCAGCCATACTGCTCGTTCGGTGTGTGATTTCCTGCAAGACAGGAAGGTCAGTGTTCTGCCATGGCCAGCGAAGAGCCTGGGTCTCAATCCCATTGAGCACGTCTGGGACCTGTTGGATCAGAAGGTGAGGGCTAGGGCCATTCCCACCAGAAATGTCCGGGAACTTGCAGGTGCCTTGGTGGAAGAGTGGGGTAACATCTCACAGCAAGAACTGGCAAATCTGGTGTAGTCCATGAGGAGGAGATGCACTGCAGTACTTAATGCAGCTGGTGACCACACCAGATACTCACTGTTACTTTTGATTTTGACGCACCCTTTGTTCAGGGACACACTATTCCATTTCTGTTAGTCACATGTCTGTGGAACTTGTTCAGTTTATGTCTCAGTTGTTGAATCTTGTTATGTTCATATAAATATTTACACATTTTAAGTTTTCTGAAAATAAACGCAGTTGACAGTGAGAGGATGTTTCTTTTTTTTGCTGAGTTTATCTATCACGTCAACTGTACTGAAATAGGATTATATTATTCTCTCACACAATGGTAAGGAACAATAGCCTGGTCCTAGATCTCTTTGTGCGGTCTTCCCAACTGCCATGGTTATTTGGCATGACAATGATCATAGGAGTTGGCTATACAGCACAAACCCGGGATCTGGCAGCAGGCTAGGAGAATACTATGCACTGCAGAAAATGTTTAAGCAATAAATACAGTTTTCGAAGTGATGGGATCAATCCCAAATCAACCCGGTGTTCCCCATACTGTGTTTTATTCCATTTATTTTGCTCCTTTGCACCCCAGTATCTCTACTTGCACACTCATCTTCTGCACATCTACTACTCCAGTGTTTAATTGCTATATTGTAATTATTTCGCCACTATGGCCTATTTATTGCCTTACCTCCCTTATCCTACCTCATTTGCACACTGTATATAGACTTTTTCTATTGTATTATTGACTGTATGTTTGTTTATTCCATGTGTAACTTATCTTGGCCAGGTCGCAGTTGTAAATGAGAACTTGTTCTCAACTAGCTTACCTGGTTAAATAAAGGTGAAATAAAAAAAATTAAAAACCTAGCCCCTACCCAACTAGTCAGTTGTTTAGATCTGAGAGGATCGGAAGGGTATTATTCTACCTAATCCAATAGTAGCTGTTCCGTCTTTCCACCAGATATGATAGTTAGCATTTTCACCACATTTCTTACTTGATGTGTCTAATCATAGCTGTATCTCATCTTCTTTGATCTAGTGCTCTTCTGTATCTCATCTTCTTTGATCTAGTGCTCTTCTGTATCTCATCTTCTTTGATCTAGTGCTCTTCTGTATCTCATCTTCTTTGATCTAGTGCTCTTCTGTATCTCATCTTTGATCTAGTGCTCTTTACGTTCATCCTTCACCTCTTCTTCATTCCTTCATTGAGATCTTCCAAGTTTCCTATCTGTTCAGCCAAGTTAACGTTTCAGACACACATACACACTGACTCTTCTCTCCCGTCTCGACAGGCCCTCTATATGTTCCTGGCCCTGGCTATAATCTGTGACGACTACTTTGTTCCGTCGCTGGAGAAGATCTGTGAGGTGAGAGACCCTTGTCAGGACACACAATCTAATCTGGTGAAACTGGTCTGAGATATTAGCATGGGCCACCATGGCTCTAGCATTATGTCCTAACCACAGGTGAGTTTTCAGCCAACTTAGTAGCTGGGGCAGCACTTTGCTTCTCTCGAGTAATGCTTTTTATAATCAATATGTTCTGCGTGAACTGAATCAAATCTTCCTAACAAAGTACTTTGCTATTCTATGAGTGGTCTTGGTTGTCAAGATGATAACTAAAGGGCCACATTAACCTACAAAGCGTTTGGGAAGCTCAGCCCTGACTAACCACTCCTGTCTCCTCTCTCATTCTCTTTTTCGGTCTGTTAGAAACTAGACTTAAGTGAGGATGTTGCCGGAGCCACTTTTATGGCAGCTGGGAGTTCCGCTCCTGAGCTGTTTGCCTCCATCATTGGTAAGATATGACACGCACAAACGCCATCGCGCGCACACACACACACACACACACACACATCAATACACACCGGCACACTCACACACTCCTTTACACAACACAGAAAACTTGGGAACCCAGAACTAAAATCCTGTCAAATCTGATTGTATTTGTCACATGCTCCGAATACAACAGGTGTAGACTTTACCGTGAAATGTTTCCTTACGAGTCTTTACCAACGATGCAGAGTTTCAAAGATAAAATAGTAATACATAGTAAAATAGTAATACAATAAAACACACAAGAATATAGCTAAAATATTACAGGGAGGACCAGTACCAATGTGCAGCGGTACGAGGTATTTGAGGTAGATTTGTACATGAAGGCAGGGTAAAGTGACTAGGCATCAGGATAGATAATAACTAAGAGTGAAATAAAGTACAGAGGAGCAGCAGCAAATGATGAGTGTAAAATTGTATGCGTGAATGTACTTGTGTTTGTGTTGCTGATGTGCGTGTATGTGTGTGCGTGTATGTAGTGCGTGTCGGTTTTGTTTTGTGTGGGAGTGGAATTACATCAGATGCTCGATTAGGTTCTGGGGGGAGATGAATGATAAAAGACACTAACGACGTCTCCAACTCCCTAAATGGAAATTCAGCCAAAGCATGTCCCATCCACGCCCGACATTTGAAAGACGTGAACACCTGCGAATGTGTGATTTGTCCAAATGACCAGTGACAAAAACATTTGTCTTTAGTCTTCAAATCCCACAGTCTGTTGACAGACGCTACGATACCATTCAATCCTAGATTTTTATTTAATCAGATGTAGTTGCAGGGTACAGTGAAATTCTTAAGCTCCGAGCTCCAACAGTGCAGGGGTAGGAAGTCTGAGGGGGGGGAGGGGGGACAGTCGGAGCAGGTAGCTGACTATGGTGGCTATTCAGCAGCCTGATGGTCTGAGGGTTAGCCATGATGCTCCTGTACTGCCCACGTCTGAGTGATGGAAACGGGGAGAACAGGCGTTGGCTCGGGTGGCTTAGATCCCTCATGATTTTAGGTGTCCTGGAGGGCAGGCAGTGTGCACCCAATGGTACCCATAGGCACCCTATTTCTCTCCACGAGAGATTAACCAACACACCAACATCAAAATTCAACAAAAAGTCAGACACACCTACGCACCAGGGCTGGGGTCAATTAAAATTAAAGGCAGTCAATTCAGGAAGATATTTTAATTGAAAATTCCAAAATGCAAAAACATATTAAATAAATAGCTACTCTTCAGTTTATTGAGAAGTCATTGAAAATAGCTGCAGTTTTTTTGTTATTTTGAATTGGTATTTAAGTTTCCTTCCTGAATTGACTGCTTTCAATTTGAATTGACCCCAGCCCTACTACACACACACACACACACACACACTCTCCCAGATAGTTGTTGTCAAGGCTGATTGTGGTTGGCTGCCTCCCCCTGTACAGGTGTCTTCATCACCCACGGTGACGTGGGGGTGGGGACAATCGTCGGCTCAGCGGTCTTCAATATCCTGTGCATCATCGGCGTGTGCGGAATATTCGCCGGACAGGTGTGTGTGTTTCTGTGCACATGCACATGCACATACACAATGCAGCATATGCATTTAGATCACTTATGGGCTGAGAAGTAAATAGAAAGATTGAGTTCTCCTATGGGGAACCATGTCTACATGTCTGATAGTTTGCAATTGCTCACAGCTGTCGTTAGTCTCTGGAAAGCATATTTCTGGTCCCGTATTCACAAAGACTAGGAGTGCTGATCTAGGATCATTTTAGCCTTTTAGATCATAATGAATAAGATTCTATGGAAAGGGGGGACCTGATCCTAGATCAGCATTTCTAGTCTGAGACGTTTTATACACTATATATACAAAAGTATGTGGACACACCTTCAAATGAGTGGATTTGGCTATTTCCGCCACACCATTGCTGACAGGTGTATGTGTATAAAATCGAACACACAGACATGCAATCTCCATAGGAAACAATGGCAGTACAATGGCCTTACTGAAGAGCTCAGTGACTTTCAACGTGGCACCGTCATAGGATGCCACCTTTCCAACAAGTCAGTTCGTCAAATTTCAGCCCTGCTAGAGCTGCCCCAGGTAACTGTAAGTGCTGTTATTGTGAAGTTGAAACGTCTAGGAGCAACAACAGCTCAGCAGTGAAGTGGTAGGCCACACAATCTCACAGAACGGGACCACCGAGTGCTGAATCGTGTAGCGTGTAAAAATCGTCTGTTCTTGGTTGCAACACTCACTACTGCGTTCCAAACTGCCACTGGAAGCAACGTCAGCACAATAACTGTTTTGTCAGGAGCTTCATGAAATGGGTTTCCATGGCCGAGCTGCCGCATACAAGCCTAAAATCACCATGCGCAATGCCAAGCGTCGGCTGGAGTGCTGTAAAGCTCGCCGCTATTGGACTCTGGAGCAGTGGAAATGCGTTCTCTGGAGTGATGAATCACACTTCACCATCTGGCAGTCTGACGGACAAATCTGAGTTTGGAAGGTGCCAGGAGAACGCTACCTGCCTGAATGCATAGTGCTAACTGTAAAGTTTGGTAGAGGAGGAATAATGGTCTTGGGCTGTTTTTCATGGTTCTGGCTTGGCCCCTTAGTTCCATTGAAGGGAAATCTTAACGCTACAGCATACAATGACATTCTAGATGATTCTGTGCTTCTAACTTTGTGGCAAGAGTTTGGGGAAGGCCCTTTCCTGTTTCAGCATGACAATGCCCCCATGCACAAAGCGAAGGTCCATACAGAAATGGTTTATCGAGATTGGTGTTGAAGAACTTGACTGAGCTGCACAGAGCCCTGACACCTTTGGGATGAATTGGAACGTCGTCTGCGAGCCAGGCCTAATCGCCCAACATCCGTGCCCGACCTCACGAATGCTGTTGTGGCTGAAGTCCCCGCAGCAATGGTCCAACATCTAGTGGTAAGCCTTCCCAGAAGAGTGGAGGCTGTTATGCAGCCAAGGGGGGGGGGGGGGGACCAACATTTGTCCACATACTTTTGGTCATGTAGTGTATCTGCAGGGATGTGATCTCTTTCCTGACTGACTGTTTCTCTCTCTCTTCCTAGGTTGTAGTGTTGGGTTGGTGGTCTGTTTTCCGAGATTCATTCTACTACGTCTTGTCGATCCTCGCTCTTATTGCGGTAAGTCTGACAGTAAAATGCACATGACATGTACTGTATGCGACCATAAACAATATATTTATTTAAGTATTTTATTAGGATCCCCATTAGTTTTTCCGAAAGCAGCAGCTACCCTTCCTGGAGTCCACACAAAACATGAAACATGACATAATACAGAACATTAATAGACAACAACAGCTCAAGGACAGAAGTACATATTGAATAATTCCTTACTGCCATTGTTTTCATTTCTGCCTGTGCTCTTTTTTTACCCCCAGTTCATCTACGATGGGAAGGTAGTGTGGTAAGCGAGCCCCACCTCTTTTCGATTGGTCCTTAAATAATACCTTGATGTGATGGAATTTGCATTAGTTCCGTGTCTGAACTGTGGGGCTCCTTATTGGGTGATGTGATAGGATTTAATTGGGCTTCATTGGGTAACTGAGATACGATGTGATTTCAGTGGTTGTCTCTCCGTTGTGTCCGTCTCAGGTGGGAGAGCCTGGTGTTGGTGGTCATGTACTGTGGATACATCCTCATCATGAAGTAAGTGCTGCACTACTGAGTCAGTGACTTTACAAAACTCAAGGCGTCACGCCCAATGAAATTGATGTGGTGGGGGAGACAGATTTACATCATTAAGGTATCTTCTATATTTCCAAGAAATATACAAAGACTCAATGCAATGATATTGAATTTGAGTGCCCCTTGATGTTCTGCGGGATGGAAGATTTTCACTCCCCTAGTAATAGTCTGTCTCTCACTTGTGCTCCGACTGCCCTTCTATGACCCATTATGATGCCACTCAGAGAATAGCCTACTACTCGCTGACCATTTCAGATACTATCCTATCTTGCCCATACGGTTCGCTGTATAACCTATGTGTGCATACATACAGTATGATGTAAAATATACAGCATGGTTTCACATTTACCAGAAGTTGCAGGACTGAGTTTGCCACAGTTATTGTACACGTGAACAGTTGCAAACGTTTTGCTGCAGTTCACTGTATACATAGGGACAGTTTCCCGGACCCAGATTAAACCTAGTGCTTGAATACAAAGATATTTGAATTGAGATTAAGTATGTTTATTAATTGGTGTTCAGGAAACTGTTCCTTAGAATTTACAGACCACTGCATAGTGTTCAGTTATTGTTTATTGGGTGTTGATTAAAAGTGAGGCATTAACCAGTGTCCCTCTCTCCCTTCTTCTCCCAGGTTTAACCAGAGCTTGCAGAAGTTATTCGCGAGTAAAGACGACAAGGACAAGAATCAGGCCAATGGTAACGCAGCGGCCAGCAGCGAGATGCAGGATGGTAATGCTAGTTATGATGACAATGTGTGGGATGCCGACCCCATCATTGCCTATAATCAGCACGGCAGTAGGTAAGGCTAACCAGGCAGGCTGTACTACACAGCAAGGCTTCTCTCGAGACATGGGCTTATTCTCTGTATCTTTACTTGTCTTCTTTTAACCCCAAAAGTTGAAGAAGACTAAAATGAACTATTGGTCGTTTCTGATGAAATAGGGTTGAGGGAATGGCGGGAATTCTAGTTCAAATGTCATTAACTTAGATGGCTCATCTTTGCATCTGTCCCATTATGGCATCTGAGAGCACGGGCAGCGCCATTGAATCAATCTCCATTTTGAAGTAGTCAAATTTATTCTGCTACTCCTTCCAACAAACAAACTGAAAGGGTGCATACTGCCATCTGGAATATGTTGTTTGAACAGGTATAAAGCCAAGGTTGGCAATTTACTGCCACCTGTAGTTATGGAATGTAGACCATCTTCGACCGTCTTTGAGCATGCTTTCTCACGTGGAAAAGTATTCTCAAGCTAAAGAGGGAACGCCCACTTACACAGACAGGAACCGCGGCCATTTTTTCAATGGCGGTCTTTATGCAACATCGTCATTAACCACCATCTTTGAGTTGACTACTTCAACATGGTATAAGTCCTCCATGCGGTTGCCCATGCTAAAACAGGCTTTTGGACACTATAGTTGTCTGGATCTAAGTCTATAAATTGGGCAGGAATATGAACTTGTGGGTTCATGGGAGTTGGGTAGGACTTCCTCTGTCAGTGTGGTGGAGGTGTTGCAGTTCTACAATCTCCATTCTACTGTGCCGACTGATAATGGGTAACCTTCAGCTCAACCACAGCACTTGGCTCTCTATCTCTACCAGAGGAGGCTGGCGGGAGGAGCTACAGGAGGATGGGCTCATTGTAATGGCTGGAATGGAAATGTGGAACGTATCGAACATATGGAAACCATGTTTGACTCGGTTCCATTTCAGCCATTGCAATGAGCCTGTCCTCCTATGGCCCCTCCCGCCAGCCGCCTCTGATCTCTACCTCTCTCTCTCTTCCTGGCTGCCTTATCTTTGGTATTCATGTCATAAGAGGGTTGTAACTTGTCTAGATGTGGCATATCTTCCACTTTCTTTCCACTAATGTCAAAGCGCCTGTCTGTTTAGCCTTACCAAACCCACTGTTGCTTAATGTGTGTTGTGTTTCTGCATGCTAGATTGCAGTGTTTCTCTGCTTGTCTCTTGAGGTATCAACCCACTGACTTGTGGTAATGAATATCAAAATATAGGGAATGTTTATGTCAGCTTTGTTTTCTTACTATGCATGTCAATTTATATGTAATTAATAAACTTAAGAGTTGTATATAGAACCCTTATCTGACCCTGAATTCGGCCATTTTACCAGAAATAGGTGTAAAACACAAGAGGAAACTTCTCACGGCAAGGTGTTTTTACACCTTAAATGGATTTTTGGTGTTTGATGTTTTTTGTAGCATGTTTGTGTGTGAGTCAAGGTTTCTGTTAGCTGGTAATAGACGTCATTTGGCTGATAAAATTAATTAATTGAAAAGCCGATGAAGATAATTGCTGCTGGCCAATTGTCCGGGAGAAGAAGATAAAATCCCATTGTGAAATAATGCTTTATAGCCTCTTCATTGATGGAAATACCAGTCGATGTAAATACATGACTGGTCATGCTTATCGGTCTATAGGTATATTTGCATAATTTTGTGGAAATAAATTGGTGCGTGTACAGTATTTTCGCTATGCATCTCATTAATCACACGCGAACAGCGTACAGATACAGAACCTTTGAGCGGAAAATCTGTCAGACAACGTGAGTGCTGCTGCTACAGTAGCTCAAACAGCAAATGAATAGCCAACCGAAGGCATGCTTCAACACCACTTGGCAATGAGCTGGAGGCAGTATATGCATTTTGAAAACATATACTTAATTGTTTGAAACCCAAACGTTTTACTACATATTATGAGGCATGTCTTACCTTCAAAATAGCCTAGACAAAATCAGACCATATCCGTGGAGGCAATTATTTTCTATAAACTTTCATTGTCCAGTAGCCAAAGGCACAATCCTAGTCTTATTAACAACCCATCCTAGTTGTTTCATCAAATCTCCCCTCTTTCTACATTTCTAAGTGTGTTTTCATCTCTGTCACATGAAACCGCTGGCTTGTGCGGTGCACTTTGACAATGGTGTTTTCCCGTTAATTGCATGATGGAACAAACATTCACACGTAGCCTACGGCCTTGGTCAACATATTAAGCTAAACGTTCTGATCTGTTGCATCAGACTCATTGCTTTTGAACTTCTTTTTTTTATGTGGCTTTGGCTCCTGGTTGTATGAATTTGGGATCTATCGTCCCACAACTGTCCCAGAGTCTGTTTGGAATAGGCTATTTCTTTCTCGACAAGCTGACAAATAGAATAGGTCAACTTTTCTACTATGGGGGATAGAATATTGACATAGGGTAGTGATTTTACTCCTCTTGTTGGCTGAGGAAACCAAATGTGGACAGTTATTCTTCATCTTCAAAGTGCACATCAGAATTCCGTCAGAAGGACATTGTTGCATCCTCGGTTTGCATGATCTGTTCATATGAATTACCATAATCTAAATGCGATTTCTGTCATTCTGAGCACCGTGGGTGGACGCCCTAATCCGGTTATGCACCCAATGCATATCGGTCCGGTACATTTCTCAAATGTCCGGTAAATTAAAATGCTGCTCTCAAATGTCCAGCGCCACACTTTCCTAACAGAAACCCTGGTGTGTGAGTGTGTATGTGTGTGTGAGAGCGAGTGAGCGTCTGTGTGTGTGTCAGTTTTGAAGGTCTAACGTGTCTGTTTGTCTCCAGTCAAGCCCAGTAAGGCTTACAGTCGTGGGTCTGTGATCATGGTCGATGAGATGATGCATGCCAACCCTCCCAAGATGCGCTTCCCAGAGGCCGGCCTCCGCATCATGATCACCAGCCATTTTGGCCCCAAGACCCGGCTGCGTATGGCCAGTCGCCTCATCATCACTGAGGTATGGATAGAGAGTGATGTAACTGCAGGAAGATGGTTTGTTTCCATGTTAGAGAATGCAATGATCTCATTTGTATAGATTTGATAGTGCTGTCATTGCTGTATTGTTGACTGCCTGGGTCGTATTCATTAGGCATCAAACGAGAAGAACAGACAAAAAAACTGACTGAATCAGGGGGGACTATCTGGACTTGGGGTCCAATACTCCCTTTCATTTTTCATTGAACAACATTTTCCGATGTGTGCCCTAATGAACAACTCCCTGTTTTGCCTCTTCCTGTGACAGCGTCAGAAGCTGGTCCAGGGTGCCAACGGAGTGGAGACCCAGGTGCTGGAGGGGAAGGTGGATGTTGAGAACGGCAACGTGCCCGAGGACAAGCCTGCAGAGGAAGAGGCCGAAAATGAGACAATCTCCCCCTTTCATATCCCTGGTGTGTGTGTGTGTGTGTGTGTGTGTGTGTGTGTGTGTGTGTGTGTGTGTGTGTGTGTGTGTGTGTGTGTGTGTGTGTGTGTGTGTGTGTGTGTGTGTGTGTGTGTGTGTGTGTGTGTGTGTGTGTGTGTGTGTGTGTGTGTGTGTTTGCGAGTTGTTTATCCAGACAGAGCTTGACATTATTGTGGATAATACATGTTTTGATGTTAAGATATGGCTCATAAGATTTAAACATTTGCTTACACTTCAGTAGATGCGGTGCCCTTATGACTAATTCTAATGATCTTTGACAGAGAGTTATGTGCATGACAAACACTGCTCCAATGTGTGTATGAAACCTCCAAGTGCTTTACGATGGAAGTAGCTGATGAGTTAAATTGGTTGTGTTAGTGCTGGGCTAGATCAAATACCTGCACCTTAATCCTGCACCTTCGAGACTGCTGCCCTATGTTCAGTCATTGAACACTGGTCGTTTAAATACTGTTTTACCCACTTCCTATGTACAGTGCCTTCGGAAAGTATTCAAACCCCTTGACTTTTCCCACATTTTGTTAGGGTACAGCTTTATTATAAATGTATTAAATTGTTTGTTTCCCTTATCAATCTACACACAATACCCCATAATGACAAGCAAAAACAGTTTTTTGTATTATATATAAAAACACTGAAATATCACATTTACGTAAGTATACAGACCCTTTACTCTTACATAATACGGCTATAAAGCAGGGGTGGGCAACTCCGGTCCTTGAGAGGCTGATTGGCGTCACACTTTTTCTCCATCCCTAGCAAACACAGCTGATTAATCAAATTGCATTCTAAACTAAGATCATGATTAGGTGATTATTGGAGTCAGGTGTGTTAGCTGGGGCTGAAACAAAACTGTGACATCAGGCCCTCGAGGACTGGAATTGCCCACCCCTGCGTAATGTAACAAAATGTGGACAAAAGTCAAGCGGTCTGAATACTTTCCGAATGCACTGTATGTACTGTATTCTAGTCATTGCTCATCCTATATAACTACTGCTGTACACCTTTTCTATTCATATACTGTCCATAATGTCTTTACACCACATCAAATACATATGTATATTTATATTCCGGACTCTGACATTGCTCATTCCAATATTTCTTAATTCCTTTTAATTTTGGGGATTTGTGTGTATTGTTTTGCATTGTTAGGTATTACTGCATCGTTGGAGCTAGGAACACAAGCATTTTGCTACACCCGCAATAACATCTGCAAAATATGTATATGTGACCAGTAAAATTAGATTTGACCTAGTTTTTCCAGGACCAGAACACTGTTCTAGAATGAGTTGTATGACCTCCTAGGGAGTTATTCCTCGCCACTGTGCTTCTGCTTGCTCTTTGGAATTCTGGGCTTTGTTACTGTAAAGCACTTTGACTTGATATCATATTAAAAGGGCCTTATAAATACATGTGGTTGATTTTACCTGCCCCTTTAATCCTACAGTGGGCATCAGCAGCAAGTGCAAGTGGCTGATCGCGTGGCCCCTGCTGCTCCTCCTGTTCTTCACCATCCCCAACTGTGCCAAGCCTCGATGGGAGAAGTTCTTTATGCTCTCCTTCATCCTTTCCACTGTCTGGATCGCCGTCTTCTCTTACTTCATGGTCTGGATGGTGAGTCTCAGGGTACGGTAGTGAACGTGTTTCATTATTCTTGTGGGGACCAGAAGAAACAAACAAACAAAAATTTGACCAACTGGGGACATTTTGTTAGTCCCCACGAGGTCAAATGCTATTTATACGGGGTTTAGGGTTAAGGTTAGAATTAGTGTTAAGGTTAGAATTACGTTAAGGGTTAGGGTTAGGAGCTAGGGTTAAGGTTTTTGGGTTAAGGTTAGGATTAAGGTTAGGGTAAGAGTACAGGTTTGGTTTATGGAAAATAGGATTTTGAATGTCCCCACAAGGTTAGCTGTACAAGACTGTGTGTGTGTGTGGAGGAGGGGTGTGTGTGGGAGTTGTGTCTGGCTGTTCTGGTCACTTATCAGTTGTAATGTGTGTGTGGTCACAGGTCACCATTATCGGCTACACCCTTGGCATCCCAGACGTCATTATGGGTATAACTTTCCTGGCAGCGGGCACCAGTGTACCGGACTGCATTGCCAGTCTCATCGTTGCTCGGCAAGGTACAACTCTACTTTCTGTAATTTCCCTTTAACGGTTTGTGAGGATGGAAATGAAGGGCATCTACTCATTGAAAACAAAAGGTATCTTTGGACTGTACCATCTTTGGCAATAATCTTGTCTTAAGGCTTTTCAAAGTTAATTCTGGACGTTGCTTTTAAGTAAAATGCTTGTATTTGAATGACAACTATTTGTGTTTAGGAATGGGTGACATGGCGGTGTCCAACACCATCGGCAGTAATGTGTTTGATATCCTGGTTGGGCTGGGGTTGCCCTGGGCGCTACAGACCATGGCGGTCAACTACGGCTCTGAGGTAAGAACAGCTATAGGGAACGGAGTAGTGTTCAGTTGCCCCTTGTCGCTGATCTTGGATCAGTATAGCATTTCCCCCCACAAATGTTTAAGGTTAGAATAGGGGGATGGGAAGCTGATCCTAGATCTGTACCTTCACCCTGGAGCATAGGGAACAGCTTTCCTTGTAGGGAGCATTGAGAGATTACTGCTTTGCTTGACGTACAACATTGTAATTCAATGTGCACTGTAAATACGTGTAGTTTAGTAGTCATCTTTCAGGAAGCGTATACACTGAAATGAAGTCAAGTGATGTTGACTCTGAGCACTTGAGTTGAAAGTGTTCATCAGTCATGTGTTGGAGAGGGAATAACACATTTTTTAAGGACTAAATAACAAGTGTTTCAGTACTGTGTGATTGAATCCTTGACCCTACTGTTTCTCCAGCTCTCTCCTCCTCTCCCACACTTCAACTAGGGGTGCATCTCAATAGTATAAAGCATACTCCTGGCCAGAGAGGAAGCCACTTAAGACTATTGAGACGCACCCCGTGAGTTAACTATGACCATAGCCATGTATTTAGAGTTGGGCCAACTTTTATCATTTTGAAAATTGCTTTAATCTATACAGTTGAAGTCGGATGTTTACATACACTTAGGTTGGAGTCATTAAAAGTTATTTTTCACTCCACAAATTTCTTGTTAACAAGCTATAGTTTTGGTAAGTCGGTTAGGACATCTACTTTGTGCATGACACGTAATTTTTCCAACAATTGTTTACAGACAGATTATTTCACTTATAATTCACTGTATCACAATTCCAGTGGGTCAGAAGTTCACATACACTAAGTTGACTGTGCCTTTAAACAGCTTGGAAAATTCCAGAAAATTCCATCATGGCTTTAGAAGCTTCTTTTAGGGTAATTTACATCATTTGAGTCAATTGGAGGTGTACCTGTGGATGTATTTCAAGGCCTACCTTCAAACTCAGTGCCTCTTTGCTTGACATCAAGGGGAAATCAATAGAAATCAGCCAAGACCTCAGAAAAAAAATTGTAGACCTCCACAAGTCTGGTTCATCCTTTTGAGCAATTTCCAAACGCCTGAAGGTACCACGCTCATCTGTCAAACAATAGTACGCAAGTATAAACACCATGGGACCACACAGCTGTCATACCGCTCAGGAAGGAGACGCGTTCTGTCTCCTCGAGATTAATGTACTTTGGTGCGAAAAGAGCAAATCAATCCCAGAACAACAGCAAAGGACCTTGTGAAGATGCTGGAGGAAACGGGTACAAACGTATCTATATCCACAGTAAAACGAGTCCTATATCAACATAACCTGAAAGGCTGCTCAGCAAGGAAGAAGCCACTGCTCCAAAACCGCCATGAAAAGCCAGACTACGGTTTGCAACTGCACATGAGGACAAAGATCGTACTTTTTGGAGAAATGTCCTCTGGTCTGATGAAACAAAAATAGAACTGTTTGGCCATAATGACCATCGTTATGTTTGGAGGAAAAAGGGGGATGCTTGCAAGCCGAAGAACACCATCCCACCATGAAGCACGGGAGTGGCAGCATCATGTTGTGGGGGTGCTTTGCTGCAGGAGGGACTGGTGCACTTCACAAAATAGATGGCCTCATGAGGTAGGAAAATGATGTGGATATATTGAAGCAACATCTCAAGACATCAGTCAGGAAGTTAAAACTTGCTCACAAATGGGTCTTCCAACTGGACAATGACCCCAAGCATACTTCCAAAGTTGTGGTAAAATGGCTTATGGACAACAAAGTCAAGGTATTGGAGTGGCCATCACAAAGCCCTGACCTGAAGCCTTTAGAAAATTTGTGGGCAGAACTGAAAAAGGGTGTGCGAGCAAGGAGGCCTACAAACCTGACTCAGTTACACCAGCTCTGTCAGGAGGAATGGGCCAAAACTCACCCAACTTATTGTGGGAAGCTTGTGGAAGGCTACTCTGAAACGTTTGACCCAAGTTAAACAATTTAAAGGCAATGCTACCAAATACTAATTGAGTGTATGTAAACTTCTGACCCACTGGGAATGTGATGAAAGAAATAAAAGCTGAAATAAATCATTCTCTCTACTATTATTCTGACATTTCACATTCTTAAAATAAAGAGGTGATCCTAACTGACCTAAGACAGGGAATTTTTACTAGGATTAAATGTTAGGAATTGTGAAAAACTGAGTTTAAATGTAATTGGCTCAGGTGTATGTAAACTTCTGACTTCAACTGTACATTAAGTTAATATTATTTTTAAATATTCCCCTTGTAATGTTAACTATGACTTCCCCTCTAGGTCATTATCAACAGTCGAGGACTTCTCTACTCTGTGGTGCTGCTGCTGGGTTCTGTGGCTTTAACGGTGAGAAGATTCTGTCCTCTGTAGCACAGTTGGTAGAGCATGATGTTTGTAACGCCAGGATAGTGGGTTCGAATCCCAGGACTACCCATAAGTAAAACATTTATGCACGCATGGCTAAGTTGCTTTGGATAAAAGCATCTGCTTAATGGCATATATTATACATGTATTACATTATACTACTGACCAGAGTCTTACTTTGTATAGAGACTACAGTATCTATGTCTCTACCACTGAACAGTCTGCCAGTGTATTAGGCCATGGAACCAATGTTTTTTCAAAGGGAGTCATCCGTTGACTGATGATAGACAACGGAGAAGATTGTCCAACAAAAAACACTCAGGCCGTCATTGTAAATAGGAATTTGTTCTGACTTGCCTAGTTAAATAAATAAAAAAATATATATTTTTAATGTACATATGCAACTTTGAGTTGACGGACAACAACGGACAGTTGATGAATGCATATACAATTTAATCCGTGTTCTTGCACCGCTGTGTGGCCTTAGATTTTCATTGGAACGGTTCTGTTCTGTGGATATGGATAATGCTACTGTTTTGTCTCAAACTCTTCCGTGTGTATGTTCGATTTAAAGAGGCACTATACAGAAATCGCTCATTTCCTAGTTGCTCAAATTCAAATGGTTCACTTAATTTCAGTCTAAAGTGCCGTGAAAGTATTTGCCCCTTTCTGATTTTCTCAATTTTTGCATAGATGATACTGAATGTTATCACATCTTCAACAAAACCTAATATTAGATAAAGGGAACCTGAGTTTACAAATAACAAAAACAATGTATACATATTTTATATATTTAATTAATAAAGTTATGCAACACCCAATTCCCCTGTGTGAAAAAGTAATTGCCCCATAACACTCACTAACTGGTTGTACCACCTTTAGCTGCAGTGACTGCATCCAAATGCTTCCTGTAGTTGTTAATCAGTCTCTCACATCGCTGTGGAGGAATTTTGTCCCACTCATGCATGTAGAACTGCTTTAACTCAGCAACATTTGTGGTTTTTCAAGCATGAACTGCTCATTTCAAGTCCTGCCACAACATCTCAATTGGGATTAGCTCTGGGCCAATCCAAAACTTCAAATGTGTTGGTTTTTACTCATTTTCATGTAGACTGTGATGGTTTGGGGATGCTTTGCTGCCTCAGGACCTGGACGACGTGCCTTATAGAAGGAACCATGAATTCTGCTCTGTATCAGAGAATTCTACAGGAGAATGTCTGGCCATCCGTCGTTGAGCTGAAGCTGATGACTGAAGACAATGATCCAAAACACACAATCAAGTCTACATGAAAATGTCTAAAAAGCAAGTTTTGGAATTGCCTTGTCAAAGTCCAGACCTAATCCCAATTGAGATCCCTTACGAAAAAAGAGTGCAGTATAACTGCAGTATGCTGCAAATACTGCATCCAAAGTTTTTTTTAGTGCAGTAATTTTGCATTGTAACTGCAGTTATAGTTTAGTATAACTGCTGTTCAACTACAGTATAACTGCAGTTATTCTGCAATTACTGCACTTTTACCGCATCTTCAAAAATGCAATCTTTTTTTGTAAGGGATTCTGTGGCAGGACTTGAAATGAGCAGTTGATGCTTGAAAACCCACAAATGTCTCTGAGTTACAGCAGTTCTGCATGAAGAGTGGGCCATAATTCCTCCACAGTGACGTGACAGACTGATCAACAACTACAGGAAGCGTTTGGTTGCAGTCATTGCAGCTAAAGGTGGCACAACCAGTTATTGAGTGTAAGGGGGCAATTACTTTTTCACACAGGGGCTTTTGGTGTTGTATAACTTTGTTTATTAAATAAATTAAATCATTATGTAATTGTTGTGTTACTTGTTCACTCAGGTTCCCTTTATCTAATGTTAGGTTTTGGTTGAAGATCTGATAACATTCAGTATTAAACATTTGCAAAAGTAGAGAAAATTAGAAAGGGGGTAAATACTTTTTCACAGCACTGTAAAGTATGTGACAAAACAAGCAAGTATCGTGTAGATAATCATTGTACCGTCTAAACCGCTGTGAAATATATTTTCCATAGCCACAAATATTGTATTTTCAGCTGTTTGAAGCTCGTGTACAAAAGCAAAAGTAAAAGACACAAAAACGAAACTGAAGAACAGGACGCATAGAAAAATAGCACATAGAACATATCTACCGGTTGTTAGACTTGCTTTCAATGATAATGACAGATCTGTAACACATTGGTCGGTCACCCAAAAAGTTACATATTGCAGCTTGAAGTGATAAATTGGTGTTATTGAAAAATGTGTCTAATAAGCTCCATTACATGAATGGAAATCATCATTCGATTAATTACATTAACAGGTGTCTTAATTTAATTAGCTAATAGTTTCCTATTTTTTTTTTAAATGATCATATGCTGAAATAAAGTATAACAATTTAGAACAATTTATAAATGTGCCTTCTTGCACATGCGTGTGTGTGTGTGGCAGAGACAGATGAACAAAAGTGTTGCCAGTAATTTCTTGATGAACCATCAGCCACTATTCAGGTGTACATACAGAGGTCTGATATACCTCTGACTATGGTCGCGTTCCCCTGCTCGGACGTTGCATGCATCAACCAATGTTTGTGTGCCATGTCATCGACAGTCGGCCGCCAGTTTGCTGTAACATATGATGTCGTTAGCTGATACGTAATATCAAGGCATTGTAAGATCTGGCATGCGTCAGCTACGCCTGGGCATAGGAACACACCCTAAGTATGGTGTACTGTGTGTGTGTTCCACCTCTGCAGGTGGGGGGGATCCACGTGAACCACTGGAAGCTGGATCTGAAGCTGGGTATCTACACGCTGGTCCTCTACGCTGTCTTCCTGTGTTTCTCCATCATGATCGAGTACAACGTGTTCACCTTCGTCAACCTGCCAATGTGCATGGAGGAGTAGCTAGACCCTGCCCACCCACGCTGACCTCTGAACCAGGAAGCTCCATCCCCTCAATCCCAGAGAGCAACCAATCACAAACAACCTTCTTCGCCGTCATCCACCACATTACTAAACCTTGTAACTGAATCTCCTGTCTGTCTGTCTGACTCGATCTTTCATTGTCATGACAGATCTGTTGACCTCTTCATCTGCTCATTGTCTTTAAATCTGTCTCTCCCTGTGCTTGGACTCGCTTTCCCATGAGGCTTTGTTCTGAGGAGTGGATGGACACCTCTCCATGCCTCAAATGTCCTCCCCTCTCACATCCAACAGACTGGACCCAGTGTCAGACTAATCTGTTTTCCATTTACCCCCTCCAACTACCTCTAGTCTTACTGTGCTTTCATTAGCGTTCCATCAAAGGCTTTAGAATTACCTACTACCTACAGTCTCCCTCTCACAACAACCCACACATACCTCAGGTTAGGGTTAGTCGTAAACCCCGACATTGACACTCAAGCATTTCTCCCACTCTCCCCCATCAAAACCTCTTCTCTTAACCTCCCCACCCCACACCACAGATCTACCCAAAGACCCTAGGAAGAAAACACGACCTCACCCGCTCGCCCTCAATCTCTACCTCTCCCCCAAATCCCGCTTGTGCCCCCACCCTTTGGAGGAGGAACTTTTTTTTGGCAGCTCTTCTACTCTTTCTGGCCTGGACCCCTCTGACATGGTCCGAGCTGTGATAGTTTCCTGTTTCCACATCACTACGTCCCACCCCTCAGCACCAGACACTCATCTTTCAGTCCTCAATCTACTACTCTTTTACTCTTCACTTCTCTCCATCACCTCTTAAGAAGGACATTTTGTCAGGAATCTTTATGTAAAATGAGTCCACGGTCAACTCAAAGCTGAGACTGAAAGAAGAGCGTGTAGGATGTATATTTGCAGCACTGCACAGTGTTAAACTTGTAAACATGTATTTTCTTTTCATTTTATTTTTGTATCGTGTGGGTTTTTGTTTTTCAAACGGGGGTTTAAAAAGGACTATGAAATATGTAGAGGAGAGCTTGTTGCAATCATAAAGTATGTTGCCTGTTTCACGGTAAGGAATTGCGCATGGAGAAAATGCTTTTCTTGCTTTTTGCTGTAAGGAGATTTGGCCCCCCTCGAAGGGAGGGCGTCTGGCTGATGGAGGCGACTCTATAACCCGTTGTGCTGAAAGTTCAGCTGTTGTTTTTTTTTTTCCTCCATCAGAAACTGATACCTCTCACACACACCCTCCAACTGCAAAACACTAAAGAGAGAAACGACTCACTCCGGATCTTGGGGAGATGCGACAGATACGTCACTGAATGGAGGATACGGTGTCATCTTTGGAATGGTGTCCATATTAGGACATCTTCGCACAGCAGCATGGAGAAACGTGTATTGTATCACAGATGATCGCAATCGGTCTGTTCTTCTCATCTTCTGTCGTTGACCCCCCCCCTTTGACCACTAGGGGGCAATGCTGCCCCCTCACTCTGATCTGTCTGTGCATGGCAGGGGTCTTAAGCAACCACAGCTGTTTGGTTATCAGGGAATATTTGGAGCCTCTGAAGTTCCAGTAGGTGGCGCCATTGGTGGTGTTCGCTCAATGTTAATTACATGTAGATATTGCACTTTAAAACAAGCAAAGCCGTCCTCTCATTCTGAGTCAACTAGTGCTTCCTTTGAGTGTATGTATGTACATTATATGTGAGTGTGGGGGTGGGGGCACACCCGTGAGCACACAGCAGTCTGTCTGCAGTGCATTGTACATACTGGGAGTATAAACGCAGGCTGCTCGGCAGTACGAAAAGTGATAGGCTGAAGGGCGTGCGTGCGTGCGTGGCCGCCACCCCCCCCCACCCACTTTACAAAAACGGCAGCTACAAGCTACTGCAATCTGAGACATTTGACTTCATGCAAAAACACCTGCGGAGACTGAGTCTACAAGAAGCTGGAAAGATTTGCTTTAATAGGGGAGTGTTAATGACGAAAACATGACCTTCCCTTTTTGTGTTGGTAGCAGGTACTTGTATATGCAATCTCAATGTTATGCGTTCTGTGTGTTGGAATTAGAAGGGCCCCTATGGAGGTTGCCATAATGTTAGGGGAACATTTGAGCTCGCTTGTGTGAATGACAGCTGAGGAACCGAGCCAGAGGACATGGATGGAACGTTCTGGAATGGGGGATTCTGTGTGTGCGGGGAGTCCGACCCTCCTGGCACAAGGGCATTATTCAACCACCAACTCTACCTGAAGACCAGAGGGGAAGGACACCAGCCGGGAAGCTGGGAAACACCCCCCAGGCTACAGATGGTTTAGTCCAGTGTACTCTGAACTTTCTGGAAATTCTCCTCCAGGAAAGACAACTTTGTGAGATGAGATCTCATCTGTGTGTGTGTGTGATGAACCTGAGTAGCAGACATTTTAGGAGTTGGACCCCTAAGCTGCTACTCCCGGGGGAGGTTTTTGACTCCAGCTGCGTTCTCTTGGAAGGAGGTGACCACATAGGTCCTCAAGACTCTCAACCCCCCCCTCCCCCCCCCCCCCCCATCCTCCTCATCACATCCCAATGCCATCAATGCTACCCGTATCGTGTGTCCTCCACCCCGCTCGACTATCAATTTATAGCAGTTACCCTCACTGCACTGTATGCCCCCCAGTGGGTTTTTTCCCTGTAGAAGAGTGAAAAAGTATTCTCTACTAGTGCCATTTGGATTTGATTCTCATTGTTTCCTTCTTGTTAACGATTGTCACATTCTCAATCTTTTCGTTCGTTGTTATTAACTGTACATACAATGGGGCCCGAAATTATTGACACCCTTGATAAAAATGACAGTATAAAATAAATTATTCAAATGCTGAGCTATATTGTATGCAAAAAAAAGGGAAATTATGTGATTTTATACTAATATAATTGCTCAGAGAAAGAGATTTTGTTTAGCAAGTAATATTTTTTTTCATCGAAGGGTAGGGGTCAAAATGATTGACACCCCTGTTTTCAATACTTCACCTTGTGAGGATAACGGCACTGAGACTTTTTCTACACATTGGGAGGAATCATAGATCATTCCTCCGTACAGTATCCTTCCAGATCCTTGATATCCTTTGTCTGCGCTTATGGACTGCCCTCTTCAATTCAAACCGCAGGTTTTCAATGGGTTTCAAGTCCGGAGACTGAGATGGCAATTGCAAAATGTAGATTTTGGGGCCAATTAATCATTTTATTTGTGGATTTTGTGTGCTTGGGGTTATTGTCTTGCTGGAACATCCACATGCGGCAAAGTTTCAGCCTCCTGTTAGAAGGAACCAGGTTTTTTAACGGTAAAATTGGACCCCTACAATTTTCATTAAAAAATGACTTATTAAACAACATCTCTTTCTCTGAGCAATTGGTAGTATATTAGTATAAAATCATAATCTCCCAATTATTTGTTTGCATACAATATAGCTCAGTATTTGGATTATTTATTTTATACAGTATTTTTTTCTCATCTTTATCAAGGGTGTCAATAATTTCAGACCTCATGGTACATATATAGAGTTGAAGTGGGAAGTTTACATACACCTTAGCCAAATACATTGAAACTCAGTTTTTCACAATTCATGCCATTTAATCCTAGTAAAAATTCCCTGTCTTAGGTCAGTTAGGATCACCACTTTATTTTAAGAATGTGAAATGTCAGAATAATAGTAGAGAGAATGATTTATTTCAGCTTTTATTTCTTTCATCACATTCCCAGTGGGTCAGAAGTTTACATACACTCAATTAGTATTTGGTAGCATTGCCTTTAAATTGTTTAACTTGGGTCAAATGTTTCATGTAGCCTTCCACAAGTTTCCCACAATAAGTTGGGTGAGTTTTGGCCCATTCTTCCTGACAGAGCTGGTGTAACTGAGTCAGGTTTGTAGGCCTCCTTGCTCGCACACGCTTTTTCAGTTCTACCCACAAATTTTCTATAGGATTGAGGTCAGGGCTTTTTCGATGGCCACTCCAATACGTTGACTTTGTGGTCCTTAAACCATTTTGCCACAACTTTGGAAGTATGCTTGGGGTCATTGTCCAGTTGGAAGACCCATTTGTGACCAAGCTTTAACTTCCTGCGCGATGTCTTCGGATGTTGCTTCAATATATCCACATAATTTTCCATCCCCATGAAGCCATCTATTTTGTGAAGTGCACCAGTCCCTCCAGCAGCAAGGCACCCCCACAACATGATGCTGCCACCCCCATGCTTCACTGTTGGGATGGTGTTCTTCGGCTTGCAAGCGTCCCCCTTTTTCCTCCAAACATAACGATGGTCATTATGGCCAAACAGTTCTATTTTTGTCAGACCAGAGGACATTTCTCCAAAAAGTATGATCTTTGTCTCCATGTGCAGTAGCCTATAAGAAGCTTCTAAAGCCATCATTTTCTGGAATTTTCCAAGCTGTTTAAAGGCACAGTCAACTATATGTCAAGTTTATGTCAACTTCTGACCCACTGGAATTGTGATACAGTGAATTATAAGTGAAATAATCTGTCTGTAAACAATTGTTGAAAAAATTACTTGTGTCATGCACAAAGTAGATCTCCTAACTGACTTGCCAAAACTATAGTTTGTTAACAAGAAATTTGTGGAGTGGTTGAAAAACGAGTTTTAATGACTTAAGTGTATGTAAACTTCAGACTTGAACTGTACATTTTTTTAACAGCTTTTTGGGTCACAGGAACAAGCATATACCTGAGTTGATTCAGAATGTAAAATGTTTTTGGGGGTTTGTTGTTTTCCATTGTACATTTCCGTTAGTGTGTCATTGGTTTTAAGCGGTGGGTTTGGGTCAACACCTGTGTGGTCGTGTCCTTGGACCTTTACCAAATGGACCCCTAGATTCTACGCATTATGCACTTGTGGAGATCTGAGAGGATTCGACAGGTGTAAGCAATCAGTAATAGCTCCACATAGCCACCTAACATCCAGGTTCAGTGCAAGTTTCACTATATTGCGCTAATACTGTTATTGGCTTTGGGGTTTTGCTCGATTTCGAGGGTTGATTCTGTTTGGGTGTGGCTTGCCCTGATTGGAATCATCCTTGTTGGTCAGGATGTGTTGCACCTGTCGCCTTGTTAATCAGCCAATAGTTTCACCTGTGCTGGCACAGTGTTCCAGGGGAAATGGAGATGTTCGAAGAGCTATACGGCTGTTTAGCAGTGAAGGCTAGTGGGAGGAGCTATAGGAGGACGGGGGTCATTGTAATGCATTTATTCCATTCCAGCCAGTACAATGAGTTTGTCCTCCTATAGCGCCTCCCACCAGCCTCCACTGCTTTTAGCTCTTCCTCTTTAAGTTTGTAAACAAAGCTTTTTACTGTATCTTGTGTCTCACCTAAGTTGTTTGCTTTTACTTTCTTTAATTTGTCTGATATCAGGCAAGTCTAGTGGGCGTCCATGGTGGGTGCTAAGACGCTACTTGGGTTTGCTTGGCCAGCACCCAGTCAGTAAGCACCCATATGGATGCCTTTCAAAACACACTTTGAAACCAAACCTGTTTCGCTCTGGTTGTCAGCGGCTCAGTTGTTCGTTCCCTGTTTCTTTTGAGCAACGATTTGTATTTATTTATTGGGGAATGTAACAATACCAATAAAATGCTTGGATCTCCACAAGTGAATAGAGCATAGGGTCTAGGGGTTGCCTTGGAATTGGGCACTGGTTGCCAGGTCCTGAAAGTAACAACAGCACAGCAGCTCACACTGCTCCTACTGTTTGACTATTTAAACTCATCCAACACACACACATCCACATATACTACCAGTTTATCTCCCGCAAACGTTTATTATCAATCACTTTTAAAAAAAACAAGTCGAATTCAGATACCATAAATCATGTCATAGCTCTGCATTAAAAATACATGGAAACCATGTTGTACAAAATAAAAGAGCACAGAGAGCCACATACACCCAGGGCAACATTTACTTAGTGCAAAAGAATTATAAAAAGTGTAACAATTACCGTAAACCTCATTATCAACCGAGTAGTTTGGGTCCTGAATGCTGATTGGCTAAAACAGCATTTATCCGTGTGTATATCAGGCAATATACCACGGGTGTGAGGCAAAAATACTTGTTTACTGTTCTATTTATGTTGGTAAGCAGTTTATAATAGCAATAAGGCACCTCGGGGGTTTGTGGTATATGGCCAATATACCACGGCTAAGGGCTGTATCCAGGCACTCCACTTCACGTCAAGCGTAAGAAGAGCCCTTAGCTGTGGTATATTGGCTAATATACCACACCCTCCCAGGCCTTGTTAATTATAATCTGGTAGTGTGATTTCATTTGAAACGTTTCATAGTGCAAACGAGCTGTGCAAAGAGAAAAAAAGTACCATAAACCTCATTATAATCTGAGAGTGACATCATTTTTAAAAACTTTTCTTCAACAATGAGTGTATAAAGAGACCACTATTTATGTATTGCTCGGGTAACTAAACTCTAGTTAAATAACCGCCTCTTTATAACACACATTGTTTTAACCCTCAAGCTGGGGTCATTGTCGAATATTTCATGACTTTGTCGATCAACATGTTCTGAACAAATCTAAATCATTGTTTATGTATGAATATGGACTTTTTAAAAGACCCCAGGCAAAAACACCTAATTCTGCTTATAGTAATTTGATAAATGGGACCTTTATTTGAATCTAGGTTTCTCTGGAGACATGGTAACAAGTTATCCATACCACCAGAGGGTGGAGAGGGACCTGTATCATGGATTTTGACCAGATAGACAGATCACCTGCAGACATGTAGCTTCCCATGTACTCACCTAAGATTGTACATTTCTATACCACATATCGTATGACTGTGTACAAAACCAAAATGACCTTATTTTTGTGCATATAAAAATCTGCCAATGGTATACAAAGTCTGCCAAAGGTATAAATACTTAACAATACAAAACTCGGATACACTCTGAATCTACATAGAGAGCTGTATTGGTGTGTATTCTCCGAAAAGTAGTTATTCTAGGGCAAATCTAAAGTATTTATTTAAATCCAGGTTTCTCTGGAGACATTAAGTTCTACATATCATCAGAGGGTGGAGGGGGGCCTTTATGTACTCACTCGCCTATGGTTATAAGTAGGTATGACCGTGTGCAAAATCTAAATAAACTTCGATATATGCTTATTTGCAGTCAAAGCAGCTCATAAAAGTCTGTCAGTGGTATGAATACTTGGTAGAACTGTAGTACAGAAACCAGTTACCCTCTGAATGTACACATAGTGCTGTATAGGTCGTTATCAATAAAACGTCACAATAAGGTGCATAGCGTTCGATTTGCCTGCTCCGCTAAAACCATTGACAACTACATTCTGTTTTCAAGGGATTGTTTAATACATTTTATAACTATTTGGTTTTAATATCGTCACCTCTTGAAGAGTATAGTCAGAACTACACATGTCCGAATATTCCACATTTAGCTCTATCGTCAGAGTTATACAGCAAGTAACTGCATGCTTGTCATGATCAGAAAACATCAATTGATCATGTATTTTCAGATACGTGAGGGTAGCCTATCCATTTGGCATGTAGCTAGATTAGGAAACAACATGTGTAATTTAGCTAGCTTCATCAGAGATTAGGCTTTTGGAAAGAGCTTGACATTGGCAAGTCCTCGTCCTGGTAAAGTTGTCAATTAGACTACTGTCATCACCACTATAGGCAAACAAATCAATAAGTATGTGACCGACCGGCTTGATTCGGTCTTATGTAGCAAAATTAGAAATGATGTTTTTTACATATATCATACATTACAGTTGAGGAACAATGGGAAAGTCATTCTGCTTTGAAAGTTGATTAAACTTGTAACCACACTTTTGAGAAAATGGCCCTTGAATATTTTAGTAAACCTACCGGAGAGCTCTTCTTTGTCTACACTCATTTAGCATCGTTCACACCCTCTTAAGCCTTAGCCCCACCCATCTCTTTAAGGATTCACATGTCAGGCCATGTACTAAACAACCAAAAAGTTCAAGACTAAAGGCTGGTTTATACTAAGTCTATTGACAGTGGTCACAGTGACATCATGAACATTTTATTGTCGTCCAACATCAAACTTATCGTTGTCGTTATAAAAAGTATGAACACAAAAACTACAGGCTGCATGACATCAGCAACCTGGTGGTCCAAAATAGCATAACTAATGTAGTTTAACACCAATAAACCCACCCGTTTAAAAATCTATTTAGTATATGTCAATCTAGCAAACCAGGCAACTTAAAGCAACTTTCTAAACAATGTTTTGGTTCTTTCTGGCTTGTTAGCTAGCTAGCTAATGTTATGTTAGCTGGCTAGCCAGTTCAAATAATGACCATATCATATAGCTGACGTCTTCACTTTAGCTCATTTGTCTTCATTATTACAGAAAAATAAACTCACAACAAGATCATTATTTACAAGTTAATGACGAGCCAATTACAGAAAATATCTTTCTACCAGATAATTTTTGAACTTGGACACTGTCTCGTTGGCCTAACGTTAAATACTAATTTGACTTTGGTGCAGGTCATGTTCTTCACATTACTGTTTCTGGTAAAAACATACTTTTGCAATTCTATTACGTGATATTTTTTTTTATTAAAGACGCGTTAGAAAGGATTACCTACACATACTGACCAGCTCATGTTATAGACAGAAGCGCGCTACATGGCAGACCAATCCAAACTCATCTCTTGGCATTTTCAGCCCATCCATTATCTCAGCCGATCATGGCTAGCGGGAAGGTTCTTGGCTTTTTCTGTGGCTAAACCAGGTAGGCTCGTAATTTAACAATTGTATTTGTATTTACAGATGGCATGCAGGTTTGTTATTAAGGCACATAAAAGTTAGCATGTTCCAGAAGGCATTTCTGCCAAAAAACACGTTTTGATTTTTACGTTCAAATGCCTCTCCTGGGAAGCAGTGACGCACGACATACGCCTAGTTTCCTGAAACAAGTCACATATTTGGATATACAGCCATCTAGTTTATCCCCTGAAAGTTAGCTTGTTAACTAGCCATATTGACGTGATCTATTCTTAGCTAGCTAGCCAATCTGACGTGGTCCATCCATTAATATAGCCTATCCTGTCTGCCAGCAGCAATCGCGATTAAACACGTAAAAACAATGTTGAAAAGGGGATAATGCTAGCCAACTTCGCTTGGTAGGCCTATGTTGGTTGGAGAAAAAAGTACATTAGGTCTACTTATCACTATGTTTAGCCAACTGTACAAAGTTTCTACCGGTAGCTTGCAAAGTAAACATTATCAGCTAACTGACAGTATATTGGCAAATACACCCTTCTGCTGCTTGACAGACAGACCCCACAAAGGATGGGAAATGAACCTAAACCACTCATACTTGTCAGGTATAGTTCACTTACATTTTATATCAGTCATATCTAATTAATGGTGGCCAATATTGAGAGATATTAACCTCATGTATCCCCCCCCCCCCCCCCCCCCCAGCAGACAAATGGAATGCTCTGCATCTTATTGTGAGGTTTTATTAATAATATTGGTGTGTATTCTCCCCCAAAAAATATTCTACTGAAAATATTCTAAATACCAGAATTCCTATAATAACCTCCAATATACTTTATGTGCAAGTTGTTATGATATTCTATGATATTTAAAGTAACTTAAAGGATTCGGGCATGCTTTTTGAAGCATGTTACCATAGCCCCTACCACTCCCATTGTTTCACTAACATAGATGCTAACGCTGGCTGTGGGGTAAGTAGATAAAGAAAACTAAGCCATAGTTTTGGTCAATGTCTTTCAGGGTTAAATTATTTCAAATGTTGGTGTACTGCCCCTTTAAATGGCAGTCAATTTTACCACAAATTCATATTTTCTTCAAAAAACTGAAAACTAAATGATACTATAGTAAAATGGTAAATTAGCTTTTCAGTACTAAGGTGGAATTGTACTTTGGAAAAAAGCTGCACATTATATAAAGGAAAAATATGTTTATTTTGACAAAATATGCAAATTAACTGTAATTTTGCTAAAATAATAGTCCAGATAACATTAATGACATGTCTAATGATGTTTTGATAATAAATAAGTTGATATTTTGCTGTGATTGTTAATTCATAATTTCTTATTAGGGTCAAAATGGCACTTGATGGTGAAGAAGTTTCACATTTTGTCATGCTGTTAGATTGAGGTTTACGGTATATTTTGCTCTTTGCACAATTTGTTTGCACTATGAAAATGTTGCCCACAGACACACACACATACACAAACGTTTAATAACTATAACTACTGAACACCGGAGTGGAACCATATGTAATTCTCTTGAATGAATGCGACCAGATGCACTGTGAGCTCAATGTGATGTGGGAGTCATTTGTCAACCAATAGAAATGGGAAAACATAATAACAATAATAATCATATTAATAATAATAATTATTATTATGATAATATATATATATATATATATATTAATTACACACACATACAAAAGTCTGTGGACACCCCTTCAAATTTGTGGATTTGGTTGTTTCAGCCACACCCGTTGGTGACAGGTGTATAAAATCGAGCACACCGCCATGCAATCTCCATAGACAAACATTGGCAGAAGAATGGCCTTACTGAAGAGCTCAGTGACTTTCAACGTGGCACCGTCATAGGATGTATAGAAATGTCTAGGAGCAACAATGGCTCAGCCGCGAAGTGGTAGGCCACACAAGCTCACTGAACAGGACCGCCGAGTGCTAAAGTGCGTAAAAATCGTCTGTCCTCGGTTGCAACACTCACTACCGAGTTCCAAGCTGCCTCTGGAAGCAACGTCAGCACAATAACTTTTTGTCAGGAGCTTCAAACTATCTGCCCCAATGCATAGTGCCAACTGTAAAGTTTGGTGGAGGAGAAATAATGGTCTTGGGCTGTTTTTCATGGTTCGGGCTAGGCCCCTTAGTTCTAATGCAGGGAAATCTTAATGCTACAGCATACAATAACATTCTAGACGATTCTGTGCTTCCAACTTTGTGGCATCAGTTTGGGGAAGGCTCTTTCCTGTTTCAGCATGGCAATGCCCATGTGCACAAAGCAAGGTCCATACAGAAATCAGTGTGGAAGAACTTGACTGGCCTGCACAGAGCGCTGACCTCAACCCCATCGAACACCTTTGGGATGAATTGGAACGCCGACTGTGAGCCAGGCCTAATCGCCCAACATCAGTGCCCGACCTCACTAATGCTCTTGTGTCTGAATGGAAGCAAGTCCCTGCAGCAATGTTCAAACATCTAGTGGCAAGCCTTCCCAGAAGAGTGGAGACTGTTATAGCAGCAAAGTGGGGACCAATTCCATATTAATGTCCATGATATTCGACTAGCAGGTGTCCACATACTTTTGGTCATGTAGTGTATATTTAATGTAAAGTTAGTTACTATAAAAAATTATCGAGGACATCTGTATAACTTATATGAATGTATTGTCTTGCTGTACTGGACATATCCAACCGATGCATTTTACTGTAAAGCAATAATGTGAAAAAAATTAAATGGCAAAATAGTTCCTGTACATTTGTCTCAAAGTCCTTGAATATAGGTTATGAATTAAACATCAGAATATGGTGCAGAGCGTTTGATTTGGCTGCTGGGGGGCAAGGAGACTCCCAGCTCCGCTGAAATGATTGACAACTAGCTACATGCCGTATTCAAGGGATTGTTTTAGTCCAGGTTGCAGATAATGGACGTTGAGGATTTTTCTACAATAATCACAACATATAGACACAATTACAATCTTTATAAAATCTAATTTCAGAAATTATATGTGGAAAAATGTATTTGAGTGAACATTATCAAACCAGCAGTAGATGAAACAGAAAGTTAATTCTTTCCTCCATTGTTGGAGTAGTGAGCGGCCACATAGTTGTGAGGGGCCCTCGTGTTGAGGGTCAGCATGGTGGATGTGTTGTTGCCTACCCTCACCCCCTGGGGACGGCCCGCCAGGAAGTCCAGGATCCAGTTGCAGAGGGAGGTGTTCAGTCCCAGTGTCCTTAGCTTAGTGATGAGTTTGGAGGTCACAATGGTGTTGAATGCTGAGCTGTAGTCAATGAAAAGCATTCTCACGTAGGTGTTCCTTTTGTCCAGATGGGAAAGGGCAGTGTGGAGTGCAATAGAGATTGTGGATCTGTTGGGGCAGTATGCGAATTGGAGTGGGTCCAGAGTTTCTGGGATGATGGTGTTGATGTGAGCCATGACCAGCCTTTCAAAGCACTTCATGGCTACAGATGTGAATGCTACGGGGTGGTAGTCATTTAGATAGGTTACCTTGGTGTTATTAAGCACTGGGACTATGGTTGTTTGTTTGAAACATGTAGGTATTACAGACTGGGTCAGAGAGAGGTTGAAAATATCAGTGAAGACACTGAGTACACGTCATGGTAATCCATCTGGCGCTGTGGCTTTGTGAATGTTAACCTATTTAAAGGTCTTGCTCACATCGGCGACAGAGAGCGTGGTCATACAGTCGTCTGGAACAGCTGGTGCTCTCACTCATGGTTCAGTGTTGCTCGCCTTGAACCGAACATAGAAAGCATTTAGCTTATCTGGTAGGCTTGCGTCACTGGGCAGCTCTCGGCAGTGTAATAGGATTTGATCTTAGTCCTGTATTGACGCTTTGCCTGTTTGATGGTTCGTCGGCGGTTGTAGCGGGATTTCTTATAAGCGTCCGGATTAGTGTCCTGTTCCTTAAAAGCTGCAGCTCTAGCCTTTAGCTCAGTGAGGATGTTGCCTGTAAGCAGGAATAAGGAAGAAAGAGTTATGGTCCGACTTGCCAAATGGAGGGCAGGGGAGAGGTTTGTACAGTATGCATCTCTGTGTGTGGAGTAAAGTTGATCTAGAGTTTTTATCCCTCTACCAGTGACAAACTTGGCTGTTATCGACATATGGCAGTACACAAACAAAATCTAGCTCACTTATATTGCCAGCTAGAAAAAGACAGCCTCAAATGAATTCAGAAACAGAGGAAGAGGATAATTAGCTTTAGCAATTTGATATTACAACCGAATAGTAGAAATGTATTTAACAATCCATTGAAAACCTGCACAGTTATGAAGACGGCACGATAGTGTCTCTTCCCCCTCAGGAGGCTGAAAAGATTTGGCATGGGCCTTCGGATCCTCAAAAAGTTCTACAGCTGCACCATCTACAGCATCTTGACTGGCTACATCACCGCTTGGTATGGCAAATACACTGCCCTCGACCGCGAAGCACTACAGCGGGAGGTGTGGACAGCCCAGTACATCACTGATGCGCAGCTCCCTGCCATCCAGGAACTCTACTCTATATCAGGCGGTTTTAGAAGAAGGCCTGAAAAATTGCCAAAGACTCCAGTCACCCAAGCCAAGCTTTAAGACTACTAAATAGTCATAAGACTGCTAAATAGTCAATGAATGGTTACCTGAACTATGCACTGATTCTATGCACACTCACTAGACAATATATACATACTATACTGAACAACAATACTGTATAAACGCAACAATTTAACTGAGTTACAGTTCAAATAAGGAAATCAGTAAATTGAAAGGAATTAATTAGGCCCTAATCTATAGTTTCACATGACTGGACAGGGGCACAGCCATGGGTAGGCCTGGGAGGGCATAGGCCCAGCCACTGGGAGCCAGGCCCAGCCACTTGGTGTAACGCCCTGGCCATAGAGGGGTTTTTTGTTCTTTATTTTGGTTAGGCCAGGGTGTTACATTGGGTGGGCGTTCTATGTTCCTTTTTCTATGTTTTGGTATTTCTTTGTTTTGGGCGGTGTGTGTGGCTCCCAATCAGGCACAGCTGAAGCTCGTTGCTGCTGATTGGGAGTCACACATAAGGAGCATGTTTTTCCTTTGGGTTTTGTGGGTAATTGTTTCTGTTTTGAGTATTTTCCTAACAGGACTGTTTGCTGTCGTTTTTGTTCATTTTGTAGTGTTCTCTTGTTTATTTGAATTCAAATTCTAATGATGAACACATCCTCTGCTGCACCTTGGTTCCCTCTTCCAGACAGCCGTTACAGAATTACCCACCGAAAACGGACCAAGCAGCAGAGGAAGGAGAGGCACCAGGAGAAGGACTCATGGACTTTGGAGAAGATGGAGAGGATCGTTCAGGATTCCTGGAGATGGGAGGAATTACTGGACGAAGGTGAACCATGGGCTCAAGCTGGGGAGTATCGCCGCCCGCAGTGGGTGATCGAGGCGGCGAGAGCTGAGAGGCGCTGGTACGAGGCAAGGGAGCGCAACGGACACGGGAGGCAGCCCCACAATTTTTTTTGGGGGGGGCACACGGGGAGATTGGCGGAGTCAGGTGGTAGACCTAAGCCAACTCCCCGTGCTTACCGGAAGCAGCGTGGTACTGGTAAGACACCGTGTTATGCTGTGGAGCGCACGGTGTCCCCAGTGCGCGTTCAAAGCCCGGTGCGCTACATACCAGCCCCCCGCAAGTGCCATGTGAGTGCAGGCATCGAACCAGGGCGGATGGTGCCAGCTCAGCGCGTCTGGTCTCCAGTGCGCCTCCTCGGTCCAGATTATCCTGCGCCGGCGTTGCGCACTGTGTCTCCAGAGCGCTGGGAGGGTCCAGTTCGCCCAATGCCTGCTCTCCGCCCGTGCCGGGCCAAAGTGGGCATTCAGCCTGGAGTGTGGGTAAAGAGTGTCCGTACCAGAACTCCAGTGCTCCCCCCACAGCCCGGTTTATCCTGTGCCTCCTCCTCGGACCAGGCCTCCAGTGGGTCTCCCCATCCTGGTCCATCCTGTGCCACCTCCCAGGACCAGGCCTCCAGTGGGTCTCCCCATCCTCGTCCATCGTGTGCCACCTCCCAGGACTAGGCCTCCAGTGGGTCTCACCTGTCCAGAGCTGCCCGCCAGTCAACAGTCGTCAGAGCTGCCCGCCAGTCAACAGTCATCAGAGCTGCCCGCCAGTCAACAGTCGTCAGAGCTGCCCGCCAGTCAACAGTCGCCACAGAGGTCAGACTGCGCTGAACTGCCGGAGTGGCCAGACTGCCCTGAACTGCCAGACTGCCCTGAACTGCCAGAGTGGCCAGGGACGCCCGCCAGCCCGGTGAGTCCTGTGCCTACGCCTAGGGCCAGGCCTCTGTCATGTCTCCCCAGCCTGGTGAGTCCTGTGCCTGTGCCCAGGGCCAGGCATCCATCATGTCTCCCCAGCCTGGTGAATCCTGGGTCAGTGCCGTCGGAGCCGCCAGGGACGCCCGCCAGCCGGGCGCAACCAGGGTCGCCCGCCAGCCGGGCGCAGCCATCGCCGCCCGCCAGCCGGGCGCAGTCAGCGTCGCCCACCAGACCTTCGGCGCGGCCAGGTGCGCCACCTAAGAGGGCGACGTCAAGGGTGGAGCAGAGGCCACGTCCCGCACCTGAGCCGCCGCCGTAAGAAGGCCCACCCGGACCCTCCCCTTCAGAGTCAGGTTTTGCGGCCGGAGTCCGCACCTTTGGGGGGGGGGGTACTGTAACGCCCTGGCCATAGAGGGGTTTTTTGTTCTTTATTTTGGTTAGGCCAGGGTGTTACATTGGGTGGGCGTTCTATGTTCCTTTTTCTATGTTTTGGTATTTCTTTGTTTTGGGCCGTGTGTGTGGCTCCCAATCAGGCACAGCTGAAGCTCGTTGCTGCTGATTGGGAGTCACACATAAGGAGCATGTTTTTCCTTTGGGTTTTGTGGGTAATTGTTTCTGTTTTGAGTATTTTCCTAACAGGACTGTTTGCTGTCGTTTTTGTTGATTTTGTAGTGTTCTCTTGTTTATTTGAATTAAAATTCTAATGATGAACACATCCTCTGCTGCACCTTGGTTCCCTCTTCCAGACAGCCGTTACACTTGGAGCCAGGCCCAGCCACTGGGGAGCCAGGCCCAGCCAATCAAAATGTACTTTTACACACAATGCCATTTGTGGCATTGTGTTGCGTGACAAAACTGCACATTTTAGAGTGATGCACCTGTGTAATGATCATGCTGTTTCATCAGCTTTTTGATATGCCACACCTGTCAGGTGGATGGATTATCTTGGCAAAGGATAAATGTTCACTAACAGGGAAGTAAACAAATTTGTGCACAACATTTTAGAGAAATAATCTTTTTGTGCCTATGGAAAAAATGATGGGATCTTTTCTTTCAGCTCTTGAAACCAAAACTTTACATGTTGCGTTTCTGTTTCTGTTCAGTGTCTTTGGAAAGTATTCAGACCCCCTTGACTTTTAACACATTTTGTTATGTTATGGCCTTATTCTAAAATTTATTAAATAAGTAAAATCCTCAGCAATGTGGAGATGGGAGAAACCTCCAGAAGAACAACCATCTCTGCAGCACTCCACCAATCAGCCCTTTATGGTAGAGTGGCCAGACGGATGCCACTCCTCAGTAAAAGGCATATGACAGTCCACTTGGAGTTTGCCAAAAGGCATCTAATGACTGTCAGACCATGAGAAACAAGATTCTCTGGTCTGATGAAACCAAGATTGAACTCTTTGGCCTGAATGCCAAGTGTCACATCTGGAGGAAACCTGGCACCATCCCTACGGTGAAGCATGGTGGTGGCATCATGCTGTGGGGATGTTTTTCAGCGGGAGGGACTGGGAGATTAGTCAGGATTGAGGCAGCGATGAATGGAGCAAAGTACTGCGAGATCCTTGATGAAAACCTGCTCCAGATCGCTCAGGACCTCAGACTGGGGCGAAGGTTCACCTTCCAACAGGACAACGACCCCAAGCACACAGCCAAGACAACGCAGGAGTGGCTTCGGGACAAGTCTCTGAATGTCCTTGAGCATCCCAGCCATTGCCCAGACTTGAACCTGATCGAACATCCATGGAAAGACCTGAAAATAGCTGTGCAGTAACACTCCCCATCCAACCTGACAGAGCCTGTGAGGATCTGCAGAGAAGAATGGGAGAAACTCCCCAAATACAGGTGTTCCAAGCTTGTAGCGTCATAATCAAGAAAACTCGATGCTGTAATCGCTGCCAAAGACGCTTCAACAAAGTCCTGAGTAAAGGGTCTGAATACTTATGTAAATGTAATATGTTTTTTATTAGTAATACATTTACACAAATGAAATGAAAACCGTTTTTGCTTTGTCATTATGGTGTATTGCGTGTCGATTGATAAGGGACATTTTTTTAAATCAATTATAGAATAAGGTTGTAACGTAACAAAATGTGGAAAAAGTCAAGGGGTCTGAATACTTTCAGAAGGCACCGTATATACACACACACTCACTCACATACACTACATTGACACTCCCACACAAAACCCACATACGCACGCACCACACACATAATACACATGCATACTTACACAACACAAACCCACACAGTTTTATACACCATTTGCTGCTGCTACTCTGTTCTCTATTTGACAAATTATTATCTATCCTGATGCCAATTCACTTTACCCTCCCTTCATATACACATCTACCTCATACCGCTGCACATTGATTTGGTACTGGGACTGTATATAACTTCATTCTTGTGTTTTATTTTATCCTTATTTTACTATTTAATATGATTTGAATAATTTAAAACTACATCAATGGGAAGGGCTCGAGAGCAAGCATTTCACGGTAAAGCCGACACCAGTTGAATTCAGCGCATATAACAAATACAATTTGATTTGAAAACAGTACGCAGTTGTCAATGGTTTTAGCGGAGCTGGAAGTCTCCTTGGTCCTCAGCAGGCAAACTGAACGCTCTGCACCTTGTGACATTTTATTGACAACGACCTATACCGGTTGTATAAAAAAGTTACTTTTTAAATGTAGCACTTGAAACATATTTTGACAACTGTACTGTGCTTATACTTGAATGTATCAGCTGCAGTGTGTGTAGATCTGTCATGAGGGGAGAAATGCAAATTAAAAGTCTATAGACCAGCATGTGATCACAGCATGTTAATCTTCCACTGAATATGTACCAGCAGCCAGCAACCCTTTTGATTTTACTGCTACAGTACTTGGGTTCACCCAGTGAAGAGATTTGTTCTTACAGTCATGTCTAGGAGGTGGCACAAGTGTGAGAATGCAAGAGCCTCCTTACCGTCACAGAAGATGCCCATTTTTATATAACTACTTAACTACTTCAATTATTTACACTATAAGAAAAAGTACAACTTTTCTAGTTTTGGCAGAATAGCGTTATTGGTTAAAGGGATAGTTCACCTAAATTACAAAATTACATATTGGCTTCCTTAGACTGTAAGCAGTCTATGGGCAAGATAAGACACCAACATATGGCTAGCTGTCTTATCTTTCCCATAGACTGCTTATAGAGTAAGGAAGCCAATATCTAATTTTGTAATTTGGGTTTCTATCCCTTTAAGTGAAACTGTAATGCCAAACCATGGTTCCATTTCCATCACAACTGCCTTTCGATTTCAATTCCAAACTTCTTAAATCTGGATAAAGCCCTCTACAGATTCCACCATGATGGGTGACCATCTCCCCGTCCATCCACGCCGTACATCACATCCAGGATCCAGCCATCTGGTTCGAACAGAATGGGCCCATGTAGCCAGTGGTGCTTCTTCGCTATTCAGATACCCACTAGGCTAATATGTTTGGGTGGCTTGGGGTTAAAAGCCCTCCTGTAATTCTCTCAGAAACCACTGTAAATTTTTTTCAACACTTTCCCTGGATAACACTAGTGTTGTTCCACCAAAAAAATATGTAATCAGTTTTTTAAAAAGTAGTTCAATTGGGGCAAAAAAATCAGTGCAAGTTAATGGTAACTATATTAGCATTTTCCAAATAATGACCAAATCATCTAGAAGTAATTTTGAGATACTTTAGGATGATTTGGACAGGAAGAGCGAAGATATTAATAGTAATGTGCAATGTCATTTTGTTTCCGATACTTGATATATTTAATTAAAATAAGATACCTAGACTTTAGCTTTTTAAGAGTCAACTAGATGGTAATTGTACATGTAGTACAATTGGAGGGACTTGCTTCAACTCTTTCAAATTATCTTTGTGGTAGATGTTTTAAAAGCAGATAAACTGTAGAGTCAAAGTTAAAATTGCTAAAATAATTGGTCTGATTACTTTATAGACTACTATATCAACCTTATTACTTTGGATTGTGGGGCAGTTGTTGCGTGTGAAAACTGAAAGAAGACAGTCATAGGATAAAGCAATCTTCTGTCAGAAGGATCATGATCATGTGGACAACACTCTTAGGAAAGCAAAGAAACTCTGACTCAGATAAATACAGTAGTTGCACAATTTACTTTTGTAAAACCTTCAGTGTAAATTAAGTCTGATTTTAGTTTAATGATATAATGATTAGAAAGTTATGCTATTATTTGGGGAGAGAAATATGATGGTGCATCGAGTGATGACAGCTCTTTAAAAATATTTTTCTGGTAGTTGAATAATAGGTTTGAATGTAGACCTACTGATAGATAGGTGTAGGTCTATCTAAAAAATAAACTCTTAGGCTAACAGTAATCAAAAGTAAATTTCCTGAAGAAAATGTGGTGTGCTTGCTAGCTTGTTTTAAAGTATGTATGTTATTGAAATAAGTTATAGTTGTGGTAGTGTCTGCAGTAGCAATGGTGGTGACTGGTTATAGTTGAAAAAGTAGGTTTGGTCAGTCTTTTTGGTTTAATAGTGGTGGTCATTGGTTGTGTGGTTCAGTAGTTGTGTGGTCAGTAGTTGCGTGGTTGTGGTCAGTAGTGGTTAGTCAATTTGGTAAGTAGGTGTGTGGTTCAGTAGTTGTGCGGTTGTGGTCAGTAGTCTTGGTCAGTAGTGGTCAGTAGTTTGTTAAGTAGTTGTGTGGTCAGTAGTTGTGTGGTTGTGGTCAGTAGTCTTGGTCAGTAGTTTGGTAAGTAGGTGTGTGGTTCAGTAGTTGTGGTCAGTAGTTGTGTGGTTGTGGTCAGTAGCTGTGGTTGTGGTCAGTAGTTGTGGTCATTTGGGGCGGCAGGTGGCCTAGTGGTTAGAGTGTTGGGCCAGTAACGGAAAGGTTGCTGGATTGAATCCCCGAGCTAAGAAGGTAAAAATATGTCATTCTGCCCCTGAACAAGGCAGTTAACCATCATAGGCCATCATTGTAAATAAGAATTTGTTCTTAACTGACTTGCCTAGTTAAATAAATGTAAAATAAAAAAGTCAGTAGTTTAGTAGTTGTGGTTGTGTGGTCAGTAGTTGTAGTAAGTAGCTGACTTGTTGTGGGAGTGGTCAAAAAGGCAGTTGTTTGGGAAAAATTTGTTAATGCAGTTACTAAAACAGCTGTAACGTTAGACCCGTAAAATATACAGTATTTTTGTTCTGCGATCAGATTTCAATAGCAGATAAATAGACGAAGATGTCATACCCTACATTTTTTTTGTCTAACTGTTTGGGGAAATGGTCAAAATGTATGTTTATAGGAAGTTACAGAAAATGTTGTTGATACGGTTACTAAAACAGCTGTAACTTTTTATCGGAATAAGATATTTTTGTTCAAACGTCAGATTTGAATAAGAGAAGGAGACTAAGATTTCATACCTCAACCTTTTAAAAGTTGTTGGCGAAGTGGTAAAAGTTTTGAGGGAGCAGGAAATTGGCATGCTGACTGCAGGAATGTCCACAAGAGCTGTTGCAAGATAATTTTATGTACATTTCTCTACCATAAGCTGCCTCCAATGTCATTTTAGAGAATTTGGCAGCACGTCCAACCGGCTTCACAACCGCAGACCACATGTAACCACGCCAGCCCAGGACCTTCACATCCGGCTTCTTCACCGGAATTGTCAGACCAGCCTCCTGGGCAGCAGATTGAACCGTGGGTTTGCACAACCCAAGAATTTCTCCACAAACTGTCAGAAACCATCTCAGGGAAGCTCATCTGCGTGCTCGTCGTCCTCACCAGGATCTTGACCTGACTGCAGTTCGGCAACGTAACCAACTTCAGTGGGCAAATGCACACTTTTGATGGCCACTGGCATGCTGGAAAAGTGTGCTCTTCAGATGAATCCCGGTTTCAACTGTACCGGGCAGATAGCGTGTAAGGCATTGTGTGGGTGAGCAGTTTGCTGATGTCAATGTTGTGAACAGAGTGCCCCATGGTCGTGGTGGGGTTATGGTATGGGCAGGTATACTGGACTCGCTAAATGTACAGTAGCTCTTACCCTGCTATCCAGTTAGCTAAACACTCATTCCAATAACTCCATGAGAAGCAGGGTGCCGTTTTGGAAGTCTACTTAAATAAGTGTGAAACTGCAACAAAAGCAGAAGGATATAATGCACAGAATATCTTACACAATAACTGTACTAAATGTATGAAATACAGTTATTAAATGCAAATGTTTATAGGTATGCTTGATATTGCTAAGCTAGGTGTCTCCCCTACGGAGAAACAGCAGACGCTGATGCTAAGTAGCTAACTAAATTCATAATACTTACAGAAACTTCAAAACAATGGTTGATAATCATTAATCTTGTGTTAATAAACAAATGTACTTACAGACATTGTGTCTTACAAAGCTTATAAAGAAGGATTGTAACTCCTCTGTCAGACTTGCACATCTTTCAAATTGATTCACTTCTGGAACTGCTTCCTGTCACATGACACAAACAGGTAAATTCTGCACTGCTGCACTTGAACTACCACTAGGGGGTGCTAAAACAGGTCCAGAACAGTAGGCATAAGCTACGGACAACAAACACAATTCCATTTTATTGATTGCAATTTGAATGCACCGAAATACCATGACGAGATCCTGAGGCTTATTGTCGTGCCATTCATCTGCCACCATCACCTCATGTTCTTCCATGGCCTGCATACTCATCAGATATGTCAAATCATGAAGCAAGTAAAAAACAGTAGCCTACATTGTCCCTCTTTTCAACGTTTCAATATTTTTTAAACTAAATTAACCTGATTGAAAAGTGCTGGAGCAAATGCCAGTTGGGTCATTCCTACAATGCAGTGCCTTTTCTGTCCACAGGAAATACAACTTTTATTATTCAAAATATTTCTTCATTATTTTACAGTTAAATAGTTAAATTCTCTCTCATCAATAACACAACATCATGATTATTGTATTGACCATATTTTATTTAAAATGTTCTCTGTGTCCCGGATTTCACTTTCAACCCTGTCCATTTAAGAAAACAACCCCTTCCTACAATGACACCACATTCAGGAAGTGTCATCATTTCTTTGGTGGGAAAACAATGGTGCCAAGCTAAATAAATATATACCCTCAGTTTTATCAAAATGTTCCATGTTGTTAGTCTGTATGTCCCACTCTTAAATAAAAAAGATGTACAATGCATTTGGAAAGTATTCAGACCCCTTGCCTTTTTCCACATTTTGATACTGTAATAAAGACACTGACAGTCGAAAAGCAGGTGATACATTTAACAAAACAACAAACATGGAACGAGACAACATAGCAGTGGCGTCTTCACATAAACACAGAAGCAATTCTGACTGGGGAAAGAACCTAACAGAGTACCAGATATAGGGTAGGTAATAACTGATGTAATGGAGTCCAGGTGTGCCTCGTGACGAAGTGCGGGTGCGCATAATCATAGATGCCAGGACCGGTGGTTAGTATACCAGTGACGTCGAACTCCGGAGGGGAGGAGCGGGAGTAGATGTGACAGTTAGATTACAGAAACAGGATGCACAAGCTCAGTTTTGAGTCTCATAGCAAAGGGTCTGAATACTTATGTAAATAAGTGGTATTGTGTGTAGATTGATGAGGAAATGCATTAATTGAATTGATTTTAGAATTAGGCTGTAACATAACAAAATGTGGAAAAAGGGAAGGGGTCTGAATACTTTCAGAATGCACTGTGTATAAGATTTGTTTTAATTATAGAGAAAATTTAAATGAACCAAATGTCCTCTCTTCTCTCTCAACCATTATCTTGTGCTCTGATGAGCCTCTTCTTCTTAATGCCCCTAACAAGCGTTCCATTCAGACTGCTTTACCTCATGAATATATCACTCATGAAATAATGGCCTATACAGGTTTTGGCCTACATATCTAGCTAGTAGTCCAACTGCCATTTTAGAGTTCTGGAGGAAAAACTATGTTCTTCCAGCCATCTGTGGTAGTATTTTGGGGCATTTTGTTTCGTGTTTGTTCCCTGGTATTTTTGACTCATTCCCACTGTTTCTGCAAATTGATCTGCTCACAGTGATGGATGGATAGTGGGTGGTAGGTGGGGATACTGGGCTGATGTTGAGAGAAACTACACTCAAAGTAGCAAATTCAAAAAACAAACATTTGTAATAACACATATAAAATAACATACAGAATCATGTAGTAACCGAAAAAGTGTCAAACAAATTGAATCAAAATATATTTGATACTTGAGATTAAATAGTACCCACAAAACACCAGTCTCAACGTCCACAGTGTAGAGGCGACTCTGGGATGCTAGCCTTCTAGGCAGAGTTGCAAAGAAAAAGCCATATATCAGACTGGTCAATAAAAAGAAAAGATTAAGATAGGCAAAAGAACACAAACACTGGACAGAGGACACTGGACTCTGCCTAGAAGGACAGCATCCCGGAGTCGCCTCTTCACTGTTGACTTTGAGACTGGTGTTTTGCAGGGACTATTTAATGAAGCTGCCAGTTGAGGAATTGTGAGGTGTCTGTTTCTAAAACTAGACACTCTAATGTACTTGTCCTCTTGCTCAGTTGTGCACCGGGGCCTCCCACTCCTCTTTCTATTTTGGTTAGAGCCAATTAGCGCTGTTCTGTGAAGGGAGTAGTATACAGCAGTGTACGAGATCTTCAGTTTCTTGGCAATTTCTCGCATGGAATAGCCTTAATTTCTCAGTACAAGAATAGACTGACGAGTTTCAGAAGAAAGTTCTTTAGAACACAAGCATTTCGCTACAATTGCAATAACATCTGCATGTGACCAATAAAATTAGATTAGATTTTGTGAAGCATTTATTTGGGCTGCAATTTCTGAGGCTGGTAACGCTAATGAATGTATCCTCTGCAGCAGAGGTAACTATTGGTCTTCCATTCCTGTGGCGGTCCTCATGAGAGCCAGTTTCATCATAACACTTGGTTTTTGCGACTGCACTTGAAGAAACTTTCGAAGTTCTTGAAATGTTCCATATTGACTGACCTTCATGTCTTAAAGTAATGATGGACTGTCGTTTTTCTTTGCTTATTTGAGCTGTTCTTGCCATAATATGGACTTGGTCTTTTACCAAATAGGGCTATCTTCTGTATACCACCCCTACCTTGTCACAACACAACTGATTGACTGAAATAATTAAGGAGGAAAGAAATTCCACAAATGAACTTTTAACAAGGCACCTGAAGCTGGTTGAGAGAATGCCAAGAGTGTGCAAAGCTGTCATCAAGCCAAAGGCTGGCTACTTTGAAGAATCTCAAATATTGTAACGGCCGTCGTTCAAATGAGACCAAGGTGCAGCGGAGGATGTGTTCATCCTTAGGAATTTATTAAAGAAAGAACACGTTAGACAAAAACAAGAAACTGACAACCAAACAGTCCTGTCAGGTGCAAACACTAAACAGAAACAATTACCCACAAAACCCAAAGGAAAAACATGCTCCTTATGTGTGACTCCCAATCAGCAACAACGAGCTTCAGCTGTGCCACACACGGCCCAAAACAAAGAAATACAAAACATAGAGAAAGGAACATAGAACGCCCACCCAATGTAACACCCTGGCCTAACCAAAATAAAGAACAAAAAACCCCTCTCTATGGCCAGGGCGTTACAAATATAAAATATATTTTGATTTGTTTAACACTTTTTTGGTTACTACGTGATTCCATATGTGTTATTTCATAGTTTTGATGTCTTCAATATTATTCTACAATGTAGAAAATAGTAAAAAAGTAAAGAAAAACCCTAGAAAGAGTAGGTGTTCTAAAACTTTTGACCGGTAGTGTATAGAAAACCTAGTCAGAGAGTAGAAAAAAAGAATGGATACCTCCAGGTATCTGTTTCACAACATACAGCATATCGTTTTTTGCAGAGGATATGGTTTGAAACTTTCCTCAATCCTGTTTTTTTTGTATTAGATATAAGTTTTGTTTTATATAAATCTTTACATTAATAGAAATTAATCCGTAACAGATTGTAAATTCCATTCCATACTTTACTAAACTGATCAATGCACACCATATAGCCCAGGGGCCTTAGAAATGCCTTCCTAAGAACTCTAAATATGTATTTTCTAAACCTCCACCCCAAACCTTGTTGTTGTAGTATTGTCGTTTTGCGTACAGTATATTGCATAGTTAACGCTGTATTATATAAAGTGTTTTGATAGTTTAGGATTTTACTATTTGATAATTGTATGATTGTAAATTGGTTTATAATTCAGTCTATGACCGCGAGAAACCAATGAAACCTAATACTACTACCTGTCCCAGACCTGCTGTTTTCAACTCTCTAGAGACAGCAGGAGCGGTAGAGATACTCTGAATGATTGGCTATGAAAAGCCAACTGACATTTACTCCTGAGGTACTGACCTGTTGCACCCTCGACAACCACTGTGATTATTATTATTTGACCCTGCTGGTCATCTATGAACATTTGAACATCTTGGCCATGTTCTGTTATAATATCCACCTGGCACAGTCAGAAGAGGACTGGCCACCCCGCATAGCCTGGTTCCTCTCTAGGTTTCTTCCTAATTTCTGGCCTTTCTAGGGAGTTTTTCCTAGCCACCGTGCTTCTACACCTGCATTGCTTGCTGTTTGGGGTTTTAGGCTGGGTTTCTGTACAGCACTTTGTGACATCAGCTGATGTAAGAAGGGCTTTATAAATATATTTGATACTACTTCAACTACTAATATAAATGTCAACCCCAATAATTATTTTACAGAGCAGACTTTGAACTATACATTTTTTCTTTGATGTTCAAATAAGGACAGAAGGGTACATTTTCTCTCAGGGACTTAACCGTTCTTCCAATATCTCACTCAGTATTCTGAACAATGCTCTTTCTGGCACCTTCAAGGTCTCTCGACTACCTCCAAAAATTCCTAAGTGTCTCTGGGTCTGAATACTGTTCCATTTAAAATTCCAATTTGACCTTCATGCGCCTTCTAAAACTGTCTGGGAACCTTGCATTTAGATTACATTAAAAAGCAATAGCAAAAAAGTTGAGGTCAGTGATTGTGGCACCCATTTTGAAAAGCAGATTTATTAAAGATAGATTAACAGAGACACATACCATATTAATTCTTATTTGTGTTTATGACATTCCAATTTAGGCATTTAGATCCCACATGCAGGGAGAAATTACCATGACACTGAATTAATAGGCTAATAGATCATAGTGCAGTGTGACTCTCCGAGTTCGATTGTATTAGGGCACGTAACAGAAAACGTTTTTAAACTGTCCTGCAACAGAAAACGTGTTCCATGGTTCCTTGAGATGTATATAGGCTTTGGGCTTCGCCCAGGTCACTTCTTAGCCACACCTATAATACAGATGAATAATACAGATTCTTCTGGAAACCAATCTGGAAGCCATCACTACCTGTCCGTTCAGTTTGAAGAACGTTTTGGGGATAAGTGTCGTTCAGTTCAAACCTTTACGCAACTTTGCAAATTTTCATCAATGTTCTTGAACAGACTGAGGTAGGTTTCGGGGTGTGGCTTAAAGCAATGATTAACGTATTCAAAGGGAATGCTGAAAGCTTTCTCCAACCCACAACCTGGGTCTTCCTTTCCTGTGGCGGTCCTCATGAGAGCCAGTTTCATCATAGCGCTTGATGGTTTCTAGATTGACTGACCTTCATGTCTTAAAGTAATGATGGACTGTTGTTTCTCTTTGCTTATTTGAGCTGTTCTTGCCATAATATGGACTTGGTCTTTTACCAAATAGGGCTATATTCTGTATACTTCCTACCTTGTCACAACCCAACTGATTGGCTCAAATGCATTGAGGAAAGAAATTCCACAAATTAACTTAACAAGCCACACCTGTTAATTGAAATGCATTCCAGGTGGTTGAGAGAATGCCAAGAGTGTGCAAAGCTGTCAAGGCAAAGGGTGGCTACTTTGAAGAATGTCAAATATTGTAACGTAGACGCTGGGAGTTGAGAAGCAGGTGGTAAGTTAAATACAACAAAGAACATGGAACGCCACTACATAGGAGTAGCGTCTTGAAGTGAAATACTACTGCCTGGGGAATGAACCTAAGGGTGTGCCAGATAAAGGGAAGGTAATGGAGTCCAGGTGTGCCTCACAATGATGCGCAAGTGCGCGTAATGATTGATGACAGGTGTGTGTAATGGTTGCCAGGACTGGTGATTAGTAAACCGGCAACGTCGAACGCCGGATGGGAGGAGTAGACGTGACAGTAGCCTCCCCTCCGACACATGGCTCCAGCTGCAGGACGGACCCGACCAGAGGGATGGCCCCGAGGACGAGGAGCGGGCCGATCCTGGGGGCGAAGATAGAAATCATTGATGATGTTGGGATCCAGAATGTCCTCCACCGGAACTCAATACCGCTCCTCTGGGCCGTGCCCCTCCAAGTCCACCAGGTACTGAAGCCAACCCCCACGACGTTGGGAGTCCAGTAGGGATCTGACGACATAGGCGGACTGACCCTCCGGAGAACGTTGAACGGCCCCACAAACCAGGGGCTCAGCTTCTTGCAGGGCAGGCGGTGTGGGAGGTTTCTGGTAGAGAGCCAGACACGATCCCCAGGATGGAACACAGGGGTTGCACTGCGGTGGCGGTCTGCCTGCTCCTTCTGACGGTGGACGGCGCGCTGGAGTCTCACGTGAGCGTCGCTCCACACGTCTTCTGCACACCTGAACCACTCATCCACCGCAGGAGCTTCGGTCTGGTGTCATAATGCCGGAAGACCTGCTGGAATAGTGCCTCAGCGACCTGGAGAGCAGTAGGCAGACCAGAGAAAAGGATGAAATGACAGGATTTGGAAAATCTATCCACACCCACCAAAATGGTGGTGAACCCGTCAGAGGAGGGGAGATCAGTGACAAAGTCAATGGATAGATGAGACCAGGGACGCTGAGGCACGGGAAGGAGTTTCCTTGCTGGAGCGTGCCGGGGGGATTTGGTTTGAGCACATACGGAACAGGAGTTGACGTAACGAATAACGTCCTGCGCCAAGGTAGACCACCAATACTACTCAGAGATAGATTGAGGAGTACGAGATATACCTGGTTGTACAGGGACAACAGCCGTGTGCCCAGGTCAGCAGCTGATCCCTTATCCCTTTGGGAACGTAGATGCGCTCATGAGGACAGGTAGTGAGTGTGGGCTCCCTCTCCAGAGCCTGGCGAATGTCCACATCCCAGACCACAGGGGCAACGACTTGAGAGGAAGAGATTGTGGGTGCATTCAGGACAGGATCCTCGCCCGAATCGTAGAGAGGGGCCAGTGCATTGACTGTGGTGGTCAGCGTGAAGTCAAATCTTGTAAAGACAAGTTGCAAAATAAATGTAAACATACATGTATTCAATTATTGCACCCACACTGCTCGCGTGCGCCAACGAGCATCTGCGTTGCCAAGTACTTAAATAGAAGTCAGTTCTAGAATGAGAGATAACTAGAAAGGATTCGGTTGACCATTTTATGTGTGGAATAATTGTCGGAGTAGACGACCTTGTGCATTTCAGGTAGAATAACAAGTCAACGTTTATTTCCCATTTGAATTAGCAAGCAACAGCAAGCTAGCTAAATAGGACAAATTAGCTAGCAACTGCAAGCTAGCTAGCTAAATTGCCATACATGTTTAATGCTTTTTGACCTGTCCCCAAATTAATATAATTGGTTCAGAGTTTGTTTTGATATTTCAACCTACGTGTCGTGATCACGTTTGGTGTGGGGGGACAAAATCTATTTGCACACGATGGTGCACGCCGGTTTGGGTACGGTGTTAGCCACCATTACACACTGTAACAACATTTCTAGGCCATACCAGTCATTTACAATTCAACCAAAGGTGGTGGTAAAATGCCCCCCATGTATTTCTCACGGGGATAATTGTAACAGGCTGCAGGGTTAATTATTACACGGTCTTCAATGGCAAAAATTAGAGGTAATTGAAATCTTCTCTGATTTGAATCTGATATAAAAATATTTTCATGTTATCTTTTAGGCATGTAATATTACCCTAAAACAGAGTAATCAAAAATATACTTTTAGAATTCAAAAGTATGAATATGACTTGAATATGAATATACTTTTTCTAAGGTATTATCTTAGTTGTATTGGCAAACTTGATGTAAAGAAGTGACAGTTTATTTCATTATGTGAATGTGTCTAAATACCATTGCCTTTTAGGTTAAGGGTTCATTGTAACAAATGTTACAATGTACTCCCAATACAAATCTAATCAAAGGCTTGTGAGAAAATATAACAATAACTATACCAATCAAAAGACCACTTCTTACTGATAAAACAATTATTGCCTTTGTTTTTTTAATTAATCATCGTTTATACAACGGGTGGGTCTAATCCTGAATGCGGATTCGTTAAAACCGCATTCCAGCAGGTGTCTATTCCACAAGTTACCACTGGCTAAATCTATGACGTTAAAATGACTATTTACACTGTTCCATCTGACTGCGCAATCCACTGTCTCATCAGCCCATCCAGGCAAGTTATCAACTTGATCGCCACTATAAAAGCATCTAGACATTATCTTTCATTTCTTTTAGACTAACATTTAGTTTTCAACAGCGGGGAGATTTGTATAGACCTTGCTGTCTGTCTCTCCAACATTTGCTACATTATTTTAATATTGAAATTCGACTTCCAGTCCAGCTGTCCCATAGTAATGAACGTGTAGGGGTCGGTAGTGTAGACAAGACAGACAGACAGACAGACAGGCAGGCAGGCAGTCGAAATCATGAATCAGTTGGCATCCTTTTTATGGATATATACAAAGAAATGGAAATGGAAAAAAAGGTAAAAACGAAACAAAGTACAGCTAGTTTGCAGTCTTTCCAGCTTCAGTTTGAAGTTGGCTAGCTCCTCTGAACAACTGTTTCCTGATGAGAGAGTACATTTTATATGCCAGGAGAAATCGCTACTTATTAGCTCATTGTTACGGATGTATCCAAATGTCACTAGAAAACAGCTTAAACAAATGCAGCTACTTTGCCGTTATTCTGTCTGCACTGTTTGACGTGACTGTAAGTTAGCCGTAGTTGGCTAGCTAGCAAGCAAGGGATAAGAATTTTGCCAGCCAGTATGGCAATGGAACATTTAGAATGAACGACTGATACAGAAAGATAAGAATGAAATGGGCATGGTCTAATTATCTGAACAACCAAGTTTAGCTTTCTTAATGAACCAGAAAATCTATAGTTATTTCTGGCTGTCTGTTGATGTTAGCTGGCTAAGTCATTGAACCTGCTTTGTAGTATACTCCTGTGTTTCTATTTTTATTTGTAAGTATTGTACAGTCGCTGGCTAGTATCTCCACTTGCAAATAAAAGCCTCACTCTGGGCAAGAAAATATGCTCAACATTGTTGCCACCTCACTAAAACCTCCACAGCTAGGGTGCCCTCTGTTGCAGTTGAAGAAATATATACATTTTAGTCTATTTTTCCATGTTTTGAAAATATATTTTGATGCATTTCATCCATAGCCACTTGTTAGGAACATTTGTCACATCATTCATTTAAAAGTGTGGTGTTTCTGTGAAACCCAGAGGCTGAGAAATTGGCGCTTGAGCTAATCTGACATACCGACCTAGAGAAAGGAACTAATCTTGAGTCATGAACTCCAGCAGTTTCTGCAAGGTTAGACGGAATGTCTGGGCAGAGTTCTAGTAGTGTGCTTTGCATTTTGAGTGAAAATGTATGAAGACGAAAGCCAAGCGGGCACATGGAGTTATTTCATTTGGATGGATAGGACAGAAAGATATGCAGATATTTGATCTGAAAGGTGGGTGAAATGTTTGCTTCAGTATACATTTCTTTAGTGTTATAGTTATGTGTTGTGTCGCTCACGGGGATTTGAGCATTTTTTGATTGGTTTAGGCTACAGAGAAAGGCATTGAAAATGAGAAATGGCTTCTGACTAGGCCTACAGGAAAAGGTGTGTTGTGTTGGGTGAGGTGGTAAAGTCTTGATGTATTTTGAAAACTTTTCGGTGACAGTGTTGTTTATTTCCCTTGTGCGTGTGTTATTACCCTGGTCAAAATATGTGTGCACTATAAAAAGAACAAGGCGTCATTTGGAATAACCCACCCTTTCTCTCAATTTGTTGATGAGGTCTCTAGTGGCAAAAGCGTGAATGACATGTACCCACCAGAGGCAGAGCTCCAGTACCTGTATTTCCATATAGATGGGGCTCCTTCTCACACAGTGGGAAGTGGTATTGGGCTCAGGGCAGCTAGCGTGGCTGGCTAAGTGATTCAAGGGTTTGGGGCGTAGTAGAGCAGAGGATAGACCAGCCGCATGGAGATTGGAGAAACAGCCGAGTCAGCAAGGTTGGTCAACACCTACAACACCCGCACTACAGTAGCTCACCTGAGTCCCCTTATCTCCTCTATGCATGCCGTCCTGAATTAATGTTGTCGAAATTGAATATTTCACAAAGTTATGGATGCAAAATAAATCACAGGTAGGTAGAGATAGAAAGTGCTTTCAAAAACCTTATTACATATGGAGGGAACACAATTAATTTCCTGATGCACAGGCTCTGGTTGATTTGTGAATGAGTCTCGCCCTGCAAGAGTTCTCGCTAAGGTGAGCTCTTGCTGAGGCGGCTACAGGTAATTTATTCCTATTTCCAAGTTTGCCATTTACTTTCTCTCCCCTCTGCCACTATTGTTTGAATACAATCTTGTCAATCTGTGGTGGTGTTAACATGGTGTTGTGTGTTATTGGAACAACTGTGCCCTGAGCTGGAGACACACTGAGAGCAAGGCTTAGATGTAACAAACCCATATTTATACCTTCTAGTAAGCTGAATGATCTTCACAACAGTATTTCTGGCATGTATCCTCTTTAATCTTAAAGCAACACTGTAAATTTGAAAGGGCACTGCTCATTTTCAAAGAATGGAAGAGAATTGTCATTCTTCCATTTGCTGTCGTCAGGTGCCGCCTTTCTTTTCTTTCTGTAGGTTAAAGGGTACTGTCACTGAGTTCCAGTCAGTTATTGTTGATGGGGTCAAAGGGCCCTGAGGATTCTCCATTGTGTCTTGGAGTGCTGTTACCTGTAGTTGACCTGTGCATGGATCATTCCGGTTACATAATAGTACATTGTTCACATGGCTGAACTCTCTCTGTAATGCCAGGGTTGGCCCATGTAACAATATTTCCATGGCAACGTCAGAGTTCACATAGCGTTTGAAGTGAGATTTGACAGGGGCCATGGAAGAGTTCAGACAATAGGAGAAAAGATAGAATACAACATGAGGGGGGTTAGAAAAATATGAAAGTGCTATTTGGAAAAAGTGCATTCAGTGGAGTTGTCAATTATTTTTTTTGACATCGGTTTTCTTTAGAAAAACTGAATAGTGAATTAATTAATTTTCTTGTAGACAAAAGTACATTTTGGATCCTTTTTAACCTGGCTTTTTCAAGGTTAAATTCCTCTTCTGTATAATGCTGAGTACTACAACACGTCCTCGGTTATGTAGCCTCCAAGTCAGAGATTGTGGTTTAAGAGAAAGACAAATCTCTCACATTCTTTGGATACTTTTATTAAAACATTACCTGCCTCCAACGTAACGTTTTTGTAAAGAATGTACATAATAATAATATTAATCATATGAATAATACTTTAACACTCACTTCATCAGTTAAGTAGAAATAGTTTGCAGTTTTCAGGTTGGATTGTACATTTATATTTTAACGTTGGTCAACGAGGCCATGTTTGCGCTTCTCTGCATTCTTTGACTTCAAGGCTGTACAGTAAGGGAAATCAACATGATCTTTTTCCCTTCTGTTTCTCTGACATGAACACATCTCTTCTCCCCTTTGCTGTTTCTTTCACACCCACATTTTTTAAGCCACACGCTTACAGTACATCAAAATACAGTTTCACACGAATCCCCCCCATCCGCCCACACACATTTAAGTCACACACACACACACACACACACACACACACACACACACACACACACACACACACACAGACACACAGAGAGTTGGCTGCCTTGAGTGGAGTGTATAGTGCTGAGCTCTGGTGCTTTTTATCAGACATTTGGTCATAAAACATCACACTGACAGAGGCAGCAGGCTCCTTTCTCAGCAGAACTAAGCAGAGGCTAAATTTCACTCTTCTATTGCCACCCATCCCCCCCCCACCACGGCTCAAACAAACCTTCTTATTAACCCTTTCTCCTTCATTTTCTCTCCATCTCTCTTCTCCACTTCAACTGGAGTGCTTCTTCGGAGCGAGTGGTGTACCTCCGTTTCTAAGGACCACAAAGAATAAAAGCCACGCAATGGACGGTCAAAAAGGGGCATTTGAAAAAAATCCCATATATATATATATATATATATATATATATATATATATATATTCAGGGAGGAACACGTTTTCCAATTTACTGTTTCACAACATACGTACATCACTGAGCTGCAGAATATGGAGATTGTCCGATATTATTAATAAAGTTTTAAAACGGTTAATTTAAAAACACAATTCGATACACAATTCAATAAAAACCATGTCAGTTCCTTCTTTTCAGAATCAAGAAAGTGAATCTTTCTCCTTCTCCAACAGACAGTCTAGGCTATAAATATCCCTCTAGTTGTTATATCCACAGTTGTTCACAGTTGTATGACAGGAAGAACAATACAATCCTGTCTTGAAACCCATTTCTCTCTTAACACCAACCTCTCCACGGCTGGATAGATAGAACAAGTCCAACCAGAACTTAGGGTTTTGGTTAGTCACTGATCACAACGGTGGAGTGGCTCATGTGTCTGGCGGTCATGTGTCTATGTCACGAGCTGGCGAGGGTTCGTGGGGCAGGTTGGTGGAGTTGGGCAGGGTCTGCGTGTGCGATGTGTGGCGCGCATGTCCGTGGCACACCGAGTTCTGCTGCAGCTCCAACGCCATGGTGTTCTGCGGTTGAGGGAACTCCTTCACTTGACGCCGGTACTCCAGGAACGTGGACGCCTTCGTAGCGATCGCCACCACGTTCTTGCCCACGAAGATGGTCGAGACTCTACTGTCCTGGAACAGGACCATGTTAACCCCACGGATCAGGATGGTGACCACGTTGATGGTGACTAGGCTGAGGATGGGATAGAGCATCATCTTCTGGGGCGACACGTGCTCCCCTTGCATGGAGATCTCACTGAGCGAGACGCAGGGCAGGATGAGGAGGAGGATGTAGCAGTAGAAAAACATCAGCCCCTCGGCCCAGATGGGCAGTCCGGTCCGCTGAGGCTCCCACAGGTTGGCCTGGATGTCCAGAAGATCCAGAAGATCTAGAGCCACCCAGAAGAGCCTCCCCCGCATGTCCTCCTTCTTCCTGAAGGTCTTCACGTACTCCATGTTGTCCAGAGCCACTAGAACCAAGTAAAGCCCTGGGACGCACACGGACAGTAAAAGAGTCAAGGCTTTCCGGGCCACAGTCTCCAGAGACTTCCTATCCGCCTTGCAGTTCTGGAAGACGAAGTAGAGCTTGATCTCCAGCACAAAGATGTAGAGGAACCAGAGGATCATGGCGTAGCCGCGGCGGGCCGTGCGCACCTCGGCGCCCACCCATACGGCCACGTAGCGCAGCACGATGAGGAAGCAGATGTCCCCGACCAGCACGATGATGCACACGCCGATCTTCCTGGGCCCCTCGTTCTGCTCTACCAGGTAGGCGTCCATGAAGGCCATGCTGGTCATGATGACGATGGTGGTCAGGCACACGTGGCGTTTGTCCGGAGGTGGCAACACCATGGCGAGGACCGGACCCGACCGCCTTCTGGCTCTCACCTCCAGTTCACGGTTTCCGAGTTTAGAAAAAGAACGGGTTCCTGTGGGAACACCAGTGAGTCATACAGTTAATCTATTGAGAGTCAGTCCAGTGAGTAAAAACAGTGAAGTTGTGGGGGGGGGGGGGGGGGTCGTCAGTCTTTGCAGGGCTGCTGGTAGGTCATTTCTCAGGCCATGCGAACACAGGAACATCATCTCATCACTCAGCGCAGTTCCATTGATCCCCCTCTGCTAGTAAAGCAGGCGCCACAGTGAGGTGCTATATGGCTGACGGTTCATGACTGATACTGGGATGCTAATCCATACACTGAGCGGGAGTGGAAGATACACAGAGGGGTGTGTGAGGGGCATGTATAGGACACAGAGTGCAATGTGAGGTTCTATGGGGTAGAGAAAAGCAGTGTGTTTGTGCTGCTCAGGCCCTCAGTGAGTGTGGAGGCTGAGAGAGATTCTGTTATTCAGTGTGTGGCGGAATCACCCTGTGGGGCAGCACTGGCGAAGGTGGTGCAGTGTGTGTGTGTGGCTCTGTCCATTGGTGCAGTGTATGTGAATGTGAAAGCGAAAGAGGATTCTGCAGTGGCCAGATCCCCAGTAGCCATAAATCACAGAGACAAGGGGGGGGGGGGGGGGTCAGCGGCCCATTGGGCACCGCGTCCAACACCAGCTTCCCCGGAGGGAGGCTCTCACACTGGGCCAGAGACACAACATCCTCTCGCCCCTCTGCCACGTGCCGGCCTCGCCAATGCCTGGGGGAGAGAGAGTGAAAGGTAGAGAGGGGGATGGGGAAAGGGAAAGGGAGAAAGAAAGAGAACTGTCAGTGCAACTGGGCTATATAATGCAGCGCTCATTGCCAAAGACAGCAGGCTGTCCACAAGCTAGAAGCCTGGAAGTGTGTCAGTATGGTTAAGATGTGGTCTTGTTTGTTACAGTGTTGGAAGGGAGGAAGATGCTGCACCACTCAGGATCATTTTAGACCGTCTGTCATCGCTATCTCACTGTGTAATAGGGAGTGCCTGAAGACTTGGTCCAAGTTAAAATAACTTAGAATGGCAGGTAGGGGAGACTGGGGGAAATTGTAACAGGGGGCAAGTGTAACACAAGCTAGAGCGATAAAACTCACACGGTACATACCCATTTAGATTCTCTCTCGTCTAGCATAATTTTCATCACTATATGTTGGCCAAACATTGACATGAATGACATGTGTCAATATTGTTGTCTCTTGCTAGGCATATGAGGTTTTGTCATGGCTGTTGGGTTGGGGGCAATTGTAAAATGACCCTGAGCCAAGCAGCCAAATGATGATGATAACAAGTAATTTTAACTTTAGGATTGTATGAATTATACAGTGCCTTCGGAAAGTATTCAGACCCCTTGACTTTTTCCACATTTTGTTACGTTACAGCCTTATTCTAAAATTGATGAAAGACCTTATTTATGTAAGTATTCAGACCCTTTGCCATGAGACTCGAAAATGAGCTCAGATGCATCCTGTTTCCATTGATCATCCTTGAGATGTTTCTACAACTTGTTTGGAGTCCACCTGTGGTAAATTCAATTGATTGGACATGATTTGGAAAGGCACACACCTGTCTATATAAGTTCCAACAGTTGACAGTGCATGTCAGAGCAAAAACCAAGCCATGAGGTCAAAGGAATTGTCCGTAGAGCCCCGATACAGGATTGTGTTGAGGCACACATCTGGGGAAGGGTACGAAAAAATATCTGCAGTATTGAAGGTCCCCAAGAACACAGTGGCCTCCATCATTCTTAAATGAAAAAGTTTGAAACTACCAAGAGTCTTAGGGCAGGCCGCCCATCCAAACAATTGGGGGAGAAGGGCCTTGGTCAGGGAGGTGACCAAGAACCCGATGGTCACACCGACAGAACTCTAGAGTTCCTCTGTGGAGATGGGAGAACATTCCAGTGAAAGGCACATGACAGCCCGCTTGGAGTTTGGCAAAAGGCACCTAAAGACTCTCAGACCATTAGAAACAAGATTCTCTGGTCTGATGAAACCAAGATGTGACGCTTGGCATTCAGGCCAAAGAGTTCAGTCTGGAGGAAACCTGGCACCATCCCTACGGTAAAGCATGGTGGTGGCAGCATCATGCTGTGGTGATGTTTTTGAGCGGCAGGGACCGTGATACTAGTCAGGATAGATGCAAAGATGAATGGAGCAAAGTACAGCGAGATCCTTGATGAAAATCTGCTCCAGAGAGCTCAGGACCTCAGACTGGGGTGAATGTACACCTTCCAACAGGACAACAACCCCAAGCACACAGCCAAGGCAACGCAGGAGTGGCTTTAGGACAAGTCTCTGAATGTCCCCGAGTGGCCCAGCCAGAGCCCGATCTAACCTCTCTGGAGAGATCTGAAAATAGCTGTGCCACGACGCTCCCCATCTAACCTGACAGAGCTTGAGAGGATCTACAGAGAAGAATAGGAGAACTCCCCAAATACAGGTGTGCCAAGCTTGTAGCGTCATACCCAAGAAGACTCAAGGATGTAATCGCTGCCAAAGGTGCTTCAACAAAGTACTGAGTAAAGGGTCTGAATACTTAGGTAAATGTAATATTTCAGTTAGCTTTGTCATTATGGAATATTGTGTGTAGATTGAGGGAAAAAAAACAATTTATAACATTTTAAAATAAGGCTAACATGTGGAAAAAGTCAAGGGGTCTGAATACTTTCTGAAGGCACTGTACATGAATTATACAAATAATAACTTTAAATAGCCTTGGGGTCCTGTAGAGTGACAAAGAAGTTGTAAACACATATAATCTGGGCGCCATCAGAGAATTCAGATGTTTTGAGAGGAACTGAATGACCATGCAAAATAATGGGTGTTACTATAATTATTGGTTTCATACAAAGACATACTCATATTTCTTTCAAAATCATTACATACGTCTATGATAATAGACAATTCATATTTTTTTTAGTTGCTACATTTGACCCCAGCTACTGCAGCTACCCCTAGCACCGGGGCAAATGTAGCAGACTTCCGGAATTTTCTGATTCAAATCAATACTGTGAGCTGACCGTCTTATGTATAGACATATACATGGTATGAATGATTAGGAGACAGATGTAAGTTTCTTTTTATATATATATATATATATATATATATATATATATATATTATATATATATATATATATATATATTATATATAAAAGTTACTAGACTAGTTCAAGTGGTCTCTGAGCAAAAGAGTAAAATACAAAAACTGTCACAATTGCCCTCAGTCTCCCCTATCATATTGTGATAAAAGATGATAGCTCGTAATACAACAACTTCATAACTGTTTGGACCTTTGGCCCATTTACCCCTAGATCATTCACAGGATCTGCATTAATACCAAGTGATCAGAAGTGGGTACACAATATCATAGAATAGACTTCTTAATACACACTTTCACAAGTTAAATAGACAGGATATGTCTATCTATGTCCAATATGCCTCCATAGACAGGAGAAAACGTATTTTCTCAATTAAAAACAGAATTCTCAATGCCAGTCAATGAAGTTAGAACATTCAGCCATCCTGCAGAGTGTTACTTGTTATATCAATAATGTATCAAGCTTTCCCTCTGACTCTGTTGAATGATGTTTGAAGGTGTGTGTGGTTTGACCTGCTTAGTATTCATATTGACGTGCACGTTGAGCGCTATGACAGGTGAGGTCACAGGTGCACTCGTCAACCGTCTGCTCCGACATTTACTGCACTTTGTAAAAAAATAATTACGCTGGGCGCTAAACATTACCAGCATGCGCCAGCCACTCGATCTCGCTCGCTTTATCCATAAATAACACACCAGCATATAAATGTTAGAAGGGAGAAGAAACGGAACGGGTTAATTGAGCAGAAATGTCTTCCATTTTAATTGGAGCGTCAGTCGTCACACTGTTACGTTCGACAGTCGTGACGGGTATACAAAATCGAGCACACAGCCATGCAATCTCCATAGACAAGCATTGGCAGTAGAATGGCCTAACTGAAGAGCTCAGTGACTTTCAACGTGGCACCATCATAAGATGCCACCTTTCCAACAAGTCAGTTCGTCAAATTTCTGCCCTGCTAGAGCTGTCCCGGTCAACTGTAAGTGCTGTTATTGTGAAGTGAAAATGTCTAGGAGCAACAACGGCTCAGCCGCAAAGTGGTAGGCCACACAATCTTACAGAATGGGACCACTGAATGCTGAAGCACGTAGCACGTAAAAATCATCTGTCCTCAGTTGCAACACTCACTACCAAGTTCCAAACTGCCCCTGGAAGCAACATCAGCACAATAACTGTTCGTTGGGAGCTTCATGAAATGGGTTTCCATGGCCGAGCAGCTGCACACAAGCTTAAGATCATCATGCGCAATGCCAAGCGTCGGCTGGAGGGGTGTAAAGCACGCTGCCATTGGACTCTGGAACAGTGGAAACACGTTCTCTGGAGTGATGAATCACGCTTCACCATCTTGAAGTCCGAAGGATGAATCTGGGTTTGGTGAAAGCCAGGAGAATGCTACCTGCCCGAACGCATAGTGTCAACTGCAAAGTTTGGTGGAGGAATAATAGTCTGGGGCAGTTTTTCATGGTTTGGGCTAGGTCCCTTAATTCCAGTGAAGGGAAATCTTAAGCTACAGTATACAATAACATTCTAGACGATTCTGCCCTTTCCTGTTTCAGCATGACAATGCCCCCGCACACAAAGTGAGGTCCATAGAGAAATGGTTTGAGTTCAGTGTGGAAGAACCTGACTGGCTTGCACTGACCTCAACCCCATTGAACACCTTTGGGATGAATTGGAACGATGACTGCGAGCCAGGCCTAATCGCCCAACATCAGTCCTGGAACCTCAGTAATGTTCTTGTGCCTGAATGGAATTAAGTCCCTGCAGCAATGTTCTAACATCTAGTGGAAAGCCTTCCCAGAAGAGTGGAGGCTGTTATATCAGCAAAGGGGGGACCAACTCCATATTAATGATATGAGATGCACGACGAGCAGGTGTCCATATACATTTTGTCATGTATTGTATGTAGCGTTTCAATTTCATGTACAATGCAGCATTCAAAATATACCTGACCTACTCTTTAACAAAGTTGTTCAACATTGAAATGATTTGGTCAAGAAAATGAATAGAAGTGCATATACTGTACATATCCTACATTACTCATCCAATAACATTCTGTCTTTGTTTAACACTGCAAGACAGAATATCTCAGCGCTATATTTTGAGACTCAGAGCTGCGTTGGACACAAACGTAGATTGCCACTTGTGAGAGGAAGCTTCAAGCAAATACCATCTGGTGATACAGACAGTACTGTAGTTTCACTTCTGTTTAGGAGAAACACAAGGCCACGCTGCTATGTGCTTTTGAAAATCCGAATGTGTTAATGCTGGAGGGATGTTCAACAAGCAGTATTAACCAACATTGATCTACAAATCATTAGGGACACATTCAGTCAGACAAATGTGTGCTTCCTGAAGCTGACTGCATGCATTGCCATGAAAGGATAAAGCTTACATTTTAAATGAGACATTGCCCCTAAAAGAAATGGAATTATGAAACTATGAAAATCATTTTGTTACTGTATGTACCTGGCCAAGAATATGTTAACACACTGTATTGTGATGATAATTGCCTGTTGAATAGTAGGCCTTCAAGGCTGAAGCTATAGGTGTGGTTGGAGGTGTGACCAACTCACAGGTGCCATCTTGAATTGGGCTGCAAGCCCAATGTTTGGGTGGTCAGTAGTTACCACAGCCACAAAGTCAAAATTGGCTATATAGTAAAAATGTATGAAAACAAAAATGTGCTTTTTGTTAGTGTCTTAATGTTTGTGCTTTTTGTTTGTGTCTTAATTTAAGGTTAGGGTAAGGCATACAGTTAGCAGTGGTAAGGGTTAGGTTTAAATCCATATTTTAAGAAGAGAAAATGTATAAATAGGCTGTGGTTACAAGTAACGACCAATTGTTTGAGGAGAGCCTTGTCACAATGCCTCAATTGTCTAGGCAACGCCAAGCACATTCACATAGAAAACCCCCCAACTAAATGTCCCTTCTCTGTCACGAATGTTGAATACAGGTATTTGAACTTACTCTGCCGATTGTCCGTGGTGTTGGTTCTTCAGCTGGTCGAAATTGTAGACAAAATATCCTCAGGAAAGTATTATTAAACTGACTTTGTGTGTGTGGCAATCAAAATGTTTGCTCATGACCGAAGTACATGCACGCGATGCATGCATACTAACAGGCGTTGCACCTGAGCCAACTGGCACGCTAAAAACTTTGAGCAGATGAAGGATCAACTGGTAGAGGTAGTTCAAATATAATTTTATTAAACATTCTGGCTTGTAAGGAAAATGTCCTCTATTTTGCAGTGCTTTGTTTCAGACTGTATACCAAGAATTGGTATCAAAGTCTGATTTATTTGGGCAAATGAGAGTCTAGCATTGTTTGCTAAAAATAGTGATTTTAGGCCACTTTTCTCACATATTCCAGACTGCTTTAGTGGAAAATAGACAGAGCTATCCATTTCCATTAGACCTATTGGATTTGTGTTGGATAATTGACTTTATATCTTTGTTTTTAATTGGACCGAAGACCCAAAGACTCAAACAGATGTTCAGGTAGGGCCAAGGTTTTCATTTACATCTTTGGACAGTTGGCTCTGACAGGACTACTCATTTGTTGAACCCCTATGATGTTCCTATCGATAGACTGATATTGCAAAGACCAAGTTCCCTAATCTTTCATTTCTGACAAGTTTGTGGTTTATGAAAGTAACTTTGCCTTGTGTCGAGCCCTATTTCTTGTTAGTTATTTTTGTTTAGAAGAAATCGATAGATACACATGGTAAGAAAATGAAAGGAATGTGGTAGGTTTTGGACAACACAGTGGATAGAAGAAGACTTGTAAGGGCACTGTGCACCTCGTTTGTAATCCTATCGAGTGTTTGAATATTTAAAACCTATTATGTAGAACAGGGCCAAAGTGAGAGATTAAATTCATAAAATGTTGATTAATTGACTGATTAGCTGACGCCTGTGTGTCATTCTCATGCTATAAGGGACAGTGCACCCACATATATATCACATAATCATTTAACTGACATTAATTATAAACTTCGTCAGAGATTTGTTTTCCTAATGAACGGATTAGCGTCTATATGCCTGTGATAACAAGAGCCCGGTTAATTGGACGGTTTGAACCACTTCAGGAATGAAATGGGGAGAACCGTGAGATGTCATCAATGTTTCAGTGCTACGTAGTGAAGCGAGAACAGAAAATGGTGATACATTTTGGCAGTAATGGATGATTGTTAATCTGCTCTGTCACATTGGCTGCTAAATCGCCTTAGTCTGCAGAAATGTGGAGTGAGGCGTGTGTGGCAGCACTTTGCATATCAATTCTATTAGCACATCCGTAATGTGTAGCTCATCCACTGTAGATCCATCTTGGGGTTTAGTATAGAGTACAATGATCCATTGTGTGGATTGGCAGCCATATTTGGTGTATTATGTCAAAAGTTTGATGAAAAATGCTTGATGAATCACTTTAGGAATTGATATGCAATCAATCACAGTGCCTTCAGAAAGGATTCACACCCCTTGACTTTTTCCACATTTTGTTGTGTTACAGCCAGAATTTAAAATTGATAAAATGAAAACATTTTGTCACTGATTTACACACAATATCCTATAATGTCAAAGTGGAATTATGTTTTTTGAAATTTTTACAAATTAATTAAAAATGAAAAGCTTAAATATCTTGAGTCAAGTATTCAACCCCTTTGTTATGGCAAGCCTAAATAAGTTCAACAGTAAACGTGCTTAACAAGTCACATAATAAGTTGCATGTACTCACTCTGTGTGCAATAATAGTGTTTAACATTATTTTTAAATGACTACCTCATCTCTGTACCCCACACATATGTAAGGTCCCTCAGTCGAGCAGTGAATTTCAAACGGATTCAACCACAAAGACAAGGGAGGTTTTCCTTCCAAAGAAGGGCACCATTTGGTAGATGGGTAAAAAAAAATATCCCTTTGAGCATGCTGTAGTTATTAATTACACTTTGGATGGTGTATCAATATGCCCAGTTACTACAAAGATACAGGCATCCTTCCTAACCCAGTTACCGGAGTTCAATGGCTGTGATAGGAGAACGCTGAGGATGGATCAACAACATTGTAGTTACTCCACAATACTAACATAATTGACGGAGTGAAAAGATGGAAGCCTGTACAGAATGAACATATTCCAAAACATGCATACTGTTTGCAACAAGGCATTAAAGAAATACTGCAAAAAATGTGGAAAAGCAATAAACTTTTTGTGCTGAATACAAAGTGTTATGTTAGGGGGCAAATCCAATACAACATATTACTAGGTACCACTCTCCATATTTTCAAGCATAGTGGTGCCTGCATCATATGATGGGTATGCTTGTAATCGTTAAGGACTCAGGAGTTTTTCTGGATGGAAAAGAAACAGAATGGGGCTAAGCAAAGGCAAAATCCTAGAGGAGAACCTGGTTCAGTCTGATTTCCAAATTACGAAGAAAGACATAGCTGTAAACACTGCCAAAGTTTCTTCTACAAAGTTGTAATGATTATCTTTAGGAGAAGTAGAGGAGTCAGGCGCAGGACACAGGGTTCAATGTAAACAAACGTGTTTACTTGAAAAAATCAATAAATCTTCTCCTAGGAAAATACATATTGCGGAGAAACACCTCCGACCACACAAAACAGGAAACAATCACCGACAAGACAAACAGGAAATGCAGAGGTTTAAATAATGAACATAATTAGGGAAAATCAAAAACAGGTGTACACAATAAAGACAAAACCAAACGAACAGTGAAACATCGATCGGTGGCAACTAGTAAGCCGGTGACGTCGACCGCCGAACGCCGCCTGAACAAGGACAGGGGCCGACTATGGCGGGAGTCGTGACAAAAGTTAAACATTTTTGCAATACATTTTTTAAAATATTGTTTATTTTAATACATTTTTTACCCCTTTTTCTCCCCAATTTCATGGTATCCAATTGGTAGTTACAGTCCTGTCCCATCACTGCAATTCCCATACGGACTCGGGAGAGGAGAAGTTCGAAAGCCGCCCATCCTCCGAAACACAACCCAGCCAAGCCGCACTGCTTCTTGACACAACGCCCGCTTAACCTGGAACCCAGCTTCACCAATGTGTTGGAGGAAATGTACACCTGGCAACCGTGTCTGCGAGAATTGTGCCCGGCCCGCCACAGGAGTCGCTAGTGCGCGATTGGACAGGAACATCCCTGCTGGCCAAACCCTCCCCTAACCCGGACGACGCTCGGGCAATTATGCGCCGCCCCATTGGTCTCCCGGTCGCGGCCAGCTAAGACAGAGCTTGGACTCAAACCAGGATCTCTAGTGGCAGTGCCTTAGACCACTGCAGCACTTGGGAGGCCCTTCTACAAAGTATTGACTTCGGGGTGTAAACTCTATATTTCATTTTCAATTAATGTGCAAAAAAATGGGGAATTAAATGTTGATGGGTGAGAAACAACAATGCAATCCATCTTGAATGCAGGATGTAACACAACAAAATGTGGAATAAGTCAACGGGTATGAATACTTTCTGAGGGCATTGTATCTCTATGCTTATCACATCATCTCTCAGAATGCTTTGTTCTTCATGCAACAACAATACTATGGAACACTATCTATTTTACCCATTCTATTTACACTGAGGAAAACATTCCTAATATTGAGTTGCACCTCCCCCTTTTGCCCTAAAAATAGCCTCAATTAATTGGGCATGGACTTAACAAGGTGTCGAAAGCCTTCCACAGTGATGCTGGCCCATGTTGACGCCAATGCTTTCCACAGTTGTTGCCTGGATGTTCTTTGGGTGGTGGACTATTCTTGATACACACAGGAAACTGTTGAGTGTGAAAAATCCAGCAGAGTTGCAGTTCTTGACACATTCAAACCGGCACGCCTGGCACCTAGTACTATACCTTGTTCAAAGTCACCTAAATCTTTTGTCTCAGCAATTCACCCTCTGAATGCCACACATACACAATCCATGTCTCAGTTCTCTTAAGGCTTAAACATCCTTCTATAACCGGTCTCCTCTCCTTCATCTACACTAATTGAAGTGGATTTATTAACAAGTGACATCAATAAGTGATCATAGCTTTCACCTGGATTCACCTGGTCAGTCTGTCATTGCAAGAGCAGGTGTTCCTAATGTTTTGTACACTCAATGTACATGGCAGCCACAACCTTGTTATCTTGTTGTCGTTCTAGACATCCAGGGTCCTATCTAGACACTTCCTCAGGCCCAGCTATGTATCACACCAATGACAGAGGTCGGGGCAGACAGTGGTAGTAAAGCACCAATTTGTTTCTTTGCCAACTGCTCTACAACACCACTGCCTGGAGAAGGGAAGACAGGACAGGTGTAACAGGTGATGAGGGAGAAGAAGACGACAGAAAGGTTGCAGAGCTTTTATAGTTAGCAATCTAGGTTTATCAAACACAGAACTTCAGGGGTTTAGAAAAGGATTTACAGGTAGCTTATTTGAGGTATTTTTACATTTTCATTTCAGGTTTTTCCTTTCTTGTTGGATTAGTGTGTTCTCCGTTTGCACTTTTCATTACACTTGATTGTGTGGCGTGTACAGTGTGTTAGCTTTGTGCCCAAGGGAATTCAAGTCTTTGAGAACTACTAGGAGTAGTTTCCACAGAAGTAAATGTTTTCTTTTCGTAAAGTTTGTTTGGTGAACTGTTGCCTTGAGATAGACGTGCGTTTGTGGCACCAGCACCTTAGAAACTCCATCCCTCATATCAAAGCTTTGCGTATCTGCCTCTTTACCTGTGGCTCGGTGTCTTCAAAAACGGCGTACTCATTTATCGGAGTCGTGATGTTTATGCTGTTGGGAAGATGTATTGTTATGCATTAAATAACTATCATAGTATGCAGCTTGGCTACACCCGCGAACCAGCTTCCTCCTCCCACTCAAAATACCTCAGGTCGAATATACAGTTTGTTCGCTTCAATGTTTGATTTAATTATGTGGTTTACTACTTTACTTACTTCAATGTCAAAAACACTGCAGTGGGGGGACAGCTTCAGTGACTGAGGAGCTGAGAAGGCGCAGTCCGTTTTGTGAGATACAGTTGAAGTTGGAAGTTTATATACATCTTAGCCAAATACATTTAAACTCAGATTTTCACAATTCCTGACATTTAATCCTAGTAAAAATTCTCTGTCTTAGGTCAGTTAGGATCACCACTTTATTTTAAGAATGTGAAATGTCAGAATAATAGTAGAGAGTGATTTATTTCAGCTTTTATTTCTTTCATCACATTCCCAGTGGGTCAGAAGTTTACGTACACTCAATTCGTATTTGGGAGCATTGCCTTTAAATTCTTTAACTTGGGTCAAATGTTTCGGGTAGCCTTCCACAAGCTTCTCACAATAAGTTGAGTGAATTTTGGCCCATTCCTCCTGACAGAGCTGGTGTAACTGAGTCATGTTTGTAGGCCTCCTTGCTCGCACATGGTTTTTCAGTTCAGCCCACATATTTTCCATAGGAATGAGGTCAGGGCTTTGTGATGGCAACTCCAATACGTTGACTTTGTTGTCCTTAAGCCATTTTTCCACAACTTTGGAAGTATGCTTGGGGTCATTGTCCATTTGGAAGACCCATTTGCGCCCAAGCTTTAACTTCCTGACTGATGTCTTGAGATGTTGCTTCAATATATCCACATAATTTTCCTTCCTCATGATGCCATCTATTTTGTGAAGTGCATCAGTCCCTCCTGCAGCAAAGCACCCTCACAACATGATGCTGCCACCCCGTGCTTCACAGTTGGGATGGTGTTCTTTGGCTTGCAAGCCTCCCCTTTTTTCCTTCAAACATAACGATGGTCATTATGGCCAAACAGTTCTATTTTTGTTTCATCAGACCAGAGGACATTTCTCCAAAAAGTACAATCTTTGTCCCCATGTGCAGTTGTAAACCGTAGTCTGGCTTTTTTATGGCGGTTTTGGAGCAGTGGCTTCTTCCTTGCTGAGCGGCCTTTAAGCTTATGTCGACATAGGACTCGTTTTACTGTGGATATTGATAATTTTGTACCTGTTTCCTCCAGCATCTTCACAATGTCCTTTGCTGTTGTTCTGGGATTGATCTGCACTTTTTGCACCAAACTACATTAATCTCTAGGAGACAGAACGCGTCTCCTTTCTGAGCGGTATGACGGCTGTGTGGTCCATTGGTGTTTATACTTGTGTACTATTATTTGTACAGATGAACATGGTACCTTCAGGTGTTTGGAAATTGCTCCTAAGGATGAACCAGACTTGTGGAGGTCTACAATTTTTTTTCTGAGGTCTTGGTTGATTTCTTTTGATTTTCCCATGATGTCAAGCAAAGAGGCACCGAGTTTGAAGGTAGGCCTTGAAATACATCCACAGGTACACCTTCAATTGACTCAAATTATGTCAATTAGTCTTTCAGAAGCTTCTAAAGCCATGACATTTTCTGGAATTTTCCAAGCTGTTTAAAGGCACAGTCAACTTAGTGTATGTAAACCTCTGACCCCCTGGAATTGTGATACAGTGAAATAATTTGTCTGTAAACAATTGTTGGAAAAATGACTTGTATCATGCACGAAGTAGATGTCCTAACCGACTTGCCAAAACTATAGTTTGTTAACAAGAAATTTGTGGAGTGGTTGAAAAACGAGTTTTAATGACTCCAACATAAGTGTATGTAAACTTCTGACTTCAACTGTATTTACGTCTCGTTGTCTTCATTAGTCTCCAAAATGAGATCCATATGTCGGCCTGGCTCTCCGCCATCGCTATCCCTCCCAGCAGGTGCTTTCTGATTCTGACGTCCTTTTGTGTTTGGGCTGAGCAGGGAACACTGCCAGTTTTGCTGATAGGTGGCAGATTGCCTCAGACCCTCCCAGTGGAACACAGAGGAACTTTGCACACAGCTCTCTCTCTACCCTGTTAATGTCTCATTGAAGGGGAGGAGGATGCTGACAGGGTGGTTATCATTGGATCATGTCTTTCTCACATCCACGTCCATCACTTCCCGATCACATGCTGTAACCACATACACCCCATGTTTTTTTACAGCAGTAAAGCATCATAGTCCAACCACCTTAGTATGTTTGTTATACCACCTGCTGGGGCTAGTCATAAAAGGCCTGAGTAAGAGACCTGGGTTCAAATAGTATGTGAGGGTTTGATTGAGCCTGCCTGTAGTGCCATATCGGGCAGGGGTTTGCACTTTTGGGACTCTTCCATGGGTTCCATTGCACCAGACAAGCTCGGGCAAGCTCAGTGGAACACAGTTAAATTACATCAGAGAAAGCAAATACAATGGGATTACCGATATTGCATTACTGTATGTGTGGTAATCTATTTACTTAACATATGCAAACTGCAGGACTCAGGGCCCTCATGGGCCTAAGCACTGCTCCTAATGCATAATCATTCCAATTGCATATTTATTTATTGGCTTGAAGTGGGTGTGGAAATTGCCTGCTCTCTTTCGTTCCCTCGCATTTTGTTATCATTATTTCAGGCGCATTTGTTTTCAGTCGTTTTCTGCAAAAAACATTCATGCAATTTAATGCGAGGCTTGGGTGTTTCGCGCGAACACAACACCGTGTTCAGCTATTTAGGCACACCTTAAAACCCCATTCTTCTCTCGGTTGCTTTACATTATTAGTGTGGTACTGCGGTATAATTTGGCTATAATTGCTTGGGAGGTTGCGGTGGGGCGGAATAATGAGTAGGACAACCTTTGAGTAAAGAGGCTTGTGGTGTTTGAAGCTGTGGCTACGCTTATTTTACCATCCATTACGGATGATTAAGGTTGATGTTCCCTCTCTAAAGCACTCTGTCATATTGTATGTTCAAAGAACTTGAGTGTTTCAATGCACTCTCCTGTGATCAGGATTCCTGAAGCGTATTCAAGAGCTTTTCTTTAACGATTGTTGAAATAGGATCAAACGTAATTCCCCAATCAAATATATCGAACATGACATGCGTTGGACGTGCAAAAAGACATTTATGTTTAAAGCCCTTCAGAAATCTCTCACTCCAACTCAATCTCAACAGTAAAAACCGGGTGCTTTTCAACTTGACATACGTGTATTTTTCATCAAAATGCTAGAAATGCGTGAAAACCGTCACACGTGGCGCATTCTTTACTCAAGAAGCTAGGGGAAAGAATCTCGGCGAATTACGGCATTAAGAGTCATCATCAAATGGAAAGCCACAGCCCTCTGACATCACATTTCTCCTGACAGTATAAGTCACTCATGCAGGGGAGGAACAAATAGTACTTGTAAGGGCCAAGGTCCTCATACGTACAGAGTGACACTGTGTGGGAGTATTCATAAAGTCCTTCAAAGGAGAGGGGAATTTCAATCTCCTTTGGTACTTTTATTACAGTATGGTTGGAAAGGAGAGAAGAGGAGGATACTTGAAAAAGATTTACATCAACATTTTAACCCACGTAACCCAGGGTAAATGCATATTCCAGTGTCGGCAGAGCTACCACCAGACCCCTTGTAAAGTAAATAGTCCAAACAGCCAACAACAACAACAAAAAACGATTTGAAAGTTCCTTTCTATTGAAGTATCACATGGTATCTTTAAGTTTTACTGGTTAGCTAACACTGGGCCATTTTTTTGCCAGGTGTTGATAGGGGGGGGGGGGGGGGGAAACCTGCACCCCTCAGCATAGCAGCAAAAAAAGGATGAAGGTTTGGTGCTTCACACAGCAAACAGCGAATAAATATACTGTGGTTATAGTGGTTAGAAATATGCTGTAGTTATTCCAGTTCTTGGAAATGTCTTGTAATGATTCACATCCATCCTTCGTGTCTTAAACTGGTAACAAGCTACTGTATGTAATAAAGCAGCCTACTGCTTAAGTGGAATTCTCCCTCAGTGAGAGTTAGAAACATATTGATTTTGCCTGTGCAAAACATGGCACAGTTCTCTAATGATGATTTGGTGCTCTGATCACCTCAGGCCAGTAGTGATTTTTATCCACTGGTTATGCAGGGGAGATCCACTTAATCTTTGTGTCGATATTTCCCCCCAACTTCCTCTTTGGATGTGCCTTGCCCTCTCTCTCTCTCTCTCTCTCTCTCTTTCTCTCTTTCTCTCTTTCTCTCTCTTTCTCTCCCTCCTTTCTCTCTTTCCCTCCCCATTTCTTTCTCTTTATTTCAGAGAGTTGCCATTTCTGCTCTTGCCCCACTACGGGAGTGGCGTCTAACTTCATTGTATTCATGTTGCATGGCATTCTTGGTATCATCACTGCCTCACGATATCGACGAAAATTACTCTCAAAAGACGGACACAATCCCCGAGGCCTAGCACAATATAAAATAAAGCAGTAATGGATTTAAATGCTGTAATTATTATCTGTTTAAAAAAGTCCTTATTAAAGTTTTGAGTTTCGTTGTTGCCCCCAGGCCAGACGACTCCCTGTAGTTCCTATCCAAGGTAAACACACACACGCCACACACAGTCTCCCTTTGCCCCCATGGCATGCTTAAGACCAACGTGTAGTGAAGGGTGAAGGGGAGAGAGCAGTCACTTTCATGCACAGGCGCAACGGTGTAGAGGTGGAGTGAAAATAAAGGAGTGGAGAAGAAGATACTGAGGGAGAGAGAAGGAGGGAGGGAGAGATGAAAGAGAGGGAGAGGGAAAAAGAGGGGGGGAGAGAACGATACAGAGAAAGGAGGGAACTACCATGAAAGGGGAGAGGCGCCAATACAGAGAAAACGAGAGAGGAAATCTCTCAAACTGATTGAGTGCCAGCCAGACACACAGGGAGAATCATCTAAAGCACAGGTATAATGAACCAGCCTATGTAGCAGTCCCAGGAAGCTTTGTAAAAGAGAACAGAATGAATGTACTTTTTTTCTCCAAGAGACTTCCGCGGAGACCAACAAATGAGACAGTGTGGATATGTCAGACAGGTCTTCCAACCCCTTTGTGTGATTCATAATAATATGTTGGATGTTGTCCTGGGAATAACTCCAAAACAGGAGTTTTGATAAAATGACACTCAACTGTCGCTCTCTCGCTCCCCACGGCGACACCTGCTCTGTACGATAATGAAATGGAAAACAATATTTCACTCAGGTTTAGAGATTCCTGTTTGCACGATGACAAGACACCACCTCATGGTGACTTCCATAGCAACCGGTTTCCGGCGAGGCATGAGAGAAAGAAAGAATGAAGTAAAGTTTGGTAATGTGTGTTGTATGTGTGTCATACAATTCATTCATCCCATGGGAACTGCATCCCCGAACATGCTATTTAAAGAAAATCCAAATATAGCTACACTCTTAGAAAAAGGGGTTATTTGAGGAGGGACAGGGTTTTGCTCTTTTTGGAAGATGAGAGTTCTTTGTTAGGCAACGGGTTCTACCTAGACCATTTTTCATTCTAAGAACCGTTGATGATTCTTTGAAAGCCAAGAAGGAATCTACATAGAGCCCTTCTGCATCTGAATAAACGTTTAGTTTTTTTGTACATTTCTTTTTACCTTCATACGACCAATATACACTGCTCAAAAAAATAAAGGGAACACTAAAATAACACATCCTAGATCTGAATGAATGAAATAATCTTATTAAATACTTTTTTCTTTACATAGTTGAATGTGCTGACAACAAAATCACACAAAAATAATCAATGGAAATCCAATTTATCAACCCATGGAGGTCTGGATTTGGAGTCACACTCAAAATTAAAGTGGAAAACCACACTACAGGCTGATCCAACGTTGATGTAATGTCCTTAAAACAAGTCAAAATGAGGCTCAGTAGTGTGTGTGGCCTCCACGTGCCTGTATGACCTCCCTACAACACCTGGGCATGCTCCTGATGAGGTGGCGGATGGTCTCCTGAGGGATCTCCTCCCAGACCTGGACTAAAGCATCCGCCAACTCCTGGACAGTCTGTGGTGCAACGTGGCGTTGGTGGATGGAGCGAGACATGATGTCCCAGATGCGCTCAATTGGATTCAGGTCTGGGGAACGGGTGGGCCAGTCCATAGCATCAATGCCTTCCTCTTGCAGGAACTGCTGACACACTCCAGCCACATGAGGTCTAGCATTGTCTTGCATTAGGAGGAACCCAGGGCCAACCGCACCAGCATATGGTCTCACAAGGGGTCTGAGGATCTCATCTCGGTACCTAATGGCAGTCAGGCTACCTCTGGCGAGCACATGGAGGGCTGTGCGGCCCCGCAAAGAAATGCCACCCCACACCATGACTGACCCACCGCCAAACCGATCATGCTGGAGGATGTTGCAGGCAGCAGAACGTTCTCCACGGCGTCTCCAGACTCTGTCACGTCTGTCACATGTGCTCAGTGTGAACCTGCTTTCATCTGTGAAGAGCACAGGGCGCCAGTGGCAAATTTGCCAATCTTGGTGTTCTCTGGCAAATGCCAAACGTCCTGCACGGTGTTGGGCTGTAAGCACAACCCCTACCTGTGGACGTCGGGCCCTCATACCACCCTCATGGAGTCTGTTTCTGACCATTTGAGCAGACACATGCACATTTGTGGCCTGCTGGAGGTCATTTTGCCGGGCTCTGGCAGTGCTCCTCCTGCTCCTCCTTGCACAAAGGCGGAGGTAGCGGTCCTGCGGCTGGGTTCTTGCCCTCCTACGGCCTCCTCCACGTCACCTGATGTACTGGCCTGTCTCCTGGTAGCGCCTCCATGCTCTGGACACTACGCTGACAGACACAGCAAACCTTCTTGCCACAGCTCGCATTGATGTGCCATCCTGGATGAGCTGCACTACCTGAGCCACTTGTGTGGGTTGTAGACTCCGTCTCATGCTACCACTAGAGTGAAAGCACCGCCAGCATTCAAAAGTGACCAAAACATCAGCCAGGAAGCATAGGAACTGAGAAGTGGTCTGTGGTCACCACCTGCAGAACCGCTCCTTTATTTGGGGTGTCTTGCTAATTGCCTATAATTTCCACCTGTTGTCTATTCCATTTGCACAACAGCATGTGAAATGTATTGTCAATCAGTGTTGCTTCCTAAGTGGACAGTTTGATTTCACAGAAGTGTGATTGACTTGGAGTTACATTGTGTTGTTTAAGTGTTCCCTTTATTTTTTTGAGCAGTGTATTTGACATACAGTGTATTCGGAAATTATTCCGACCCCTTGACTTTTCCCGATTTTGTTACGTTTCAGCCGTATTATGAAATGGATTAAATTAAATTTTTTCCTCATCAATCTACAGACAATACCTTATAATGACAAAATAGGTTTTTATAAATGCTTGCAAATTTATAAATACAAAAATGAAATGCTGTATTTAAATACGTTTTCAGACTTTTTGCTTTGAGACTTGATATTGTGCTCAGATGCGTCCTGTTTCCATTGATCATTCTTGAGATATTTCTACAACCTGATTTTAGTCCACCTGTGGTAAATTCAATTGATTGGACATGATTTGGAAAGGCACACACCTGTCTATATAAGGTCCCACAGTTGACAGTGCATGTCAGAGCAAAAATCAAGCCTTGAGGTCAAAGGAATTGTCTGTAGAGCGCAGAGACATTTTTGCAGCATTGAAGGTCCCCAAGAACACAGTGGCTTCCATCATTCTTAAATGGAATAAGTTTGGAACCACCAAGACTCTTCATAGATCTGGCCAAACTGAGGAATTGGGGGAGAAAGGCCTTGGTCAGGGAGGTGACCAAAAACCAGATGATCACTCTGATAGAGCTCCAGTGTTTCTGTGGAGATGGGAGAACCTTCCAGAAGGACAACCATCTCTGCAGACAGAAGCTACTCCTCAGTAAAATGCACATGACAGCCCGCTTGGAGTTCGCCAAAAGGCACCTGAAATACTATCAGACCATGCGAAACAAGATTCTCTGGTCTGATGAAACCAAGATTGAACTTCCAAATGGAAGTTTTGTTGCCTGTTCATCCAAGTGCTCCATTCTGACATTCACAAACACCCCCTGGAATCGGCGTTTGAGTGACTACTGCAGTGCTTTTACTAGACTGACTAGGTGACGACTTGTGCTCAGTATACTTTGCAGATGATAGTTGAGTGACAGTACACAAGGAAGGGCAGCACTGAGAGTCACCACTTTCTCCCCCTGAGTAAGGTCGGTGGCCTGGACAAAAAGGGTCCAAAATGTCCACTAGCTCCAATAGCTGGCTCCATTCCCTTGGTGATAAGCAGAGATCCTTGTTTCCCTGGGCCTCAAGTAGAGTATTGAGGCTTTGTTGATTCAGATTGGTGACTGCTTTAACAAGCCGGAGGATGGAATTCCATCTGGTAGACACAGCAGCAGGGATACTACGATTGGCTCCAAACTCAGCTTCAAATGCTTCTTTCAGACCACAGGTAGTATGTAGTAAGCTGCAAAGTTTAGTTACCTTAGCCATCACACTGTTTATGTTTTTTGTTTCCTTCAGTCCTTCTCTAATCACCAGTTGTAATGAATGGGAAAAGCACTGTAAGCGCTGTTGCCTGCAGTTGGTTTGGATAGCTTCTACATCAGCATTGTACTCTTCACCAAATTCTTCCCATAGGCTGGGGTTATCCACATCATCATCATCATCATGGTCATTGCTTGCTTTGGGGAAACAAACTGTGAAGGCCTTTTTCATATTTGCAGCATTATCACATATGATATAATGAAATGTATGTATTATGCCAACATTATCACAGATTACTTCACATGTATGACTGATTCTTTCCCCAGTGTGTGACCCTGCGAATCTATAACAGCTCAACAGAACTGACTCCAGCCTGGGTGTTTTTTTCTCTTCCATGGCCATGTAATGGGCCGTTACTCTCATGAAGCCCCTCATGGTCCTGTCAGTCCATATATCTACAGTGACAGACACTGATTCTGTCTTCTCTAGGGCACTTTTGATTGTAGCCTCTTTGTTCAGTGTTAAGTCATGCAGGCGCCTGGTCAACGTGGGCCTACTTACTGGTCTATATTTGTCATCTACCACTGACATGAAATGCCTGAAGTGAGGGTTGTCCACTAAGGACATAGGCGGGTTGCAGGAAATGATCAGGTCTTGCAGTGTAGCCTCTGTTATGGCCTTCTGCCTGTGGTGGCCCTGGCTGTACACATGGACACCTGTGGCGGTCAAGAATGAGTCAATGCTGCCCTGTCCTTCTGTCCCTGCGCTGATCACCTTTGCTTTTGCAGAATTCCGTGAACCTGCAGATGAACAACATGTTCGATAGTTATTGCTGACTTGAGATGGAAGTACAAGGACACAAACAAATATATATGGTCTATGAGATTTTTCAGCAGAAATGTCCAAGAAGTTGCATGCTTTGAACTCTCGTTTTATACTACGTTACTTCCTAGGACCAGGCTACAACAGAAAGTACATTAAATCTCAGAGTGGTATGCATGTCGCCGAGATGTAACTTAATAATCTCTGCTAACAAGTAGACATTTCTAGTTAGCTAAAAGATGACACACAAGAAAGATGGCTGGCATCTGCTTAATAGACTACTATTAGTCTAACCACATTGCAACGTTGTTAGCTAGCTAGCCAAACTGACCTTTCGCAGTGAGTTTTCAAACGTTGGATGAAGTTAGATGTAGTTGCTTCAGCATCTTTGTTAATTCCACATGTTTTGCAAAACGGCATTTCCTTTTTTTGCCACTGGCATTACACTGCAGGTTCTTGTAACCAAATGTAATAACGAAAGCCTCACCACCTGAAGACATTATTGCTGATGTACGATTGTTTAGCTGTAGTACTACAGTGATGTACAAATGACGCAGACATTCCAGAATGTTTTTCAGCCTTCTGTATTAAACTACTTTCTCCGTGTTACAATGCCGCCTGTTCCATGTTATCTGACAGCATGCACAACAAAAACGTATCCCAGTACTGACTTGCATTGTTCACAAGTCTCATCTAGAGTCCAAGTCAAATTTCAAGTCAATTGATCATGAGTCTAAGTCAAGTCGCAAGTCCTTTTCTGAGACTCGGACTCGAATTTCCATCTCTGGCTTGTAGTGTTATACCCAAGAAGATTCGAGGCTGTAATCGCTGCCAAAGGTGCTTCAACAAAGTACTGAGTAAAGGGTCTGAATACTTATGTGAATGTGATATTTCATTTATTTTTTTATAAATTAGCAAACATTTCAAAAAAATCTGTTTTGTTTTGTCATTACGAGGTATTGTATGTAGTTTGATGAGGGAAAACATGTATTTAGAATAAGGCTGTAACTTAACAAAATGTGGAAAAAGTCAAGGGGTCTGACTACTTTTAGAATGCACTGTACATGGATTACCTAGAAGCAACAATCATAGCAAAATATCAACATAATTCTTATCAAAACATCATTAGACAAGTAAATGATGTTAACTGAAATAAAAAATAAACAAAAAATACATATTTCAGCAAAATTACAATGTAATATAATGTAAAATGAAAATACTTTTTCCCTTAAGTAATGTGCAGCTTTTACAATCCACATAAGTACTAAAAAGCTGATTTACAATAATTTGATGGAGGTTGACTACCATTTAGTATTTTTTTTTACCACAGCATTCTGTAGCGATACACCATCCCATCTGGTTGGGGTTTAGTGGGACTATCATTTGTTTTTCAACAGGACAATGACCCAACACACCTCCAGGCGCTCCCATTTCAGACGCTTTGGGATGAATTGGACGGCAGAGTGGAGGAAAAGCAGCCAACAAGTGCTCAGCATATGTGGGAACTCCTTCAAGACTGTTGGAAAAGCAATCCAGGTGAAGCTGGTTGAGAGAATGCTAAGTGTGTGCAAAGCTGTCATCAAAGCAATGCGTGGCTACTTTGAAGAATCTCATATCAAATGTATTTTGATTTGTTTAACACTTTTTTGGGGTACTACATGATTCCATGTGTTATTTCATAGTTTTGACGTCTTCACTATTATTTTACAATGTAGAAAATTATAAAAATAAAGAAAAATCCTGAAATGAGTAGGTGTGTCCAAACTTTTGACTGGTTCTGTATGTGATAAAAACGACAGGGGCAGTACACCAAAATGTTAAATATACTTAATTTTATTGACAGTAAGTGATTCATCCATTGATATTGTGAGAGAATGACCAAAACTTTGGCTTAGTTGCCTTTATTTACTTACCCCACAGCTAGCATTAGCATCGCTGCTAGTGAAACAATGGGAGTGGTAGGGCCTATGGCAGGGTGCTTCAAATATTCATGGCTACTTCCTCAAAGTCAATTCAAACCAAATGTTATAGCAACCACAATACCATAAGATGCACATATAGAATACTGGAGGATATTATGGGAATTCTGGTATTTATAGAACATTTCCCGCAAAATAACTATTTTTCAGAGAATTCGTACGTACAGTTCTACCATGTATTCATACCGCTGACATACTTTTATAAGCTGTTTTGACTGCAGCTAAGCATATATGAAAGGTAATTTAGATTTTGTACACACTCAGGCCTAGTTGTAACCATAGGTGAGTATGTAATCTGCAGGTGATCTGTATCTGGTCAAAATCATGATACAGGTCCCCCTCCACCCTCTGGTAGTATGGATAACTTGTTATCATGTCTCCAGAGAAACCTAGATTCAAAGAAAGGTCCTATCTATGAAATTGCTATTGGTGGAATTAGGTGTTTTTGGCTGGAACTTGATTTTAAAAAAAGTCCATACTGATACGGAAACACTAAACAATGATTTAGATTTATAAAGAACTTGTTTATTGGCAAAGTCATGAAAAACTGGAAGAATTGAATGAACCACCTTTTGGGATATGATTAAAAAAAAAGATTCCTCTGGGGTCATCGGTAGTATGAGGGTTATGTAGTGCCTGAGCATTAGTGTTTATACTTTAACATCAAGAGTTTGAGTAATCTGAAACTGTTAAAAAGATAGCTGTGAGAATGTTTTTATCGGTACCTAGAGTATAGGAATTTTTGTGCATGTATCTGGTATTCCCTTAATCATTTTACATATCCAGTACTGACATAGTTATCTTTGCCATGATCTGTCTTTAAAATTAGTTTTTTTTTTCTGTGATTTTATTGAGCGGAGAGTAGGAGAATAGAAGCGAATCTGAGTGAACAAGCAGCATATTGTATGATACACAGCAAATTGGCAAGTGCTACCTAGGTTTTTTTGTGACTCAGTGGTGTTAAAGAACCCCAGCATTGAGTGTGATTACAGTATGTCATTTGTACTCTGAATACTCAAATCCATGCCATCATTATCATATTTCCCTGCATCCTCTATTGTAGGTTGATTTTCAGAATTGCTTGTTTTAATATCTGTGTTTTTGCATGTACATTGATTGGTTTATTAATCTTATGCTGCACAAAGATAAATAACATACATTTTTACAAACAAATTAAATCTGTTAGTAACGGGTGCAATAAATCCAACTACTGAGATGGTTGTTCCAGTTTAGATGATTAAGGAAGTCTCAGTAATCAATCTTTCATACCCTGGCAGTCATTCTAAATGGTGGTTGTGGGTGATTCAAAGATCCAGTTGTTAAATATCTTCACTTTAGCTGGATTCTAATAGGAATGACACATAATTTTGCAAGTCAGTATAATGTGACTTGCAGGCCTGATTTTGGCCAGGTTAGACCACTGTGTTAGGGTATAACTAGGCCCTCAAAGAAAGGACTTATGATATACAGTATGTGATGTATTGTCAGTTACATTTTTTTAAATGACTAAATAAAAGGGTTATTGGCAGAACCGTTCATAGAGGGTTATAGGAAGAATCTTTAGACGATGAAAGGGTTATTGGTAGAACCATTTATAGAGGGTTCTATGAAGAAGCCAAAGAACCCAACATGGTTATACTTACCTTTTTTTCTAAGAGTGTAAACACAACTTACAAATCGATACTCTATGTACACTATTCAGTAAAATACATCCTTATCAGTCTATTTTATTCCCCTAAGAGGCAGTTATCTACCACTGAGGCCAAACAAAACAACAGAAGTCTTGTTTGGCATCAGCAAACACAAAATGGCAGCTCAGTGGCAGCTTTCCCCATTGAAAAGAACAGACATCTCCTGCCACTGTATTACACAAACAGATGGTTATTAAAGGGACTTGCAAGGCAATCCCCACAGAGACAGATGCCATGCGCCATCCACAGTCAGGGAGATCCAGCCAGTCTGTCTGGTCTCAATCCCCCCTAGAGGGCACCTAACTGGGGAAGGATCACAGAGGAGTCTTTAACCCACCCACCCCTCCTCCTCACCAGACGAGAGTGCTTGTCAGCTGATCGATTGATGTCTGCGCCTGATAGGCTGGACAGTGTGTAGTCGGTTAAAAGCCAAAGTGATCAATCAACCACCTGCTAACAGCCTCTCCAGAATGAGGACGGATCCCTCCTCTACTCCTCTCCCCCTCTCCTCCTCCAGTACATTGTACTGATCTATACCAGACCTCCCACAGAAGCAAAGTGTGAACGACCGGTGTTCAAACCCAGGTCTCCTGTGCACCTCAAGATTTGGTTAGCCCCCTGAGCTAAAGGCCCTTAGCTTGAGCCAATGTGAGTATTCAGGTCTAATGAAATGGTCACCCTTCATCACACGAATAGAAAGGGAGATGCCAGTTTTTCACAGGTCACTATTACACTATCCCAAAAGGTTCACCATTCATTCTCAACAGTATCTCAACAGTCTTCGCTCTCATCCCAATATGCTCATTTTTAGGGTGTGGGCTAGTCTAATGAACCGATTAAATGCCAAAGTGTAATTGAGAAGGAGGAATTAATCAAAAGAGCATTGGCTGTCGGGCCCTGCCAAAATGGGACTATATCACTCTTGAAGATGTCGTCTCATTTTAGCCGCTGTATTATTAAGACCGCTCATCATTTTCTTGGAAGGAAAGACAGTAGAAAGACACCGTAGTATGCTAGTTCATGTTGGGTCTTTGTAATGGCCTTTGACAGAAACTGGCCTGTATTTAACTGCCTCCCACATACAGTGCCTTCAGAAAGTATTCAGACCCCTTGACTTTTTCCAGATTTTGTTAGGTTACAGCCTTAATATAAAATCGATTAAATCGCTTTTTCCCCTCATCAATCTACACACAATACTCCATAATGACAAAGCAAAAACAGGTCTTTAGAAATGTTGGCTAATTTATTTAAAAAAAATGTCTGGGCTCTGGCTGGGCTACTCAAGGACATTCAGATACTCCCGAAGCCACTCCTGCGTTGTCTTGGCTGTGTGCTTAGAGTCGTTGTGTGAACCTTCACCCCAGTCTGAGGTCCTGAGAGCTCTGCAGCAGGTTTTCATCAAGGCTCTCTCTGTACTTTGCTCCGTTCATCTTTGCCTCGATCCTGACTAGTTTCCCAGTCCCTGCCGCTGAAAAACATCCCCTCACCATGCTTCACTGTAGGGATGGTGCCAGGTTTCCTCCAATACACTTGGTATTCAGGCCAAATAGTTCAGGCCAAATAGTTCAATCTTGCTTTCTTCAGACCAGATAGTCTTGTTTCTCATGGTCTGAGAGTCTTTCGGTGCCTTTTGGCAAACTCCAAGCGGGCTGTCATGTGCCTTTTACTGAGGAGTGGCCACTCTACATTAAAGGCCTGATTGGTGGAGTGCTGCAGAGATGGTTGTCCTTCATGACGGTTCTCCCATTTCCACAGAGATGGAGCTCTGGAGCTCTGTCAGAGTGACCATCGTGTTCTTGGTCACCTCCCTGACCAAGGCCCCTCTCCCCTGATTGCTCAGTTTGGCCGGGCGGCAAGCTCTAGGAAGAGTCTTGGTGGTTCTGTAAGAATATTTCAAAGATAAATACACAACTCAGAGGACTAAAGGTCAAGAGGGAATGAACGATCAATGGAAATAGCATTTAAAAAAAATTAATGATCAATGAGTCAGAGACATGGGAGGAATTTGTCTGTACATTGAGCCTGAAACAGGATACTTGTTATTTGGCCATTGGCCCGATTTTACTGCAAGGAATTCTAATTGGTCAACCACAGGCTAGAGTTGGGGGTTATAAATTGCATCCTGTCACTTTGTTCTGTGGATAAAGTCACTGAGGACAGGGGAGAATGAACATCGACCCTCTACTCCCCAGTATGATTCGTTCTCTTTGAATAAACCTATTTTTCTCCCCCTGATTTGCTTTGGGGTCTGTGTCATTGAAGAGTAACATCAACTGCTAACAGTTCCAAACTTCTTCCATTTAAGAATGGAGGCCACTGTGTTCTTGGAGACCTTCAATGCTGCAGAAGTGTTTTGTTACCTTTCCCCAGATCTGTGCCTCAACACAATCCTGTCTCGGCGCTCTACGGACAATTCCTTCAACCTCATGGCTTGGTTTTTGCTCTGACATGCACTGTCAACTGTGGGACCTTATATAGACAGTTGTGTGCCTTTCCAAATCATGTCCAACTAATTGAATTTACCTCAGGTTGACTCCAAGTTGTAGAAACATATCAAGGATTATCAATGGAAACGGAATGCACCTGAGCTCAATTTCAAGTTTCATAGCAAAGGGTCTGAATACTTCTGTAAATATGGTATTTGTTTTTTATTTGTAATACATTTCAACAAAACTGTCTTTGCTTTTTCATTATGGGGTTTTGTGTATAGATTGCTGAGCATTTGTTTTTATTTCATCAATTTTTTAGAATAAGGCTGTTTGGAAAAAGTCAAGGGGTCTGAATACTTTCCAAATGCACTGTAGACACGCAATTTAGTTTTTACCAACTATAAGTTGCGGTCTCTATTTCTCTCTCTGTGTCTATGTCTCTGTCTCTGTCTCTATGAGACACACAGTTACCAACCTATGCCTTTGAATACAAATACCAAAGCCAGCTGTTTCATGTTATTTATCAATGACCTGATTCGAACTGCTTTCTCAAATCAGTAGACAACCAACTCTCTAGTCTGAAAGAACTGCAGGTCTGCTTTTGAAGGATAGGCAGGGAAGGTGAAGGTGAAACAAAAGCAACGCAACAACTGCAAGAGAAGAAGACGACAAGAGGAAGTAGGAACAGCTGGAGACATCCAATTACTGTAACACTGAGACGCTTGACACGAATCCGCCGTGACACGTTGTGTTGCTTGTTAGTGAACGAACGCATCGTCACAACAGACGGCTTGTGCTAACTAGAATCTAGTATTTTAAGAATGGAATTCTGAACTCCACACATTTTTTGGGGGGCAGGAAAGGAGCAGAAGCAAGGAGGCAGAGTAGAGGGAGCAGAAATGCATAGGGCTCATGCAGGGATCGAACCGGGATCCCTCTGCTGCAAGGGGAAGCAAATGTTTCCGGAGGCGAAAGTGTTACCCACTTGACCAGACTCTGGTTCGAGTCTAACGTTTCTAATGGGATAACAAGGAGCTGTCAATCTATTCCAGATACACTTGTATTGTTATTTATTACAGTTAGTGGAACTTTGTTAATTAAGCATTATCAGGGCTGTTGTAATGTGTGTGTGTGTGTGTGCGTGTGGTTCAGTTCAGTAAGTGTGTGTGTGTGTGTGTGTGTGTGTGTGTGTGTGTGTGTGTGTGTGTGTGTGTGTGTCTGTGTTCATGGGCGTCCATGAACACAGGTTATGACTGTTAATCGATGCTGTGTTGTTCTGTATGTCTTTCCCAAGTCCTAGTCATCTCTCCCCAGGCAGGCTAAGACCTCTCCTGCTATGTTGAGGCCCAAACTGGCTGAGCTCTGGAGAGAGAGGGATTTCAAAGCTGTAACATTAATGGAAGGGGTAGAGAAAGAAACCATAAAGCTGCAATGGATAAAAGGAATCAATAAACGTTCACGCTCACATGTGCACACACACACACACACACACACACACACACACACACACACACACACACACACACACACACACGAACACACCTCTCACATACCTGAGCTTGAATGATGAGTATCCACCAGGGAAAAATGCTCAAATTCTCCAATTTCTCCCCTTGACTGAACCCCCGCTTTCCTCCCTGCTCCCTCATGGCTCTCTTCTCATCAGAGAATGTTTTTTTCTTCGAAAAGACAGATCTGCCCTCAACACCTCAGAGTTCACACTCATTTTCATTCAAACGTCGTCTGCTGAACATTTACTGAACGTTTACTGAATGTCCATATGATGTAGCTCAAGCCTCAAGGTCATTTACCAGATAATGAAGTACAAGTTATAAATCTTCTTAGGGCTAGGGTCCTTTTTTCAGAATTTCCGCCTGACTGACGTGTCCAAAGTTAACTGCCTGTTACTCAGGCCCAGAAGCCAGGATATGCATATAATTGGTACCATTGGATAGACAACACCTTGAAGTTTGTAGAAATATTAACATAATGTATGAGACTATAACACAGTTGATATGGTAGGAGAAAATCCAAAGAAAAACCAACCAGAATTATTTTTTTGTTTTGAGATCCCATGCTCTTACAATGGAAAGCTATGGGTCCTATGCAATTCCAGCTCACAGATTGCAATTCTTATGGCTTCCAGTAGATGTCAAATAGTCTTTGTTCAAGGTTCCAGGCTTGTTGCTTCCAAAATGAGGAAGAATTTTGAGTTTTGGAACTGGGAGTCTGTGGGCGCGCACTTGCTAATTTTATATTTCTATTGAACGTACTTCTTTGAAGTATGAAATATTATAGTTTAATTACATTTTAGGGTACTTGATGATTAAATAGAAACGTAGTTTGACTTGTTTTAACAAAGTTTAGCGGAAGCTTTTTGGATTCCTTTGTCTGCATGTTGAACTCAAATCGATGGCGCCAACGAAACTGACCTTTTGGGATATAAAGAAGGATTTTATCTAACAAAACGACCATGCATGTTGTAGCTGGGACACTTTTGGATTGCAAATCAGAGGAAGATTTTACAAAAGTAAGTGAATATTTAATCGCTATTTGTGATTTTATGAAGCCTGTGCTGGTTGAAAAATATGTTGATGTGGGGCACCGTCCTCAAACAATCGGATGGCATGCTTTCGCTGTAAAGCCTATTGTAAATCGGACAATGCAGTTTGATTAACAAGACTTTAAGCTTTTAACCGATATAAGACACTTGTATGTACCTAGATGTTTAATATCCATCATTTTTACGAATATATATTTGAATTGCGCGCCCTCCAATTTCACCGGAGATTGTCGACAGGTGTCCCGCTGACGGGACGCCTAGCCCTATAAATTATATATTAATTGTATTTATTTTTTATTTCCCCTTTATTTAACCAGGTAGGCAAGTTGAGAACAAGTTCTCATTTACAATTGTGACCTGGCCAAGATAAAGCAAGCTGTTTGACTCATACAACAACACAGAGTTACACATGGAGTAAAACAAACATACAGTCAATAATATAGTAGAAAAATAAGTCTGTATACACAGTGAGCAAATGAGGTGAGATAAGGGAGGTAAAGGCAAAAAAGGCCATGGTGGCGAAGTAAATACAATATTGCAAGTAAAACACTGGAATGGTAGATTTGCAGTGGAAGAAAGTGCAAAGTAGAAATAGAAATAATGGGGTGAAAAGGAGCTAAATAAATAAATACATAAATACAGTAGGGGAAGAGGGAGTTGTTTGGGCTAAATTATAGATGGGCTATGTACAGGTGCAGTAATCTGTGAGCTGCTCTGACAGCTGGTGCTTAAAGCTAGTGAGGGAGATAAGTGTTTCCAGTTTTAGAGATTTTTGTAGTTCGTTCCAGTCATTGGCAGCAGAGAACTGGAAGGAGAGGCGACCGAAGGAGGAATTGGCTTTGGGGGTGACCATTGAGATATACCTACTGGAGCGGGTGCTACAGGTGGGTGCTGCTATGGTGACCAGCGAGCTGAGATAAGGGGGAACTTTACCTAGCAGGGTCTTGTAGATGACCTGGAGCCAGTGGGTTTGGCGACGAGTATGAATCGAGGGCCAGCCAACGAGAGCGTACAGGTCGCAGTGGTGGGTAGTACCTGTATATGGGGCTTTGGTGACAAAACGGATGGCACTGTCATAGACTGCATCCAATTTATTGAGTAGGGTATTGGAGGCTATTTTGTAAATGACATCGCCGAAGTTGAGGATTGGTAGGATGGTCAATTTTACGAGGGTATGTTTGGCAGCATGAGTGAAAGATGCTTTGTTGTGAAATAGGAAGCCGATTCTAGATTTAACTTTGGATTGGAGATGTTTGATGTGAGTCTGGAAGGAGGGTTTACAGTCTAACCAGACACCTAGGTATTTGTAGTTGTCCACATGTTCTAAGTCAGAACCGTCCAGAGTAGTGATGCTGGACGGGCGGGCAGGTGCAGGCAGCGATCGGTTGAAGAGCATGCATTTAATTTTACTTGTATTTAAGAGCAGCTGGAGGCCACGGAAGGAGAGTTGTATGGCATTGAAGCTCGTCTGGAGAGTAGTTAACACAGTGTCCAAAGAAGGGCCAGAAGTATACAGAATGGTGTCGTCTGCGTAGAGGTGGATCAGAGACTCACCAGCAGCAAGAGCGACATCATTGATGTATACAGAGAAAAGAGTCGGCCCAAGAATTGAACCCTGTGGCACCCCCATAGAGACTGCCAGAGGCCCGGACAACAGGCCCTCCGATTTGACACACTGAACTCTATCAGAGAAGTAGTTGGTGAACCAGGCGAGGCCTGTTGCCCTATCACCAGGTGAATTTAATAATTTGTTACGTACCTTATTGTACCTTACGTACCTTAACAGTTACGTACCTTATTGTGATTGTTTTAAATTAAAATGGTCAACAATAAACAAAAATAGCTTCTTAGCAAAGAGCAGTTTCTCAAGCAAGAATTTTGCTAGGACCGTCTGGGAGTGGGGAGGGGAAAACTGAAAATTAGCTGTTATTGGTAGAGAGGTTTGGAACGCTCTTTCTTATTAGTCTATTAACAAATTTAACGCGTAGTGATGACTCCATCACACCAAAAAAGTATATCTTACACTAAAAGGGCATTATCATAATTTTCACAACATTCTTACAATATTATTACAACCAACCTCTTTAAGTGGCGCTTAGGATTCAGCCCATATAGACAAAAGGGCATTAAATGTATTATAAATTCTGGTGTGATATAACTAGTAATATGACCTAACAGGGGTGGAGGGGACAGACCTGAGGTTGAAAAGTCCAACTGAGCAAACACAACTGTGGGGAAAGTGCATATTCCTTGGTTGCTGGGGCAACCGGTCTCTCGGTAGAACAGTCTTAGCGGTGGGATATGGAAGTGTGGAGTGTGTGTGTGACAGAGAAACAGAGAGAAGGTGTGTGTGTGTGAGAGAGAAACAGAGAGAAGGTGTGTGTGTGTGTGTGGGCGGGGAGGGAGGGAGGGTGCATAGGTGCGTGTGTCTGTGTGTATGCAAGAGAGTGATTGTGTGTGTGTGTGAGCGAGAGAGCGAGAGAGAGAGAGAGAGAGAAAACGAGAAAGAGAAAATGTAATAACAAAGACTCCGACTGACCCAGAGACTGTAAACAACGAACCCCCCTCGGTGTAGAGCAAGGATCTAGATCTACCCATGTAACAGTCAACATGCGCTACGTTATCCGTCCTACTCATCCTTCATGTTGAATATACCTCCATCCACTCTCTTATAGATTATTCAAATGATGAGTCCCTCATCTAAGGAATTAGAGTGGTGGACATATAAATTGGCTTCATCTGATAGCACATTCTAGCTGAGCGAATCTCTATGATATACTGACACCTGTGTGTCCTAATGCACTATTACTTCATTCTGAGCTAGGTAGTGCCTGCGTCCCAAATAGTGACCTATTTCCTACATGGTGCACTACTATTGACCCGAGCACTATGGACCCTGGTCAAAAGTAGTACACTAAATAGGGAATACGGTGCCATTTGGGACGTAGGCCAGTGAGAGCAGTGAGAGCTGCATCTGTGTCACCCAGCAAGATTAAAGTCATAAAACCTTGCAGGGAAATGACGTGACATTTCGGCCAAGCAGTAAAACCTCTTGGTCTCGGCTGCTACTCTCTTTCACACTGTACTGTAAATCCGCCGCTAGCAGCAAGAGGTTACAGTCAAGTAGATATTTGCATGGAGTTGAAACATGCTAATGTGAGGTTAGGGGACTGGAGAATTGTGTGTGTGTGTGTGTGTGTGAGAGAGAGAGACTGTGTAATGCACAGTGAGTATCTGTGTGTGTGCCTCATCCATCAAGTGGAAAAAGAAGAGACAATGAATGACATTGAAAAGCAGCAGCAGATGTATTCTGTAGTACATCACTCACTCATTCTCTCTCTCTGTCCTCCTCTCTCTCGCTCCCTCTCACTTTCTCTCTCTGTTCTCCTCTCCCTATCTGTCTTGCTCGCTCGCTCCCTCTCTCTATCTCCCTGGGACACAGAGGCCGATCACTGATAGCAGATGTCTCTAATTGCCGAGGGGAACTCCGGCCATGTCTCTGTCTCCTCTCCCTCTATCCCTCTCCTTCTGGCCCTGCCAGAAGCTAACGACCCCAGAGCCCCAATCACAGCATCTGCCCATAACTGGCCTTATCTCCCACCTTCAGCATGCCTCTGCAGCCAGCCCCACACTACTAGGGAGGGACAAGGAGAGGGGAGATGGAGGGCGAAGAGTGGGAGGTGGGGGTGGAGGTAGGTACAGGGGAGAGGGGGAGATGGCGAGAAAGTGGGGGATATGGAGGGAGGAACATGGAGTGGAAGAGGAGGGAGATGGAGGGATAGACAGAGTGGAAGAGGAGGGTGAAGGGGGAGATGGAGGGAGAGACATGGAGTAGAGGAGGAGGAGATGGAGGGAGGGCCGTGGAGGGAGATGGAGGGATAGACATGGAGTGGAGGAGGAAGAGCTGGAGGGAGAGACATGGAGTGGAGGAGGAGGAGATGGAGGGAGGGACATGGAGTGGACGAGGAGGAGGGAGATGGAGGAAGTGACATGGAGTGGAAGAGGAGGAGAGAGATGGAGGAAGGGACATGGAGTGGAAGAGAGGGAGATGGAGGGAGAGACATGGGGATGAAGGGGGAGATGGAGGGAGGTTGAAGGGGGTAAAAATGAGGCAGACTGGCTGGGAGAGGAAGAAGGAAAGATGGAGTTAGGGATTAGGAGCGAGATGGGAGGGACGGGGGGAGGAAGATGGAGGTGCTGGATGGAGAGGGGCAGAGTAGCTGGGAGAGAGCAGGGTTGAGGGACGGGATAATGAAGGAGATAAGTAAGAGTGAGGAGAGGGATCAGTTAGAGAGGAAGTGGGAGGAAGGAAGGTGAAAAACATGATAGAGTGGGATGTGAGCGAGAGAGCGCAGTAAGGAGGAGAGATGGAAAGACACATTGGGAAAGAGAGAGATAGACAAGGAGATACTGAGAAGGAGAAATAGCTAGAGAGAGACTTTGTCACAGAGCGAGAGACAGCCAGTGAGTTAACGAGAGCGAGATAGAGAGATAGAACGATGGAGGTAGGGAACTTAGGAGTCCATCTCCTGTGCACTGCTCCCGCTGTCTGAGCACCTCTTTAAAATCAATTGAAGAAATTACCATGCAGCCAGAGTTCCAGCATTAGGATTTAATAATTTCATCTTCTTCCTCCGGTGCCTTTATCCCCTGGCCTCTCAGTTAATCTCTGCAGCACAGCCCCAGTGAATAATTAACCACGGCAGTGAGCAGCGAGACGATGAGCAACATACACACACACACATTCTATCAGTCACACACACCCACACACGCACGATGAGCAGCGTACACACACACACAGACACACACACACGTGTACACAAAAGCAGGCATTGACGCACACACACATTTAGGAATACACATACACTATCTTTGATGAACACACACACACATACATCTAAGAACACAGACACACACTCTACAGTGCATTATTGATGCGCACACACACGTATTCAGGGATACACATACTATCGTTCACACACAAGCACAGACCGCGGCAGGCACAAATACACACAGTGTACACACACGCGTGCACGCAAACTACTCTTATCGCCCGGCATGGCACACCACACCGTCTCTCTCTGTTTCCTCTCTTTCTCTCCTATCTAATTCCCCCTGGCACTTTAGTAGATATCACAGTGGGAGTAAAGGCAGGGGAGGGGAGAGGAGGAGGCGAGGCTTCGTCCTTCACAGCTTCAGATCCCTGCATGACATAGCTGCTGGCTTGGCCTAGGTCTAGAGAGACTTAGCACGCTGGGTCTGGGTCTGACAGAGAGCTGACCTGGTCTGTGTCGTTACTACCAAGGGCTTAGCTTTAAGTTCAACTGTGGGGGAGCCTTTATGTCAAGGCAATAAATACTGCAGACTCAAGTGGCTGTCTTTGGATTGCTCCTGCAATTCAAACCACTTTCAGAGTCAATGCTGACACTCCAGTGGCTGTCTAGCTTCGGCTATCCACTCTCAGAGCCTTTTTGGAATAATCTTATATGGCCATTACACTCTGTTTGGCTAATATGATATCCTACCGTCTAAAGTCCTATTCACACCGGACTTCTACTACTAAATTACTAGGTATATCCCCTGGTATACAAAAACCCTCCACATACTACAGGGTGACACTATTTTGTTTCAAGGTCCTTCCTGCCCGAGAGGAACCAGCGACCTAACTACAAGTAGTGTAAATGAGGCTTAAGATGTGGCTCTCGAGTTAAAGATCTGTCACTCTCATTGAAAACAAGTTTAATAAGCTGTAGATCTGGGTCCGTATTTACAAAGAGGCCACGGACAGAGTGAGCTGAAACTTCACTGCTTGACATGTATGATGAAATCCTGGTTGAGACTGAACAAATGAACAACGAAACAGTACAGCAAGTAAGTGAAAGAAATAGGTTTTACTGGTAATGGGGACATATGTAAATACCAACAAAATAACTTTTTGGTCAGTGTGTGTGTGTGTGTTTCAACTATACTGTACTAAACTGTACTAAAATGCTTAAGGCCGCAAAAATGTTTTTCTTTTCTTTTGGCACGGAAAATATCGGATATTTGTAGTGACCAAAAATGTAATATCGGTGCGTCTCTAATTTTACCAAAATTTGAATTCTGCATGTTAGTGTCTCAGTACTGAAGTAGTCTCACATTAGATATGCAACCTCCTTCCAAACCTATTGATTAATACCAATAATACTCATGAAAGGCCTGTGGAGGACACGTGTAATAACCACCGGACTCCATCTGTTTTGCAGCCTATAAACTGTTGGGCAATTACAATTAGATCCAGTGTGTAGAAGTTATACATTATTCGCATTAGCCCAAGTGTTGACTAATTGTGACCATTAGAATCTTGACACTGCTGGTTAATTTGTGTCCCTGTATATTTATAGTGATAATTTGTTCCTGGGGAAGGCTAGCTCCCAATGAAACATGAGGTGATTATTAGAGGAAGTGAATTTGATGAAGTTGGAGAGGGAGCTAGGTTGGGGTATGGTTGTGTGTGTGTGTGTGTCACGCAGACCACACAGTCCACCACTTCATCCTTCATACAGCAGGTTTGTTACCCGGACAGGGACAGCTAGCTACACAGAAATAGAAGCCCAGCATCATTAAATCCATCAGCGATGGCGTAGGCACTTTGATCTTTGTGTGAAATCCATGATGAGAATACACAGGAATAGCATAATTAGTGTGTGATAGATATGAGGAAATTGGAACATTGATCAGGTAAGCTACAGTGCAGACACAGGTTGCTTCCCAAATGGCAGCCTTCTCCCTATATAGTGCACTCTTAGTTGCCCATGTTTAACCAGAGCCCTTTGGGGAATATGGTGCCATTTGTGACACACACGTGCTGTGAAATGAGAGATGTCAACCTAATAAAACATGGACCAGCTGAACAGAGTCTGCCTTATGATTAACCTCATTGTCACAGCGTCCACAGAAGGTGGCGCCTCTCCCCGGTCGGGCGGTGCTCGGCGGTCGTCGTCGCCGGCCTACTAGCTGCCACCGATCTGTGTTTCTGTGGGTCTATGGGTGAAGTGAAAGTAGATAAGGGTATGACGGTTATGTTTGGGCATTAATTCAGAGTGGTTAAGGTAAGGGTTAAGGTTTTGGACAGGGTTAACACGAAACAAAACAATAGTGCCTAGCACTGGGATTGAACCCATAACCTCGGAGCTGTAGCTCGCGGTTTAAGCCCAGCCTTTATCAACATCCAAGCCGCAATGGTATTGGATGGTAATAGGCATTCATGTTGCCCATAGTGGATGGTATTGAAGGCATCTCCCGACGTCCTGGGGACCTGGACAAACGTCTAATAACGCAGTGGATCTGGTGTGACCTGGCTGAATTGCCACCGCATTTATCTGGCTGGTGGATGAGCTCACCTCAAGATACATCTCTTTAAAGGACACAATGTAGTTTTGTGTACCACCCGACTGATTTCAGATGGAAATGCGAGTTAAAGATCTGTCACTCTCATTGAAAACAAGTTTAATAAGCTGTAGATCTGGGTCCGTATTTACAAAGCGTCTCAGAGTAGAAAATTGGTCGTAAGTGCTGAGAATGGAAACATTTTACTCCTATTCTTATGGGTAAAAATAAAAGCTATGCATGAAGTCTCTTTAGTCATAAGAGTCCTACCTAGTTGACCGATATTTAGGATGTGTCCTAACCAGGTAAGAGTTACCAGCAGGTGTCTTGATAATAGAAAAAGTAGTCAGTGGTTCCTGCACCACATGCAATTGCTTTGGAGTTGTTAAAATAATGTTTTTATATTTCTCTATGATAAATAATGTAGACATACATGCTTTTGAAAATGATTTCACATGAGTCCTATTTCACATGATATGCCTAAATGCTTATAACCACATAGGCTAATAAATAATTATTTAATTAACCTACTGTCAATATCGGATATATGAGAGGCGAAGTCAGGTGCAGGAGAGAAGCGAAATGTAACCAAGCGCACTTTATATTACTTCCAAAATACGAGAGCACGTCATAAATAAAAATGCGCTCAAAACCACGGAACATAACCAAAGTAAAACGCGTAAATCAAACACCACGAAAACATGAAACAATTACACACAAAACATGATGGGAAACAGAGGGTTAAATACAAGTAGATTGATTGGGGAAATGATAACCAGGTGTGTATGGAAACAAGACAAGACAAATGGATAATAGAAAAGTGGAGCGGCGATGGCTAGAAAGCCGGTGACGTCGATCGCGGAACGCCGCCCGAACAAGGAGAGGAGCCGACTTCGGCGGAAGTCGTGACACCTACATCATGTTATTTCAAGTTATCCCTAAGGGGCGCAACATCACATTGTGTAAAACTATTCCTTAAGTGGTCATGCTTATAAGTTATCAGCAAGTGGTTTGATGCCAACTGTGCCAAAGCAATTTAGAGTTGTTAAATGGGAGTGACGAGTGTGTTGATAACGAGTGTGACGAGTGTGTTGATTTGAACAACTATCAGAATTGTGGCAAAAAAATATGCACATCAACATTTTAGCAAATAATTAAGAGTAGGCAAAGTGATTGTGTCAGGCGAAAATGATATCAAACATTTTATCTAGGCATGCACGATATAACAGTAAGCATATTGGAATCGGCTAAAAATGCAAAACATCGTCTATTTTAACGCCGATGTGCAAAACCGATGTAAAAGCTAACGTGCATACCTATATAACGTAAGTAGATGGCGTAATGACGCCATGAAAAATACAGCGCTACACAGAACAAAAGCTGAAAAATACTTCCAACAACTAAACAAGTTCAAGTCGAGCAGTCATTTGAAAGAGTAAGAAAATGTCAGCGAGACAACTCAATGGCGAAATCCTTTAACGCCAAAATAATGGAATTCATTGCCCTTGACAATCAACCGTTCTCTGTCGTGGATGATGTTGGCTTTCGCCAACTGAGCTTCTTGCTATGGGCGTCACTGCTATTAGCTTCACAACTGACATTTGGACCAGCGATGTCAGCCCCATGAGCATGCTGAGTCTTACAGCACAGTGGGTCGATGTGGATTTCGTACTGAGGAAAGCCATATTGCATGCTCAAGAATGTGCTGGTTCTCATACCGCTGCTGCCATTTCAATGGTATTAGAGAACGTGTTTGAAACTTGGAAACATGAACACACTCCTAGCTACATACAAACAACTGACTCGAGAACTAAGCTCATCAACTGCGTCTGTAGCAGACGTGAAACCCTCTGTCATGGCACTGAAACGCCTGCTCAACAAAACTGCCGATACAGACCGTGGAGTTAGAACTTGCAAAAGTACACTACAAGGGGCTGTGAACATGCAATTCGGTGGCATTCTTTTGAGCCTCTTTACTATGTCGCCACCATGCTCAATGCTAGATACAAGGACCGCTACTTCGATGCAGACAAAGAACAGGGTTTACGTGAACTCTTACAGACACAGCTGGACAAGATGGAAACGGACACAGTGACAGTGCGCACCGAGGGAGAGAGGCCACGGACAGACAGAGCTGAAACTTCACTGCTTGACATGTATGATGAAATCCTGGTTGAGACTGAACAAATGAACAACGAAACAGTACAGCAAGTAAGTGAAAGAAATAGGTTTTGATGATGTTTTACTGGTAATGGGGACATACGTAAATGCCAGCAAAATAACAATTTGGTCAGTGTGTGTGTGTGTGTGTGGTGTGTGTTTCAACTATTTAACTGTACTAAAATGCTTAAAAGGCTGCAACATTTATTTTAATTTTTTTGGCTATTTGTATCGGCCAAAAATGTCATATCGGTGCGTCCCTAAATCTTACCAAAATTTGACAGTCACATTCACCGTGTTTATCTGAAGCGTGCACAGCTGGCGATGCCTCATCACGATTGGTTAATTCACATCATTTGCAACAATGTCAATGAGTGTCATCACTATTTTTCCTTTGCGGTACCTCAAACTGTTGTGATTACCAGCTGAGAAACATTTCGGAGTTGATTTTACTCCTGGCTCAGCGTTTGTCTGAGCAGTGTCTTAACATCATCCTAAAACCTACTCTGAGCTGGGAGGTTTTTTGTTGTTGTTTTAAAACAGGTTTTAACAGGATTCCTAAGAGCTTTTCTGAGCTGCTTTGCGGATACGGGCCTTGTTCTATTAGCAATATTTTTCTATGCTTCTTCTCCGTAAGTGTCATGTTTTTTGTTGTTGTTTTTTTTACTTCCTGTTTTGTACCTCAGCTGAAAATACAATATTTTTGATTATTCAAAAGATATTTCACAGGGGTTTAGAATGTACAATGATTTTCTACAGTACTTGTTGTGTTACATAAATTGAATTCAGACAAACGTTTCAGACACCAGGAAATAGCAGAGCTATTTCTACATATTACGCCTTTAACACAGAGGCTTCTGACATGATTTGGAAAAGACCATCACCAGACAGACCTGCGTTCCAATACTATTTATTCAAGAACTTTAGCTGTTATTGATTTGAGTTTGCCCGGTTGCAATAGAACCAATGGAACAGTTCCACAGGTAATCTGGTACTCCAGACAAACTCAATCAAATGCTCAAAGTATTTAGAGGATATCAAATACTACACTCTTAGAAAAAAGGTAAAACCCTTTTGGGTTCCATGTAGAACATTTTCCACAGAGGGTTCTACATGGAACCCAAAAGGGTTCTCTATGGGGACAGCCGAAGAACCCTTTTGGAACCCTTTTTTCTTAGTGTAGCTATTTCAACACAGGTCTGCCACCAGACTAATACTCTAAAATGTATTTTAAAATGAAAGCTTGTTGTCTGGCTGTTTACAGTTAGTTTTGGACTTCTCTTGGTATTCCTAAGTTCGCTCCGTTCTTCTGCATTGTTAGATATGAAAACTATATGATGTGATGTTACACTCCTATTTTGATCAACAGATCACATTCAGATCACATTCTTCAACAGGCAAGCACAAGACATTCTCCAAACACCGACAGTGCCATAATCCCAGTTATTTGCAAGAGGAGGTGATGCAAGTACAGAGGACAAAGAGCCGGATGCCTGGTCAGGACCCAGAAAAGGCGAGTGGGAAAGTTGCCGTTACCGTCAATACTACTCGCCAACCTGCAATCATTGGACAATAAACTAGACGGGGTACGATCACGAATATCTTACCAACGGGACATCAAAAACTGTAATATCCTATGTTTCACAGAATCGTGGCTGAACGACGGCATGGATATTCAGCCAGCGGGATATACGCTGCACCGGCAAGATAGAACAGCACACTCCGGTAAGACGAGGGGGGGCGGTCTGTGCATAATTGTAAACAACAACTGGTGCACGAAATCTAAGGAAGTCTCTAGATTTTTCTCGCCTGAAGTAGAGTATATTGTGATAAATTGCAGGCCACACTACTTGCCTAGAGAGTTTTCAGCTATACTTTTCGTGGCTGTTTATTTACCACCACAGACAGATGCCGGCACTAAGACCGCACTCAGGCAACTGTATAAGCAAACAGGAAACTACTCACCCAGAGGCGGCGTTCCTAGTGGCCGGAGACTTTAATGCAGGGAAACTTAAATGAATTCTACCAAATTTCCATCAACATGTTAAATGTGCAACCAGAGGGAAAACAATTCTAGATCACCTGTACTCCACACACAGAGACGTGTACAAAGCTCTCCCTCGTCCTCCATTTGGTAAATCCGACCGCAACTCTATCCTCCTGATTTCTGCTTACAAGCAAAAATTAAAGCAGGAAGCACCAGTGACTCAGTCTATAAAAAAGTGGTCAGATGAAGCAGATACTAAACTACAGGAATGTTTTGCTATCACAGACTGGAACATGTTCCGGGATTCTTCCGATGGCATTGAGGAGTACACCACATCAGTCACTGGCTTTATCAATAAGTGCATCGAGGACATCGTCCCCACAGTGACTGTACGTACATACCCCAACCAGAAGCCATGGATTACAGGCAACATTCACACTGAGCTAAAGGGTAGAGCTGCCGCTTTCAAGGTACGGGACTCTAACCCGGAAGCTTACAAGAAATCCTGCTATGCACTGCGACGAACCATCAAACAGGCAAAGCGTCAATACAGGGCTAAGATTGAATCATACTACACCGGCTCCGACACTCGTCTTATGTGGCAGGGCTTGCAAACTATTACAGACTACAAAAAGGGAAGCACAGCCGCAAGCTGCCCAGTGACACGAGCTGACCAGTCAAGCTAAATCACTTCTATGCTCGCTTCAAGCCAAGCAACACTGAGGCATGCATGAGAGCATCAGCTGTTCCGGACAACTGTGTGATCACGCTCTCCGTAGCCGACGTGAGTAAGATTTTTAAACAGGTCAACATACACAAGACTGCGGGGCCAGACGGATTACCAGGATGTGTGCTCTGGGAATGTGCTGACCAACTGGCAGGTGTCTTCACTGACATTTTCAACATGTCCCTGTCCGAGTCTGTAATACCAACATGTTTCAAGCAGACCACCATAGTTCCTGTGCCCAAGAACACAAAGGCAACCTGCCTAAATGACTACAGACCCGTAGCACTCACATCCGTGGTCATGAAGTGCTTTGAAAGGTTGGTAATGGCTCACATCAACACCATTATCCCAGAAACCCTAGACCCACTCCAATTTGCATACTGCCCAAACAGATCCCAAGATGATGCAATCTCTATTGCACTCCACACTGCCCTTTCCCACCTGGACAAAAGGAACACTTATGTGAGAATGCTATTCATTGATTACAGCTCAGCGTTCAACACCATAGTACCCTCAAAGCTCATCACTAAGCTAAGGATCCAGGGACTAAACACCTCCCTCTGCAAGTGGATCCTGGACTTCCTGACGGGCCGTCCCCAGGTGGTGAGGGTAGGTAGCAACACATCTGCCACGCTGACCCTCAACACTGGAGCTCCCCAGGGGTGCGTGCTCAGTCCCCTCCTGTACTCCCTGTTCACCCACGACTGCATGGCCAGGCACGACTCCAACACCATCATTAAGTTTGCAGACGACACAACAGTGGTAGGCCTGATCACCAACAGCGGCGAGACAGCCTATAGGGAGGAGGTCAGAGACCTGGCCGGGTGGTGTCAGAATAACAACCTATCCCTCAACGTAACCAAGACTAAGGAGATGATTGTGGACTACAGGAAAAGGAGGACCGAGCACGCCCCCATTCTCATCGACGGGGCTGTAGTGGAGCAGGTTGAGAGCTTTAAGTTCCTTGGTGTCCACATCAACAACAAACTAGAATGGTCCAAACACACCAAGACAGTCGTGAAGAGGGCACGACAAAGCCTATTCCCCCTCAGGATACTAAAAAGATTTGGCATGGGTCCTCAGATCCTCATAATGTTCTACAGCTGCAACATCGAGAGCATTCTGACTGGTTGCATCACTGCCTGGTACGGCAATTGCTCGGCCTCCGACCGCAAGACACTACAGAGGGTAGTGCGTACGTCCCAGTACATCACTGGGGCTAAGCTGCCTGCCATCCAGGACCTTTACACCAGGCGGTGTCAGAGGAAGGCCCTAAAAATTGTCAAAGACCCCAGCCACCCCAGTCATAGACTGTTCTCTCTACTACCGCATGGCAAGCGGTACCGGAGTGCCAAGTCTAGGACAAAAAGGCTTCTCAATAGTTTTTACCCCCAAGCCATAAGACTCCTGAACAGGTAATCAGGTAAACAGGTAATTTGCATTGTGAGCCCCCCCCGCTACTCTCTGTTTATCATATATGCATAGTCACTATAACTATACACTCATGTACATACTACCTCAATTGGGCCGACCAACCACTGCTCCCGCACATTGGCTAACCGGGCTATCTGCATTGTGTCCCACCCACCACCCGCCAACCCCTCTTTTACGCTACTGCTACTCTCTGTTCATCATATATGCATAGTCACTTTAACCATATCTACATGTACATACTACCTCAATCAGCCTGACTAACCGGTGTCTGTATGTAGCCTCGCTACTGTTTAGTGACGGCCTCGCTACTGTATATAGCCTGTCTTTTTTACTGTTGTTTTTATTTCTTTACCTACCTACTGTTCATCTAATACCTTTTTTTGCACTATTGATTGGAGCCTGTAAGTAAGCATTTCACTGTAAGGTCTATCTATGCCTGTTGTATTCAGCGCACGTGACATATAAACTTTGATTTGATTTGATCTCCTTGCTCCACAGCTCCGATACCTAACAGATACATTATGGTTAAAACTCTGATGTGTTGATAAGAAAAGATTCCTACTGAGTCTTCAAATCCAACAAAATAAATGTCAGCCCTTTACAATGATTATATGACAGATAGAATAGCATATAATATGATCAATTTGCCAGGTCTGAACATAACCGTTGTATGGTGCAGGATGAAACATCATGAATCCTAGTTCTTAATTCTCATGGTGAACTCATGCAAAAAGTAAAGATTTCCAGGGCAGAAAAAAATTGAGAACAGGAGGGAGAGAGGGAAGGGTAGAGAGGGAAGGGTGGAGAGAGCGAGAGGGAAGCGAGAGAATAAGGGAAGATAGTTAAGATAGTTATGAGAAAAAAAGTGAGCGAAACGGGGAAGGAGAGAAAACGAGACAACTATATATAGTGAGAGCTATCTGTTTATCACATATAGCCATCTCTTTTACCCAACATGTCTGCTGCCACTGGAGGGCTGGAGTTGGATGTGTTGGCTGGATGATTCCTTCCCTCAGTATTGCTTTCAACCAGGGCTGCTGCAGCCATCCCTCTCCCTCTGTCAGGCTCTCAGATGAAACCATGGGCACTAGTACTGGGTACCTCCTGCAGTTGGCCAGAGAGCTGTGGATATGGATGGGTCCAAGGTCCAGCTATCCAACTATAATAACCAACAAGCCCAATCTGGCACCCAAAACCATTATTTAAAACGCTATATGGGTTTTACTCCTTATTGGAACATGCCTGATGTTTTGATGTTGTTCAAGGCCAGAGTGAGTCGGGTTGCTTGTTTGTAATTAGTGAATAAGCTTACACCTGTGGAAACTGAAAATGTCTAGTTGTAATGATAGTGCTCAGTAGCAAAATGAAGGCTAGGCGTGGATTGTTTCATCTTTTGTTTGTTGATGTTTTTCTATGCTTTTCCAGGCTAATTACAGAGCGCTTCTGCTGCTCTCAGGATGCCTTGAGAAAGAAAATGGAACAGCTAAAGAGAACATGCTAATCACTGAACTGGGATCGACACACAGAGACACAGACTCAGATATGCGTACCAATGCGCACCAACATGGCACAAATGTCGCATAAACATCACAAACAAACACAGCACTAGCGGCAGTGGTGGCAGCCTGTGTGTTAGTGTGTGTGTGTGTGTGTGTGTGTGTGTGTGTGTGTGTGTGTGTGTGTGTGTGTGTGTGTGTGTGTCCTTGCATTCTCTCAGCAGCGCAGAAAGACTTATTGCAGCCGTGGGAGAGGAGCCGTGGTGTCTCAAGTGACACAGGAGCCATAGCAGTCGAAGGAGCCACAGTTCAGAGCCCAGAGGCAGTGACGCTGCTGCAGCTAGTAGAGCTACTGCCCGTAGTCAAGTCAAGCAGGCTGATTTTCCCCAGTCAGTAGACAAGCCAGACCAGTCCAGACCAGAAATGACCAGTTCAGACCAACTGCTTAGCCTTCTACCCCAGCTAGGCTAATATAGTGTTGCTCAACCTGTGGTTCGCAGACCAGTATCAGTCCCGAGGGTGTTGCTGACCGGTTCGTCAGATGGCTCACTATGACCAATTCAGTCAGTTTTTGTACCACAGCCTGGTACAAAAAAGTTGACAAGCACTGGTCTAGTACATTTCACCCACCTAGGCCTGCTACTGCTGCTATACAGCTCCATGCTCAATGGGGCGAGACGCACCACCACACAGGCAATAATGTCCGACAAGCAGGTCACAGAGACCCAGACAGCAGGGGCAGCAGGGGACAAACGAGGGAGGGGGGGGGGGGGGGGGGGGGTCTGAGCGGGCACTGAGTGTGTGTGTGTGTGTTTGCACGGGCACACACACACATAGTATGTGTGTGAGAGAGAGAGCGAGAGAGGTAAAGACAGAGAGAGCGAATGTGTGGCTGTGTGTGTGCTTGCATGACCGTGACTGCTCGTGTGTGTGTGTGTGTGTGTGTGTGTGTGTGTGTGTGTGTGTGTGTGTGTGTGTGTGTGTGTGTGTGTGTGTTTGCACGGGCACACACACACATAGTATGTGTGTGAGAGAGAGAGCGAGAGAGGTAAAGACAGAGAGAGCGAATGTGTGGCTGTGTGTGTGCTTGCATGACCGTGTGTGTGTGTGTGTGTGTGTGTGTGTGTGTGTGTGTGTGTGTGTGTGTAATTAAATAACCCAGTGTTCTGAGACAGCATAGAGGGACCCCAGAACACCAGCCAGTTTGCTGACACTGTGGACCTGACTAAATTACAGCCAGAGTATAGAATGTAATTACACCTGCACAGCAAACACTGCTTGGGCCTGGGGACGTTCTAGCCTGGTCCTGCAACTGATTGTGCTGTCTTGCCAGCACAAACTGATCTGGGACCAGGCTAGAGACATTCCCACCAGAGAGTCTAGCCTAGTGGTTTGAGCGTTGGGCCAGTAACCGAAAGGTTACTAGATTGAATCCCCAAGCTGACAAGGTAGGCTGCAAAGTAATGAGAGAGCATCATTTCATTTTGTATAGTGCCATTTTGTATTTCTGCTTACATGACATAGCTACAGAGGACATTCCAAAGTCATTGCCGCAACGTTATTGGAACATAGCTTGTTAGCTGGACTGGCTGCAGCATATCATGATCAATATAATCTTAAAAGGCAAATCCATCTTACACATATTGTAGCTTGTCATGCGGAGTTAGGATAATGTTTCTCAGTATTCGCTGGCTGTGTTGAGTCAATGCATTCATACCTTATTTAATCGCCCCTGCTAAATGTGCAAATGCAAGTGTATAGCTAACAGTTTTTTTTCTTCACACCCAAACTCCTGTTCTTACACAGCATGAGCATGAACCATAACACAACTTTACCTCTAATATTCCATAACAAGAGTAACCAACCGGACACAGGAAAAAAACAGGCGTCCAACCTCATTTGTTTTTCTGTTTTATTATGCAGTGCAAACAGCGCCGCGTTTCGCTATCAGTTTCATCAGGTTCACCTCTGTCGGTCTGCACAGCTGCGCCGTAACACAACCTAGCCTCCATCTGTACCCTGTACAGCTGTACACACAAATTAATGTGAGCACAACCATCTGTTGATGTACACAAAGCAGCTGAGCTGGGCTTGCCTGATGCCTGATTTACAGATCGTCACACTCTAAGATGATCTCCATTCGACTTGCGTCTTAAACGCCGTGGCGGCAGGGGCACCAGACGGCCTAGCCTCGTATTCACCCCCGAGCCCGAGACACACACACACACACACACACAAGGATATAGTGTTATATTTTACAGCGAACGCTGCAGTAGAAGTGAACTCCTTCGTGCACTAGTCTTTCGTCCGCATCACACCTACTCATACGCTAACTTCCACTAAGAGGATAGCACTCTATGTCCTGGTGAAAATGGGTTTATATTCATCACTTTAATGGATTGTAAAAGAAACAATCTCTTTGGGATTACATGCTTTATTAATGTTTATGGCCACTTGGACTGCAGCCACCATTGCCTCTGGCTAACTCACCGTCCCTGCTCTGTCCCCTGGCCAGTCCGAAGCAGCTTGCCAGCCACTGCATCTGTCCCCCTACCTCTGTCCCCCTGCCTCTCTTCCTCTGTCCTCCTTCCTCTGCCATTAATCCTTTGAGGTATGGCCTCTACTTTGAGTGTTATCCCTTTTTACAATCACCCTATGCCAGGGTTCCCCAATTGGCGGCCCGCCGGACGAATTTGGCCTGTGGGTGATTTTATTTGGCCCCTCAAGTTTTCTGAGCAAAAAATAATAATTATATTTGTTTTATTGCTGGACATAAAAGACTGTAAAAACACCAGCAAATCAGCTCCAAATGATTTTCATTTTGGAAATCGGTTTCAAAGTATCCCCACGCATGATAGAGCGATGTATTTGATCGTATAGAAATATAAGCAAGATTTGAAAGGATTATGTTTTAGTCAAATGTTAGATCTGTTTGGGCTATTTGCGGTCAATTTGCGGTCTACAAATAATTTGTGGATGGCCACCTGACCATCAGCTAAAGAAACAATTGTCCCAGCGCTGAATTTAGTTGATGATCCCTGCCCTATGCTACCAAATCTTTTTCTGAGCAGGTTTCACCCTGCATAGACATGCATAGGGCAATATAGTACATACATAAACTGGTCACATAGCAGTCATAAATGAATGGTGGAGTAGTGAGAGAGCAAGCATAGATTAGTCATGTACTTTATCAGACATAGAACAGTCATAGACCAGGCACTCTATAGTGGAGTGGTCTCTCCTCTCCTCCAGGACAGGGCACACCACTTCAGCTGACTGATTTCCCATCAGCCCTGTATCTCTCATAACTGCATGAGAGATACAGGTGCAAGGTCTCCACTGTTTCACCCTGCACCACATCCCTGCGCAGCAGCCATGCTCTGTTTCGTGTGTGTGTGTGTGTGTGTGTGTGTGTGTGTGTGTGTGTGTGTGTGTGCACGCAAACGTGTGTGTGTGGTGAGTTTGTGTATGTGTGTGTATGTGGAAAATGGTCTGGGAACAAGAAAAAATTAAATTTTTTAATGCTGCGATTATATTGACATAATAAACACAGATGACACATCCATTTATAATAAATGGCTCATTAACGTTATGTTGATTTTAAAACTAAAAGCTACTTTTTTCTCTAGTCCCGATGCTGAACTGAAATAGCCTTGAGCTGCCACTTCCACCCTGTCTCTAGCATTACCGCGTTTTGTACATTACGGTATCTAGGCCTATTGATTCCTGCTGCCATTTGGCTATTGATTGGAGTGGATGTCATTATGCCAGTGAGATTATAGCCCTGCAGCACTGTTTCTGAAGAGACGAAAACCAGTGATGAGATGACTGCTGACTGTTAAAGCAGCTGTGTGTTTCAGCCAAGATACCAAAGCACAGCACAGTACAGTACAGCATTGCACAACACAGCACAGCAAAGCACATCACAGCACAGAAAGAGCACAGTGCTCCAAAATACATCCTACCATGCACCTTGCTCTCTCTCTGTACTCTGTAGAAAAGGCTGACAATGTGCACAGCGGAGTGAGTAAGCGCATTCTGTATTCTGAACACACGCGTCCCTTATTGGTATGGCTCATTGCAACCTAATATTCTCTGAGACAGCCACATCCAGCGCTACTGAGTTTGGCTTGCTCTGATTATTCAAATCGACCACAATTGATTAAGAGCGAGGAAAGGGAAAGGGTTCAGGGGGTTGTTTGTATGTATCAGTGGAGGCTCCTCAGACAAGGAAGGGGAAGACCATCCTTTTCTGATTCTCATAAAAAAAAAAAATTGTGAAACATTAAAGTTATCCTTTTTAGATAAAACTATACTAAATGATGTTCACGTCACCAAATAATTGATTAAAACACACTGTTTTGCAATGAAGGTCAACAGTAGCTTTAACTACACTCTTTAGGCCAGCACCATGGTGTAGCCGGAGGACAGCTAGCTTCCGTCCTCCTCTGGGTACATTGACTTCAATACAAAACACAGGAGGCTTGTAGTTCTCACCCCCTTCCATAGACTTACACAGTAATTATGACAACTTCCAGAGGACGTCCTCCAACCAATCAGAGCTCTTACAGGATGAACTGACATGTTGTTCATCCAATCAAAGGATCAGAAAAGGAATCTAGTACTGTAAGCATAAGCTACAGCTAGCAAGCACTGTAGTGCATAAAATGTCGTGAGTAGTTGACTCACGTAGAGAGAAAGACAATAGTTGAACGGTTTAAAAAAAAAAATCTTTAAAAAATTAAGGAGAGAGAGAGAGAGGGAGAGAGAGCTATATGTAGTATTTTATATGTTTTTTAACTTTCACTTCATTTGCTAGCAAAGGCTATCCAACACTGGAACTCTTCCAAGTCAAGGTAAGCTTTTGGTTGTACATATTTATTGCCACCGGGGCCTTCTGGTGTAACTGCTGAACTGCTTGCTGACTATACTGCATGATTGTAGCAAGTTTACTAAGGCATTAGTTCTAGTAGCTATGTTGACTATGACGTTACTATGTTGACAACGTTGTAGGCTGTGTGTAGCGGTTAGTGGTTATGATATGGCTTGGAATGTTTTTTTTTTTCACCTGGTCACAGACAGCTGACGTGTTGTGCACTGAAGTCCAGAAGCGAAGGGAAAAGGTGAGGAGGAGAGCGCATAGACGCGAAAAGGAATTATACAACGATCAAAGGGATCATGCTGTTTGTATGTGGCTGCTATGAAATTGAACTGTGTTTGCGTGTGATCAGGGTTGTATTCATTCTGCCGATTCTGTTGAAAAAAGTTTCTAAAACAGAAGCAAACTGAACGTAACAGAGATAAACATACTTGAATTTGTTCAAGAGAAAACTCTTGTTTGCAACTGTTGGACTAATGGTTCCAATCAGGCCCTCGATGACTGGAATTGCCCATCATATGTCACAGTTTTGCCTCGGCCCCAGCTAACACACCTGACTCCAATAATCACCTAATCATGATCTTCAGTTTAGAATGAAAGTTGATTAATCAGCTGTGTTTGCTAGGGATGGAGAAAAAGTGTGACACCGATCAGGCCCCCGAGGACTGGGGTTGCCCACCCCTGGTACACCCTAGATCAGCTAGATGCAGGCAAGAGTGTGCAAGGCATTATTGAATGTGTCACTGTCTGTCACCTTGATTACTCAAATTTCACTCAACCTGTGTGCACCTATTTTGTGAACTTTCAATCATAGGCTAGTTAGTATCAACCTCATGATGGGTATTGGGAAATTTTGAGTATCATGTAGCAGCCTACATCTATCGCTGTTACATTGAACTGGGGGAATGGAATATGAATGACAGTCATCCAATATGCTGCAATAGAAAATAAATAAAAAACCTCCTCCCTCATCTTAAACGGCACCGACCACCACTGCTGTGTACAGTATTTGTGTGTGTGGGATGGTGTGTGTTTACTTCAGCCTTCTCTCTGCATGTTCATACCTGCCTGCTATACTGTATGTAGTTATAATGACATCCGCCTAGCAGGGTTTGAATTTAAAGAGACTGATAAATGTGATTTGGGGCGTATAGGAACACAAGCCACAGTACAGTTAGCATGCACTCTCATGAAAACGCTCTGACCTGAAATCTAGATTATGGAAAAACCCCAGTGAACACACTTATCAAACTGTCAGCCAGTCGTATTGGGTCCCTAGTGCTGTTTTTGAGATGTGATGTGTAGAACTTTGTGTGTGTGTGTCATATAGGTTCCTAGAAGAGTGTGTGTGTGTGTGTGTGTGTGTGTGTGTGTGTGTGTGTGTGGGGGGGATAACTACTCACACCACCAGGCCATGTTCTTCATAGAGAGGAAATCCAAGGCAGTGCACCATGCAACCCATAACCCTATTACTCTCGCAGGACATCAGGATGAATACAGAGCTGATTTTGGTATTAGGAGACACACACCTAGCAAGTTTACTGTACCCTCTGTACATTATGTTCATTTTCAAGTCAACAAAATGCAGTTGAGAAGAAATAAGAGGTACATGAATATCATTGGCGGTCAGTGCCGTTTAAGATGAGGGAGGAGACATTTGTTTTCATGACCATGGCCTTATTTCCATTACAGCATATCGGGTGACTCATTCATATTCCATCCACCCAGCTCAATGTAACATTGATAGGTTTAGGCTACTTACTACATGATACTCAAATTTTCCCTATACCCATCATGAGGTTGCTACAACCTAGCCTATGAACGAAAGTTTACAACGTAGGTGCACACAGGTTGAGAGACAAATTTGAGGTGACAGACAGTGACACATGGACAGACAGTAACATTCAATACCACCTTGCACACTCTTGCCTGCATTTAACTGAGATCGGGTGTAATCATTAGTCCAACAGTTGCAAACGAGAGTTTCTATTGGACAAATTCAAGTACGTTCTTTAATTAAGTGGTAGTTGTTTATCTTTAGCTTTTGAAAATGCCCAAAGAGCATTTAACATGATACAACAATTTGTATGATTTAAAACAAAATGCATGGTATTTTCTAATGCCAGGCATGTTACTAATCATGTCATTGCTACATTGGCTGGACATACTATAGAGCAAGTCAAAGTGTACAAATATTTGGGTGTGTGGGTTGATGATAAGCTGAGCTTCACTGTGCATGTAGAGAAGGAAGCTCAAGCTGAAAATAGGTTTTTATTACCTGCACAAGGCTTGTTTTTCTTTGGAGGCCAGGAAGGAGCTGGTACGATGTACATTACTGGCGGTTTTAGATTTTAGTGATGTTATATATATATGCAGGCCTCAGTCACTACCCTGAGAGCACTTGATTCAGTGCATCATGCGGCCCTCAGGTTCATTACAAATCAAAAACGTCTAACACATCATTGTGATCTCTACAGTGCTGTTGGCTAGTCGTAGGCTTAAACACTGGTATAGACTGATTTATAAGGCCATATTGGGTAAAATGCCATTTTATCTCTGTTCTTTTTTAATCAGGTCGGTAAATAAATATCAATTACGTTCCCATTCTCTTTTCCTTCTGACAGTACCAGAAATTAGAACAGGTCATGGTAGAAATAGTTTTAGTTACTCAGCTCAGTGGTCCTGGAATTTTCTCCTGAACATTTTAAAATTTGATGATCTAGTTTTGTTGGCAGAGTTTAAACACTTGATCGATGTATATATCATAGAAGAGTGTAATTGTCTTTAGCACAGCTGTTTTTTAGTCAAGAATTTCGTGTTTGTTAACATAATATATAATTGTTGTACTGTATGTGTGTTTTATAATTTTGTTTAATGTTGTGTTACTGTATGTAAGTTGTTTTGTCTGAAATGTTGTTCCCTCTGCTGCTATTGGACCAGGTCTCTCTTGGAAAAGAGATGTTATCTCAATGAGAAAAATTATTTTCCACCATAATTTGCAAATAAATTCATAAAAAATCCCACAATGTGATTTTCTGGATTTTTTTTTCTCATTTTGTCTGTCATAGTTGAAGTGTACCTATGATGAAAATTACAGGCCTCTCTCATCTTTTTAAGTGGGAGAACTTGCACAATTGGTGGCTGACTAAATACTTTTTTGCCCCACTGTATAATACATAACAGACAGCAACTGCTGTGTCAACAGTTTTCATTGTAAAGACCAGTGTCTGGTCCTCCTACTCCAAACTGGAACCGTCTCTCCCTGGTACGGTATAGAACAGAACCATTATCTCATGTTCTCTGGAATGCCCTTTAGGCTTTATTACCCAAAGACATCGTAAATCTCCTCTGTCAGTGCTATCCCATAGAGGCCCTCCTCAGTAGAACACACACACAATAGTTAACAGAATACTCTATTTTGTCGAATAAACAACCATTATAATACAAGCATTATAACATAATCTTGCAATTTCCATGACAACGCATAAACACAGTTCACTTTCATAGCAGCCACGTTGTATTCATTCTCGCATCTATACTCTCTCCTCCTCTCACCTCTTCTCTTAGCTTGTGGACTTCAATGCACAACACATCAGCTGTATGTGACCAGGCAAAAAAAACTTTCCAAGCCAGTAATACCAAAAGCTTACCTTGACTTGGAAGAGTTCCAGTGTTGTGTTGGAAAGTCATAGCCAGCTAGGTAACATAGCATCCCTCTGTTTGAGCAGGGTGTTTCACTAGGCTAAACTAGCTAGCTGCATTTGCTAACTAAGTAAGTGAAACTAAAGTGAAAAGAAAATGGCAATCTCGCTCTTTCTCTATTTCTCTCCTGCTTCTCCTTCATTTTGGGAGAAATTAATTTGTTAACTGTTCAACCACTGTCTTTCTCTCTCTTTAAGTCAACCACTCACCACATTTTATACACTGCAGTGCTTTCAAATCAAATCAATAAAATGGTATAGGTCACATACACATGGTTAGCAGATGTTAATGCGAGTGTAGCGAAATGCTTGTGCCTCTAGTTCTGACAGTGCAGTAATATCTAACAAGTAATCTAACAATTCCACAACAACTACCTAATACACACAAATCTAAAGGGATGGAAAGGAATATGTAAATATAAATATATAGATGTGGCATAGGCAAGATGCAATAGATTGTATAAAATACAGTATATGCATATGAGATGAGTAATGTAAGATATGTAAACATTATTATAGTGGCATTAAGTCACTAGTGATCCATTGATTCGAGTCTGTATGTAGGCAGCAGCCTCTCTGTGTTAGTGATGGCTATTTAACAGTCGTCTGGCCTTGAGATAAAAGCTGTTTTTCCAGTCTCTCGGTCCCAGCTTTGATGCACCTGTACTGACCTCGCCTTGTGGATGGTAGCAGGGTGAAAAGGCAGTGGCTCAGGTGGTTGTTATCCTTGATTATCTTTTTGGCCTTCCTGTGACATCGGGTGCTGTAGGTGTGCTGTAGGGCAGGTAGTTTGCCCCCGGTGATGCGTTGTGCAGACCTCACCACCCTCTGGAGAGCCTTGCGGTTGAGGGTGGTGCAGCTACCGCACCAGGCGGTGATACAGCCTGACAGGATGTTCTCAATTGTGCATCTGTAAAAGTTTGTGAGGGTTTTAGGTGACAAGACACATTTCTTTAGTTTCATGAGGTTGAAGAGGCACTGTTGCGCCTTCTTCACCACACTGTCTGTGTGGGTGGACCATTTCAGTTTGTCCCTGATGTGTACGCCGAGGAACTTAACTTTCCTCCTTCTCCACTGCTGTCCCATCGATCCTCTGCTGTTTCCTAAAATCCACGATAATCTCCTTTGTTTTGTTGACGTTGAGTGAGAGGTTGTTTTCCTGACACCACACTCCGAGCGCCCTCACCTCCTCCCTGTAGGCTCTCGTCGATGTTGGTAATCAAGCCCACTACTGTTGTGTTGTCTTGATGTTTGAGTTGGAGGCGTGCGTGGCCACGCAGTCATGGGTGAACAGGGAGTACAGGAGGGGCCTGAGCATGCACCCTTGTGGGGCCCCAGTGTTGAGGATGAGCGAAGTGGAGATGTTGTTTCCTACATTCACCACCCAGGGGCGGCCCGTCAAAGTCCAGGACCCAATTGCACAGGGCGGGGTTGAGACCCAGGGCCTCAAGCTTAATGATGAGCTTGAAGGGTACTATGGTGTTGAATGTTGAGCTGTAGTCAATGAACAGCATTCTTACGTAGGTATTCCTCTTGTCCAGATGAGATACGACAGTGTGCATTGTGATGGCGATTGCATCATCTGTGGACCTGTTGGGGCGGTATGCAAACTGAAGTAGGTCTAGGGTGGCAGGTAAGGTAAGGTATAGGTGATATGATCCTTGACTAGTGTCTCAAAGCACTTCATAATGAAAGAAGTGAGTGCTACGGGGCGATAGTCATTTAGCTCAGTTATCTTTGCCTTCTTGGGTACAGGAACAATGGTGGCCATTTTGAAGCATGTGGGGACAGCAGACTGGGATAGGGATTGATTGACTATGTTCGTAAACACACCAGCCAGCTCGTCTGTGCATGCTCTGAGGACGTGGCTAGGGATGCCATCTGGGCCGGCAGCCTTGCGAGGGTTAACACGTTTAAATGTCTTACTCACGTTCGGCCACCGAGAAGGAGAGGGAGGGCCTGCAGTTCTTAGTAGCGGGGCACTGTATTATCCTCAAAGTGGGCATAGAAGGTGTTTAGTTTGTCTGGAAGCAAGATGTCGGTGTCCGTGTGGCTGGTATTCATTTTATAGTCTGTAATTGCCTGTAGACCCTGCCACAAACGTCTCGTGTCTGAGCCGTTGAATTGCGACACTTTGACCCTATACCGACATTCCGCTTGTTTGATTGCCTTGCGGAGGGAATAACTACAGTGTTTATATTTGGCCATATTCCCAGTCATTTTTCTATGGTTAAATGCGGTTTTTCGCGCTTTCAGTAATGCCGCCTTCTATCCACGGTTTCTGGTTCGGGTAGGTTTTAATAGTCACAGTGGGTACAACATCATATTGTGCAACATATGCACTTCCTTATAAACTCACTCACCGAATCAGCGTATAAATCAATGTTATTCTCTGAGACTGCCCGGAACATTTCCCAGTCCTCGTGATGAAAACAATCTTGAAGTGTGGATTCCGATTGGTACTAATGTAATTCTCTGATCCTTTGATTGGGTGGACAACATGTCAGTTCATGTTTCAAGAGCTCTGATAGTCTGGAGGACGTAAGCTAGCTGTCCTCCAGCTACACCATACAGTAGTGCTGTTGAGGCTACTGTAGACCTTTGCAAAATAGTGTGTTTTAATAAATTATTTGGTGATGTGACGATATTTAGCATAATTGTTTTAGCTAGAATGGATAACTTTAAAAAAAATTTACCACTTACATTTTTAGGAATTTCACTGAGGAGGATAGTCCTCTCCTTCCTCCTCTGTGGGGTGGCTATTGAACTTGAAATACTTCGGCTCTTTATTGTCCAATAAATTGAGCATGACATATTCGTTTGTCATTGTTTCACATAGTAAAGATAAAATGAAGTGTTTACAGACAATAGCACTGCAGACTTCATAACCCACAACTCCTACTTTACAGTCAGAGCTCAGACTGTTTTCAGTCCTCAAGGAAGCCAGAGTGCAGTCTCCTGGAATAATGTCATTTCTGTTGGTTGCTTCTTTTCATTTCCGTCAGTGTCTGCACCCCTACTTAACAACTAACATTCTTTTCACTCACCCAGTGTGAAGGACCATATCTTTGTTGTTATGCGTTTACTAGGAAGGAGATTTATTTTCATATTCAGTGTTATGGAAAATGTAAAACCGCAATCGGCGTATTTGAAGCTGCAACCGAAACAGTTCCTCTCACTGGAATAGTGGAAAGAGAGAGTGGGAGAGAGAGTGAGAGTCAGTGAGTGAGAGCAATAGAGAAATAGAGAGTGAGAGAGAGGCCTGTCATTTTTCGAATGTTTGAGAGGTTGATGAGGTAAGTGGTTGTGCTAGAAAGGGGAGTCAGAACCGCAGGTAATGCAAGGTGTCAGGGTGTCTGCATGTTTCCAGATTACTGGACACTGAAGGACAAGGTCCATTGGTTAGTGCTGCTATCTCCAGCTCATTTGTAGGCCTATGTATTGTATGCAAATAAAATATTTTATGATGTCAGTGTATTCGTGTGTTTTTTTCTTTTTCTTTGCCAGACATCGTTTAATAGCCGGTTTGAATTAGGATTCGGGGGCGTGAGTGCAGCACGCGCCGTTTCTGATTCTTTTTTTTTTGTGGGGTGGGGAATTCTCTTGGCTCCGTGCCAATGGGAAGAAACGTCTCGCGCTGAACAAGAGATGATTTTCTCAGTGGAGACTCGGAGGCATGAGCTGCTTTTTGCTGCTGAGTGGACACGGGCTGACTCCTCAGAATAAATAGCTGCCTAAAATAAAATTAGGGTTTTTCTCCCTCACCCGCCTCCCCCAAACGGAAACACCGTCCTTTGACAATTCTGCACGCGCAATTTTTGGTTTACAATCACTTGAAACTCTATTCACTCTCTCTCATAGTGAACAATATTCTTGACCATACACACATCCAGTATCGAAATAGATAGTGCGTACTAACTTCATATTTATTCTTCTGAATGTTATGTTGAGTAGCCTAATAAACTTGAGAGCGCAGAGGCAGGGACTCTAGGAAATAGAGCCGCAGCAGCGTTCATATTCAAACAGTCTGCATCCTTTGGAATATATTACAAACCACCCTCATTGACCTAACTCCCCCGAAACCCAATTATCGCCTTTGTGAAGGTCTCACCCTCCTCGAATTTATTCAAGGTATGCTAATATTTTGACATGTCTCATTCAAATGCAATAATGCACTTTTCTCCCTTACAACTGTGGTAAAACATTACGCAAAAGACATTTGAAAATCTACCACTAGCTGATAAGTTTAGCGGACCCGCTTACCTCAACTGCTAGTCGCTGTCCAGGGTGCTGAAATCCCCCTATTCCTCTGCAGCAGGCTCCGGAGACGACCGTTTAATCCACTGAGAGCTAGGCACAGCACACAATGTAAAACGCGGTCCAACTACTGTGGCCGTAAATTACCTTCAAAAAAACTCAATTCAAGCCAACACCATCGATAGAATAAGCCAACTCTGAAAATAATATCTTCAAAATTCAGATTTATAAAACCGACGATGCAGAAGTAGCCAAGTGGCTATGCTCTCCACGGCTCCGGGCCGATTTTGCCGGTCTAATTGGCGTCTCTATGCTATTTGCTTCTTTTTTCCCGGATTTTTTTCTCTCTCTCTCTCCTCTCTCTCTCGCTCTCTCCTCCCGCTCCCTCGCTCTCTCGCTCTCTCTCGCTCTCTCTCATTGGATTTATGGTCAATTTACTTAGGCGGTCTCCCCAGCCTACATGTTTCGTAGAATATACACCACCTGCTCTCTTTCCCCCCTTTGCCCCTCTTTTCCTCTACAGTCCTGTGGTTTGCTTTTATTATAGCAACAGTTTCCTACATGACGGTTAGCGAAACCAGTGAAGGGGGTGAGGGAATGTCTTTCTCCTTCCCTGGTGGGGGTACTGTGCGCGCTCTCTCTCTCTCTCATTAGCTTTCATCACCACATGAAGTTGACGGCACCGACTGCTACAGTAATTATACGAACTTATTGAGGATAGGACCGTCCTTTTAAACTTATTCAGGAATCACTTATCCGACACACTGATGCTCCTCTCGCGTTCCGACTCATTTTCTCTGATTAGGCCTAGCTAATCAGTGTAAATTAGAATGATTGGCGCGATGTGACGTAAATGCATGAGTGTGATTGGAGAACTGAAGGTTATATAGGCCTACCTTGGCTCAATCAAAGTGAATTATCTATTAGATGTATCAAATCAAAGTTTATTGGTCGAGTACACAGTTTAGTAGGTGCAACGAAATGCTTACGTTACTAACTGTGTGTGTGTGTGTGTGTGTGTTTGTGTGTGTGTGTGTGTGTGTGTTTGTGTGTGTGAAAAAAGCTACTAAGGATTTTGCTTCTTTGGTCACTGTATCACAGTTCTATAACCCATTTTTCGGTATCAGAGTAATATTTCATTTTATATACAGTACTAGTCAAAAGTTTGGACACACCAACTCATTCCAGGGTTTTTCTTTATTTTTACTATTTTCTGTATTGTATAATAATAGTGAGGACATCAAAACTATGAAATAACACATATGGTGGCATGTAGAAACCAAAAAAGTGTTCAACAAATCAAAATATATTTGAGAGTCTTCAAAGTAGACACAGCTTTGCACACTCTTGGCATTCTCTCAACCAACTTCACCTGGAATGCTTTTCCAACAGTCTTGAAGCGGGCGGTCATGTGCCTGTTACTGAGGAGTGGCTTCCGTTTGGCCACTCTACCATAAAGTCCTGATTGGTGAAGTGTTGCAGAGATGGTTGTCTTTCTGGAATGTTCTCCCATCTCCACAGAGGAACTCTGGAGCTCTGTCAGAGTGACCAACGGGTTCTCGGTCACCTCCCTGACCAAGAGCCTTCTCCCCCGATTGCTCAGTTAAGGCCGGGCGGCCAGCTGAAGGAACAGTCTTGGTGGTTCCAAACTTCTTCCAATTAAGAATGATGGAGGCCACTGTGTTTTTGGGGACCTTCAATGCTGCAGAATGTTTTGGTACCCTTCCCCAGATCTGTGCCTTAACACAATCCTGCAACTGATCTCAATTTCGAGTGTCATAGCAAAGGGACTGAATACTTATGTAAATAAGGTTTTTCTGTTTTTTATTTTTAATACATACATGCTGTGGGGATGTCTTTCAGAGGCAGGGACTGGGAAAATAGTCAGGATTGAGGGAAAGATGAACGGAGCAAAGTACAGAGATCATTGATGAAAACCTGCTCAGAGCGCTCAGGACCTCAGACTGGGGCGAAGGTTCACCTTCCAACAGGACAACGACCCTAAGCACACAGCAAAGACAAAGCAGGAGTGGCTTCGGGACAAGTCTCGTAATGCTCTTGAGTGGCCCAGCCAGAGACCGGACTTGAACCAGATCGAATATCTCTGGAGAGACCTGAAAATAGCTGTGCAGCAATGCTCCCCATCCAACCTGACAGAGCTTGAGAGGATCTGCAGAGAAGAATGAGAGAACATTTACAAATACAGGTGTACGAAGCTTGTAGCATCATACCCAAGAAGACTCAAGGCTGTAATCACTGCCAAAGGTGCTTCAACAATGTTCTGAGTCAAGGGTCTGAATACTTATGTAAATATCATTTCAGTTTTTTTATTTGTAATAAATTAGCAAACCTTTCTAAAACCTGTTTTTGCTTTGTCATTAAGGGGTATTGTGTGTAGATTGATGAAGAGCAATATATTTTTAATCAATTTTAGAATAAGGCTGTAACCTAACAAAATGTGGAAAATGTCAAGGGGTCTGAATACTTTCCGAAGGCACTGTATTTCCTTTCGAAGTTGAAACACTACAGTAAGAGTAGTTCTTCGGGATGTATTACATTTTTTATCTAATAAATCATATCTACCAATAAGTAATGAAAACATCTGTGGTACTGCAACAGAATAAGTCAACGTTCCTTTGACTATAATAATAATTACTTGTGGAATTGCCTTAAGCGCTGTAGTCTACTGGTGCAAAGAATATTATTTTTCTGAATGAAATCTTTATACAATAAAGTTCTATGTTTTCTGTTTACTGTTCCAACCTCAGCCCCCTAACCACACTAATATGTGAAAGCAATTTTTGTGAACAAATGTTTCATTTTGTAATTATAACAAGGTTGGTAGAAACTTGTGAAAATCATTTTAGGAAGTCTGTTGCAGCTCAAGTCTACTACAAAACCCACAATCCAATGCTCTGTCTCTCTGGGCAGGCTGGCTAGCTAGCTAGGTTGCTAGCTAGCGAGAAAACATAGCTACACATAATAATGCAAAGTTCAATATCAGCATGTGTTGTAGCTAGCTGTAAGATCGCCTAAACAAACTGCACTATCAATTTAGCAGTCTTACTCATGAGTTCAACTTGCGGTAGAGGGAGACCAGAGTAATGTTGCTTTTCCACAGAGATACACTACTGGTCAACACTTTTAGAACACCTACTCATTCAAGGGTTTTTCTTTATTGTTACTATTTTCTATATTGTACAAAAATAGTGAAGACATCAAAACGATGAAATAACACATATGGATTTATGTAGTAGCTAAAAAAGTGTTAAACAAATCAAAATATATTTAATATTTGAGGTTCTTCAAATAGTCACCCTTTCCCTTGATGACAACTTTGCACACTCTTGGCATTCTCTCAACCAGCTTCATGAGGTAGTCACCTGGAATCCATTTCAATTAACAGGTGTGCCTTCTTAATGTATTTCAGCCAGTCAGTTGTGTTGTGACAAGGTAGGGGGTATACAGAAGATATACCTATTTGGTAAAAGACCAAGTCCATATTATGGCAAGAACCGCTCAAGTAAGCAAAGAGAAACGACAGTCCATCATTACTTTAAGACATGAAGGTCAGTCAAAACGGAACGTTTAAGAACTATGAACGTTTCTTCAAATGCAGTCACAAAAACCAAGTACTATGATGAAACTGGCTCTCATGAGGACCACCACAGGAAAGGAAGACCCAGAGTTACCTCTGCTGCAGAGGATACGTTCATTAGAGTAACCAGCCTCAGAAATTCCAGCCCAAATAAATGCTTCACAGAGTTCAAGTAACAGACCCATCTCAACATCAACTGTTCAGAGGAGACTATGTGAATCAGGCCTTCATGGTCGAATTGTTGCAAAGAAACCACTACTAAAGGACACCAATAAGAAGAAGAGACTTGCTTGGGCCAAGAAATATGAGCAATGGATATTAGACAGGTGGTAATTTTTACTTTGGTCTGGAGTCCAAATTGGAGATTTTTGGTTCCAACCACCGTGGCTTTGTGAGATGTGGTGTGGATGAACGGATGATTTCCGCTTGTGAGAGATGATGGAGTGCTGCATCATATGACCTGGCCTCCACAATCCCCCGACCTCAACCCAATTGAAATGGTTTGGGATGAGTTGGCTCGCAGAGTGAAGGAAAATCAGCCAACAAGTGCTCAGCATATATGGGAACTCCTTCAAGACTTTTGGAAAAGCATTCCAGGTGAAGCTGGTTGAGAGAATGCCAAGAGTGTGCAAAGCTGTCATCAAGGGTGGCAATTTGAAGAATCTCAAATATAAAATGTATTTTGATTTATTTAACACTTTTTTGGTTACTACATGATTCCATATGTGTTATTTCATAGTTTTGATGTCTTCATTTTTATTCCACAATGTAGAAAATAGTCAAAATAAAGAAAAACCCTTGAAGGAGTAGGTGTTCTAAAACTTTTGACTGGTAGAGTACTTTTAGCAGAGTCCTGCTTTTCCACTCCAGTCCTAACAAGGTCACTCTCAGCATTAAGGAGGAGATGGGAAACTCCATTGGAATAGTATTAACTCCCATTGTGTACTTTGCCCATAAGTTGACAATGGGCCGCACCGTGCATTCTGGTTGATTCTGGGACTAGGAGAGCTCTCCTTCAAGGATTGAATGAGAGTCCAAATTTGGCGTTTAGCTTAACAAGAAGTACAACATTGTAACAAGAAGTACAACATTGCAACAAGAAGTACCACATTGCAACAAGCAGTACAACACTGCAAATATTTTCCAAGATGTGAGATAATTAACGTGTTGTCTGTAATATTGCATAGCTTTGGAATCGTGACATTATGTACTTTCGAGGAAGACAGGCACGTCTCTTGACTCATACTCTGACTTTGAGAAGGGACAATTAGCTTAGCAACCGCGTGACGCTGCATGACAACGTGAATGCGGTGGGTCGACAGTCAGTTGGGTGGGTCGTTTCTTTATTCCTTGCCCAATGGGATTTCTATCCCCTTCTTATTGTAATATCTCGGTTTCCCACAGACACGGGGCGCAGTGTGACATGGTAACTTGAAGTAGAAATGGAGTTGAATAATTTGGTATACTGTTTAGATTGAGCACATCTAAGCGAAATATATACTTTGTCATGACAGTATGAATGGATGGATGCATTCTCTATACTAATATGTGTATACCATCTATTGGTTGATTAGGTGATCTGGAGTGCAGGCAGTTGTTTTAAAAACATTCTGAAATGTGATAGTGTGTTATCCCCTATCTCCAGGGATGAGAATGACGTAGCTATGACACGTTCCTACACGTTCTCCTGATTTTCACAGACTGACCACTTAGAAGTTATATCACAGGGATTTTTTTTTTTTTACACTGACAGAACATAGGTTTTCGCTAAATAACAGGGGTTTCATCAAATTGACAGGAGTTTCATGATTTTTATTTCTGTGGGTGAATTATACCTTTAAGTAATGTCACAGGGCGCAGATTGTCTATATATCCTTGCGTTTCCTTATGTTGATGACTTTTTACCACGTTGGTTCATCGTCATAACATAGATTATTTTCTTCTTCTATGTAACATGGAAACAACATTGATTAAACCTTTTCCCCCCCAGTGTCTATTCTCTATACATTATTTCAAAGCATCAAATAACACTTATTTAATATCTTCCCCGAATAATTAATATAAATTTGAGGTTCATCTTGTCCTGGTGCTTTCCCTAATGAGATTCTCTTAACAGCGGTGTCAAGTTCTTTCATACTGATTTCAGTGTAACAGTTCTCTTTAAATGCTAAGTGGATTTCTCTCCTGTCTCCTTTTTTTTATAAACCTCTAATGTAAGAACACTTGTTTTCTCCTTCCTCTATCCATCTAGCGTGAGACCTACATGAACGTTTTTTCCTGTATTCAGATTGTAGCCTACTGAACACAGACTTTCCTGTTGAGACACAGAGGAGGAATCCTCTTTCCTCATCTGACAGGCTGAAATTATGATTAGTATTCTTGAGTCCTCCTGCAGCAAATATGCATTTCACGCTTGCATGCACACAGAGTGGCAGCTGCGAAGGACCCTCCAGTGACCAAGCGCTGTAACCAGTCACATAGTCTCTTCAGACGTGTCCTAAATTTGCTCATGCTTTGAAACGCAACTTGAGCTTATGAGCCTTGGGGAACACCAGTCAAAAGAAATAGCTAACGGGATCATGTGTCACAGACTGTTTTGCATGGTTAGCAGTTAGCGCTACAGCAAGTACTGGTAACTCATCATCAGACTTGGACCTCCAGTGCCAAAATGCAAATATCTGTCTGTTCCTTCTTTGCTAGATTAGAGAGTGTGTGGTCACATCATTATTTTTGTACCACATAAAAGTGTAATTCCTCAGCCCCATAACAACCCTGCTTCTGGTCTTATTACTGTACACACACACACACACACACACACACACACACACACACACACACACACACACACACACGGCATAGCTAGGGGATTGTGCCACTAAAAAAGTAAAGAGAAATAGAATGGGGAGATGTTCTGATCTTCATCTAAGTCACAACAATAGACACACATAGTGTGCTTCAACTAATAACACACAAAGTGTTGTATTTTTCTTGTCTATATTGAATACATCATTTAAACATTCACAGTGTAGGTTGGAAAAAGCATGTGAACCCCTAGGCTAATGACTTCTCCAAAAGCTAATGGTGTTCGTTGGAGAACACCACAGAAGAAGCCACTGCTGTCCAAAAAAAAAACATTGCTGCACGTCTGAAGTTTGCAAAAGTGCACCTGGATGTTCCACAGTGCTACTGGCAAAATATTCTGTGGACCGATGGAACTAAAGTTGTGTTGTTAGGAAGGAACACACAACACTATGTGTGGAGAAAAAAAGGCACAGCACGCCAACATCAAAACCTCATCCCAACTGTAAAGTATGGTGGAGGGAGGATCATGGTTTGGGGATGCTTTGCTGCCTCAGGGCCTGGACAGCTTGCTATCATCAACAGAAAATGATTTCCCAAGTTTATCAAGACATTTTGCAGGAGAATGTTAGGCTATCTGTCCGCCAATTGAAGCTCAACAGAAGTTGAGTGATGCAACAGGACAATGACCCAAAACACAGAAGTAAATCAACAACAGAATGGCTTCAACTGAAGAAAATTGACCTTCTGGAGTGGCCCAGTTAGAGTCCTGACCTCAACCCGATTGAGATGCTGTGGCATGACATCAATAGAGCAGTTCACACCAGACATCCCAAGAATATTGCTGAACTGAAACAGTTTTGTAAAGAGGAATGGTCCAGAATTCCTCCTGACCGTTGTGCAGGTCTGATCCACAACTAGAGAGAATGTTTGGTTTAGGTTATTGCTGCAATAGGAGGGTCAACCAGTTACTAAATCCAAGGGTTCACATATACAGTGGGGCAAAAAAGTATTTAGTCAGCCACCAATTGTGCAAGTTCTCCCACTTAAAAAGATGAGAGAGGCCTGTAAGTTTCATCATAGGTACACTTCAACTATGACAGACAAAATGAGAAGAAAAAAATCCAGAAAATCACATTGTAGGATTTTTAATGAATTTATTTGCAAATTATGGTGGAAAATAAGTATTTGGTCAATAACAAAAGTTTATCTCAATACTTTGTTATATACACTTTGTTGGCAATGACACAGGTCAAACGTTTTCTGTAAGTCTTCACAAGGGTTTCACACACTGTTGCTGGTTTTTTGGCCCATTCCTCCATGCAGATCTCCTCTAGAGCAGTGATGTTTTGGGGCTGTCGCTGGGCAACACGGACTTTCAACTCCCTCCAAAGATTTTCTATGGGGTTGAGATCTGGAGACTGGCTAGGCCACTCCAGGATCTTGAAATGCTTCTTACGAAGCCACTCCTTCGTTGCCCGGGCGGTGTGTTTGGGATCATTGTCATGCTGAAAGACCCAGCCACGTTTCATCTTCAATGCCCTTGCTGTTGGAAGGAGGTTTTCACTCAAAATCTCATGATACATGGCCCCATTCATTCTTTCCTTTACACGGATCAGTCGTCCTGGGCCCTTTGCAGAAAAACAGCCCCAAAGCATGATGTTTCCACCCCCATGCTTCACAGTAGGTATGGTGTTCTTTGGATGCAACTCAGCATTCTTTGTCCTCCAAACACGACGAGTTGAGTTTTTACCAAAAAGTTATATTTTGGTTTCATCTGACGATATGACATTCTCCCAATCCTCTTCTGGATCATCCAAATGCTCTCTAGCAAACTTCAGACGGGCCTGGACATGTACTGGCTTAAGCAGGGGGACACGTCTGGCACTGCAGGATTAGAGTCCCTGGCGGCGTAGTGTGTTACTGATGGTAGGCTTTGTTACTTTGGTCCCAGCTCTCTGCAGGTCATTCACTAGGTCCCCCCGTGTGGTTCTGGGATTTTTGCTCACCGTTCTTGTGATCATTTTGACCCCACGAGGTGAGATCTTGCGTGGAGCCCCAGATCCAGGGAGATTATCAGTGGTCTTGTATGTCTTCCATTTCCTAATAATTTTTCCCACAGTTGATTTCTTCAAACCAAGCTGCTTACCTATTGCAGATTCAGTCTTCCCAGCCTGGTGCAGGTCTACAATTTTGTTTCTTGTGTCCTTTGACAGCTCTTTGGTCTTGGCCATAGTGGAGTTTGGAGTGAGTTTGAGGTTGTGGACAGGTGTATTTTATACTGATAACAAGTTCAAACAGGTGCCATTAATACAGGTAACGAGTGGAGGACAGAGAAGCCTCTTAAAGAAGAAGTTACAGGTCTGTGAGAGCCAGAAATCTTGCTTGTTTGTAGGTGACCAAATACTTATTTTCCACCATAATTTGCAAATAAATTCATTAAAAATCCTACAATGTGATTTTCTGGATTTTTTTCTTCTCATTTTGTCTGTCATAGTTGACGTGTACCTATGATGAAAATTACAGGCCTCTCTCATCTTTTTAAGTGGGAGAACTTGCACAATTGGTGGCTGACTAAATACTTTTTTGCCCCACTGTACAGTGTGTTCAAAAACGACATGAAAATGTATAATTGTTTGTGTTATTAGTTTAAGCAGACTGTGCTTGTCTATTGTTGTTATGTAGATGCAGATCAGATCACATTTTATGACCAATTTATGCAGAAATCCAGGTATTTCCGAAGGGTTCACATACTTTTTCTTGCCACTGTACAAGGTAGTTGTGGGGATTGATTGAGGTAATATGTACAGTGCATTCCGAAAGTATTCAGACCCCTTGACTTTTTCCATATTTTATTATGTTACAGCCTTATTCTAAAATGGATTTTCCCTCATCAATCGAAACACAATACCCCATAATGACGAAGAAAAAAACTGGTTTTTAGAAATGTAAGCAAATGAAAAAAAAAAAAACTGATATCACATTTACATAAGTATTCAGACCTTTTACTCAGTACCCTGTTGAATCACTTTTAACAGTGAATACAGCCTTGAGTCTTCTTGGGTATGACGTTACAAGCTTGGCACACCTGTATTTGGGGAGTTTCTCCCATTCTTCTCTGCCGATCCTCTCAAGCTCTGTCAGGTTGGATGGGGAGTGTCGCTTCACAGCTATTTTCAGGTCTCTCCACAGATGTTCGATCGGTTCAAGCCCGCTCTGGCTGGGCCACTCAAGGACATTCAGAGACTTGTCCTGAAGCCACTCCTGTGTTGTCTTGGCTGTGTGCTTAGGGTCATTGTCCTGTTGGAAGGTGAACCTTCGACCCAGTCTGAGGTCCTGAGTGCTCTGGAGCAGGTTTTCCATTAAGGATCTCTCTGTACTTTGGTCCATTCATCTTTCCCTAGATCCTGACTAGTCTCCCAGTACCTGCCACCGCTGAAAAACATCCCCACAGCATGATGCTGCCACCACCATGCTTCATTGTAGGGATGGTGCCAGGTTTCCTCCAGATGTGATGCTTGGCATTCAGGCCAAAGAGTTCAAACTTGGTTTCATCAGACCACAGAATCTTGTGTCTTATGGTCTGAGAGTCATTTAGGTGCCTTTTACTGAGGAGTGGCTTCCGTCTGGCCACTCTACCAGAAAGGCTTGATTGGTGGAGTGCTGCAGAGATGGTTGTCCTTCTGGAAGGTTCTCCCAAGGTTCTCCCTTTTCCACAGAGGAGCACTCTCAGAGTGACTATCGAGTTCTTGGTCATCTCCCTTTCCAAGGCCCTTCTCCCCCGATTGTTCAGCTCTAGGAAGAGTCTTTGTGGTTCCAAACTTCTTCCATTTAAGAATGATGGAGGCCACTATGTTCTTGGGGACCTTCAATGCTGCAGAAATCTTTTGGTACCCTTCCCCAGATCTGTGCCTCAACACAATCCTGTTTCAGAGCTCTACGGACAATTCCTTCGACCTCATGGCTAGGTTTTTGCTCTGACGTGCACTGTCAACTGTGGGACCTTATATAGACAGGTGTGTGCCTTTCCAAATCATGTCCAATCAATGAAAACAGGATGCACCTAAGCTCAATTTCGAGTCTCATAGCAAAGGGTCTGAATACTTATGTACATTTCAGTTGACATTTTTTTTATATTATCAAAAATGTCTAAAAACCTGTTTTCACTTCATCATTATGTGATATTGTGCGTAGATTCATGAGAAAAAGCATTAATACATTTTAGAATAAGGCTGCAATGTAACAAAATGTGGAAAAGTCAAGGGGTCTGAATGTTTTCTCAATGCACTTTACATGTAGATTTGGTTAGATGACTGATTAAAGTACTATGCACATGTAGGTAGGAGGTGAAAAGCAGAAAGTCCACGTAGGCGTTTAATAAATTAACTGTTCAGTCTTATGGCTTTGAGGTAGAAGCTGTTCAGGAGCCTTTTGGTCCCAGGCTTAGCCCTCTACTACCGCTTGTCATGTGGTAGCAGAGGAACAGTCTGTGACTTGGGAGGTGGGAGTCGTTATGTCCTTAGTTTAGTGATGAGCTTGGAGGGCACTATGGTGTTGAGCTCTGAGCTGTAGTCAATGAACAGCATTCTCACAGAGGTGTTCCTTTTGTCCATGTGGGAAATGGAAGTGTGGAATGCAATAGAGATTGTGCCATCTTTGGATCTGATGGGGTGGTATGCAAATTGGAGTGGGTCCATGTTGTTCGGTGTTGATGTGAGTCATGAACAGCCTAGCAAAATGTTCATGGCTACAGATGTGGGTGCTAAGGGGCGATAGTCATTTAGACAGGTTGCCTTAGCATTCTTGGGCACAAGGAATATGGTGGTTTATTTGAATCATGTGGATATTACAGACTGGGTCAGGGAGAGCTTAAGAATCTCAGTGACATAAATGATGAGCTTTTTGAACAAAACTACATTCGTTATGGACCTGGGATTCCTGGAAGTGACATCTGATGAAGAGAATCAAAGGTAATGGATTATTTACATAGTATTTTCGATTTTAGATCTCTCCAACATGGCCGTTTGTCTGTATCGCAAAGTGTATTTTTCTGGGCGCAGTGCTCAGATTATTGCAAAGTGTGATTTCCCAGTAAGGTTATTTTTAAATCTGGCAAGTCGATTGCGTTCAAGAGATGTAAATCTATAATTCTTTAAATGACAATATAATATTTTACCAATGTTTTCTAATATTAATTATTTAATTTGTTGTGCTGACTTGACTGCCGGTTATTGGAGAAAAACGATTTCCTGAACATCAACGCCATAGTAAAACGCTGTTTTTGGATATAAATATGAACTTGATAGAACTAAAAATGCATGTATTGTCTAACATAATGTCCTAGGAGTGTCATCTGATGGAGATTGTCAAAGGTTAGTGCATCATTTTAGCTGGTTTTATGGTTTTGGTGACGCCTGTCTTTGAATTGACAAAACATTACACACAGCTATTGTCAATGTACTCTCCTAACATAATCTAACTTTATGCTTTCGCCGTAAAACCTTTTTGAAATCGGACAACGTGGTTAGATTAAGGAGATGTTTATCTTTCAAAGGGTGTAAGATAGTTGTATGTTTGAAAAATTTGATTTTTGACATTTATTTGGTTTCAAATTTGCCGCTCTTGAAATGCACCTGCTGTTGATAGGGTGCACCACGGGTGGCACGCTAGCGTCCCACATAGCCCCAAGAGGTTAATAGTCTTATTCTCATTGGCTATGGAGAGCATGATCACACAGTCATCCAGAACAGCTGGTGCTCTCATGCATGGTTCAGTGTTGCTTACCTTGAAGTCAGCATAGAAGGCATTTACCTTCTCTGGTAGGCTTGTGTCACTGGGCAGCTTGTGGCTGGGTTTCCCTTTGTAATCCTTGATAGTTTGGAAGCCCTGCCACATCCGACAAGTGTCAGAGCCGGTGTAGTAGGATTCGATCTTAGTCCTGTACTGAGCCTTTGCCTGTTTGATGGTTCGTCTGAGGGCATAGTGTGATTGTTTTTTGAAAGCGTCCAGAAAAAAGGGATTTTTTGAAAGCACCACCTCTAGCCTTTAGCTCAGTGCGGATGTTGCCTGTAATTCTTGGCTTCTGGTTAGGATATGTTTGTACAGCCACTGTGGGGATGACTTCGTTGATGCACTTATTAATGAAGCCAGTGTTATGTAGTAAAGTCCTCAGATGAATCCCGGAACAGATTTGAATCTCTGCTAGCAAAATAGTCCAGTAGCTTAGCGTCCGCTTTATCGGACCACTTCCGTATTGAGCGCATCACTAGTACTTCCTGTTTGAGTTTTTGCTTGTAAGCAGGAATTAAAATGATGGAGTTATAGCCAGATTTGCCAAATGGAGAGTGAGGGAGAGCTTTGTATGTGTCTCTGTGTGTAGAGTAGGTGTGATCTAGAGATTTTTTTCGCTTCTAGTTGCGCAGGAGACATCCTGGTAGAAAAAAGGATTCCAAAAAGGTTATTTTGTCCCCATAAGATAACCCGTTTTGGTTCCATGTAGAACCCTTTTTTGTTCCATGTAGAACCCCCTACATGGAACCAAAAAGGGTTCTACCTGGAACCAAAAAGGGTTCTTCAAAGGGTTTTCCTATGGGGACAGCCAAAGAACACTTTTAGGTTACATTGCCAACAGCATACCACCCTGCATCCCACTGCTGGCTTGCCTCTGAAGCTATGCAGGGTCGGTCCCTGGATGGGAGACCAGATGTTGCTGGAAGTGGTGTTGGAGAGTCAGTCGGGGGCACTCTTCCGTCTGGTCTAAGGAGAGCCCAATACCCCAAGGCAATGAAGGGGACATTGCCCTGCGTAAGGTGATGTCTTTAGCTGATGTGTGGTGAGCGTTCTGGCACAAGCAAATGGTTGCTGTGCATCACCCAGGTGGGTGCTACACTTTAGTGGTGGATAAGGTGAGTTCCCCCTACTATGTAAAGTGCTTTGAGTACCTCATTTGGGAAAGTTCAATATTTTATAACTCAATGTTAGATGGTTCCTCACCCTGACAGCAGTCTATGAACCAGGCGAACCATGGGTTACAGTTTCTACATTAACTTGGAAAAAGCTGAACTTCCCCTTTAATAGACAATGGAGACTTTTCTCCCAAATGTTCATTTATATTTCATTTTAAGAATATTATTCCTTATTTCTAAAAGTATTTTTTGTGGTTTTATATGAATTGAATGGCTTACTATTTAATCCTTCATACTTGCTTAACGTTGTTTTACGCGTTACATCTATTTGTTAGGTAAATACTTGGGCACAGTAAGCATTTTGTAAGCCATGACAATATAGCAAATTGTATTTAATTTCGGGACTGAATTTAATGGAAGTGTGAGAGTGCGATAGAATCTAGAGAGAGAGAACGAGTGAGGGAGAGAGATTATAAAGTGGAGAGGGAGGTCAGAGGGGTATTAGAGGCATGGGGAGAGAGAGAGAGAGAGAAAGGAATGATAGGTGAGAGCGAGAAAGAAAGAGAGCGAGAGACAGAAAATAATACATTTGTGAACAGAATTTTGTTAGCAGGTGAGTGAGTATGAGAGAGAGAGTTAGATATGTCATATTTTACTTTACTTTGAGCCTTGTCAATAAAGTATATGAGAGAGAGGCAGTCATGTAGATGAACAGCTCCTGATTTGTTGTAACTTTCTAGTTATTTAGAGTGAGATTACAAGATTAAATGAGCAAGAAAATATATAGGTAATCAAATTGTTCAACTGAAGATCAACACAGGAGGAAAAGATTGGCATAGTGTGAGTTAAAAGACCAGTCTTAATCGTGCTAGCTAGCTAAATTTAAATTTGTCAGCTAGCTTACTGGCTATCTTCAACTCTTTACTGGTGGTAACAATGGCAACCTGGCCACTGAGGCAGCAGCAGAGACTGAGAGCCCCCCCCCTTTTTTTTGAATTTCCATCAGAAATCAAATCAGAGAAGGTAAGAATCAATTTTAAACTGATTTCAGAGGGAAAACCCAGAAACGTTGTTTACTGACTGCTCAAAAAACAGGAGTGTTACGAACCTGTTATTTTACACAGACCACACTGCCTGGCATACAGCTGTAACCAGGCATTTCAGCTATACAACAAAGAAAGGCATCTGCAAGGGAAGGCAAATACACATTTTTGACAGCGAAAAGGACCAGGAAAACATGTTTCTGACGGTAAATATGTACCAGAACGGCACTGTCATGGTCCAGGGCAGTGAGGCTGCACTCAACTCTTTTGTGCAGGACTTCCCCACCCTAAGGAAGATAGCAGAAAACAAAAAGGACAAGGACAGCACCCCGACCTCTCCCCTCACCTCAGTCACTCCAGCAGCAGGAGCCCAGGCCCACACCCACACAACAGGTCTATCCTCCCCCTGCCTGCATACGGCCACACCACCATCAGCCTGCTGAGAAACAGGCGGGCTCAGTTAGAAGTATGGGTTACTGAGCTAAAGGAGCAGCCCCCCAGCTACACCACCTCCAGCCCAGACACATAGCTTCTACAGGACCAGATCAACCAGTGCAGGACCCAGCTGAATAACTCTGTTCAGGAGCTGAGAAAGAGCCTTGCCACAGCGCTTGAGGTGGTAAAGGCCACCATGAGGAGAGAGTCTTACCACAGTGCTTGAGGAGGTGAAGGCCACCATGAGGAGAGAGCCTTACCACAGTGCTCGAGGAGGTAAAGGCCACCATTTTACATTTACATTTAAGTCATTTAGCAGACGCTCTTATCCAGAGCGACTTACAAATTGGTGGATTCACCTTATGATATCCAGTGGAACAACCACTTTACAATAGTGCATCTAAATCTTTTACGGGGGGGGGGGGGGGTTAGAATGATTACTTTATCCTATCCTAGGTATTCCTTAAAGAGGTGGGGTTTCAGGTGTCTCCGGAAGGTGGGGATTGACTCCGCTGTCCTGGCGTCGTGAGGGAGCTTGTTCCACCATTGGGGTGCCAGAGCAGCGAACAGTTTTGACTGGGCTGAGCGGGAACTGTGCTTCCTCAGAGGTAGGGAGGCGAGCAGGCCAGAGGTGGATAAACGCAGTGCCCTTGTTTGGGTGTAGGGCCTGATCAGAGCCTGAAGGTACGGAGGTGCCGTTCCCTTCACAGCTCCGTAGGCAAGCACCATGGTCTTGTAGCGGATGCGAGCTTCAACAGGAAGCCAGTGGAGAGAGCGGAGGAGCGGGGTGACGTGAGAGAACTTGGGAAGGTTGAACACCAGACGGGCTGCGGCGTTCTGGATGAGTTGTAGGGGTTTAATGTCACAGGCAGGGAGCCCAGCCAACAGCGAGTTGCAGTAATCCAGACGGGAGATGACAAGTGCCTGGATTAGGACCTGCGCCGCTTCCTGTGTGAGGCAGGGTCGTACTCTGCGAATGTTGTAGAGCATGAACCTACAGGATCGGGTCACCGCCTTGATGTTAGTAGAGAACGACAGGGTGTTGTCCAGGGGCACTCCAAGGTTCTTAGCACTCTGGGAGGAGGACACAATGGAATTGTCAACCGTGATGGCGAGATCATGGAATGGGCAGTCCTTCCCCGGGAGGAAGAGCAGCTCCGTCTTGCCGGGGTTCAGCTTGAGGTGGTGATCCGTCATCCACACTGATATGTCTGCCAGACATGCAGAGATGCGATTCGCCACCTGGTTATCAGAAGGGGGAAAGGAGAAGATTAATTGTGTGTCGTCTGCATAGCAATGGTAGGAGAGACGATGTGAGGATATGACAGAGCCAAGTGACTTGGTGTATAGCGAGAATAGGAGAGGGCCTAGAACAGAGCCCTGGGGGACACCCGTGGTGAGAGCACGTGGTGCGGAGACAGATTCTCGCCACGCCACCTGGTAGGAGCGACCTGTCAGGTAGGACGCAATCCAAGCGTGGGCCGCGCCGGAGATGCCCAACTCGGAGAGGGGTGAGAGGAGGATCTGATGGTTCACAGTATCAAAGGCAGCAGATAGGTCTAGAAGGATGAGAGCAGAGGAGAGAGAGTTAGCTTTAGCAGTGCAGAGAGCCTCCGTGACACAGAGAAGAGCAGTCTCAGTTGAATGACCAGTCTTGAAACCTGACTGATTTGGATCGAGAAGGTCATTCTGAGAGAGATAGCAGGAGAGCTGGCCAAGGACGGCACGTTCAAGAGTTTTGGAGAGAAAAGAAAGAAGGGATACTGGTCTGTAGTTGTTGACATCGGAGGGATCGAGTGTAGGTTTTTTCAGAAGGGGTGCAACTCTCGCTCTCTTGAAGACGGGAGGGACGTAGCCAGCGGTCAAGGATGAGTTGATGAGCGAGGTGAGGTAAGGGAGAAGGTCTCCGGAAATGGTCTGGAGAAGAGGAGAGAGCCTTGCCACAGCGCTGAAGGAGGTAAAGGTCACCATGAGGAGAGAGATAGTGCAGGTAAAGGAGGAGATGGTAAAGGAGTTGTCTGTCATTAAGAGGGTGCTGCAGCACAGAGAACAGACTGTAGGGACTCCTAGAGAAGCTTCAGCCCCCCTCCCCTCCACAGGGCCCAACAGCAGGACCAGCGCATCTACGCAGAGGCCCTCAGAGGACAGGAGTACTCTGTAGGATTGATCAAGATTAAACAGCTGCACTTAACACGCACACACACACACAGCTATTGTACTAACAGTTTACTTGTTCAATGAATAGGAAGAAGGAAAAAATATAAAATGTTTGCTGTTAACTTAGTAGTTACAGTATTTTTGACTGTGCTATTCTTTCTTTTTGCACCGGGATATCGCTATCAGTTAGCATATGTAACATTCAGGGCCTAAACTCATCAGGCTTTGGATGTCATCATTCCGCAGCAGACATGGTGTAAGGCAGACATTGTCACTCACTGTCCCACAGGCTACAGAGATGTTGGCCATCACAGAAACACAGCTCTGTCAATACAGGCAGAGACTCTGGAGGATTGATCATTTGGTACAAATCCGAACCTCAAAATCTAATTGGTAAATATCAAATTTGGTTCAAACTGAAAAAAAATAACTTGTTCTGACAGAGAAAAAGATGTGTCCCTTTGCGCTATATATATCCCCCCTCAGAATCCCAGAGGAGATATTCCCCACCCTTGAGGAAGAGACATGCCATTTACAGGCCCAGGGAAATATGCTCATCTGTGGTGACACAAATGCGCACACAGGGACACTACCTGATCTAATGACCACACAAGGGGACAGCTTTATTACAGGCCATACTGTTTCTAACTGTCTTAATCTCCCCCATAGAAACAACAGTGACAGCACCATCAACAACAAAACAGAGGGGGATCTGTTGCAGCTCTGTAGAAGCCTGGGTCTGTACTTTGTCAGTGGTAGGTTACAGCGGGACTCTTTGGGGAGGATCACCTATTGCTCACCTCTTGGCCACAGCACAGTAGACTATATGATTACAGACATTGACCCTTTCTCTCAGCTCATTCACTGTCAAGCCACTAACACCTGTCTGATCACAGCCAAATTACTTTGTCCCCCAAAAGAACAGACATGGAAATTACCACACATTCACAGCCCAGTAAGCTGTACAACATCATAAATTAATACAGATGGGCCCAAAACAGCTCAGAATACCATAAAGCAACCAGTAACCAAAATACTCTTTGATAACTTTCTGGATCCAACCAGTGGCAATTTTAGCATGTACATTTTTTTTTAATTCAATTGCTAAAAAAAATGTCTCTCTGCACTGAATGATGGGTCACCACTGGATACCACACCCACTCACAGTAAATAAGTCATCAATCTAGCAGTAAAAAAAACATGGAAACTGGAAAAGAAGCACAACTGAAATTGATAAAAAACAAAGCAAAAAAAGACCACAGATGACAACTGGTTCAGTGCAGGTTGTATAATTATAAGGAAGTAAATTAGAACACTATCAAACCAAAAGCACAGAGACCCAAATAATGGTGAATTACATACACTCAGAATCAACAAAAGCACAGTACCACAGCAAGCAGCTGACATTAATTGAGGAGTCCATAAACACAAACAACTTCTGGCTAAATTGGAAAAAACAAAAAAATGGTGACATATGGACAACCCATTTTAAAACACTCTACAACACCATTCAAATTGATGCAAACACAGAACAATTGTCACGGCTTCCATCGTGGATATGAAAGGACGACCAAGGCGCAGCGGAAGTGTGGACACTCATGTTTCTTTAATTTACAAAAAAACAAGCAAAGTATCCACCGAAAAACAATAAACCAAAACAATGAACAGTACACACGATGTGGCATGCTCAACCAAACAAAGCAGTGCTCACAACAATTCCCCACAACCCCCAGTGACAAACAACTCCTACATATATGACTCCCAATCAGGAACAACGATTCCCAGCTGTTCCTGATCAGGAGTCACAAGACACACACAAGACTGCCACGTCCTGACCCCCAAACTACTACACCAGCTCCATCTGCTGGTCAGGACGTGACAACAATGCCAAATGAACGAGTGAGGGAGATGGCTTCCTAAATGAGATGCTAAAATTCACGAGTGCAAAATTTCTATTGCCGATATTAAAAGTGTTTCATTTGATCCTGAATGTAGGTTATTTCCCTGACATCTGGAATCAATGACTCATAACCCCAATCTTTAGGAATGGAGACACATTTTACTGTAACAATTACAGGCATTTGCGTGAACAGTACCCTGGGGAAGGTTTTCTTTATTATTATAAATGTAAGAGTTCTAAACTTCCTTAATAAGCACAATGTCTTGAGTAAAAGCCAAATTGGATTTATATCAAAAATCAAATCAAATTTATTTATATAGCCCTTCTTACATCAGCTGATATCTCAAAGTGCTGTACAGAAACCCACCCTAAAACCCCAAACAGCAAGTAATGCAGGTGTAGAAGCACGGTGGCTAGGAAAAAGTCCCTAGAAAGGCCAAAACCTAGGAAGAAACCTAGAGAGGAACCAGGCTATGAGGGGTGGCCAGGCCTCTTCTGGCTGTGCCGGGTGGAGATTATAACAGAACATGGCCAAGATGTTCAAATGTTCATAAATGACCAGAATGGTCAAATAATAATCACAGTAGTTGTCGAGGGTGCAACAAGTCAGCACCTCAAGAGTAAATGTCAGTTGGCTTTTCATAGCCGATCATTGAGCATATCTCTACCGCTCCTGCTGTCTCTAGAGAGTTGAAAACAGCAGGTCTGGGACAGGTAGCACGTCCGGTGAACAGGTCAGGGTTCCATAGCCGCAGGCAGAACAGTTGAAACTGGAGCAGCAGCACGGCCAGGTGGACTGGGGACAGCAAGGACTCATCATGCCAGGTAGTCCTGAGGCATGGTCCTAGGGCTCAGGTCCTCCGAGAGAGAGAAAGAAAGAAAGAAAGAGAGAATTAGAGAGAGCATACTTAAATTCACACAGGACACCGGATAAGACAGGAGAAATACTCCAGATATAACAGACTGACCCTAGCCCCCCGACACATAAACTACTGCAACATAAATACTGGAGGCTGAGACAGGAGGGGTCAGGAGACACTGTGGCCCCATCCGATGATACCCCCGGACAGGGCCAAACAGGCAGGATATAACCCCACCCACTTTGCCAAAGCACAGCCACCACACCACTAGAGGGATATCTTCAACCACCAACTTACCATCCTGAGACAAGGCCGAGTATAGCCCACAAAGATGGGTAGGCAGACCATTCCATAAAAATGGAGCTCTGTAGGAGAAAGCCCTGCCTCCAGCTGTTTCTTAGAAATTCTACGGACAATTAGGAGGCCTGCGTCTTGTGACCGTAGCGTACGTGTAGGTATGTACGGCAGGACCAAATCGGAAAGATAGGTAGGAGCAAGCCCATGTAATGCTTTGTAGGTTAGCAGTAAAACCTTGACATCAGCCCTTGCCTTAACAGGAAGCCAGTGTAGGGAGGCTAGCACTGGAGTAATATGATCAAATTGTTTGGTTCTAGTCAGGATTCTAGCAGCCGTATTTAGCACTAACTGAAGTTTATAGTAGAGCATTAGTAGAGCATAAAGTAGAGCATTGCAGTAGTCCAACCTAGAAGTAACAAAAGCATGGATAAATCTTTTTCTGCATAATTTTTGGACAGAAAGTTTCTGATTTTTGCAATGTTACGTAGATGGAAAAAAGCTGTCCTTGAAACAGTCTTGATATATTATTCAAAAGAGAGATCAGGGTCCAGAGTAACGCCGAGGTCTTCACAGTTTTATTTGAGACGACTGTACAATCATCAAGATGAATTGTCAGATTCAACAGAAGATCTCTTTGTTTCTTGGGACCTAGAACAAGCATCTCTGTTTTGTCCGAGTTTAAAAGTGGAAAGTTTGCAGCCATCCACTTCCTTATGTCTGAAACACAGGCTTCTAGCGAGGGCAATTTTGGGGCTTCACCATGTTTCATTGATATGGACAGCTGTGTGTCATCCGCATAGCAGTGAAATGTAACATTATGTTTTCGAATGACATCCCCAAGAGGTAAAATATATAGTGAAAACAATGGTGGTCCTAAAACGGAACCTTGAGTAACACCGAAATTTACAGATGATTTGTCAGAGGACAAACCATTCACAGAGACAAACTGATATCTTTCCGACAGATAAGATCTAAACCAGGCCAGAACTTTTCAATCTCTCCAAAAGAATGTGGTGATCGATGGTATCAAAAGCAGCACTAAGATCTAGGAGCACGAGGACAGATGCAGAGCCTCGGTCTGATGCCATTAAAAGGTCATTTAACACTTTCACAAGTGCAGTCTCAGTGCTATGATGGGGTCTAAAACCAGACTGAACCGTTTCATATACATTGTTTGTCTTTAGGAAGGCAGTGAGTTGCAGCGCAACAGCTTTTTTTTTTTTTTTTGAGAGGAATGGAAGATTCTATATAGGCCGATAGTTTTTTATATTTTCTGGGTCAAGATTTGGCTTTTTCAAGAGAGGCTTTATTAATGCCACTTTTAGTGAGTTTGGTACACATCTGGTGGATAGAGAGCCGTTTATTATGTTCAACATAGGAGGGCCAAGCACAGGAAGCAGCTCTTTCAGTAGTTTAGTTGGAATAGGGTCCAGTATACAGCTTGAAGGTTTAGAGGCCATGATTATTTTCCTCATTTTGTCAAGAGATATAGTACTAAAACACTTTAGTGTCTCCCTTGATCCTAGGTTCTGGCAGAGTTGTGCAGACTCAGGACAACGGAGCTTTGGAGAAATACGCAGATTTAAAGAGGAGTCCGTAATTTGCTTTCTAATGATCATGATTTTTTACTCAAAGAAGTTCATGAATTTATTACTGCTGAAGTGAAAGCCATCCTCTCTTGGGAATGCTGCTTTTTAGTTAGCTTTGCGACAGTATCAAAAATACATTTTGGATTGTTCTTATTTTCCTCAATTAAGTTGGAAAAATAGGATGATCGAGCAGCAGTGAGGGCTCTTCGATACTGCACGGTACTGTCTTTCCAAGCTAGTCGGAAGACTTCCAGTTTGGTGTGGCGCCATTTCTGTTCCAATTTTCTGGAAGCTTGCTTCAGAGCTCGTGTATTTTCTGTATACCAGGGAGCTAGTTTCTTATGACAAATGTTTAAGAGTTTTTAGGGGTGCAACTGCATCTAGGGTATTGCGCAAGGTTAAATTGAGTTCCTCAGTTAGGTGGTTAACTGATTTTTGTCCTCGTACATCCTTGGGTAGGCAGAGGGAGTCTGGAAGGACATCAAGGAATCTTTGGGTTGTCTGAGAATTTATAGCACGACTTTTGATGCTCCTTGGTTGGGGTCTGAGCAGATTATTTGTTGCGATTGCAAACATAATAAAATGGTGGTCCGATAGTCCAGGATTATGGGGAAAAACATTAAGATCCACAACATTTATTCCACGGGACAAAACTAGGTCCAGAGTATGACTGTGGCAGTGAGTAGATCCAGAGACATGTTGGACAAAACCCACTGAGTCGATGATGGCTCCGAAAGCCTTTTGGAGTGGGTCTGTGGACTTTTCCATGCGAATATTAAAGTCACCAAAAATTTGAATATTATCTGCTATGACTACAATGTCCGATAGGAATTCAGGGAACTCAGTGAGGAACGCTGTATATGGCCCAGGAGGCCTGTAAACAGTAGCTATAAAGAGTGATTGAGTAGGCTGCATAGATTTCATGACTAGAAGCTCAAAAGACGAAAACGTCGTTGTTTTTTTTTGTAAATTGAAATTTGCTATCATAATTGTTAGCAACACCTCCGCCTTTGCGGGATGCACGGGGGATATGGTCACTAGTGTAACCAGGAGGTGAGGCCTCATTTTACACAGTAAATTCATCAGGCTTAAGCCATGTTTCAGTCAGGCCAATCACATCAAGATTATGATCAGTGATTAGTTCATTGACTATAACTGCCTTTGAAGTGAGGGATCTAACATTAAGTAGCCCTATTTTGAGATGTGAGGTATCATGATCTCTTTCAATAATGGCAGGAATGGAGGAGGTCTTTATTTTAGTGAGATTGCTAAGGCGAACACCGCCATGTTTAGTTTTGCCCAACCTAGGTCGAGGCACAGACACGGTCTCAATGGGGATAGCTGAGCTGACTACACTGACTGTGCTAGTGGCAGACTCCACTAAGCTGGCAGGCTGGCTAACAGCCTGCTGCCTGGCCTGCACCCTATTTCATTGTGGAGCTAGGGGAGTTAGAGCCCTGTCTATGTTCGTAGATGAGATGAGAGCACCCCTCTAGCTAGGATGGAGTCTGTCACTCCTCAACAGGCCAGGCTTGGTCCTGTTTGTGGGTGAGTCCCAGAAAGAGGGCCAATTATCTACAAATTCTATCTTTTGGGAGGGGCAGAAAACAGTTTTCAACCAGCAATTGAGTTGTGAGACTCTGCTGTAGAGCTCATCACTCCCCCTAACTGGGAGGGGGCCAGAGACAATTACTCGAAGCCAACACATCTTTCTAGCTGATTTACACGCTGAAGCTATGTTGCGCTTGGTGACCTCTGACTGTTTCATCCTAACATCGTTGGTGCCAACGTGGATAACAATATCTCTATACTCTCTACACTCGCCAGTTTTACCTTTAGCCAGCACCATCTTCAGATTAGCCTTAACGTCGGTAGCCCTGCCCCCTGGTAAACAGTGCATGATCGCTGGATGATTCATTTTAAGTCTAATACTGCGGGTAATGGAGTCGCCAATGACTAGGGTTTTCAATTTGTCAGAGCTAATGGTGGGAAGCTTCGGCGTCTCAGACCCCGTAACAGGAGGAGTAGAGACCAGAGAAGGCTCGGCCTCTGACTCCGACCCGCTGCTTAATGGGGAGAACAGGTTGAAAGTTTCTGTCGGCTGAATGAGCGACACCGGTTGAGCATTCCTACAGCATTTCCCTCCAGAAGCCATGAGAAAGTTGTCCAGCTGCGGGGACCGTGCGAGGGGATTTATACTAACGTTACTATCTGTACTTATTGGTGGCACAGACGCTGTTTCATCCTTTCCTACACTGAAATGACCCTTGCCTAATGATTGCGTCTGAAGCTGGGCTTGCAGCACAGCTATCCTCGCCATAAGGCGACCGTTCTCCTGTATATTATGAGTACAACGACTGCAATTAGAAGGCATCATGTTAATGTTACTACTTAGCTTTGGCTGTTGGGAGTCCTGACGAACCATGTCCAGATAAAACGTCCGGAGTGAAAAAGTTGAGTGAGGGAAAAACTAAAAATATAAACGGTAATTAAATAGTAAAAACCGTAAAGTTGTCAGGTAGCAAAGTAAGGTTGGCAACAAAACGCACAGAAGCACGTAAACAAGTTTGCAAGTTGTGACCGATCACATTGCATGACCGATCATATTTATACCCTACACACCCTGCCTGATGTCCACCAAAATAATACCAAAATATACACTTGCTTTGTCAACTTCCAAAAAGCATTTGATTCTATTTGGCATACAGGACTGTTCTACAAAGTTATTGAAAGTGGTGTAGGGGGTAAAATATATTACATAATTAAATCAATATATACTGGCAATATGTGCAGCATCAAAATTGGCAAGAAAATAACATAATTTTTATCCAGGGTTGGGGCATTCGCCAGGGTTGCAATCATAGCCCTGCACTCTTCAATATTTACATCAACGAATTGGCCACTATTCTAGAAAAACACACAGCCCCAGGTGTTAGTCTCCACAATTTTGAGTTTAAATGCCTGCTCTTCGCAGATGACCTGTGCCTGTTGTCACCAACTGCACATGGCCTACAGCAGAGCGTAGACTTGCTAGAGCAGTACCACCAGACCTGGGCCCTGTCAGTAAACTCCAAAAAGACTCAAATAATAATTTTCCAGAGAAGATCCAGATCTCAGGGAATTAGACCAAAGTTCTCAATTGGTATAAAATATATAGAGTACTGCACACACTACTATTACTTAGGTAAAAAAATAAGCTTAACTGGACACCTTAAGGAGGCAGTGAAAGAACTGAGATAGAATGCCTGCGTGCTTTCTACGCCATTAAAATACAAATTCAAATACCTATTAAAATTTGGCTAAAACAAATTAATTGTGTCTTTGAACCAATTGTACTTTTTGGCAGCGAGGTGTACAAAACTAGATTTCACCCAATGGTACAAACACCACATTGAAACCCTGCATTCAGAGTTCTGTAAGATTCTCCTACATGTCCAGAGGAAAATTACAAACAATGCATGCAGGGCAGAATTAGGCCAATATCCACTAATAATACAAATTAAAAAATGAGCAATGAAGTTTTGGAAACATCTAAAATGCAGTGACCCCCTCTCATACCATTACCAAGCCCTGCAATGCCAAGAGCTGAGCAAAGAAAAGAGTACTCTCATCCAGCTGGTCCTGGGGCTGAGTTCACAAAACCTGTTCTACTAACACAATGAGGCCTCCGGACATCCAATCAATCAGAATAAACCAAATTACAACACAGTCAAAACAAAACTACATTGTTTATTGGGAAACACAAAGCAAAATGCAGTGCTATCTGGCCTTAAATCGACAGTACACTGTGGCTAACTATTTGACCATGGTTAATTATCAAAACCTTAGGAAAAAAGTAAAGGCTGAGCAACCACTGCACCAACAGAACCTGAGACAGAGCTGCATTTCCTGACTAAATGTAAAAAATATAAAACAATTACAGAGTATAATTCCCCCAAATTTGAAACACCTTTTCAAGGTTTCAAAGACCTCTCTGATGAGAAGAGGCTACCCTTCCTGTTGAGGGATGTCACGTATACTCACTCTCCGGCCAGTAGGTCATCAGGCTGCTGATTACCCCACACACCTGTCACCATCGTCTCGTGCACCTGTGCCTCATGACACTCACCTGGACTCCATCACCTCCTTGATTCACTTCCCTATATCTGTCACTCCCCTTGGTTCTTTCCTCAGGTGTTATTGACTCTTTTCATGTCGGTGTGTTGTTTGTGTTTTGTGTTCGTTGTTTGTTCCATTTATTAAAACACACTCCCTGAACTTGCTTCCCAACTCTCAGCGCACTCGTTACAGTGGAGAACGCAGAGAGCTGTCGGTTGCACACTACATTGCTGCCTGCCGTAAGATGAGGGACAGTGTCTGACAGACCAACCAACCTGCACATATCCTCTATGCTTATTGTTATTGTTGTTCAACATATTTTGACACTTAATTATTGTTGTTACTATTGTCCCGTTGACAATATTGATTATTTTAATTGTGTTAATATTGTAAATCTCCAAAGTAAGCTTTGGCAATATGTACATTGCTACGTCATGCCAATAAAGCAAATTGGAGAGAGGGAGGGGGAGAGAGATGTGAACCAAAATGTGTTGCCAGGTTGAGTGCTGAAGTTGATGGGTCAAAAGTCAAAGCTGGTCACAGGGGGGACAATTTGTCTCCCACACCACAATCACCATAGTGACCCCATCATCAAGGTTTCTGCCTCATTACCCAGCAGCCCCTGGGCTCAGCAAGTTCTGACACTGTGCGCCAGGAGAGGGGGAGGAACCACAAAGAGAGGATGAGGGAGGGATGGAAGAAGAGCAAGGAAGGAATGAGGGAGGGCTGTCTAATCAGACACTAACATCAAGGATAGGTTTGTAACTAGAGAACCGTAGTGAAATACCTCCCATACATACGTAGCGACTGGCTAGAAATAGCACACTATGATGAAATGTATCATGATTAAATACATCATACGGAAGACTGTGTCCCTCTCAGGTTGTTTGGGATCTCTACTCAGGTTACATTATTGTCATCATCTCTCTATTGTGTGACGCTACGTGTGTTCTGTTGCAAATATTAATTTACAGGCATAACCTTAACAAATCCAATGATGCTACCTGTCTCATTATGTTATGAAAAGTTTGTCCAGAGAGAAATGCAGGTTGGGGAAGAAAGACATGGAGGAGAATGGAGAAGAGGATTAATAAAGAGAGGCCAATAGAAAAAGAGGAGGAAGGGGAGAGCAGGAGTCGGTAAGAGAATGAGAGCAGGAGTGTAAAAATGTGGAAGAGGATAGGAGAGCAGGAGACAAAGAGGAAGAGGATCGGCTTTAGACTAGTACACGCGGTAGGAGCCATTCAGCTCTATTTGTGTTAGCTCCGGGGCAGCGTAATGATAGATTTACACAACCCTCAAACGCTGACCCTTTCAGTCTCTTTCTCTCAGCAGCTCCACCAGACGCCCACTTTCCCTCTACTATCCTCCCCAGACTGAGCATCCCTTCTTGGGCCTACCGTAGCCCGGAGATCCCCGCCGCTTCCAAATTCCCACCCGCTTTCCACATCTCTTTGTGCTGATGATTGGAG